>NC_041395.2:345826521-346490688 GCF_900747795.2 Erpetoichthys calabaricus
GGAGTGAGGCGGCTCCTTTTAAGATAGCCCCCAGGAGTGTTTCTGATGGCTCATTAATCAGACTTGGAATCACCCCCAGGTGTGGTGAAAACCCCCACCCCCCACGTAGAGATGTGCAGCTCCCCCTGGCGGCCCCCATGGAACCCAACAGGGCTGTGCCGCACTCCAATTCCCAGTGTGCTTTGCATGAATCCATGGTGCCACATCCGCCCAGGAGGGCTGCCCTCTAGTGCCCTGGGATGGTAGTGCTCTGCCAATACTCTCTCCCCTGGTCCTTCCATCCAGCTGGCATCCCAGGCGGGTAATGGCTGAGGCCGCCCGTCACCCTGGTTTACCTGTAGTGCTTGAACTCAAGTTGCTGACCTTTATTAACACGTTATGCTTCCTCTAAGATGGATGCCATTTTTTTTTAATATGAAAAGCACACCAAAGCACCTCATACACAGTAACCACATTACCCCTAAATGACAATGTGACCCCCTAAGTCTCATTTGTGTTCCACATCTGGGGGTCCAAGGGGCATAGACGGAGGCATAAGAAAGATGGAGTTGGGTTCAACGCATTCCGGTGGGTGCGGCGTGTTGACTTGGATGGGAGTCGAGGAGTTCCACTTACTCCGGGGTCTCAGACACGCCGAGCAGGGCGAGATTTCGGGGGGTGGCGCTGCTTTGGCCCACTCTGGTTGATTTTATCCTTGGTTCTAATGTATGATTTACTGTGATTTTAACTGAAATATTTATTGAAGACGTTCAACTTCAGGTTTAGCCTTTGTTGTTTCTGTGTCCCTATGGCCTCAGCCATCATCGGTTTTGTGACAATTGATGACCGAGTTCAAGAAAATGCCAGCTGTGGGTTACCCGGGCATCAGACTGCACCATAGAAGGGGGGGTAAGGTTACGATCTCTGATTTTCAGTATTTTACCATTTAAATTCTTGCAAAGTTTCAAGCTGTACACTCACCGGCGGCCACTTTATTAGGTACACCTTGCTAGGACCCATTTGGACCCCCTTTTGGCTTCAGAACTGGTCTAATTCTTCATGGCGTACATTCAAAAAGGTGCTGCAGACATTCCTCAGGGACTTTGTGTCCATATTGACATGATGGCATCACACAGTTTCTGCAGATTTGTCGGCTGCACCTCCATGATGTGAATCTCCTGTCCCACCACATCCCAAAGGTGCTCCGCTGGACTGAGATCTGGTGACTGTGGCGGCCATTTTGAGGGTAGTGAACTCCTTGTCATGTACAAGAAACCAGTCTGAGATGATCTGAGCTTTGTGACATGATGGAAGGAGCCATCAGAAGATGGCGGTTATAAAGGGATGGACGCAGTCAGTGACAACACTCAGGTAGGCTGTGGCATTGAAATGATGCTCAGTTGGTACTAAGGGGCACAAAGTGTGCCAGGAAATATCCCAGACACCATAACACCACCAGCACCAGCCTGAACCATTGACACAAGGCAGGATGGGTCCCTGCTCTCATGGTGTTGACCATCCGAATGTCACAGCAGAAATCGAGACTCATCAGACCTGGTGACGTTTTTCCAGTCTTCTATTGCCTCAGTTGCCTGTTGTTAGCTGACAGGAGTGTCACCTGGTGTGGTCTCCTGCTGCTGTAGCTCTCCATCTTCTTCAAGGTCTGACATGTTGTGTGTTCAGACATCTGCACACCTCAGTTGTAACAAGTGATGATTTGAGGTCCTGTTGCCTTTCTGTCACCTCAAACCTGGCCGGCCATTCTCCACTGTGACCTCCGGCATCCACCAGGCGTTTTCGCTCAGAGAACAAATCAAACGGATTTTCAATCCACCATCGGCCTCTCGTCGAGGTGGAGTGTAGGAGAGGCCAGTTAGACGGAGAAGAAATCCCTGACTGTTTCCCCTTTTTCATTCCCTGTAAACCCCAGAGATGTTTGTGTGTGAAAATCCCAGCAGATCAGCGGTTTGTGAAATCCTCAGAGCAGCCCAACTGGCATCATGCCACGTGTGGAGTCCACTTCGGCCCCTGTGTTCCCCATTCTTTCTTTCTTTCTTTCTTTCTTTCTTTCTTTCTTTCTTTCTTTCTTTCTTTCTTTCTTTCTTTCTTTCTTTTCCTCTGGCCCCTTGTTCCCCATTCTGATGCTCAGTTTAAACATCAGCCGGTGGTTCAATTCTTTCTTTCTTTCTTTCTTTCTTTCTTTCTTTCTTTCTTTCTTTCTTTCTTTCCTTTCCTCTGGCCCAGTGTTCCCCATTCTGATGCTCAGTTTAAACTTCAGCCGGTGGTTCATTTCTTTCTTTCTTTCTTTCTTTCTTTCTTTCTTTCTTTCTTTCTTTCTTTCTTTCTTTCTTTCTTTCTTTCTTTTCCTCTGGCCCCCGTGTTCCCCATTCTGATGCTCAGTTTAAACTTCAGCTGGTGATTCATTTCTTTCTTTCTTTCTTTCTTTCTTTCTTTCTTTCTTTCTTCTCCTCCACTCCTCCCTAGTGAGCTTTGTCCATCCTCCACACTCGACTCCATCTTGTCTAGGAGTACATCTGGTGCCAAGGCATAGCCCTTTGGGGGCACGTCTGGGTCAACAAAGCAGGGATTACCGATCCCAGCAGCTCCCCCTGGTGGCCTCCACAGAATCTATAATGGCTGCCCCCATGGGACTACAGGTCCTAGCATGCCCTGCAAGTGACTGAGTGGGAATCTTAGCTCTGGGATGCTGCCATTTATAATGTGTCATGGGAGGAGGTAAGCATCCTGCCCAATTCTAACATTATATTAGCATCATGGTCAGGTAAGGAACCTGCACCTGTCCTGGCAGGGATGCCAGCATAAGTTGATATCTGGTAGGGAATAACCTTCTTTCTGTCCTGCTTTTCCCTTGCCCTGGCCAATGGACTGGAACCTGGCAGGGATGTCACCATATGTGTGGGGTCTATTATGATCTAAGCAGGCTGCTGTAGGCAGCAGGCAACAACAAAGGGTTAACAAGTAAAATGTCTCACAAACCAACTCACTTCCTGGGTGCTAGCGCCCCTTCCAGGGCACAGCTGGGGTTCAAAGCCAGTCTCTGAGAGCCACTGTGTCATCGTGACACCCCCTATGTTATTATTATTATTGAAGATCCAAGTAACACTTTTATCCACAGTCAGGATATCCAGGCAACAATGTGATGGTTGGAGGTGCCAACCAACTCAAAGGTGCCACCACTCTCACCACTACCATGGCACACAGGGCCACAATATAAAGCAATGACAGTAAAGGCAGCGTTACATGCGCATCAACAGGGTCACCACCCCGCCTCATTGGACAAGGGACCCCAAGCAATTTTAAAATCCTAAACTCTTGAATGAGGCCCCAGTGACAAGTGACTGTGACAAGGGACAACTCTAGTGGGAGGCTGACCTTAAACGTGCATAGAGCGTCATCGGTATCCGTGTGTCATCACATCTCTCCCTGTCTACAGTAGCTCTAATATCACTTGTCACACATCTCTATCTGTCCTTCATATAGTGCCTTTATATACTGTATGTATCATTTTAGTGTTATATAGCGCCTTTCACATCTGTGTATATTTTAAAATTCAGCTAACATTGATCTCTGTATTATTATTATATCTATCTATCTATCTATCTATCTATCTATCTATCT
Organism: Erpetoichthys calabaricus; assembly: GCF_900747795.2. Taxonomy (NCBI): domain Eukaryota; kingdom Metazoa; phylum Chordata; class Cladistia; order Polypteriformes; family Polypteridae; genus Erpetoichthys; species Erpetoichthys calabaricus. The sequence continues at coordinate 345,830,140 of NC_041395.2, forward strand.
ATCTATCTATCTATCTATCTATCATATAGTGCCATCTATCTATCTATCTATCTATCTATCTATCTATCTATCTATCTATCTATCTATCTATCTATCTATCTATCTATTATATAGTGCCTTTCATATCTATCTATCTATTATATAGTGCCTTTCACATCTATCTATCTATCTATCTATCTATCTATCTATCTATCTATCTATCTATCTATCTATCTATCTATCTATCTATCTATCTATCTATCTATCTATCTATCATATAGTGCCATCTATCTATCTATCTATCTATCTATCTATCTATCTATCTATCTATCTATCTATCTATCTATCTATCTATCTATTATATAGTGCCTTTCATATCTATCTATCTATTATATAGTGCCTTTCACATCTATCTATCTATCTATCTATCTATCTATCTATCTATCTATCTATCTATCTATCTATCTATCATATAGTGCCATCTATCTATCTATCTATCTATCTATCTATCTATCTATCTATCTATCTATCTATCTATCTATCTATCTATCTATCTATCTATCTATCTATCTATCTATCTATTATATAGTGCCTTTCATATCTATTTGTAACCACTAGGCCAGGGTGAGTAGGTAAGCGCCAGCTTAGTGAGGAGACATGACATAAGCAACTTCAGCAAAAAAAAGTTGTTTGTCGACCAGCAATGCCACCATTTTCTATGTTTTACCAAATTCCCAGTGGGTGAGACCCGCCTCGACTCCAGACACCTGCCAGGTAGTGGGCTGTAGGCTGGCACCGCTGTCAGCCGAAAATGAACTCCTCTCCCTTTCCTTCCAGTGTTTCGCAGTCCAGTTGACTGTCCAGTCGGTGGGTTTGAAAGCCCCCCCCCAGCAAAAAAAAAACAAAAACAAAAGAAAACAACAATAACAGGAGCAAGGCACTAAAAGCCGATGTGCTGCATTTCATTTCCTGCGCCACAGATGATTTATGTTTTTCCATTCACTGCCAGGGTGTGACTCTCGGCCAATCAGAGCGTCCGTGTCCCACGCTGACGGAAATTTCCCAAAATAGGAGTTTGCACTCGTGTGATATGGAGATTTCCCGGAGTCCGATAGAAGAGAGAAGGTGAGAGGGCGGACGGATTAGCGAGCTGACACTCCACGCCAAGGACGGCTTTGAATTCCTTCAGATTGGACGTGCACGCCGGTTGGCACCTTTGCCACTTTCACTTTTCATTAGCAGCCCCTCGCTTCTTTTTTTTTTTTTAATTTGCTACCACAACGCTTTCTCATCTTCGCAGAAACTTTGGACCATCCATGACGCGGGGTCCCAGCCCCTGTCCCCCCCCATCCCCGGCTCTGTCCCCCTCTCCCAGTCTCTCTCTCTCTGTCTGTCTGTCTGTCCGTCTCACTGATTGTAGCATCTGCCGAATGTCTTGGCCGTCCCTGAACGCTCCGACAAGCGCACACTTGATTCCAGTCCAGCTGGAAGGGAATTGTCCTCCTCAGCAGTCTTTTGATTTGGACTCTTTGTTTGAGTCTCTGCAGATCCTCCCTTCGCTGCTCTCCACTTTAGGTATGCCAAGTGGTTTTGAAATTGAAATTATAGTCTTATCGGAAAGAACGTGTCATTTATAACAACATGTTAGCGGTACAGGATGTTCGTGGGCGCCTGCCAAATCTTCTTCTTTTGTGAAGTTAATACAACAATATAAGCGCAAATAAAAGGAAAGCCTTCAAGAAAGTGTGGAGCACAGGTAGAGCCGGCACGCTGCCCACCAGTTGAGGGTCTGCACTCAACACGTGGGCCTCTGCTTTACTTTTAGCCACCCGCACTGGTTCTACTCTGGTGATGGGGTTGCCCAGTTAGTGGGGTGAATGGCACAGAGGGAGTGAGCAGACACTAGCATTCTGGGAGTTCAGATGTTTGGGCAGCCATGCCCAGTATGTGCCATTGTGAGGCGTGGCCCAGTTAGTGGGGTGAATGTCACAGAATCCTGCATTGAAAGGGGGAACATGCACTGGCATTTTGTGAGTGAAGGATGTGAGGTGTCACCAGGGGGTGCCATGACCAATTATGTGCCATTCTGATAGCCCAGTTGGAAGGGTAATTTGCACAGACCCCAACATACATGGAGGAACATGCACTGGCATTTTGTGAGTCCAGAAAGTTGGGTGATACCAGGGGGTGTCATGCCCAGTAAATGCTTTTGTGATGAGTGTCTCAGAAATTAGTGTGCATGTCACATAGCCCAGTACAGTGGCATTTTGTGAGTGCAGAAGGTCACCAGGGGGCACCATTCTTTACATATGTCATTGTGATGTGTGGCCCAGATAGTGAGTTCAGAAGTTTGGACATTATTAGGGGGAGGCATGCCCAGTATGTGCCATGGTGATTCACAGAACCTGGCACAGAAAGGTGGAGCATGCACTGGCACTTTATAATTGCTGGAGGTCGGGCATCACCAAGGGCCCCATGTCCTGTATGTTCTGCTGTGATGGGTAGATCAAGGAGTGGGGTGAACAATGCAATGCCCAGCACAGCGAGATTTTTGGAGGGCATAAGGACGGGTGTCACCAGCAGTCACCATGCCCTGAATGTGCTGTTATGATGGCCCAGCAATCAGGGAGAATGACACAGAGCCCAGCACAGGGGCATTTTGTGAATTCAGAAAGTTGGCCATTGCTGGGGGAGCCATGCCCCATATGTGCTGTTGTGATGCGTGGTCCAGTTAGTGGGGCGAATTGCACAGAACCCACTATAGCAGGGGGAACCTGCGCTGGCATTCTGTGATTTCAGACGTTCAGGCCGGTCCAGAGGGCACCATGCCCAGTAGGCATTGTTGTGCTCAGTGTCCCATGAAGTGTGGCAAATGACACCTGCTCCAGCACAGCGGACTTTTTGAAAGTGCAGAAGGTCGGATGGCACCAGAGGGCACCATGACCTGCATTGCACAATTATGACGACCCAGTTAACAGAGTGAATGGCATGGAGGGAAGCACATACACTGGCATTTTGTAAGTGCAGATGGTTGGGCGTCACCAGGTGGCACCGTACCCAATATATGCTGTTGTGAAGGGGGTCCAGTGGCATTTTGTGAGTGCAGAAGGTCATGTGTCACTAGAGGGCATCATTCTTTGCATTCGTCATTGTGATGTGTGGCTCAGTTACTGGGGTGAATGGCACAGAACCCAGCACAGAAAGGGGGAACATGAACTGGCACTTTAAAACTGCTGCAGGTCGGCCATCACCAAGGGTTCCATGCCCTGTATGTGCTGGTTTGACATCACCAGGGGGCACCATACCCCAAATATGCTGTTGTGATGGGTGTCCCAAGCAGGTAGGGGGAGTGAATGACACTTGGCCCGGCACAGTGGCATTTTGTGAAAGCAGAATGTTGGACATCACCAGGTGTCACCATACACCATATATACTGTTGTGACAGAGGTCCCAAGGACGTGGATGGGTGGGTTGGCAGTGAATGACACCTAGCCCGGCATAGTGGCATTTTGTGAGTGCAGAACATAGAGCATCACTAGGGGGCGCTGTGCCCTGTGCTGTACTGGATGCTTACCAAGAAGAAGAGGAGAGCAAGTGACCCAGCAGGTGCCAAGTGTGCCCGATGGAGACCGAGAGTGGGGACACTGAGGGGTGGGCGCTGTGTGTTTATTTTAAATTTTATTACACGGGTTCTTTTTTTGTGAGAATTTCTACGTTACCGTTGGCTCTTTGAGTCTTGCATTACGTTTGAGCTGCGACGACATTGTAAACGTCTTACAAATATTTTGCATCTTCTCGGATGTCATTTTGATTTTTTGAATTTGCTACAGCGTTGCTAGGCAGAATGTACCGGAAGCGTAGAGCACTGGTGTCCTCATCGCAGGAGGGCCATCCGAGTTTACGGATAAAAGACGAAACTTCATGCTGCACCGATGAAGGTGAAATGAACAAACACCTGAGCAGGACTTCGAGACAGGCCTCACCCCGGGCAGCCTGGCCCCAAACTAACATGTCAGGCTTCAAGGCCCACACAGGCCCAAGGTGGGGCAACAATGGCCAGCGGGGAGGGGGCTGGCGAGGAAATGTGACCACCCACACCGAGTGCCCGAGGATAATTGTGATCAGAAAAGATGAGGGGCTGATCAGACGGGAACGACGCAGATCACGAGAATGGAATGACTAAAAACAACGAGAAGCAAAGGGAAAAAAACAAAACGAGAGTCGAAGTCAAGAAGGGGCTCAAAGTTCAAAACCAGAAACATGATGGTCACCTTAGATTTGAAGTGGAGGGATAAGTGTGGCTGTCACCAGTGGCTCAGTGTCATCAAAGGTGTGACAATCTCGCTCCCGTCACCAGACGCGCACGGAAGGAAAAATGAACTTTTATATTCCGACTCAAAATACACAGCAAGCGTTAGAACCCGATTGTGTACATCGTAAAAGGGCAACACGAGAGGGTTGGGGTCTCCTCAGAGCCCCCCATTTAAGGGCAATAAAAAAATGCTAAGCTCTTGGGTAAGGCGAAGTCTTTCCAAGATAAAGGACCCCTGAAGGTCAGACACGGGTTCAAGATGAACGCCGACTTCCATTAATTCAATGTTGAGCGGAAGGGGGGCGGGGCTTCTGAGGCACACAGGGAAATGAGGTCACGTGGTCCTGAGTGGGGCCGTCCTCCTCTCTCTCTCTATAGAAGAAGGGCTGGTGGGTGGGTGTGTCTCGTCTAAACCCGTCCCCCTGTGCAGAGCATCCAGTGCACGTGACAGTGAGTGACCCCCTGAGTGACCACCAAAATGCAAGCAGAAGGAGGCGTGGATGTTACAGGAAGCCACACCCCTTTGGCTTTAGGACAACGTGAAACAAAGTATTTACAGTTGGGGTCCGAACGTTTCCACCCTCTTTGGGTGAATTCATTCAAAGTGACTTTCTATGCCCACCACAGATTTGATACTCACAAACTAGGAATGTGGACGATCGTTTAAGACGTCTACTCTGCCCGCGGCAAAAGTCAATTTTCCCACCGATGTTCACAGACCACCCAGGATTTCACTGTTTCTTGACTATGTGACAATTCCAGTGGGTCACTTTGTCCCAATTTGGTGGCATTGCCTTTAAATTGTGTCACTTGAGCCAAACGTGTTGGTCTCCTTCCATGAGCTTCTCATAAAACAATGCTGGGATTTTGTCCCCTTCGTCCATACAGAACTGGTGTAACTGGCACGGGTTCATCGCCCCCCTCACTAACTCCCACCCGCCCAGTTATTCAGTTTGATTGATGTCTCCAGTGCCACAGACGGCGCCCCCTCGTGTCTTGGCATGGCAGTGCTTACCACTGACGAGCCCAGAAGGTGACCCTCAGACGTGTAAATGTGACCACATGGATTTCACGTACAGTAAAATGTCTCCCAACTTTCAGGGCTTTTGGACTTTGTGCCCCCCGCTGTACAAATCAAAGGTCTTCGGGTATCTGCGGGCAGGTGAAGCAAACGTTACGGGTAGGGAAGGAGTTTGCAGGGAGGAAGAGGTGAGAAAAGGACAAGGACACAGCCTTACAAGTGGAAAAACGGGCATTAGAAATCTCAAAACAAGTGTGCTAAGGTGGGCACCACTGAGGGTGGCATGTCCTGTATGCCAGGCTTGGTTTTAGAAGGCTTAGGCTGGTAATGCAGTAAGAACATGGCTGGGGCTCCTTCTTGGTGTGTTGAAATGCATGATTGAAGAGGGCTGTGGGGAGGGGGGGGTCCCCCCTTGAAGTTTAGAGGGTCCCGATCAAAGTGCAGAGTGGTCTGGGTTTCTCCCCTTGGCATGGTGAGCTGCTCTATCGAAGAGTGTTGCAGGGTTTTGCTGCCATCTTGGTGTGTTGAGGGTGGTGCTGGATGAAGTGCCCTCCTTCATGGCATTTAGAAGGTTGTGCCCGAAGTGCCAAGGGGCATTTAGAGGATGATCAGAGTTTGGGTCCCCCTTTGGTGTTTCTAGCTCCACAATTGAATATCAGGGAAGTGGGCATTGCTGTTTCGGCCCATCGGAGTTTTGTGCAGTTCACTCAACACAGGGTCATGATTGGCGTGCATGGCAGCTTTCTGTTTGGGGGGGGGGTGTTGGGAGGGATGTAGCCCCTCTAAGCACCACCCCTAGATTTGGCCTTGCTGTATGCGAGCTGGGTGTCCCAGAAAGGCAATGGGCAGAGGTGCCAGCATTAACAGGAGAGATAAGGGTGACTGAGGTGGAAACGTCTTCTGTTCCTTTAGGGTGCTGGACACTGAGGCGGGTTACCCCTTCTGACCATCAGAGGGCACCTCGTAAAGCATCCCTCTGTACTTTTGTTTGCTTTTGCCCCCCGAGATGACATTTTAGGATGGTGCTCCCCCTATCAGGCACAGCTGGCATGAGGCTTTCAAATGCTTTATTGCCCTCCCCAGGCCTACTGGGCACCAAGGTGCCCCATCCTCGACTGAGTCATTTCTACCTGTACCGCAGGCACTGCCCTTTTATTTTACCTTCCATGACTTTTAGGCTGTGTGCCCCTGGCTTCACCAATCAAAGGTCATCGGGCTTTTAAGCACATAATAAAGAGAAGGCACCTGCTGGCACTGACAGCTCTAATTGTGCAGCCTTAATGGCCCTGAGGTTATTTTTAGAAGTTGCTGCTGCCCTCTTGGACGCTGGCCATTTTTTTTTTTTTTTTTGTGAAGTGCCATTTCATTTACCACCTTTGCTCGTAAGCGTGGGGGTCCCACATTGGCAGATCCTTTCGATGTTTAACACGTGCGCCCCTGTGAGATTGGGAGAACACAAGTGAAATTACAAGCAAGCTGGCACAGCTTTAAATTGCATTGGTGACGGTGACACGCGGCCCGGTCAGAGGCGGCTGAGGGCTGTGAATTGAAATCGGAGGAATGTGAAAATTTAGTGGCGCACGATGCCGGCGGAGTACGTGCCACGACTGCAGGGGCTGCCATCCGTCATTACAGATGGCTCCTGTGATCACTTAGGAGGTCATGGAGATATTTAAAGGAAAAAAAGAAACTTGATGCCAAGGAATGGCTTTGGCACCATTGTGGTTTAAGGTGGGTTTACTCTCACAATCCAAAACTAATTGGCTCAAGGTGGGTGTGGCATTCAATGGGCACATTCTGACTGGAACCGACGTTACTAGGGCACTGGGTGGGTATTTTGAAATCCTAAGCTGAAGGGTGATGCCCACTTTTCATGCTTTAAAAATTAACAAAACAAGAAGAAGAAGAATTTACAGGCCAACATTGAAACGTGACAGCTCAGTGGAGCCAGGAAGTGCCAGTCAGGTCAGCATGCCCATGTTGATGTGACCAAATGGTACTTGACTGGGTCATTTAAAATCCATCTGGTTATGTCTTCCATCCATCCATTTTCTGACATCTGTTTACGGTGGTCTGCCCTGCCCACGAGGTGCCAGGTCAGTTTAAACCCGTCAGAAGGTCTTTGGGACAGAGAACGAACACAGGAATGTGCACTTGGAGAAAATGCCAACCGCACAAAGAAGACACCAGAGTGGAGTCCAAGTCCTCCAGTGGGGTTACCACCGTGCCACAGAGAATGTGACCCCAGACAGGCGATGACAAAACTGGTGTTGGCACAGACAGCACACACACACACACACACAAGGAGAGTGGGCAGATGCCACAAAGAGAGGAGGGGCGGGATTTGAACTTGTGACTTTACAGAGGTGGCATTGGTGTGCTGGTGATGACCAGGCTGGTGTCTGTGTCTGTGACTTTGGAGAGGCCACACAGTCAATAAACAGACTGGTGGTATGAGACCACAGCTCTGGAGATGTGAGGACATGTGGGCACACAGAGGTGGCATGAGAACCTGTGTGACGTTACCGAGACTGAAGACGCGTGACAAATCTGCAGTGCTACACAGCTGGTTATTCAAAGCCATGACTCTGAAGATGTCAGTCCACCCAGGGAACACATGAGGCCCCCTGAAGAACATGCAATGCCACAAGGTTGGTGTTTGAACCTGTGACTTTAGAGACCACCCAGTCAATGATGGCGCTGTTTATTTGTACCCAGAGCTGAGGAGATGTGAGGACATACTGCATTGGCATATGGAGCTGGCATGTGACCACAAGACTCCACAGAGCTGAATATGAGTGAAGAATGTGCAGACCCCCCACGGGTGATGCCCATGCTGGTCTTTGACCTAATGAGTTCACCGATGTGAGACCCCATGAAGAAAATGAGGATAACCCCCAGGTCTGTGAACAGACTGACATTTAAACTAATGACTCTGGTGATGTGAGGACGCTTGGGGACATGAAGCTGGCATTTGAACAGCAGACTCTACAGAAGTCCACACAGAGAGAGCATGACGACTACGCCACCTCCACTCTATAAAGTCAGTGGACAGACCCCATGACTCTGGAACTGAAGGGTCTGAATGAGGAGAGGAATGCCAAAGAATAGTTGGGGTGCCAACCGGGCCAGCCCGTCTAATGCCAGGCTCCATAAAGCGATCGGTGGCACAACACAAAATAAGCTCTGTGACTGCCTGACTAGTAAATTTGGTTTCTTGAACACTGAAGCCCACTTGGGAAGGTCCGACTCATGACAGTGACACTCTACCAAATGACACGCTGCCTTATGGGGTCTCGAGCAAAACAGAGATAGCTTCGTGACGATGTGGGAGGGGCCTAACTGCCCTCTGAACATCTGCGGAGGTGTGCAGTACCACTCTGGAACGACAGGGGGCGCCAGCGCTGACAGTATCATCTCTATTTCCTTCGTCAGTCCTGAGAAGACACCCAATGAGCCCCTCCCACATCGTCACAAGAAGCTCCACCCCTTCTGGTTGAGCCCCTTATTACCCAGAAGTGAAGTCACAAATCCAGTTACCAAGGCGGCTCTTTGAACCCTTGAGTGTGAAGATGTGAGGCCACACATGACAGAGTACGTGACAACAATCCTGTCCCCAAAGTCGTTGGGCAGTCCGGTATTTGAATCCATGTCTGACAATGTGAGGACACCTGGGCACATGGAGCTGGCATTTGAGCCCATGGCTGTGCAGGCTTGAAGTCGCGTAAAGAACATGCTAGTGCCATGCAAGTGGTGACTAGGCTGACTATTTGAGCCCATGACTTTGAAGATGAGAGGCCACACAGAGAACAGGACAACATGCTAAATGCCCCCACACACACCCAAAGTTCACAGACAGGCTGGTATCTGAACTTGTGGCACACAGCCACATGGACAGTCTGCAGATGTCACTATCAGGCGCATGGGGACTGTGCAAGTGCCACACAGTGATCCGGATGGTATTTGAACCCATGACTCATGACAATTGTGAGGTCACATGGGGAACATGCGGCACCATATGGTACATTTGATAACCGTGCTGGTATTTGAGAGGTGGGCCACATGCACTGGGGGAGAATTTATAAATGTCACAGATTTGGTCACCAGACCAGGATTTGAACCCTTGATTCCAGAGATGGGTATCACCTTGCTATATTGAGAACGTGGAAAGAAGAACAGGCCAATGTCTGAAGTGACATCCCTATGGATATATGAGGGCGCATGGGCACAGGTATAACAGGCAGATACCATACAGTGACTAGGCCAGCATTTGAACCCTTGACTCTGGAGACGTGAGGATACATGGCGCTGGGATTTGATCCCATGACTCCACAGAATTGAAGACACATGAAGAACCTGCAGTGCCAGCAGGGCTGGCGCCACCATTAAGGTCAATTGGGCATTCTCCTAGGGTGCAGATCATCATGGGGGGGTGGAGTGGGGACCCAGGTTAGCTACCACACAGTTGAGAAAGGCACTATATAGTGAAACACAGTGGATAGAGAAAGTCATGAGCCTTCATCTGCACAGCTCCTCTATGACTGCACAATAACAAAAAGTGTCTGTGTGTCCAACTGGTTGCATTCCAACTTAAGGCGCACCACAAACATTTGCAGTAATAAAATACATTGTACTTGACAGTCCAACAGATGATGCCTCACATACTTTTTGGACTCCTGCACCAGACGGTATATAACAGAGATGTGTATTGCAGTTTCCATTCCAACAAATGGTGCATCACAAATATTAAGACTGCTTTTACGAAATCCCATACCAAATGGCATATAACAGAGAGACGTCCGTTGAGCTTATCATTTCAACAGATGATACATCGCTTTCACAATGCTTTTCAGAATCTCATATTAAATGGCACATAACCAAGGCTGGCACCACCATTAAGATGAATTAGGCATTTGCCTAGGGTGCAGATCATAATTGGGGGGGGGGGGGGATGCAGCTGCACGGGTTAGCTACCAAACAGTTGGCACCGGCACTGGGAAAGGAATTGTATAGTGATACACACTATAGATAAAGAAAGGCATGAGCCTTCATCTGCACAGCTCCTGCATGACTGCACAACAAGAGCAAGCATCTGTGTGTCCGACTGGTTGCTATGTCTCTTTCATTCCAACCGAAGGCGCACCACAAACATTTGCAGTAATAAAATGCATTGTACTTGTTAGTCACAAGTATGAAAACTTCTTTTAAGAAATCCCATACCAAATGGCATATAACAGAGAGGTGTGCATTGTGCTTTTCATTTCAACAGATGGCACATCACAAACATTCACACTGCTTTTTTGAATCTCATATTAAATGGCATACCTGCATAATCAGAGCTGGCGTCACCATTAAGATGAATTAGGCATTCACCTAGGGCACAGATCATAAGGGCAGTGTGGGGGTCAGCCACACAGGTTAGCTACTAAACAGTTGGTTGGCACACTCAGAAGCTTGGCCTAGGGTTCAAAATAACCTAGCATTGGCACTGAGTGCCAGGTGGGAGATGCCAAGGTGAGGCCACACAGTCAATAACAGGGCTGCTTATTTGTACCCATAACTCTGAAGATGCGAGGACACATACAGCAGGCATTTGAACACAAGACTCAACAGTCAAAGCCACTGTACCACACAGATGTTGACCAAGCTGCTGTTTGAACCCAAGACTTTACAGATGTGAGGTCACATGAAGAACTTGAGGACAATCACCGAGTCAGAGAAAACAAGGACATTCAAACCAATGACTCTGGAGACGTCGAGGGCACATGGAACTCTGCAGAGCTGAAGACACATGAAGAACCTGCAGGGTCATGTGGGCGATGCCAAGGTGGGGCCACCCAGTCAATGAAAGGGCTTCTTATTTGTACCTATGCCTCTGGAGATGTGAGGGCACGTGACACTGGCATTTGAACCCTTGACTCTATGGAGATGAAGACACACATGGATGAGCTGGATTGTCTCTACCCGTTTGACAAATCTCTCCTGGAAGGGCATGCATTGCCACACACGCGACCTGCAGAGACTACTTGAACCCCTGACTTTACAGATGTGAGACCTCAATGAACGAGGATATGGATACGCGAATCACTTTAACACGAAGACGCCACACCGACCGCGGAGAACAAACGGAAAGTCTCTGAGAGTTCCGACTCGTGCGATTGGCCTCAGAACAGAAGGGCGGATGTTCAGTCAAAAAGGCCTTTAATTCGGAAAGAGAAAGAAACTTCATTCGCGCTCAATAAAAACAGAAAAAAGGAGATGAATGGCAGAGTTTGAGGGGAGAAAGCCTTCTAATTGAACGAAGATCACTAGGCAGCCGACCCTCCTTCAACGCGCCGCGCGCTTTCTTTTATTATTTTATTGGGGGGATTTCCGTTAAGCGCAACGATGTGAGAGGCGCGCGGGCAGCGCGATGAAAGAAACGGCGGGCAGAGCCGCGAGTCGCGTCGGCCTTTATTCAAGAGGGCTAATTTGTAGTTGGGCGCACGTGGCCGTTATGTGTCGGTGCTGAACGGCTTTGATGGCGGCTTTGAAAAAGAACAATAAAAAAAAATAAATAATAATAATAAAAAGTCCGCGGCGAGACGACGCATCGGCGAGTCTCTGGTGCAGCGCCGCCGGTCTGCTGCCTTATCCGACGATTCATCCGCGGGGTGTCTGTCCGTCCGGAAGATAAAACCGTTTCTTTTTTATTTCATTTGCGGTAGTGATCATTTAAAAGAGAATATAGCGCCTTTTCATGTGGTTCTGTGTCGTTCTTGTCGTATTATTTATTATGTTAGCTACCTGAGTGCAGCGACAGTTCTGCGCACCTCCGACTGGATCAGCTGACTTCATGACAGGTTCGCTTGACTTCGTGCCGCAGCTCCGTGCGCTGTCAGTGTGGAGTCTGCACGTTCTCCTTGTGTGCCTATTGTCTTTTTTTTTACACTGAAAAATTATTTAGTTCAACAAGCGTTTCGACATCTACTGCTGAATAAAATAAGTTGTTCAGATTTACTATAAGACGGAGTAGTTTGTTCGATTTTAGAGTAGTGTTGTGCTCTATGGACAGGCGACGTGTTAGAACGCGGCAGCCATTTTATCAGGCCATGTTTGCATTTCCAATTAGACAGGACAGGTCAGGCTGGAGAGCCTGCATACTGCAGCGTTTTGGGGTGCCAACTTAGGATCTTGGTTGGCAACCCCCCAGGCAGACACACGGTCCAGTTGGAAGCAGCCAGATGTTGTGTGGGTGTCCCCTTGGCCTGGTCCAGGCATTCAGATCCTCAGCAAGGATCACCCTCGGGTAATCACACCACATGGCCATAGTGCCGTAATTGACGCTCCCTCGCCATGCAGGTCATGTGCCACATTTGGGACTCTGTGAGCAACACAAAGTCAAACCAGCGGGGCCCAAGGATTCTCTGAAGAGACAAAAGAGTCTTCATCTCAGGTCACTGGATAACAAACAGGGAGCACAAAGACTCTAAAGATTTGGACCTTCATGCTTTTGCAGAGATGATTCAATTATTTCCTCTCTATCTATCTATCTATCTATCTATCTATCTATCTATCTATCTATCTATCTATCTATCTATCTATCTATCTATCATATAGTGCCTTTCATTTCTATCTATCTATCTATCTATCTATCTATCTATCTATCTATCTATCTATCATATAGTGCCTTTCATTTCTATCTATCTATCTATCTATCTATCTATCTATCTATCTATCTATCTATCTATCTATCTATCTATCATATAGTGCCTTTCATTTCTATCTATCTATCTATCTATCTATCTATCTATCTATCTATTATATAGTGCCTTTTATCTATCTATCTATCTATCTATCTATCTATCTATCTATCATATAGTGCCTTTCATTTCTATCTATCTATCTATCTATCTATCTATCTATCTATCTATCTATCTATCATATAGTGCCTTTCATTTTTCTATCTATCTATCTATCTATCTATCTATCTATCTATCTATCTATCTATCTATCTATCTATCTATCATATAGTGCCTTTCATTTCTATCTATCTATCTATTATATAGTGCCTTTCATCTATCTATCTATCTATCTATCTATCTATCTATCTATCTATCTATCTATCTATCTATCTATCTATCTATCTATTATATAGTGCCTTTTATCTATCTATCTATCTATCTATCTATCTATCTATCTATCTATCTATCTATCTATCTATCTATCTATCTATCTATCTATCTATTATATAGTGCCTTTCATCTATCTATCTATCTATCTATCTATCTATCTATCTATCTATCTATCTATCTATCTATCTATCTATCATATAGTGCCTTTCATTTCTATCTATCTATCTATCTATCTATCTATCTATCTATCTATCTATCTATCTATCTATCTATCTATCTATCTATCTATCATATAGTGCCTTTCATTTCTATCTATCTATCTATCTATCTATCTATCTATCTATCTATCTATCTATCTATCTATCTATCTATCTATCTATCTATCTATTATATAGTGCCTTTCATCTATCTATCTATCTATCTATCTATCTATCTATCTATCTATCTATCTATCTATCTATCTATCTATCTATCTATCTATCTATCTATCTATTATATAGTGCCTTTCATCTATCTATCTATCTATCTATCTATCTATCTATCTATCTATCTATCTATCTATCTATCTATCTATCTATCTATCTTCTTGTCATCTTCAAAGAGCTAAATGGCTGCCAGAGTCCCATTCTTGAATTGTGTGCTGCCCCCTTCTGCCTTGGAGGAATGACTTTGGCTCCACTGACACATTTCCAGGACATCTGCCCTCCCCTGCCATGTGTTATCTGTAGGTGAAGGACCACGTTTTGACTCTTCTGCTCCCTGGTGGTTTCTTGGTGCCCCCACAGAGCAGCTTGTCTCTCGTTTTCCTCTCTCCCTGTGGTCCTTGGCAGACCTGTGACGGTCCTGTAACTCTGTGGACTCTTGCCGGTGAGATGACCCTGAATATCACATACATTGGTGCAGTGGCTGGCACTGCCAACTAGGAGCTTGAGGGACTGTGACCTTTATGGAGTGGCGTGTTCTCTCAGTTCACACGTGGCTGTCCTTCCACATCCCAAAGTTGTGCCACATCAGGCCAGCGGGTGGCTCTAAACTGGTGTGTAGTGAGTGAGCAGACCCCCGTGTGTGTGTGTGTGTGTGTGTGTGGGGTCTCATTTAGCACTGGTGGGACAGACTGCAGCTCCTGCTCACCTCAAGGTTTAAACAAGCAGTTGATGGATGGATGATGTCCCATGCCAGGCTGATGCCCACTCACACTGATGTGTTCTTGTTTTCTGCACTTGTCCCTGGATTTTCTTGCCAGCTGACTTTCCCTTTCCTTCCCACAGCTCTTCACTGATGGAATCACCAACAAGCTGCTTGGCTGCCACACGGACGACTCGATGGAGGACACGCTTCTCATCCGCATCTACGGCAACATGACGGAGCTCTTTGTGAATCGCGCCAACGAACTGAAGAACCTGCAGATCCTGCACACCAACCACTGCGGCCCTAAGCTGTACTGCACTTTTAAGAATGGCATCTGTTATGAGTTTGTCAAGGGGACCGTCCTGGACAAGTGGCTGGTGAGGGAGCCCCGTGTGTTCAGGTATGGCCTGGGGGGGTCCAAGGTGACAGGCTGTCTGGGTGGGTGGGGGAGGGGGGGTGTATTAGTCTGGCCAATGAATGTGACTTGAGTGGCACACGGAGGGTCAGCAGTGGGGTCAGAGCCCCAATCACTGAGCAACTCTTATGTCATGTTGGCACCTGGTGGTCACAGGGGACCCTCTGGTGGCTCTGATGAGATTAGAGTGCCTGTCCAGGGTTACCACACCGGGGGTCTGAGGTCACAGTGTGCCCTCTTGTGGTCAGAAATGAAATGGCGAGAATGATTGGATTAGTTGCTGTGCCCGTGTGTGCCTGAGTTGAACTCTGGGCACTCTAGCTTACCTCCCACACCCAAATGGCACCCAGACCATGCCCTATGATGAACTGGCATCCCATCCAGGGCTGGTTCCTGCTTTGACCTCCCTGAAATGCCAATCTGGGAGTGAGTGTTCCCCGGTGCAGTGGGTAGCTCAGGTCTCAAATGCCCTGTATGTATTTGTGGTATATGTGCCATGCCCTGATATGAACTCCTACCCACTCCAGGGCTGCTTCTTGAGTTGAACTGCACTGAATTGTCCTCGTGGGTGACTGAGTGAGTGGGTCCTGTGATGAACTCGGGTTCCATTCAGAGTTTTGGTTCTTAAACACCCAGTTGGCCCGATGCCTGTGTGTCCATGTGCCCAGTGATTATCTGAGGGTCCCTGTATAGGGTGGCACTGCGGCACCGTGATGACCATGAAAGGTGTGCACCTGCCTTGAGGACCAGTGACTTTGTGGAAATCTGGGGGGGAATGGGGGGGAAAGGGGGTGCTGTGTGGTGACACCTGAGGGACCCTCTATCCTGACGTGGGTATCTTCAAATCGCCATCATCGGAATTTGAACTGAGTTCAGGTGGAGGGGTGACCACTACCCCAAAATCATGTGCCTTGACCCTCCTCGTCCGCTGGTCACACTGGGGGGGGGTCTTATGAGTGAAAGGAGATATGACAATGAGAACAATGAGGGGGACATCATGGTCAAAAAAGGACAAGGGGTTGCCCCAATAAAAAACAGGAGAGCTGCTCTGGTGACAGTGGCTGACTTGTGACACATCACCAGAGTGACAAGAGTGGGGCAGCTGGACCAGGGACCTTCATTGGCCCTGTGACGAGAGACGGACAGGACCAGACGTTGAGTGGTGAGTTCAAGTGGCTGCGGCAGCCTTTAAGGAAGCAAGCGCCAATGGGCAAGACCCCCGCAAAAGAGCCTAGTGAGGGGGCACACACCAGTATGGGGAAAGCCAGCAGTGGTCCAGCAGGGTCCTCCGGTCTGCTCTGCCACTCAGTCTTCTCTGGACAGAGCCGGTGTGTTGGTGGGCTGGCAACTTTCTAGAACGTTAAGGGCTGCTTGCACTGATGAAGTGAAGTGAGAAGATCCTGTATAGAAAAATACAAAGAGAGACGTGAAAGGCGCTATATAATAGATAGATAGATGGATCGATGAAAGGCACTATAAGATAGATAGATAGATAGATAGATAGATAGATAGATAGATAGATGAAAGGCACTATAAGATAGATAGATAGATAGATAGATAGATAGATAGATAGATAGATAGATAGATAGATAGATAGATAGATGATGAAAGGCACTATATAATAGATAGATAGATGGATCGATGAAAGGCACTATAAGATAGATAGATAGATAGATAGATAGATAGATAGATAGATAGATAGATAGATAGATAGATAGATAGATGAAAGGCACTATAAGATAGATAGATAGATAGATGAAAGGCACTATAAGATAGATAGATAGATAGATAGATAGATAGATAGATAGATAGATAGATAGATAGATGAAAGGCACTATATAATAGATAGATAGTGTGAGATATGGCCGGCCATTCATCCCGGCCAATACCCCCAGGCCGCTAGATGGAGTCCTCCTTGCAATGTGGAGATGCCCCGAATTCCAGCAGGGCATCATGGACTATGGAGTTTAGTGCCTTACATCTATCTATCTATCTATCTATCTATCTATCTATCTATCTATCTATCTATCTATCTATCTATCTATCTATCTATCTTATAGTGCCTTTCATCTACCCATCTATCTATCTATCTTATAGTGCCTTTCATCTATCCATCTATCAATCTATTATATAGTGCCTTTCATCATCTATCTATCTATCTATCTATCTATCTATCTATCTATCTATCTATCTATCTATCTATCTATCTATCTATCTATCTATCTATTATATAGTGCCTTTCATCATCTATCTATCTAATAGATAGATAGATGGATAGATAGATGAAAGGCACTATATAATAGATAGATAGATAGATAGATAGATAGATAGATAGATAGATAGATAGATAGATAGATAGATGAAAGGCACTATATACTAGATAGATAGATAGATAGATAGATAGATAGATAGATAGATGAAAGGCACTATATACTAGATAGATAGATGAATGGCACTATATAATAGATAGATAGATAGATAGATAGATAGATAGATAGATAGATAGATAGATAGATAGATAGATAGATAGATGAAAGGCAGTATATAAGACTTATCAATATAAAGTTTAATATGTATTTGATAAGAAAGGCGCTTTACAGGAGTCTGAATGTTATAAAAGGCACCTCATAGGAGAGATTGGCATGAAAGCTGCTCTACAGTAGATAGGTGGATAGACATGCCAGACACTAAATTATTTATAGATTGGGATTAAAGGCACTATATAAGATAGATTTGAAAGGTTCTACAGATAGATCCAAAAAGGCACTATATGACAGATAAATAGATGGGTGTAAGAGGCACAAACTAATACGCAGATGTACTGATGGACAGATAGCTATGATTGGCACCTTATGATAGGTAGATGGGTGTGAGAGGCACTATATAATAGATAGATAAATAAGTAAAGCTCTAAATAATTATTTATAAGCGATTCTGAGATGTAAACGTGAGGTGAAGTGACTGCATGTGCAGTAGACTGGTGCTCTGAAGGTCATTGGATATTAAAGGTGCTACATGATGGATGACTAGAGATGTGAGGCCTGTACATATAGATCGGTGTAAAGACGCTATATAACAGAGAGCGGTTTGAAAGGCGCTATAACATATGTAGAGGTAAACCTAAAGATTTTAAATGACCGTATAAGACATAAAGGTTGCATTATAATGGGTGATAGACAGATATGAAAGGCACAACATAACAGTCAGATGATGGCTACATTCAAAAGGCACTATATAATAGACAGCTTGATATGAAAGTTGCTATAAAATAACAAAACAAGCTACGTATGAGACAGAAAGAAATGCAGGCCGTAGATAAGATGTAGTTGGTACTACACAAAGGAAAGGCCCTCTGTGGTAGATAAAAGGCGCTATATCAGGTAAACCCAAATTAAAATACACCACAGAGCGCAGGTGAGAGCCGTTTTGTAAACTTTCGTTTCTTTCTTCCTTCCACTTGTGAGCACAATGCCCACAGATATAAACCGATTTACAATTCCACATGCATTTATTATTCTTGAAGTCACGTGCGTCACTCAATTCAGGGCTGCCGTTCCCTCTGCTGGACTGACGAGCCACTCGCCACCTTCTGTGCCAGTCTGTGGTGGCACCGCCCGTGCACAGGTTGTCCCCTGGCATCAAAGTGTGCAAGACCTGAAAGCGGGTAGGGTGTCGTGCCAGCCGTGTCATTCTTGGTGTGACCCCTGTACCACTTAATGACAATATGGTGGGGCACCGCAGGATGTCCCTCGTGTGGCAAACCCGTCCACAGGTGGCTGGGTAGAAGGAGGTCGCATTTGTCACATCGTTGCTGCTTTGAGTTCGCCATCTTTTAAAAAGTCCCCGAGGGTGTTTTCTTTTTTTTGGGGGGGGGGGGTGTCTCACATTTTTAAAGAGACGAGGGTTACAAAGGCCACCACAATAAGAGCAAGAAAAGAAAAAGAACAAAAACAGCCCAAGCTTTTTTTTCTTAAGCACATTTTTGGCCTGGGAATTAAAAACACAAATATGTCGACTTTCAGGTTGCCAACAATTTATAATGCGACTCGTCATATTGAGGGTCCAAAGGTCAGACGGCTTCCAAAGCCTTGGCTCGCCTCCCACTTTTCAGTTTGTCTGGGGTCGATTAGCAACAAAGGGACATAAACGGCCACAACGGGGACCGCAGAAGCACCCGCCGAGAACTGCGCCATCGCGTACTCTGAACGTGTTGCCGTGACACGGATTAACATAAAAACTAGAAAGACACCACAATGCACAATTTATAGCGCCTTTCAACCCATGACAATAACGTCACAAAAATGTCAATTATTGCATCTGAGCGACAGAAGAAAAAGGACATAAAAGGACACGTGGCTTACGGCCCCCCACGTTTATTCATCCCCATTGTCTCATCCGGTCGGAACACAATGGTCGGGGGCCGCTGCGTAATTTATCAGTAGGACACCCCCCCCCCCAGAAAACTGGTGGGCTGCGCCTGGCCGTGCTGTTCATTTCGGCTTTGGCTCAGTAAAGTGAATTTACGTGGGCTGCGCTGTCAAGAAATTATTCACAATATAAGGGGGCCATGTCTGGGAAATGTTACCAAGCACGAGTCTTAATATAGCGCCTTTCAGTGTGAGGACTCATGTCACGGTTCTTGACAGGTGATATACTGTAACTGTCCCCATTGTCCTAGAGTGTCATGACAAGCGAAGAAGCCTCAGGGTCACCAATGAGTGACCATAGATCAAGTAACTGTGAGTCTCTATATAGCGCCTTGCATTGTGACTGTCAGGTTACTGACAGACTCTAACACTCTAACGGTGTTCTGTATTTCTACAACGTCAGGCGAGCCAAGTGCCGGTCTCAGGGTCTGCAGCAGTAGGCGAGAATGGGTAACCATGAGTTCTAATATAGCGCCTTTCAGTATGAGCCAAGGGGCTTGACTGATAAACTGTAACTGTTTCTGTATTTCTACAATGTCACGGCAAGTGAAGCACCTGACTCAGGGTCACCAGTGAATTAGCGGTGAGCAGGAACTGGCAACCATGAGTTTTACTATAGCGCCTTTCAGTCTGAGGCTCATGTCAATGTTTTTGACAAATGCATTGTAACTGTTTCCATATTCCTATAATGTCACAGCAAGTGAATTGCCTGACTCAGGGTCACCAGTGACTTAGCGGTTAGCAGGAACGAGCGACTATGAGTTTTAATATTGTGCCTTTCAATATGAGTCTTGGGTCAATATTTTTAACAAATGTATTATAACTGTTTCCCCTGTTTGTACAATGTCACAGCAAGTGAAGTACCTGACTCAGGGTCACCCGTGAGATAGCAATAAGAAAGGACGTATCTGTGAGTTTTCAGTCTGAGCCTCCTGTCAAGGTGCTTGACTGATAAACTGTAACTGTTTTTTTGTATTTCTATAATGTCACAGCAAGTGAAGCACCTGACTCAGGGTCACCAATGACTTAGCGGTTAGCAGGAACGAGCGACTATGAGTTTTAATATTGCACCTTTCAGTCTGAGCCTCATGTCAGTGTTTTTGACGAGTGCATTGTAACTGTTTCCATATTCTTATAATGTCACAGCAAGTGAAGTGTATGTCTGCCTCAGGTTCATCAGTGAGTGACCATAGATCAAGTAACCGTGAGTCTTAATATAGCGCCTTGCACTGTGACTGTCAGGTTGTTGACAGACTCTAAAATTCTAACGGTTTTCTGTATTTCTACAACATCAGGCGAGTCAAGTGCTGGTCTCAGGGTCAGCAGCAGTCAGCAAGATTGGGCAACTATGAGTTCTAATATAGCGCCTTTCAATATGAGCCAAGGGGCTTGACTCATAAACTGTAACTGTTTCTGCATTTCTACAATGTCATGGCAAGTGAAGCACCTGACTCAGGGTCACCAGTTTAGTAGCAGTGAGCAGGAACTGGCAACCGTGAGATTTAATATATCGCCTTTCATTGTGAACCTCATGCCGCTGTGCTTGACTGATATGCTTTTGCTGCTGCCATATCACTGCAAAGCCACGAGACATGAAACACCCGACTTATACTCATCAGTGAATTAGCAGTCAGCAAGCAGGGGCAACCAATTAATTTTAATATAGTGCCTTACAATCTGAGCCTCATGTCAATGTTTTTGACGAGTGCATTATAACTGTTTCCATATTCCTATAATGTCACAGCAAGTGAAGTGCCTGACTCAGGGTCACCAGTGACTTAGTGGTTAGCAGGAACGAGCAACTATGAGTTTTAATATACCACCTTTCAATATGAGTCTTGGGCCAATATTTTTAACAAATGTTTTATAGCTGTTTCCCCTGTTTCTACAATGTCACAGCAAGTGAAGTGCCTGACTCAGGGTCACCCGTGAGATAGCAATCAGAAAGGACGTATCTGTGAGTTTTTAGTCTGAGCCTCCTGTCAAGGTGCTTGACTGATAAACTGTAACTCTTTTTTTGTACGTATTTCTATAATGTCACATCAAGTGAAGCACCTGACTCAGTGTCACCAGTGACTTAGCGATGAGCCGGAATGAGCGACTATGAGTTTTAATATAGCGCCTTTCAGTCTAAGCCTCATGTCAGTGTCATTGATAAATGCACTATAACTGTTTTTCATATTTCTATAATGTCACTGCAAGTGAAGCGCCAGACTTAGGGTTGTCAGTGAGGTAGAACATGTGGCCATGAGTCTTTATATAGCGCCTTGAATAATGAACACCATACCTTGGATGTTTCTGCTGTGTCAGCTGAGGCAGGTGTGGTGACTCAGTTTGGATCAGTGATTAAAATGACCAGGTACCCGTGTGACTTCATAGTGCACCTTTCACAGTGATTGTCACACCGAGATGCTTGATGGTTGTAGGGCAGTCATCTCCACATTTCTATACAGAACAACGTGACTCCCCTGGACTGGACCCCCATGTGTGTTAATGCGCACCGATGGGCCACAACACCCAAAGCACTGCCAGGTGGAGTGAAGAATACTGATGGTGTCGTCGCCGTGGCACCAGTCGAGGGGGGGGGGCACATATCAAGCAGCCAATGAACAGTCACTCCTTGAAAGTGACAAGTCGGATGAGCACAAGGACCTGAGTGACTTTGACAAGGGCCACATTGTACTGGCCAGTCCACTGGGTCAGAGCATCTCCAAAATGGCAGTTCTTGTGTGGTGTTCCTGGTTTGAGTGGTCAGTATCTACTAAAAGTGGACAACCAGTGAACTGGTGACAGGATCACAGGCACCCAAGGCTCATTGATGCCCATCTGGTCTGAACCCACAGAAGAGCTGCTGGAGCACAGACTGATGAACGTCATGCTGGCACCGAGAGTACACAGTGGACCACAGCTGGCTGCCCAACCACAGACCGGCCAGAGTGCCCATGCTGACCCCGTCCACCACCAATAACATCTACAGTGGGCATGTAAGCATTAAAACTGAACAAGAGATGGCAGCAGGGTGCACTCTGGGAAGAAGGTGGCATGGCGCTCTGGGCAGAGTTCTGCTGGGGCACCTTGGGTCCAGGCACTCATCTGGATGTTGCTTTGACATGTACCACCTAACCTTGGTGTTGATTTCCATTGTGAAAGGCGCTATATTAGAAACAAATGCCCACTAATGACTCATTTGTGACTCCAAGCTGGTTCTGTCACTTGCCAGCACTCATGCTGTAAAAAAGAAATAAAAAATGGAAACAGCTACAGAATATCAGAGAAATATCCGCACGGGACGTTCACCATGAAAGGCGCTATATTAAAACAGATGCTGCTTTTCTTTTTGACCATTACCTGGGTGGCCTTAGCAATTCACTTCACCTGCCGGACTGGCACCACGTAAATATGTATGTGTGCGTGATGAAAGGCGCTATACTAACAGACATGGCGGCCAGTCCTCTATGACCAGTGACTGTGTGCCCAGTTCAGTCACTTCATGTGTCAGAGTTCAAAGTGTAGCTGACTAAAGCGTATCTGTCAAAATCTCTGCCATGCCATTTACCATGAAAGGCGCTATATCAAAACACACATGGCTGGCAGTGACTCATTTATGACCCTCGGATGGTTGGGTCACCTGCCAGAGCTCACACTGTCAAAATCAATCAATCAATCAACCAATCAATCAATCAATAAATGAATAATGAAAACAGCTGTAGAGTATCTCTTAAATATCCCCACATAACGTTCACTATGAAAGGCACTATATTAAAACAAATGCCAATGTGTGCCCACAGCTGAGTCACTTCACCTGTCAGGGTTCAAAGTGCAGACATACAGAGCTGGCAGAACTGTAATTGTCAACTGGGCACACAGTTGCTGGCAGCCGTGTGTTTTAATATAGCGCCTTTCACAGTGGAAGCCATGCTAAGGTTCTGAATCCTGATAGATGAAGTGGCTCAACTGGGCACATAATGACTGGCAGCCACTCATGTGTTTTCATATAGCACCTTTCACAGTGTAGGCCATGCCAAGGTTCCGAACCCTGATAGATGAAGTGGCTCAACTGGGCACACAGTGTTTTAATATAGCGCCTTTCACAGTGGAAGCCATGCCAAGGTTCTGAACCCTGAAAAATGAAGTGGCTCAACTGGGCACACAATGACTGGCAGCCAGCCATGTGTTTTAATATAGCGCCTTTCACAGTGGAAGCCATGCCAAGGTTCTGAACCCTGAAAAATGAAGTGGCTCAACTAGGCACACAATGACTGGCAGCCAGTCGTGTGTTTTCATATAGCACCTTTCACAGTGTAGGCCATGCCAAGGTTCCGAACCCTGATAGATGAAGTGGTTCAATTGGGCACACAGTGTTTTAATATAGCGCCTTTCACAGTGGAAGCTATGCCAAGGTTCTGAACCCTGAAAAATGAAGTGTCTCAACTGGGCACACAATGACTTGCAGCCAGCCATGTGTTTTCATATAGTGCCTTTCATGATGAACGTCCTGATGAGCGAATGACAGGGTAATTGGGCTTGTTCTCCATTTTTCCCACAGTGCCAGCCAGCGCTGGCAGATGAAGCGACTCACTCGGAGTTCCAGCAGAGGACGCTGCTGAAGTCGGAGCTCTAAGATTTATAGTTCAGCACGGTGGCCACTAGGGGTCGCATTTCTTTCTTTCTTTCTTTCTTTCTTTCTTTCTTTCTTTCTTTCTTTCTTTCTTTCTTTCTTTCTTTCTTTCTTTCTTTCTTTCTTTCTTTCTTCCCACCGTGTTATTGTGCGCCATGATGGCGGGGGCTCCCCATTTTCCACGTCACTTTGACAAAAAGCCGAAGCCAGCAACCAGCCAGCCAGCCAGCGAGCGCCATTCTCCGAAGACGTCGTCTCTTTCGAGAATTGTTGGTCGTAATCCAGCCCACTTATGATAATGAAAGAACTTGTGACTGGGGACCATGGGAATGAGGCGCACTCGGTTATCTGGCTATTTTTGTTTTATTTGTGGCTTTGCAGGCTGATACAGAGCAGAGCTGTGTGAAAGCCCCGAGTTCAGAATGTTCTCAGGAAGAGAGCGCTTCAGTTTTTTGACAAGGTCACGGTCGTCTCTGGTCATTATCCGTTAACCGCGCACGGGCAGAGTTTCACATGCCTTGGTCAGAATGTGAATCCCGTTTTAGACAAATCTGGGGGGTGGGGGGGATTGGGACAAAGGAATCCAAGTTTGGATGGGTGGGCAGCATGGCTGTACGAGTGCATTTGGCAAGCAGGGGGCAGTATAGCGTCAACGAGTGAGCATTTGTGAGTGGAGAGGTGGGCGCAGACGCAGGCCTAGAGTGGTGAAAAGGGCCCAGCGGGCATCAAGTGAGAACCAGGAGCCAGCTGTCGGATGGCACCCTTTTGGCTTGGCGGGCACTTTGGACCATAAACCCCCAGGTCACTGACCCCACCCAACACAGCACTATCCCCACTATTGAAAGGCGCTATACACAACAATACTTGTCCCAATTAGTAAGTTTCAGCCTAAATGCACAAAGCAGGCCTTGTGGCCTAAACAGAGTAAAAGGGCTCCATGAAACTTAAAACGAGGCAATGGACCCAAAGAGCGGATCTCAGGGGTCCGGATGAGGTTAAGCAACAAAGTTGAACCTCGCCCCTTTACAGCCTACGTAGACAAAAAGAGGAAGGCAGGACTCCTCAGAACTCCAAATGAGGCAATGCCTATGAACACAAGACTTGAAGGCCCCCCTTGTGCCAGGTGAGCTTTACCCCAAACTTTAAGGCCCTCACAATCAAAAAAGGGGGCCCGTTAGCAGTGCAGCCCTCCACAGAACTCCAAATGAGGCGAGGCCTCCCAAGACCAGGCCTCAAAGTGAGTCCAACCTCACAAAGCAGGTCTTGAGGCCTACACGTGCAGAAAGGGCCTAAAGCACAGACGAGTCTGAGTAGAGAGAGGGGAACCATAAAAGACCCTGACCCAAAGATAACAAAGCAGATATTCTTACAAAGAAGAGAGTTTACATACATAAAACACGTGATCTAGAACTAGGCCAGAAGAGTCTTTATGATTGTGACGATAAAGCCGGCTTTTAGAAAGCAATCCAAAATGAAATACAAAATCAAAAACCTGAGCAAAGAGTCCAAAAATAAACACTTAACAGAAAGGCAAAGACAAAGTCAGACACAGTGACAGCCCTGCGAATCTATAAAGGGATATCGGCAACAAAACAGTGAAAAGCACAATAGAGGAAGGACAAACGTCTGTCTTTGTGTCCGTTCAGTTGCTTTGTCTCTGTCATTTCAACAGATGGCGCATCACAAACATTGTCACTGCTAGCATGAGTCCCATACCAAATGGAATATGACAGAGACACATGCATTGCATTTGTCAGTCCAACAGATGGCACATCAAAAACATTTGTAGTAATAAAACACGTTGCATTTGTTATTCCAACAGATGGCGCATCACAAACATTTGTTGTAATAAAACACGTTGCATTTGTTATTCCAACAGATGGCGCATCATAAACATTTGTTGTAATAAAACACGTTGCATTTGTCATTCCAACAAATGACGCATCACGAAAATTGGCACTGCTATTATGAATCCCATACCAAATGGCTTATGACAGAGACACATGCATTGCATTTGTCAGTCTAACAGATGTCACATCACAAACATTTGTAGTAATAAAACACGTTGCATTTGTCATTCCAACAGATGAAGCATCACAAACATTTGAAGTAATGCCTTTTTATTACAAATAAGCATCTGTGTGCTTGTGGATCTGTGTGTGCATCCGGTTGCTATGTCTCTGTCATTCCAACAGATGGAGCATCACAAACACTGCTTTTACAAATCCCATGCCAAACGGCATATAACAGACCCATAGTAACCAATCAGACACATCAGACAGTTGTCCTTTTATTAAGGACGATAAGCAGATTTTTCTTCATGTGGCAGGTACGACAAATTGGACAAATTCAGCATTACCATTTGCAGCGCACCATCTATTGGAATGTATATTCTAATGCATGTAGTAATAAATGTTTTGCATTCTTCTTTTCAACAGATGGTGCATCACAAACATTAGCATAACTTTTATGAACTCTATACCAAAGACACATACATTGCATTTGTCATTCCAACAGCTGGTGCATCACATTTGTAATCATGCATTTTATTACTACTAATGATTGGGATGTGCCATCTGTTGGAATGACAAATGCAGTGCATTTTATTACTACACGCACGCATTAGACAATACATTCCAACAGATGGTGCTCCACAAACGTTAACGTTGAGATCCTCATTGATTACTGTGATTTCAAGTCGACTTGGACGGGTAGCACAGCCAGTGTCTAATACAGTAGTTGTGTAGTGAAAAGCACCCGACAGGTTTGGTAGCCTTGGGCTTAAATTGGTTTAATGGTTGATTACTTATAACGTTCAGAGTGCTTCTGTTTTATTTAATGTATTGCATGTTCTGTTGTCTGTTTTGAAAGATTATTTTTCACATTTTTATGTATTTAACATTATGTTTGAAATTGTGTTGTGTCCTTTTAAATGATCTACGCCTCCTTATGCTTTGTGGGTGGAGCCCCAGGAGGCGGGGCTGCCATGACATCACTGCCCCAGAGCCCGTCCTTCTGAGTATTTAAGGCCAGAGCAAAGGAGGCTCAGATGGGCAGAACATTTCATGTGTTTGGAGTCCCGTAAGCAGGTGGTGTGGCACAGGGGTTAATGCTGAGGGGGTTCAGATGCCACTTTGGACACTTGTGTGACCCTAAAGTGAGGGACTTCACCTGCCTCTGTTCCAGTTGGGAAAGACAAAAAAAAAGAACTGTAACTAATTGAACTTCAAATGTTGTAAGTCACCTTGGATAAGTCAATCATAATAACAAATCGACGTTTTCTTTGAATTCTACTGGTTTTGCTGCCTTCTCACATCTGTTAAATGATTCTGACTTCTGGATTGAGCATTGGGCCTTTCGGGCAACTCCTTTTTGAGTAATTTCTTGCTTTTCATTTTGTATTTTTGTTTAATAAGTCCTAATTTATAAAGATTGTTGAATTGCTGTTTTGCACACAAGCCAGGGGTTTACGGTAGTCCTCCCCCTTTGGTTTATTTGGAAACGTTTCTAGTTCTTTTGCTAGCTCTGCTAGTCTAGAAGCCTACTGGTCATAGTTTGGACTGGTGGGTCTCTCCTTGGCTGGCCATTGAAGCCCCTGACCAGCTTCTTGGCTTATCTTTGGAGGCTTCACCCCCATTTTGTCTTTTATCACTGGCATTATTTCTGTTTTTTGTTTGTTTGTTTGCAATAAAATTCCTCCTTAGATTTATGTGGTCTTTCATTTACAATGATTGCTCCTTTCAATGGTGCTTGAGGCTTATGCTTGCATTTTTATCGTAATGTTGTAGTTTGTTTCATACGCTGCCTTTTTGTGTTATTGTTGCCGTGATGCAACGTGTGGTTGTTAGGGGTGTGGTCAGCAGACCGACGCCCTACAAGATGGCGCAGCGTGTTTTGTGGTATCCGAGATCCTCAGAACAAAACAAAGCAAAGCAACTGTTGCCCGGTGTCTCGGTGTGCGGATCTTCATTCTTGACTAATGTCAGGGTCAGAGTCTTGGTGGTCCTTTGTGATTTTGACCTTTCATTTGTGACTCCTCCACCTTTCCTTTCACTTCTGGTCTGCTCAGTTCCTTTCACCTTCTCTTTGGCCTTTAGTCAGTTTTTGGAACCCTCGTTTCGAAGCAGACCTCGGGGTTGATGTTCACTGGATTACGAGGAGCTCATTTGTAAGTCACTTTGGACAAATGTGGGCTAAACGACTGCATGCAAATTTAACTTTCTTGAATTCTGTTATCGGCTGTATCTGTTTGCAGGACATTTTTTGCCATATTTTGAACATTTTGGTGAATAAATCTATTATATTAAAAAAGTTTCCTGCCATGTTCGTGTTCTTCAGCTTTGACCACATCCCTCCACACGGCTCGCCCAATCACGACTCCTGCTGTGCATATATATATGTGTATATATATATATATGCATATAAACATATATAGAAATATATAAGTATATGTATGTATATATGTCTGCGGTGGGTTGGCACCCTGCCCAGGATTGGTTCCCTGCCTTGTGCCCTGTGTTGGCTGGGATTGGCTCCAGCAGACCCCGTGACCCTGTGTTTGGGTTGAGCGGGTTGGAAAATGGATGGATGGATGTATATATGTGTGTGTGTATATATATATATATATATATATATATATATATATAGGGGTGGGCAAAAGTAGGTTTACAGCTGTGAGTACATGAAACACAGAGTTTATTCTTGTATTATTATTTATTTATTTATTAATTATTGTATTACTAATTTGTATTATTTGTCTCCTTATTTGTCTTTTTCTTAATGCTTTTGAGTTAATAAAGCTATTGCAATAATCATAACCTGTGATTTTTTCCATACAAACAACTGTAAACCTACTTTTCCCCACCCCTGTATATATAAAACTCCAACGTCTGTCTGTCTGTCTGTCTGCTTGTCATGAGAGAACTATTTAACAGATTTAGATCGGGTTTCCGGTTGATTTCGCGACTTCTCTCATCCTGCTAAGTGTCAGAGTTCACTTGCATTTATTTGCGCGAATCCGAGAGAGAGGCTGCGGGCTGAGGGGAGGGACAAGTGGGCGGGGCCCAGGTGATTGGCAGAGACATGACAGCAACGTGCTCTTCTCCCCACGTGGGGGACGCTCTCCCGTCAGAGCTGAACACCATCAGATACAGTGCCAACGTTTGACGTCAGAGCGCACCTCCCTTCCATTTGGCCAGAATTACATTTTTTATTGATTTTTAAAGTTTGTCCTGTTTCACTACTACGTGGGCGGAGCCACAGGGAACAGCTAATATATATATATATATATATATATATATATATATATATATATATATATATATATACTAAGCAATTATATGGTCAAAATTTTTTTTTTTTCTTTTTAACAATATGTTCATCCAGATTTTCTTTCTACTTTTCCGTGTGTTCGAATTGATTCTTTTATCCATTATTTTTTAATTAGTGGGTCTGATGCTAAAGTAGTTGCAGCCTTTCATCATTCCGTATTGTTTGCCTGGCTGACTGTCTGCTCTGCTCGTTTTTAAGTTCTCTTTATTAAGATATAATGAAGGCAGCAAACTTTGCAGAGAAATGGCAACATAGAATGAAATCAACAAAAGAGAAATCTCTAGCAAAAGTAGAATTCTTTTTTAACGTCTTATAAATGTAAAAATCACGCAGCTGCGCTTTTCTGAATGTAGAATAAGAGGGAAGAAAAAAAAAACAGGAATCAATTAAACGAGCCCAGCATTATCACTGATTATGAATCTGACTGGAACAAAAACGTGAAGCTACAGTGGGCCGCCAGGACCGACTTTGAGACCCCCGAATTAAAGGGTATGGATCTTCAAACAAAGTTAGCAGCAAAAACAGATCACTAATTAAGAAAAAGAATTAGAATGAAAACCTGCAGCCACTGCGGCCCCCCAAGACCCGGAGTTGGAGGCCCCCCTGCTGTAAGTCTTTGATCGTTTGGCAAGCAGGTGACCTGACGCTGCTGCCCTTTAATTGGTTGCTTTCAGATTTTAATAAAGTATCTATCTATCTATCTATCTATCTATCTATCTATCTATCTATCTATCTATCTATCTATTATATAGTGCCTTTCATATCTATCTATCTATCTATCTATCCTTATATAGTGCCTTTCACTCTATCTATCTATCTATCTATCTATCTATCTATCTATCTATCTTTTCCCAGAGTAGCAGCTCTGTGCGCTGCGGACACGCCCATATTTATCTTCATCGAATGAGTGCTCTTTAGGGGATTTTAGTCTGATGTGATTGGACAATCGTCGACGCGTTAGTTCAAGTTCACGTCCAGCGCTCACACCCGCCATTAACGTAGTAACTAGAGATGAGCGCGCGAGAGACTTCACGGAGATGGCAACTTCAGAAATCAAAAGAGATTCGGTTATTTCTTTAATGAAATATCCCATGAAAAATCTTTCACTTGAAGAGAAAAAGAAGATAAAGGAGCAACCTTACTTAAGAATTCAGCAGCGGGCCCGTGATGGAGGACGAGCTCACACACGGACTGGGCCAGCTTGAGCCATTCATCACCCATCTTTTATTTTTTTGCTTTCCCCGTTTGTAGTTTTAGAGAGTCGAAGCCTTGCGAATAACGACGGGTGTTACGAGATTTAAAATGTATTTCTTTTTCTAAAAAAATGCAAGCGGAATGAAAGTAGCTGGAGTTCTGTCGATTTGGGCTGCCTTGTCGAAATTTTATGCACATGAAAATATTCACAGGTTTAAAAGTGAAAAAGTCGAAATAAACTTTTTTATGATATTACACACCATCGGCCAGTTATTTTTCTAAGGTTGCACAAACGAGGCATGTTCGGCTTGCAATGCTGGTAAACAAAACGGAGATTAAAATGTTTTTGGATTGACGCATTGGATACGTTCGCTCCTAGTGGCTTAAACGACAAGTAATATTTTTAGGAGGTTCTCTTTTAACTCATTTAATGTATTGACTGTTGTTTTGGAATAACCTGCGGTGGGTTGGCACCCTGCCCAGGATTGGTTCCTGCCTTGTGCCCTGTGTTGGCTGGGATTGGCTCCAGCAGGCCCCCGTGACCCAGTGTTCGGATTCAGCGGGTTGGATAATGGATGGATGGATGTTTTAGAATAAACGTATACTGCGCATGCGCACAAGACCATTTCGCTCGGTTGCGTGGTTCGACAGGACATCCGGCTGCAGACCTCCGCACTCTGGCGGGCCGTTTGAACATTTACTCCATTTCCGTTGATGTCAGCAGTTACAACGGCTTTAAACTTGATATCGAGCTTTTGAAATTTTGATATCCACATCTCAAACTTGATGTCAGATTTTGAAAGCACCCTATCAAATTTCAAAATTGCGATGTCCAATTTCATAAACGTGATTGCAAAATGACAAAATACACATACATACATAAGCTCTCGTGTCAAATTTCAAAAGTGCGATTATCAAATTATGAAACCTTTTAAAAGCTCAATGTTGAGTTTCAAAATTGTGATGTCAAATCTTATAAGCCTGATATCGAATTTCATAATCGTGATAGCAAAATGACAACATATGATAAAGTTTCAGATGCGTACACGAGGATATTAAATTTTAAAACCTTGATGTCAAATTTTAAAATTGAGGGATCAAGTTTCATAAACGTGATAGCAAAATGACGTGAGCGTTTCATATGCATGTGTATATTAGCATTTAAGTCCTTGTATCGAATTTCAAAAGTGCAATATCAAATTTTAAAATTGTGAGATCAAATTTTATGTCTGATATCAAATTAAATAAATGTGATAGCAAAATGAAAACATATGATGATGCATATAAGGACTGGCCACCCTTTATGCTTTTTCTCATTCGGGGTCCCACTCTAATTCTGCATGCAGTTCTGGTGTCTGACATCACTTCAGGCTGACACGCCCCCTGAATATAGAAACCCCGCCTCCTTAGACCCCTAGTGGTCCCATTCTGGTAGCCATCTGTTGTTGAACTTTTTCTCGCTGGACATTGTCAAGTATATGTGGTGGACTCCCCCCCAGATCTTTTTTGACGTCTCTCATCAAATTTCTGAGTGCTGATATCAAAATGTAAACCTCATGATGTTAGAGTTTTGAAAGCAGATATCAAATTAAAGGAATTAAATGTTGAAATGGTTTGCCATACCAGACCAGCGTGCTGTGGCACAGTGACATGCAATGAGAGCTACTATGGTGTGCCATGTAAATAACAGTGTGGCACACCTTGGTCGGAATCTGAGAAGGATGAGCATCACAGGCGGCCGGGACTCGCTGGAGAAGCGGGCATCAAAGCAGCTCCACAACTGCCATGTTAGAGCACCTCAGACTTTGGTTTCCTGGCTGCTGGGTGTGTGGGCACCAGTGGGGGTGGTGGGCATACGAGTTTCCTCTGAGACGGAGAGGGGGGTGAAGCAGCTTGGAGATGCCACCAGAGTGCCCACTAAGTGCCACGTCTGTGAATGCTGAGCTTGGGGCTCTTCTTTTTATTGGCTTCTCCTGTGGTACCCCCCTGTTCAGACAGATACAATACAATACAACTTATTTGTTGTATAGCCCAAAATCACACAAGAAGTGCCGCAATGGGCTTTAACAGACCCTGCCTCTTGACAGCCCCCCAGC
Organism: Erpetoichthys calabaricus; assembly: GCF_900747795.2. Taxonomy (NCBI): domain Eukaryota; kingdom Metazoa; phylum Chordata; class Cladistia; order Polypteriformes; family Polypteridae; genus Erpetoichthys; species Erpetoichthys calabaricus. Next base: position 345,862,775 of record NC_041395.2, read on the forward strand.
CTCGACTCTCTAAGAAGACAAAGAAAAACTCCCAAAAAAATGGAATAAAACCTTGGGAAAGGCAGTTCAAAGAGAGACCCCTTTCCAGGTGGGTTGGGTGTGCAGTGGGTATCAAAAAGAAGGGGGTCAATACAATACAATACACAGAACAAATCCTCAATACAATATAAAAGTACAGAGCAGAGTTCAACAGTAGATGGCATCCCATAATAGGATTTGGATTTGTTTAGAGTCCTGGAGACCTCGGCCATCAAGCTGCCTCCCCCCTCCTATTGGCCGTTCCACAGCTGAGTCTGCCAATCCGATGAAAGGACCCCTCTTTCCCACGATTCCTGCGATCCTCAATCAGAAATGACTTTACCTTAGGCAGGCAAAACAACTTGGCAGGTGGGCCGTGGGCACCAAGTGGCACATTTGAGTACCGAGAAGAGAAATAGGTGAGGGTTAGTATCAAATTCTAACTATCATGTTATTTCTGTTTTAGTGCTAATGACTAACAACAGAGATGCAGTCTGTACAGTTAATCAGCAGGTCTAGTCAGGGTGTGCTAAACTGAAGTAGTGAGTCTTCAGCCTGAGAGTGAAGGGGCATCTCTTATAGTAGCAGGCAGACCACTCCACAGTTTAGGGGGGTCCTGTAACTAAAAGCTCGACCTCCCACTGTTATTTTATTCATCCATCCATCCATCCATCCATTTTCCAACCCGCTGAATCCGAACACAGGGTCACGGGGGTCTGCTGGAGCCAATCCCAGTCAACACAGGGCACAAGGCAGGAACCAATCCCGGGCAGGGTGCCAACCCACCGCAGGACACACACAAACACACCCACACACCAAGCACACACAAGGGACAGTTTAGAATCGCCAATCCACCTAACCTGCATGTCTTGGGACTGTGGGAGGAAACCGGAGTACCCGGAGGAAACCCATGCAAGACACGGGGAGAACATGCAAACTCCACGCAGGGAGGACCCGGGAAGCGAACCCTTAATGTGTGCTCTGGTTTGTAAGTCATGATAAGTTCAGACAAGTAAGCTGGACCTCGGCCATTTAAGGCTTCATATGTTAAAAGGAGGATTTTGAAATCTGCCCTAAACTTAACCGGGAGCCAGTGTAAGGATGTGAGGACTGGGGTTATGTGTTCGTATTTTCTTGTTCTTGTAATAGTTTCTTTGCAGCCTTTGTCAATTTTCTTAAAGTGTTTGACTCAGTTGATGGAGCTGCTCTGTGGAACATCCTGAGGGTTCGCGGGATCCCCTCGAGGTTGCTCGATATCACGGCCGGCCTGTCCACTGGTACTGTGAGTGCTGTGCAGAGTGGAGGCAGACCCTCTGCGTTTTTCCCAGTTGATTCTGGGGTCCCTCAGCGGTGTGTTCTGCTCCTACTCTGTTCAATGCTTGTATGGACTGGGTGTTGGGCAAAGACGTGGGGTCCAACGGCTGGGGGGCATCTGCTGGTGAAGAAAGATTCATGGATCTTGACTTTGCAGAGGATGCTGTGATCTTCATGGAGTCAATGGAGGCTCTTGAGAGACTGAGTGAGGAGTCTGAGGGTCCTGATAAAGACGAAAGATCCAGGCCTTTAATGACCTTTTGGGCACGGCCATCAGCAGTGTGTCTGTCTGTGGAGAGAGTGTCGACCTCGTCATTGAGGAGAGGTTTACTTACCTTGGCAGTGACATTCATGTGACCCTGGTGACTCTTCCTATGAAGTCAGTAGGCGGATTGGGAGAGCATGGGGGGGTTATGAGGTCGCTGGAAAGGGGTGTGTGGCACTCCTGATATCTGCAAAAGGACGAAGATCCAAGTCTTTAGAGTCCTGGTGCTTCCTGGTTGCGAGACATGGGCGCTATCCAGTGACCTGAGACAAAGACTGGACTCCTTCATGCGTGTCTCTCCGGAAAATCCTTGGGTACCGTTGGTTTGACTTTGTGTTGCTCATGGAGTCCCAAATGAGGCACATGACCTGCATTGTGAGGGAGCGTCGGTTACAGCACTACGGCCATGTGGTTTGATTACCCGAGGGTGACCATCATTGTTGAGGACCTGAGTGAATGGACCAGGCCAAGGGGTCGCCCATGTAACACCTGGCTGCAACAGATAGAGGGTCATTTCTGGAGGGTGGGACTGCCTGGGGGGGCTTGCCAACCGGGATCCCGAGTTGTTTCTTCATGTGGTGGGTGCTGCAACGTGATGTACCAGTGCAGGCTCCCCAACCTGACGTGACTTGACTTGACTTGTAATAATTCTTGCAGCAGCATTTTGGATCAACTGGAGGCTAAATAAAGAACAGTCTGAACATCCACATTGCAGCAGTCAGTCCTACTAGAAATAAATGCAGGAATTAATTTCTCAGAATCCTCTTTATTTAGAAAAACGCCTTAACCTGATTTGGACAACTTTGTGATGTGCGCTTCAAATGACCTGCTAGAGTCAAAGATAACGCCGAGAGTGCGGGCTGATTCAGCAAAATTAATGGGGACTCCAACTGAGTTAAATGATGACAGAATATTGTTGCGATCGCCGTCATTCCCTCCGGTAATTAACATCTCGGTGTTTAAAGACAACTCCTCCTCATTCGTCCACTCCTTTAATTGACTAACACAACTAATTAAACACAACATTGGAGAAACGTCATTTGATTGACAAACAAAAGTAAAACTGGGTGTCATCTGCGTAATGAACATCTAGTGAGAGATCCCAGTACAGGATACAGATACAGGACAGTAGTGAGACCAGCTGTGTCATATGGGCTGGTGACGGTGGCACAGGAGACAGAGCTGGAGGTGACAGAGTTAAAGATGCTAAGATTTGCATTGGGTGTGCCAGGGATGGACAGGATTAGAAATGAGGACATCAGATGGTCAGCTCAGGTGGGACGACGGTTTGGTGACAAAGTCAGAGAGGCGAGATTGTGATAGTTTGGAGAGATGCTGGGTATAATGGGAGAAGGGTGCTAAGGATAGAGGTGCCAGGCAAGAGGAGAAGAGGAAGGCCTAAGAGAAGGTTTATGGATGTGCGGAGAGAGGACATGCAGGTGATGGGTGTAACACAGCAAGATGGAGAAGACAGAAAGATATGGAAGAAGATGATCTGCTGTGGCGACCGGGAGCAGCTGAAAGAAGAAGAAGATCGACAGTACAGAGTAACGGGGGGTGTGAAAGAGAGTTGAAGAAGAGAGTGCAGGCAGGGTGGAATGGGAGGAGAAGAGCGTCAGGAGTGATATGTGACAGACGGGTATCAGCAAGAGTGAAAGAGAAGGTCTACAGGATGGTAGTGAGACCAGATATGTTATATGGGTTTGGTGACGGTGGCACAGGAGACAGAGCTGGAGGTGGCAGAGTTAAAGATGCTAAGATTTGCATTTTGTGTGACGAGGATGGACAATATTAGAGAACGTTAAAGGATCTGCTCAGGTGGAATGGTTGGTAGACAAAGTCAGAGAGACGAGATTGTGATGGTTTGGAGAGATGCTGGGTATAATGGGAGAAGGGTGCTAAGGATAGAGCTGCCAGGCAAGAGGAGAAGAGGAAGGCCTAAGAGGAGGTTTATGGATGTGCTGAGAGAGGACATGCAGGTGATGGTGTGACAGAGCAGGATGATGAGGACAGGAAGAGATGGAAGAAGATAATCTGCTGTGGTGACCCCTAACGGGAGCAGCTGAAAGAAGAAGAAGATCAGCAGTACAGAGTAATGGGGATTGTGGAAGAGAAGTAAAGAAGAGAGTGCAGGCAGGCTGGAGAAGAGTGTCAGGAGTGGCAGACGTGTCTCAGGAAGAGTGACAGGGAAGGTCTACAGGACGGTAGTGAGACCAGCTGTGTTATATGGGCTGGAGACGGTGGCACAGGAGACAGAGCTGGAGGTGGCAGAGTTAAAGATGCTAAGATTTGCATTGGGAGTGATGAGGATGGACAGGATTAGAAATGAGGACATTAGAAGGTCAGCTCAGGTTGGGAGACAAAGTCAAGAGAGGTGAGATTGCGTTGGTTTGGACATGTGCAGAGGAGAGATACATGCTGTGTATATTGGGAGAAGGGTGCTAAGGATAGAGCTGCCAGGCAAGAGGAGAAGAGGAAGGCCTAAGAGAAGGTTTATGGATGTGGTGAGAGGGGACATGCAGGTGGTGGGGGTGACAGAGCAGGATGACGAGGACAGGAAGATATGGAAGAAGATGATCCGCTGTGGTGACCCCTAATGGGATCAGCCAAAGGAGGAAGATGACGTGTTCTAATGTGAGATCCCAGTGGAAATTTGTGGTCCCAGTGTGCTTGTGGTCAGTAAGACAGCGGTGAGCCTTGGGATGTTTTTGATTACAGAAAGTGTGCCACTTTGGGAAGCACCAGGCTCGCCAACATGGCAATGAGGCAGGCCTTGTGAGGTGGGGGACTCCATTCAATCAGAAAGTAAGGCCTGAAGGAAAGGAGGGCAACATTTATGTTCGGGGAAATCGAAGGGTCCTGACCGTAAAGGCAGAATAAGGTTGGTCTTGTCCTGTAGGGGAATTACAACACCTTGGGGGTTTGAGTTATAATTTAAGATATGGGGAGGGGGGGGTCTGTAGATCTTATAATGGGAATTTATGCCCAGGTGAGGTAACCCTGGCAAACCTGCATAGGACTGGGCAGCCTGGCAGCAAGTGCAGAATAAAATTAGGGTGGGTATGACTCGGTGGGTGGGCTAAGCTTGGATGCCAGCCATGAGAAAAACCAGAGGACTGGTGACTGTGTGATGTGGACTTATAGGAATACGGCGGGCATGGCCAAGGACCGGGCACTCTATTACCAGAGGTAGAATGAGATTTGGATTGCACTGTGAAAGTTCGGGGGGGGGGGGAATTGAGGGGGGGGTGCCAGCGAGCCCCAAACCTCAACTCGAATACACCAATGCAGTCCCGAGTTCAAACAAATTCACGTTTTACTACAACACCTCACAAATGAAGCCCAAAAACACGCAGTCATCTCTCGTCCCTCCACCACGCTGCCCTCCTGCAGTCGAGTGTTGCTCGTCTTCCTCCCTCCTCTGACTCACCTGGGCAAGGCAGTGCAGCCCCCTTTTTTATTGAGGACCCAGCAGGTGCCAGGGCTGTTGCCCATTGGAGTTACTTCCGGGTGACACACAAGTCCCACCTAACAGGGAGCAGCGCCCTCTTGTGGCACCCATGGACCCCAGCAGGGCTGAGCTGATGGACTACAATTCCCTGTTGCTTCCCCAATGGGTGCAGATATTGAGGGCTGCTGCCATCTAGTGACTGGGGGCAAAAAAGACCCACCAAGAGAGATGGCCCTCCTCTGTTCTCCTCTTTTATCCCATCCAGTTGCCTGGGGCCTCCTCCGCGGGGAAGGAGCTGTCTCTCCTGACTGGGGTGTCCATCCTTCCATTTGGGAAGCCTTGCCTGGGTGGGACGTCCTTCCAACTCTCAGCTGGGATACCTTTCTGTGCACAAGGGGCCTTCTGTCCGGGTAAGGGACTGTCCCTATTCTCTGTCCCTGCCGTGTGACACCTACAGGACTTATGCTCTGGATGAGTCACAGGACAGACAGCAGGTCACGTTATTGGAAGATTAGGGAGGTGAAGAATGCGGACATCAAGGTGTGGCATTTTGGCAGAATGGGGAACTGGGCAAGTTGGCAGAGCACTGGGCAATTTACAGACAGGCAGCGTGTAAAATTTGGGTGGCAGGGGCACCTGTTCCTTTCCACATCTGTAGGGCAAGTCATGGGAAGAATTAGGGGGCTGCAGATGTCACAGACCGAAGTGTTGGAGCCCAGCAGTAATAGGAATGCTGGCATCAGATTGGGCAGCTTGGTGGAAAGGGGGTCATACATTATAGCTTGGGCTAGTCCAGTGGGTCTGGTACTGGACGGGCCAAGATGTGCAGCAACACCATGATGAGGACCACGAGAGTACGTGCAATGACCAGATGGAGGAATACATTAGATGTGAAAGGCACTATATAATACATAAGTACCCCCCCCACACACATTTTTTTCACCAGTCGCCACTGGTCACAATGTGGCATTTCTTGAATTTTTTGCACAAAACCTTGAACGTCCTTACATCGGGTGAGACAATTTTTCAGATTTGTAGATTTTTTCCCCACAGCTCCAGTCATTAAAGCAAGTTGCATTCTTACAAATCAGCACCCACATCAAGATGGTTGTGCCAAGTGTGGAGCACACGTCAGTGAAAGGCAAGCCGTGTCACGGGATCAACACGCAGGTGGACTGCAGCAGCCAGCGTATCACCCTGAAGGTGGGCGGGGCTGGATGTGAGATTGACAAGGAGATGTCACAGCGCTAAGCTGAGTTCTGCATTCTGTGAACCCATGGCACATCCACGTGGCACCTCACAGGCTGAGAAGGTTCCAGAAGGCCGGTGGAGACTCCTGGGGCTTTGGATAAATAGAACCTCACAGAAGATAAGGGGGGCATCAGAGAGTGAGATGCGACGCGGCATGGCGCACGACTACGGACGACGATCGGGAGTGGCGCAAGAGCTTATCAGGACCAGTCTGAGCTGCCATTGCTTTACGAGGGCCGTAACAGTGTGAAGAAGATTCTTCTGGAAGTGCAGCTGTAGCTCACTCATCGGAAAATAAACGTCACTCTCACTCTGTGTGTGTGTGTTGGTCTGTCCATCTCTGTGTCCATTACAAAACAAATCATGATGGGAACAGTGACATGCAGCTTAGCACAGCGTCCTGCCATCTTGTGTGTTCCTCCTTCTTCAAAAATGATCTTTACTTTGTGTTGGGCTGACATCTTCAACAAAGGTACAACCTCTCAGACACCAGTGGTGACATTTCTTTTGTTTATCCAGTTGAAGCTCAGTGAGGATACCTGGTGTCAGTAGTGGGTTTAGATAGATAGATGGATAGATGGATGGAAAAGGCACTATATAACCAATAGATAGGTAAACAGTTGTGAAAGGCACTATATAATAGATAGATGTGAAAGGCACTATATATTGTATAACTATAAGGCACTATATAAAACTATATATAATGTGTGAAAGGCACTATATAACTGATAAATAGATGTGAAAAGCCCTATATAATAGATGTGAAAGGTCCTATATAATAGATAGATGTGAAAGGCAGTATATATAACTATAAGGCACTATATAAAACTATATATAATGTGTGAAAGGCCCTATATAATAGATAGATGTGGAAGGCACTATATATAACTATAAGGCACTATATAAAACTATATATAATATGCGAAAGGCCCTATATAATAGATAGATGTGTAAAAGACACTATATAATATATAATGTGTTTAAGGCACTATATAACTGATAAATAGATGTGAAAGGCACTATATAGCTGATAGATGTGAAAGGTCCTATGTAATACATAGATGTGTAAAAGGCACTATATGCTGTAATATATAGATGTTAAAGGCACTATATAATACTATAAGGCACTATATAAAACTATATATAATGTGTGAAAGGCCCTATATAATAGATAGATGTGTTAAAAACACTATATAATATATAGATGTGAAAGGCAATATATAATACTATAAGGCACTATATATAATGTGTGAAAGGCACTATATAACTGATAAATAGACGTGAAAGGCACTATATAACTGATAGATGTGAAAGGTCCTATATAATAGATAGATGTGTAAAAGGCACTATATGCTGTAATATATAGATGTGAAAGGCACTATATAATATTATAAGACACTATATAAAAGTATATATTATGCGTGAAAGACACTATATAACTGATAAATTGATGTGTAAGGCCCTATATAATAGATAGATGTGAAAGGAACTACATAATAGATGTGAAAGGCCCTATACAATAGATAGATGTGAAAGGCACTATATATAACTATAAGGCACTATATAAAACTATATATAATATGTGAAAGGCCCTATAAAATAGACAGATGTGTAAAAGACACTATATAATATATAGATGTGAAAGGCACTATATAATACTATAAGGCACTATATAAACTATATATAATGTGTGAAAGGCACTATATAATAGACAGATGTGGTAGATAGATATTTTATTAATCTCCCTCAGGGAAATTCTGATGTCCAGTATCTCAAACGACTCTGTTAAAATTGTTAGAAATGATTCTAAAAGCGAAGAGAACAAACCTAAATAAATAAAGAGAAATGGGTGAGCAGTCTCAGCGCTGGAAGGCAGAGTGGTGGTCAGGGTCCTGAATGACGTCTCCTGACTTCAGCATTATAAAATCTCACGGCAGTAGGAATCGATGACCGTCTAAAGCGTCCCCTCGCCCGGTGCATTGAGAGGAGACCCCTGCTGCGGTTCCTGCTGTGGAGAGGGGGGCTGCTGTTGTCAAGGATGGCACATTTGGAGTCACAGCCTTCAGATTTGAAGTCCAAAGCCTTAACCACTATGCCACACCTCATCATCATCATCTTCTTCATCATCTTCTTCTTTGTGAAGAAGCCTCAACTTTAGCATCAGAAGACTACAAAACTCCATCCTGAGTCTTCATCTGTGTCAAGGAGTGCCATAAAATCGCGACATCCTTCATTCTCTGACGTGGCCTCCTCTTCCTCCTCCTCTTCCTCACTGGCACTGAGTGGGTGGGTGTTGGACCCTTCATAACAGCTTCTCAGGTCTCACTCTGAGGTCGGACTTGTGTCACAGTTCCGAGGAGCTTGATGTTCACTTTGGGTACAAGGATGGGCTGCCCACTCGTTAAAGAGCCCCCTCACCCACATGGCGCCATGTTAAGCTTAAGAATAAAACCCAGGAGACCCAGACTTACGATCCACACGGAAATGGAGAGAACATGCAAAGAGCATAAGGAGAGAGGAAGAAAGAGAAGAATGAAACGATCATCAGAGAGCAAACCACGGACTCTGAGAGTAAAAACGAAGCCCGTGTGAAGGAGACACCTAAAGTCTGTCACCATCGGGGGGACAGGGACTCGGCGTCGGCTGACACCCCCCAACTCCATGGAGAGCAGCGGAGGTGGAGACACGCGGCGGAGTACAAAGAGTTGTAATAATACGCCTAAATAATTGATGGCGAGGCCTCGGAGAATCCCACCTGCTCCTTCAGATCAGCAGTCAAATGAGGTGCCCTCTCAGCGTTTGCCCTTTATCAATTTTTAATTCTTATTTTTTTATTCCTTCATAAGCCAAACGCAAACATCTCAAAAGGGGAAGAAAAAGTTACTTGAAAGGAGAAAAGACGAACGGACGCCTAGAAAAATAAGAGGGGCCAGGATGGGAAAGGCTGACCACAAGGGGGAGCTGTAGGCCAGTGTGTTATGGGTGGGGGGTGGGGGGGCAAGGAGATGAATAGCCAAGTGGGGGGGGGGGTCCAAAATGGAGGACAACCACAAGGGGGAGCCATAGGCCAGTGTGTTATGGTGGGGTCGGGGGGCAAGCAGATTAATCGTTAATTGGGGGTCTAAAATAGAGGATAACCACAAGGGGGAGCCGTGGATCAGCATGTTATGGTGGGGGGGGGGAGACAAACAGATGAACAGAAATAGGGGTGAGGAAGGCTGACCACAAGGGGGAGCTGTGGGCCAGTGTGTAATGGTTGGGGGGGGCAATCAAATGAGTTGCTTATTGGGGGTCCAAAATGGAGGACAACCACAAGGCGGAGCCAAAGGCCAGCATGTTATGGTGGGGGGGGGGCAGGAAGAAAAGACAAACAGATGAATAGAAATTTGTGGGGTGAGGGTGGGGAAGGCTGACCACAAGGGGGAGCTGTGGGCTAGTGTGTAATGGGTTGGGGGTTAAGTAGATGAATAGCCAGTTGGGGGGTCCAAAATGGAGGACAACCACAAGGGGGAGCCATAGGCCAGTGTGTTATGGTTGGGGGCGGGAAGAAAAGACAAACAGATGAATAGAAATCTGTGGGGTGAGGAAGGCTGACCACAAGGGGGAGCCATTGGCCAGTATGTTATGGTGGGTGGGGAAAGGCAAGCAGTTTAAATGCTAAATGGGGGTCCACAATGGAGGAGAACCACAAGAGGGAGTTGTAGGCCAGTATGTTATGGTGGGGGGAGAGGAAAGGCTAACAGATGAATAGCTAAGTGTGGGGGGGGGGGGGGTTCCAAAATGGGGGATAACCAGAAAGGGGAACTGTAAGCCAGCATGTTATGGAGGTGGGGCGGGGAGGCAAACAGACGAATAGCTAAGTGGTGCTCCAAAAAGCAGGACAACCACAAGGGGGAGCTGTGGAGCTGGGGCTTCATTTAAGCAAAAGAGAAATTATCAATTGAGGGGGGGGTTGAGAATTAATAATAATAATAATAATAATAATACTAATTCATTACATTTATATAGCGCTTTTCTCAGTACTCAAAGCGCTATCCACACAGGGAGGAACCGGGAAGCGAACCCACAATCTTCCATAGTCTCCTTACTGCAAAGCAGCAGCAGCACTACCACTGTGCCACCTGTGAGGACTTTAGAATGTTGACCACAAGGGGGAGCTGGGGGCCAGTATGTCGTGAAGGCCCAAGAGAAAAGGCAAAGGTGCACCAGTAACTGAGGGTCTAGGAGTGACCACAAGGGGGTGCTGACAGGTAAGCCATCCTGTTCATCCTCTGTGGCCACCTTAACTCCCACAGTGGTCCTATACGAGGACACACCCTTGGCACACACATGACCCCAGCCTCAGAACGGGCAACTTTTGAGTGTTAGTTGGCTTGTCAGTTTAATTTGAGTTCTATTTATTTATCTATTTGTTTGTTTGTTTCTCCTTCTCAGGTTGGTCGCTCAGGCGTTGGCGAGGATTCATTCCATTCAGCTTGAAAACGGCTCGTCGGTGCAGCCGGTCCTGTGGAAGAAGCTGTCAACGTACCTGAGCTTAATCAGCGCCAGTGGGGACGACTCGCCGTCTTGTGTGCGGTAAGTCGTGACAGGTGCCTCTCTGTGTTGCACAGTGACAGTACCACTAATTAGCCACTAGGTGGCCCCACCGTTCGCTCCACTATGTGGCAATGCAGGACGTGCCTTCTGCCGGCCAATCAGAATCATTTAGAGATTGCTGTCTGTCCAGTCAGCATCCTGGGTTCAAGTCCTGGTCGTTACCTGCGTTAGGCTAACTGTCCACTCTGCAATGTGAATCGGTTCCTGCCTTTTATGTGGTGTTGCTCCTTACAGGCCTGAACTGGAATCAACGGGTTTGAAAAGGTGTGGATGGAAAATCTGATCAGAAATGACCACAAATGCAAATTCTGAGGGTCCACCACCCTGGTTTGACTGGCACTGTGAGCAGAGGCATAGCTAGGGTTTTCAGCGCCCGGGGACAACTGAAGATTTCACGCCCCTTCCTGTTTGCCAAAATGCAATGGGGAACATCAATTTGGCGCCCCCTGGATGCTGCGCCCGGGGACAGATGTCCCCCCTTGCCCCATCCTAGCTACGCCACTGGCTGTGAGTGGGTGGTCCAACTGGCACTTCGAGCAGGTGATCCGATTGGTGCTGCGAGCAGGTGGTCAGATGGGCACTTCAAGCGGGTGGTCTGACTGGCACTGTGAGTGGGTGGTCCGACTGGCACTGTGAGCAGGTGGTCCGACTGGTACTGTGCGTGGGTGATCAGACTGGTGCTACAAGCAGGTGGTATGACTGGTGCTGCATGAGGGTGTTCACACTGGCATTGCATGCAGGTGGACCAACTGGCACTGCATGTGCGTAGTCAGATTGGTGCTGTGAGTGGGTAGTTGGACTGGCGCTGCTAGCGGGTGGTCCAACAGGTACTGTGTCTTGGTGCTCAGACTGGCGCTGCAAATAAGTGGCCCAACTGCTGCTGCGTGCGGGTGGTTCAACTGGTACTGTGCATGGGTGATCAGACTGGCACTGCAAGCCAGTGGTCTGACTGGTGCTGCATGTGGGTGGTCTGACTGATGCCTTCCTCGCCTTCCGTCTCTCTTTTTTTATGGACTGCCAGGGCGCTGCCATGGGCGATTTCTGATGCCACATTGCCAAATGGCAAGTGTAAATCGAACACCTGGGACTCCCGTTTTGAAAATGCAGTTTCTGTAATGAGGCCACGTTGGCCCCCCTGACCTCTCGGGTGAGGGTCTGACAAGCTGACATCCCACTGAAGGCCAAAACAGGTGGTGCCAATTAGAACTGCAGCTTGCCCTTAATGAGCTAATCACTAATGACCTGAGTTGAGAGCTACGCAATTCATTAAATTATAATCTTTGTTTAATTAATAAATGAAATAAGAAAGATTGAAAAGGAGATGAAATAACAGCAAGTCATAACTGGGATATTCAAATAATTAAGGATCCTTAATGATTCAACAAATGGGCTAATTAAGTAAAATAATCAATTTAACAGAGGATATCAAAGTCTTGAATAATGCAGCTCCTCGGCTAACAGCCACAATTAGAATTTAGGAAACAAAAGACGAAAGAAACGCAAAATGGGGAAGAAATGCAGGGGGCAAGAGGGGCAAAGGACGGGAGACGGCGAGAAAACGGGCAGCAGGACAAAACCGAAGTGGGGGGGGGGCACCTTTATTAAAACACACCGCCGGGCCAAAGAGACTCAAGAGGGCCACAAACATCAGCAAGGAGACCCGAGCAGGGGGCTTCACTGCTCTGCCTGGTCCCAAACTCAAAGGGCAGGCTTCAAAATGGGCCTGAAGCACTCGGCAGACCCCAAACACTTACAAGATGTCCTGCTGGGTCTTTTTCTTTCTTTCTTTCTTTCTTTCTTTCTTTCTTTCTTTCTTTCTTTCTTTGATTATTCATTGATTTCATTAATTACGGTGCACTCAGAAACTGTGAAGACCCCTTAACTTTCTGCCCACTTTTATTGTGTTCGTTTGAAATGGAGACAGTCTGCCATTTTGTGCCCGTCTTCTCTCGACACGTCTTCTGAAAGGTGAGTGAATGTACTGCAAATCAAAAAGATGTAATCTCTCGTTTCTAGAATTATTTGCACCCTCGAGATGTTTCTAGAACTTGACCGGAGACCACCAGTGGACTTGAGGTCCAAGTCAGCAGTTAAAAGTCATGGAAGAATAACGAGAGCCAGCAAGGGCGCTGCGGCGAGTCCAACTCCCTGCTCACAGCCGCCAGCAGAGTGCAGCTTACAGGCGGCCCCCCCCAGCTTTTTGTACCATAAATTACAATGGAAAACGACTTAAAACATTCTCGGCCCTAAACAAAGACCACCCCTCCCCCAAAAATACAAAAAAATTGACATTATTTAATAATATTTTTAGTTATTAAGCAAATCTGAATTAGACATTGAACTGAATCATTACCCGAGAATGAGTCCCTTGATTCTCCTTCATTTGATTCATCAAGTGCTTTATTACCTGAGAACAAGCAGCAGGCGAAGGAGTCAGAGGGTCCGTGTTTATGATATGTGAGTGAGTCACATGACTCTCACTCATGAACAAGTCACGTGTCTCCCATTCACGAACAAGTCACATGACTCTTCTTCATTTGAGTCGCAAATGCGTCATGTGACTCTCACTCATGTGATTCATGAACAAGTCACCTGATTGTCACACGTCTGATCGCTACCCAAAAGCAAGTCACAAGATTCTCGTTCATTTGATCTGCAGACTAGTCACATGACTCTCATTCTGCGAACTGGATCAGCTGGACATCGTTTAGAAAGGCACACGTGTCCCCGTGTTATTGGAGGTCCCACAATTCACACTGCATCTCAGCAGGCCCGGCCTTAGGCATAGGCGAAGTAGGCGACCGCCTAGGGCCCCGGCGTCCGGAGGGCCCCGGATCGACTCCTTGGTCTAATTTTCATGCATTTCGCAGAGCTTCCAGGGGGGCTCTGCCCCCCTCAGGGGGCCCCTGGACCCCCCTTTCACCTAGGGCCCCATAATACCTAAAACCGGGCCTGATCTCAGGGTCCGAGGGACTCGGTGTGGACCTCAGACTGTGGCGAGGCATGAATCGGGGTGGGGGAATGAAGTCATCTCTGAAGCTTCCCGTGGAACACAGTGGCCACAATGAAGAAATCAAAGAAGTTTGGAGCCACTGGGACTTTTTGTAGAGTTGGCCATTCATCCAAACTGAGGGACCAGGCCAGAGGGGCCTTGATCAGGACCCCTTGGTCACTTTAATAGAACTTGAGAAGTCCTCTGCTGAGACTCACACCTCAACGGCATGTTGGCCATGCCAATCAAACAATGAAGTCACACATTCATAAAAGGGGCACACAGCAGAGAGTGCAACGGAAGACCCCCAAAAGGTAAAATCAAAGTCCTATGGCATTCATTCCCAGCATTCCCAGCATTGGCAGCAGTGGGAGTTCAGTGTCACAGGCCGCTACAAATGTACACTTTGTCAAAGGTGGCTGCGTGACCATTCAGATGAGTGAAAATTCAAATGCCATCCGCCTTGCCAGTTTGGGATGTGCAGCTTCCAGAGCAGGAGTGAATAGGAAAGTCTACCCCCCCCACCCACCCCCCCAGCCATGTTGTCTAATTTGACCCACTTAATAAGTTCAGGGTTGTAGGGGTGTGACCTTTGGAATGCCCTCCAGTGCCCCCTAGTGTCCAATATAACATCCACAACATCCGGCTTAGTTCAATTCAAGGTGCCATCCTATCCCAGCTGTATTAGGCAAGAGGCAGGAAACTGTGCCAGTGCCCACTCTCACGTGCCCACATTCTTTGGGCATGTAAAGAGTTCAATGGAGTGCCTGAAGGAAAACCTCCACAAATGTAATGAGAGCAAGCAGGGGACACAAACTAGACATGGACACCAGTGGCCGAGACTGACCACCCACCCGCCTGTGACCATTACAATAATTCCTTTTTTTTTGTTGCCCGGAGCCCATGGAGGACCCTATTTTTCTTTATATGTTAAACAGGTGTTGCAGGGGGTCCTTAATAGTTAGTGGTTTCGAATCCCAGGGTTGGTCATTGTCCATGTAGCATTTACATGTTCTCCTCATGGCTCTTCTACAGTTACCTTGCTTTTTCCAAAGACTGGCCTGCTATGCCAACCAATTGTCCGAATGACAGGCGTTGTGCATCTTGGCACTGCCATCCCTCAGACCTGATTGATAAACAGTGCTGGGCAGCCATTATGTCTTCAGTTTCCACGCACCCCTTTTGTCCTGAATGGAATGGGAGGCAGGAACCATGCCAGGGTAGGACGTCACTTCAGGGTTGGCTACATGCAGACATTTTGAGAGCGCAGGGAAAAGTGTGCAGAGTCCACACAGTGTAGCGGCCAAGCGGGGACTTGAACTCAGGTCCCTGGCACAGTAAGGTGACAACTCGCACCACTGTGCTCCCCTCCCCAAAAACTCCACGATGATTAACAGACGAGCACGGGTGGCCAGTCTGTGGGATTAGGGGCGCCATCTTCACTGTGGGTGTGTCCTGTTGACGGTGGCCGCCATATTTTGGTGGACAGGTCACACCACCACTCAGATTGTCTGAATAATGAAATGTCCCATAAAGTGTCTGACAAGCGGCTCTCCTGGTGGTCCCAGAAGTGCTGTAAGGTGGGCCGGCGTGATGACGCTCTCGTCTTGTTTTAATTGAAGGAAGTGAGAGAGAGAGAGAGAAACGGAAGGCGTCCCACTAGGTACACCGATGCGCTCCCACCTTTCAAAACATTTATCTGGTATATAATTAGACACGTAATTAGAGCTGCCATATTCTCTCCTTGGAAAAATTAAGATAAATTAAACAATAGCACAACAGCGCAGAGCTTTTAGGTGTGAAAACCGCCGCGCTCCGCTGCCTTTGTGTTAACGTGACGCCCGTGACGGATTATTAGGAGGCATGCGCTGCAGTGCCAGGGGTGCCAATAAAGGGCATTAGGATGTGACAGCAACTCGGGTGAGGGGGGAGCTTCCTGCCCACAGTCAGGGTGTTCTTTGGGCGAGCCAGCAAAGGCGCTATATCAGTAGGAAAAGAACACGCCATCCAAGTCACAGAAGAATGACGAGACCCAGCAAGGCGATGGGGCGAGACCACCACCCAAAATCCATCCATCTGCTCGGGACAGCCAGCGGAATGCAGCATACGATTGCTTTTTGAGTTTACAGGGGTCCCCCAGGGCACACCTAGTCACCATAAATTGCAATGGAAACGTCTTCAAACATTCTCAGCCCTAAAAGAAGCCCCCCCCCCCCGCCCCAAAACAATAGTCATTAAACAATCCTAAATAAAACATCACACTCTTTCATTACCCCGTGATTCACATTCATTTCATTGGTGACTTTGGGCTTTCCATCAGTTCCTCAGTCCATCCATTCATCTGCGATGTCCGCCCATCCGTCCATTTTACTGTATGGTGCACCACAAGTGGCAGGCATCAAATACTTGGTTTGGACAAGTGTCTCAGACAACATTAAATAAATAAAAATACCGTGAAATGTGACAATAAATGAATAACAACAACATGAATGCCACATGTCATGGAAACGCGTATTTTATTTGCTGAGTTTCTATGTCTTTGTTTGTTTATTTATTTCGGTGACACGCACACCACACGCAGTAAACCCCAGAAATGAAAACTGTCACTTTCACTCGTCAAACTTGGGAGGGCGGGCTCTAGCGAGTGCAGTGTTTTGATTGGTAGATCGCCGGTACAGTTGATATAAACCTTCAGCCATCAAGTGTCTTATTTACAGTGAAACATCACATGTGGACTCCTAAAGATGGATGAGGAGTTTGTCTAATTAAAATCGCCTCTCTGTCCAATCATTATGGGTCTTTAGTTTTCCTGCATTCGTATCCGAAGTGCACAGCCACAGCTATGAACATGAACAGGAGCCGCAGCACTCAAGCAACACCCATACAGAGCCTTCACCCTGGAGCTCCAGGTAGGCGGAGTTGACTCCAATGGGCAGTCCAAGTAGGCGGAGTTGACTCCAATGGGCAGTTCAGGTAGGTGGAGTTGACTCCAATGGGCAGTCCCAGTAGGTGGAGTTGACTCCAATGGGAAGTTTGAGAAGGTGGAGTTGACTCCAATGGCAGTCCAGGTAGGTGTAGTTGACTCCAATTGGCAGTCCAGGTAGGTGGAGTTGACTGCAATGGGCAGTCCAGGTGGGTGGAGTTGACTCCAATTGGCAGTCCAGGTAGGTGGAGTTGACTGCAATGGGCAGTCCAGGTGGGTGGAGTTGACTCCAATTGGCAGTCCAAGGAGGTGGTGTTGACTCCAATGGGCAGTCCAGGTGGGTGGAGTTGACTGCAATGGGAAGTCCAGGTAGGTGGAGTTGACTCCAATGGCCAGTTCAGGTAGGTGGAGTTGACTCCAATGGGCAGTCCAGGTACTGTAGGTGCAGTTGACTCCAATGGGCAGTCCAAGTAGGTGGAGTTGACTCCAATGGGCAGTTTGAGTAGATGGGGTTGACTCCAATTGGCAGTCCAGGTAGGTGGAGTTGACTCCAATGGCCAGTTCAGGTAGGTATAGTTGACTCCAATGGGCAGTCCCTGTAGGTGGAGTTGACTCCAATGGGCAGTTTGAGTAGATGGAGTTGACTCCAATTGGCAGTCCAGGTGGGTGGAGTTGACTCCAATGGGCAGTGCAGGTAGGTGGAGTTGACTCCAATGGCCAGTTCAGGTAGGTATAGTTGACTCCAATGGGCAGTCCCAGTAGGTGGAGTTGACTCCAATGGGCAGTTTGAGTAGGTGGAGTTGACTCCAATTGGCAGTCCAGGTGGGTGGAGTTGACTCCAATGGCCAGTTCAGGTAGGTATAGTTGACTCCAATGGGCAGTCCCTGTAGGTGGAGTTGACTCCAATGGGCAGTTTGAGTAGGTGGAGTTGACTCCAATTGGCAGTCCAGGTAGGTGGAGTTGACTCCAATGGGCAGTTTGAGTAGATGGAGTTGACTCCAATTGGCAGTCCAGGTAGGTGGAGTTGACTCCAATGGGCAGTTTGAGTAGGTGGAGTTGACTCCAATTGGCAGTCCAGGTAGGTGGAGTTGACTCCAATGGGCAGTTTGAGTAGATGGAGTTGACTCCAATTGGCAGTCCAGGTAGGTGGAGTTGACTCCAATGGCCAGTTCAGGTAGGTATAGTTGACTCCAATGGGCAGTCCCAGTAGATAGATAGATAGTAGGTGGAGTTGACTCCGATGGGCAGTTTGAGTAGGTGGAGTTGACTCCAATTGGCAGTCCAGGTGGGTGGAGTTGACTCCAATGGGCAGTCCCTGTAGGTGGAGTTGACTCCAATGGCCAGTTCAGGTAGGTATAGTTGACTCCAATGGGCAGTCCCTGTAGGTGCAGTTGACTCCAATTAGCAGTCCAGGTAGGTGGAGTTGACTCCAATTGGCAGTCCAGGTAGGTGGAGTTGACTCCAATGGTCACCAATAGAGTCTAGATGTAGACCTCCAGAGCTCCACCCTTTTGCACTACCTTTAAGGTTAGGGTTGTGTGTATGTGTGTGTGTGTGTGTGGGGGGGGGGGGGGGGGCGGTTGGGGGTTTATCTGGCTCAAATGATGTTAGCTCCACCTACCTGGAGCTCCAGTGTGAAGACTGGGGGCTGCAGAGGTACCAAACACAGTCTGTGAACAAATCACCAATCAGATAAAAAGCACTTGCTACAGCCCGCCCTCACAAGTTTGACGAGTAAAAGTGACAGGTTTCGTTTCATGCTGCGTGCGTTGCAACTGAAATAATTAAATAAACACATAAAGAGATAAGCAGCTGAAAATATATTTTTTGACACATTTAATTATTAATACGCACATTTCATGTTGTTATAATTTATTTATTGTCACAATTCACAGTACTTTTGTTTATTTGCATATTCATTTATTTGACTTAATACCATGGCATCCGCAGCGCTGGCACACTTCATGCTCTTTCCAGTTGCATCACGTGTTTGGTGGCACTTTTAAAGGCCACACTTTGGTGTTCTGGTGTTTCATGCCCTTGTGTGAACTGCTTACTTTGGCATAGTTTGGGTTTTGTGGGAAACTCCAGACCAAAGCAGACCCAGTGCCAAAGGGTAATGCCACATGGCTATGGGTACAGTTTCTCGGAAAGGGCTGAACTTGTCTCACATACATTTCTCCTCCATGCCATCTTATTGGCACAATCACACATCTATTAGCCCCAGCTGTGGTTATGAGGTGGCAAGGGGCATTAAGACCAACAGCACTTGGAAGACCTTAAATAAAGCATAGAAGGACAGTGTTGTTGTCACAGCATGCCGCACTGTGCCCTGCCCAGTGTCCCACCTGTGTTATGATAATCCACCGCTGACATCGGAAATGAGGGGCATCAGAACGCAGCAGCGCAGCGTTAAGAAGAGAATGCCAGCGTCACGTGACGGGCAGAGAGGCGCGCTGTGTGCCAGGGAGTCCCGATCACTTGTACGATTAATTAGCGCTTGTCAGGTGTAATTAAATTGTCACTTTCCTCCATTGTGGCACCAAGTGAACTCGAACTCTGCGGGCTTCAAGGCTGCCGTTTCAGTGTCTGAAAAGGAAAGTTAAGGGGGGGCTATCAGTTATTTCTGCTTTTTGTTGTTATACTTGTTTTTTATTTTTTTCCTTTTTTCAGACCGATAAAAGTGCAGAGAGTCTCCAGAACTACCGGACCCCGCGTTCCGGCCGATGCAGAGCGCCGATTACCGCAGCGAGCGCCGCCAGTCGCTTTGTCTGCGCCTTTTCAAAAGCCGCTCATTCTCTGATAAGACCCCGCAAACCGTTCAGCGACATGAAGCTGGGAGCCCGCGGCCGACAAGAGGAGCCACTTTTTTATCCATTGTGTTGTTTTTTTTTTTTATCCCCCGAGCACAAGTGTCGGGTGTGGGGGGCACGTTCTGCGCCGTCGAGATAGCATTCAGAGGCCGGGCCGAACGTCGTTAGCATTCAGCCGGGGGAGCCACCGGCCGCGCGCCGCTCCATTGTGCGCCGAGATGGACAATGTAACCCGAGATTTGCTTCGTTAACAAAGAAGCGCGGCAAGATTTGATAGGAGGGATTGGCAGGAGCCTGGCAGTTGTATGTGCGTGCGCGTCGGTGCCACACCATCCGAGACCAAGCCGGCCAGTGCTCTGGACCCGCTGATAAGTTCTGCTTTTATTTGCGCGATTTCAAAAGCCGGGGGGCTTTGTTAAAAGATACAAACGGCGTCGCTCGCCAGAGAAGTCGCTCCGGCTGAAGGTGCGCGTACACGGCTTAAGGGCGCACTTTACTGTGACAGGCAATCGAGGCTATATAGCGCCTTTCACATCACGGTAAAGCCGTCTCAGAGTGAAAGCGGAGAGGGCGGGGGTCGCGCACTCTGTTATGACAGGCGATCTGGGCTAGAAAGTGCCTTTCACCGCACGACTGAGCCCCCTAAGAGCTCACGTAATGAAGGCGAGAGCCGCGCACTTTATCATGGCCGACAACATGTGCTATATAGCGCCTTTCATCGCACAGCTGAACCACCCGGGGGAGCAATTAATGAACACGTTACAAGAATGGACATAAGGTGCTATATAGCGCCTTTCATCGCAAAGCTGAAGAGCCTTATTGTGCACTTGATGACAGCAAGAGTCACGGACTTTATGATGGCCGACAATGTGTGCTATATAGCGCCTTTCACTGCAAAGCTGAAGAGCCTTATTGTGCACTTGATGACAGCAAGAGTCACGGACTTTATCATGGCCGACAACGTCTGCTATATAGCGCCTTTCATCGCACAGCTGAACCACCCGGGGGAGCAATTAATGAACACGTTACAAGAATGGACATAAGGTGCTATATAGCGCCTTTCATCGCAAAGCTGAAGAGCCTTATTGTGCACTTGATGACAGCAAGAGTCACGGACTTTATGATGGTCGACAATGTGTGCTGTATAGCGCCTTTCACCGCACGGGTGAGCCATTTAAGATTGAAAGCGGAGTGGGCAAGCGTCGCGCATCTTTATTATGACAGGAAATCTGGGCTATAAAGTGCCTTTCACCGCACGGCTGAGCCCCCTTAGAACACGAGTAATGAAGGCGAGAGCCAAGGACTTTATCATCCCCGACGATGTGTGCTATATAGCGCCACCCCGGGGAGTATGTAATGCACACGTTACAAGAATGAACAACAGCTTCTATATAGCGCCTTTCACCGCCAAGCTGAGCCATTTAAGAGTGAAAGCGGAAAGGGCAAGCGTTGCGCAGTTTTTTTTTTTTGACAGGCAATCGAGGCTATATAGCGCCTTTCACCGCACGGCTGAACAGCCTTATTATTCACGGACTTTATCATGGCCGACAATGTGTGCTGTATAGCGCCTTTCACCTCACGTGTGAGCCATTTAAGAGTGAAAACGGAAAAAGCAAGCGTCGCGCAGCTTTATTTTGACAGGCAATCTGGGCTATAAAGTGCCGTTCACCTCCCGACTGAGCCCCCTAAGAGCGTAAGTGATGAAGGCGAGAGCCGCGGACTTTGTCATGACCGACAACGTGTGCTATATAGCGCCTTTCACCGCACAGCTGAACCACCCGGGGGAGCAATTAATGAACACGTTACAAGAATGGACAAAAGGTGCTATATAGCGCCTTTCACCACACGGATGAGCCACCTAAGGGCGCAAGTCATCTCTGGGAGCAAGTAAAGAGCGTGAAGTCGCACACTCTACTATGGCAACAGACAATATATAGAGCCTTATTGTGCACGTGATGACAGCGAGAGCCACGCACTTTATTATGGCAGGAAATGTGTGCTATATAGCGCCTTTCACTGCACTTCTGGGCCACCTAAGGGCTCAAACAGAAAGGGGG
This sequence comes from Erpetoichthys calabaricus, assembly GCF_900747795.2. Taxonomy (NCBI): domain Eukaryota; kingdom Metazoa; phylum Chordata; class Cladistia; order Polypteriformes; family Polypteridae; genus Erpetoichthys; species Erpetoichthys calabaricus. Next base: position 345,884,455 of record NC_041395.2, read on the forward strand.
AGAGCCGCGCACTTTAACACGACTAAGCCACAGAGGAGCGCAAGTGATAAAGTCAAGAGCCGCGGACTTTGTCATGACCGACAACGTGTGCTATATAGCGCCTTTCACCGCACAGCTGAACCACCCGGGGGAGCAATTAATGAACACGTTACAAGAATGGACAAAAGCTGCTATATAGCGCCTTTCACCGCACGGATGAGCCACCTAAGGGCGCAAGTCATCTCTGGGAGCAAATAATAAGCGTGACAGTCGCACACTTTACTATTGCAATAGACACTTTATAGCGCCTTTCATCGCACGGCTGAGCAGCCTTATTGAGCACGTAATGACAGCGAGAGCCACGGACTTTATTATGGCAGGAAATATGTGCTATATAGCGCCGTTCACTGCACGACTAAGCCACCGAAAAGCGCAAGTGATAAAGAGGAGAGCCGCGGACTTTACTATAACAGGAGATGTGTGCTATATAGCGCCTTTCACCGTACAGCTGGGCCAACCGGAGGAGCAAGTAATAAGCATGAGACCCATTCACTGTACTGTGGTAGACAATCGGTGCTATATAGCGCCTTTCACCGGGCCACTGAGCCCCCAAAGAGCGTTCGACTGGAAGTCATTTTAGAGATGTCGGGTGAATAGGACTGGTACGCTTGTTCGGCGGAGTGGCCCGTTTGTAAATTTCGACAACGGCAAATGGAGACGGCGAGAGCCGCACGCTTTACTATGGCAGACAACAAGTGCCAGGGAGCGCCTTTTACCACATGGCTGAGGCAGCTGATAAAAACATAAAATATCTTATTACGGCAGATAATTAATACTGTATAGCACCTTTCACCACATGGTGATGATAGTGACAGTCATGGAGTTTACGGTGACAGAATATGAATGCTACATATAGCGCCCTTCACTGCATGACTGAGCCACCTTAGCGCGCAAGTGGAGAGGGAGATGAGGTGCACACATTTTACAAAGACAATATTTGTAGTATAGCGCCTTTCACTTGTAATGCCTAAACCAGCGATGAGAGAGGCTTCTGTCATGCACCACTCTTTCTTTCCAATTGGTGCTAACTTTGAAAGGCACTATATTACGCTGATAGAGGTCAATTGATTGAGTCATTGGCACCACCTGCTTGTTCTCGATGTCAGGTGGCTCTGGTCTGATCCCAGGTGTCCCATCAGCTGCTTCGGCCACAGGAGTCTGGATAAAGAGGCTCTCGATGCTTCCGGCGAATCATTGCCTGCCACTCAATTGATTGGTTAGTACAGTGTCAGGTGGTTCAGGCTTGGCTCCAGATGATTGACTGTTGGGTTACCCAATAAGTGGCCAGAGTTGCTGGCTCAGCAAGCAAAATTGCTATCGAAGACTAATTGATTGATTGATTGATTGAGTCTGACCTGTCTAGACGCCAGGTGGTTTAACTATAGAGCGGCTGGGGATTTGGACACTTCACAATATTGACTGACGGATTGATTGATCGATTAATTGATTGATACAGCCTGGACCACAGCAGGTATGAGTAGGCAGCTCAGGGTTGACTCCAGATGATTGACAGCTGGGTTACCCAATAAGTGACCAAAGAAGTCAGCTCAGCTAGAGAGATCACTGTGGTTGGACACAGAAGGGCGTTCACTCATTGAAGGAGACAACTTCAGAATGTTGCATGTGGCTGACTGATTGATCAATCAATCGATCGATTACTTGGTTAATTATCAGTCGATTGATACAGTCTGAGCAGCACTGGGTAGGTGAAGGCGGCTCATCTGATTACACAATTAGAGAGCAGAGAAGTTGAAGTAACAAGTGAGATTACTTCTGAATATTGATTGTTACTCATTGATTGATTGATTGGTGCAGCCTGTGACAGACTGTCCATGTGAAGGCAGAGCAGGGTTGGCACCAGACGACTGACAGCTCGGTCACCTGTGAACTCGCCTTGCAGGCACAGAGTTGCTAGACCCTGCCATTTCATATAGCGCCTTTCACCGTGAGCAGCATTTCAAGGCACTTTATGATATAATTCAATCATCTCACTGGTGACTCACCAAGAGTGGATATGTCATTAATAATTATATATATATATATATATATATATATATATATATATATATATATATATATATATATATATATATATAGTGCCTTTCACAGTTATTATTTTACCAGGGCTCTTTCCAAGTGGAGTCATTTTATATAGCGCCTGTCACAATGACTTACCTGCCAAGGTGCCTTACATGTCCATCACTTGCAGTTTTCATGTTTCTGCACTGCCATGTGGACACAGTGGACGTCTGATGGACTTTGGAGCCTATTAATTGATATAGCGCCTTTAACAGTGGCTAACTTGCCAAATCACTTTCCAAGTCCCAGCTTCACGTTTTCAAATTCTGATGGTGTGAGCTCACCACGTGAACAAAGAGCTGAGATCTGGTGGACACTGTCCCCCCCCATCACTTTATATAGCGCCTTTCACTGCACTTTCATTGGCACATAAAGTCCCATCAGCTCCTTAGTTCCTCACTGAAGGCGAATATGTATTGTAGTCTTGTATAGTGCCTTTCACAGCCATTACCTTACCAAGGTGCTTTCCAAACTGGATCTCTGTATTCTTATATTCATACACTGTGAGCTCTACCACAGAATGGTCATCTGGTGGGCACCGGACCTTATTATTTCATATAGTGCCTTTCATGTGATTACCCTGCCCAGCTCTTTTTTTCCTACCCTGTGAGCTGCACCCTTTGGACACGGAGTGGGTGCCAGGTGGACACACTGCACCCTGTCATTTATGAGTGATGAACTTGTCCAAGTCCTTGTGATGCCAACCTTTGAGTTCTTACATCAATACATGAGGACACAGGGTGGCTGCCTGGTGGATAATTGGCACTCTTAGGTTATATAGCACCTTTCACAGTGACTAACTTGCCAAGGGGTCTTCCATGTTTTGATGCTTCCACACTGTAAGGCCTGCCTTGTGGACACACAGTGGAAGTCTGATGGACGCGTCATTTCATATAGCGCCTTTAACGGTGACTGACCCGCCCAGGCACATTCCAAGTTCAGGATTTGTGTTTTTTAAATTCCCACCACGTGGACATAAAGTTATGATCCAGTGGACGCTGGCCCTATGTAAAGCCTGCCATGTTGACACAAAGTGGGAGTCTGGTGGTCCCTGTCATTTCGTGTAGCACCCTTTAATGCTAATTGATTTTCCAAAGTGCTTTTCAAGTCCAGGTTTTGTATTTTTAAGTCTATGTGGACATAACATTGTCACCTTCTGGTCACTGACCCTGTCATTTTATATAGCGCCTTTGATGGTGAACAGCATCTCAGGGCAATTTTCACGTAAACTTCCATCAGCTCATTGGGGTGAATATGTGATGTGAGTGTGGACTCCGAGTGGTCATCTGCGGGATGGTGGGCTCTATCATTATATATAGCGCCTTTCCATAGTGCTACATGCCTAGCAGTTCTGTTTGTATATTCCTACAGTGTAAGGCTTGCCATGTGGACGCAGGGTGGGAGTCTGGCAGACAACAGACTCTGTCATTTTAAATGCCACCTTTCAAAGAGGGTAACCTGCCAAGTTGCTTTCCAAGTCTGGCCCTTATGTTTTAATATTTATAAATGTGGACCCCGGACCTTATTTTATAGAGTGCCTTTCATAGTGCTTGTCTCGTCCAGTTGATTTACACATCAGACTCTTATGTTCTTAAATTCATAAACGTGGACCCAAAGTGATTTTCTGGTAGACGTCGGACCTTATTTAATATAGCGCCTTTCACAGCGAATAACTTTCCAAATCTACCCCTTATGTTTTTAAATTTGTAGACGTGGGCACAGAGTAGTTACCTGGTAGATGCTGGATCTTATTTTATATCGTGCCTTTCACGGCGATTACCTTACCAAAGTGCTTTACATGTCCAGTACATTTGCTTTTATATTCCTACAGTGCAAGTTCTGCCACGTGAACACAGAGTGGCTGCCTGGGTGGGCACGGGACATCATATCATTTTATATATATATTGTGGCGGACAGCCAGGTCCCATGCCCAGCAGGGACGCCCCTGCTGTATCTGTTCCAGGGGAGCAACCATGGGCAGCTCAATATCTCCCCTGGGATGCTTGGTGGCAGCCTCCATTGCCAGACGGTGATCCCCCAACCTGTCGCATGGCACCATGGGAGATGGAGTCCTCCACAGCCTGGTTGGGGGCACGGATGGCCGCTAGGAGGAGCTGCATGGAGTCAGCAGCCCGGCTGGACGAATCTTCAGCCCCACCTGGAAGTGCAATTAAGACCAGGTGGTCAAGCACCTGGAACGCTTCCAGGTGGGCTATAAAAAGGGCCAGCCACCACCACTCCGGGAGCCAGAGTCGGGAGGAGGAGGACTAAGCTTGAGGAGAAGTGGTGGGAGAGGAGAAAGAATTGTTGGATTGTTGCTGTGTTGGACTTGTGCTTTGTGGGACTGTCACGGTGAAGACGTGCGCCCACGGGTGAAGAAAAATAAAGTCTTGTTGGGTTTTATATGTGCCTGTGTGTCCTTCTGTGTCGGGTCAGGCGCCTATATAGCACCTTGTTACAATATATATAGCGCCATTCACGGTGAATGCCATCCCAAGACACTTTTCATGTGTAGTTCAGTCATCTCGGGTCATCAAGCACATGTAATGTTGTCTTTTTTATAGAATGTCTTTCATGGTGATTTGATGTGCCCGGGTGATTTACATGCCAAGCTCTTATGTCCTTAAATTTCCAAACGTGGACCCAGAGTGGCGGTCCAGTTGAGATTGGACCTTATTATATATAGCGTCTTTCACAGTGACCGCCGTGCCCAGGTGCTTTACATGTCCAGCCCTTAAGTTTTTATATTCCCACAGTGTGAGTTCTGCCATTTGGGCACAGAGTGGCTGTCTGGGTGGGCACTGGACCCTATTGTTTCATATATATACTGTATAGCAGCTTTCATGGTGAATGTTGTCCCAAGACACTATCATGTGTGGGTCACTCATCTCACCACAAAGTCACCGAGGGTCACTGAGCACATGCAGTGTTGACTTTTTTATATAGCGCCTTTCATTGTGATTACTTTGTAAGTGTAGCCCCCTGTGTTCTCAGTTTCTATGGTTATGTGGGCACAGAGTGGTTGTCTTTTGGACACCAGACCTTATTGTATATAGCGCCTCTCACAGTGACTGCCATGCCCAGGTGCTTTACAGGTCCAGCCCTTACATTTTTATACTCTCACAGTGTGTCCTGCCATGTGGGCACAGAGTGGTCGACTGGTAACACCGGACCTTATTTTATACAGTGCCTTTCACAGCAAATGACTTTCTAAGGTACTTTCCAAATGCACTCCTTATGGTCTTAAATTTGCAGACGTGGACCCAGAGCAGCAGTCTGGTTGGCACTGAACCTTATTGTATACAGCGCCTTTCACAGTGACCGTCATGCCCAGGTGCTTTACATGTCCAGCCCTTAAGTTATTGTATTCCCACAGTGCCAGTCTTGCCGTGTGGACACCGAGTGAGAGTCTGGTAGACGGTACACCCTACCATTTATATAGCGCCTTTAACACTAATTAACTTGTCGACGCACATTCTCTGGTGGGCACTGGACCCTAATGATATATATAGTGCCTTTCCAGTGCCATCTCACTATTTGCACACTGAAGGTCATGGTGCCCTTGTAATACAGCGCCTTTCTCAGGGGTCACAGTGCAGGTGCAGCCCCTGCGTATCCTCAACTTTCCTCCAGTGTGAGTCCAGCCATATTTAATATAGCGCCTTTCACGTGAGCCCCCATCTCGCGGTACTTTTGCCTGCTGTAAATGTTTTAGGTGGGCAGTCGCCATGGCCTCGTCGGCACCTACACATTCCCACATGACACCCACCCCCCCTCACCAGCGGTCTCCCCTCGATGTTTTTCCCGTTTTTTTTTTCCCTACAAAGCGCCTTCTTGTTTTTCTCGTTTTTCCGCCCTCACTGTGCGCGGCTCCAATGCGTGTTTATCGCCTCCTATTGCATTTTGTATGAAAGTTATTTCCTCTGGGATTTGCCAAAAAAAAGATGAAATTATTAATTACTGTGGAACACAAAATTATAAGCAAAATCCTTGTAATAAATTTTTCAATAATATTAGATTATTAATTTAACATTCTGCCCTATTTTTCCTCGTATAAAATCAAAGGCCGGAGTTTGAATGTCAAGCACATGTGATGTTTAACCCACCGGGGACTTCAATTCAATAATCCGCCGTTTGAGCTGCCGAGAAGCTGCAGGTTTTCATTCTAATGCGGGGGGCTTTGAGTGTCACCCCCAAACCCGGCGACGCCACGCATTGATCAGTCCATTGATTTAGTGCTTTACAACTCATCTAAGCCCATCCACCCTTCAAAGGGGTCCTCACTGTCTTTAATTTTTCTTGAATCCCACCCCCTTTCCTGGTGGGCTCTCTTTATGTGTGGAGTTGGCATGATTGGCTGTATAGGCAGGTGGCACAGCAGTTAGCACTTTAGTATGACCTGTGTGGGTAAAGTGTGGCTTGGTGGTCCGTGGTACCACCTCACAGTTCTGGTGACCCGGGTTTAAGTCCAGGTGGCTGTCTCAGGGATGTCCGGTGGGGGGGACACAAGGATTCAGGGAATTGGATGGATCCTTCAGGTGGCACCAGTGGTCACCTCTTGACTCTCCACTGGCACTCTGTGAGGGTTTGTGCCACCCACAGACATTTTCAGGAACACAATGGCAGAGGCCTGCGAGTTTAGTGTCCACTGGCACAGCAGAGAGGCCTGATCCAGTGTGCCCGGATGGCAAACAGCTACCTGCTCCCAGTGTCTAGACATTTTAAAATCCATTGAAGTGCCAGGTAAACTCCTTCCTGGTGATTGTCATGTATGCACTTCCCTTAGTCTCCACCAGCTGGAGAGTTCTGGAGGCGGTCACCTCATCAGACGCGTCCATCCGTCTGCCCAGGGTGGCGTGAGGTACACCAGAAGTGGCCACACTAGTGCCACCTACATGCTCTGGTTTATATTCAGCTGTGTTTATGAAGTCAGCCCACCTTTCATCTGGCTGGCCGTCAGCCCCCTAAATGCTGCTCAGTGGTCGCTTACTGCTGCTCAGCCTTTTTAGAAATGTGGGGGCCGTGAAATCCTGCAAAAGTCGACACTATGGACGAGCTCCACTGAGATACCCACTCTGCCTTTTTGTCACGTCCTGCCCGCCGTCCTGCCGCAGGCTCCCTACACGCGGTCACATGACAGGCACTGGCTGTCAACCAACATCCCACCACTCCCCCGTCTGGGTGCTCCGCTCTTCTCCTTTGGTCTGTTCATGGGCGATATGCCCCCTAGTGTCTGTTCATGCCACCCTCTGTATGGATTTTACATGAACTCCTCATCACCTTAAATTATCAGCTGTTATGACTGAGTGAGTGTAGAGCAGCACCCACCGCGGCTTTGCTCCTGCCCTGTGCCAGTTGGCACTGGTGGAATACCCAAGCACACAAAATGAACCAAAGTGCCAGCTTGTCACTCGACCGTAGTCTTGTAGTGAAATGAATGAATGAATCTTGCATGCCAGTGTTAGCTTGTGTTTAAAATGATCACATGAATGAATGAATGAATGAATGAATGAATGAATGAAATGTATGACGTGAAATCAATCTGTCACTTTGCCACTCTGGTGTTCTCTTTGATTGAAATGAATGAATGAATGAATCTGTCACTTTATAACTTCACTGTAGTCTTGCAGTGAAAATGAACGGATGAATGAATCAGTCAATTTAAATACACCAATAAATTCATTCATCTCTCACTTTGTAACTCTAGTGCAGCTGTATTCAAAATGAATGAATTAATCTGCCAGTTAGTCTCTCCATTGTAGCCTTGTGGTGAAAACTGACGAAAGAATGAATAAACGAATCTATCACTTTGTAACTTCATTGTAGTCTTGTGGTAAAATGAATGAACAAGTGAACAAATGAAGGAATAAATGAATTGGTCTGTCAAATTGAATAAATGAATTAACAAATGAATGAGCACATGAATGCATTAATTGGTCACACTGAATGAATGAATGAATGGATTAATGAACACATGAGTGCATTATTCTGTCACTTTGAGTGAGTGAGTGAGTGAATTGATTAATTAGTCTGTCATGTTGAATGAATTAAAAAATGAATGAACAGATGAATGCATTCATCTGTCACTTTGAATGAATGGATGGATGGATGGATGGATGGATGGATGGATGGAAGAATCTGTCATGTTGAATAAATGAATGTGTCACTTTGAATTAAGAAATGGATAAATGAATGAATGAATGGAATGAATCTGTTGCTTTGTATGAAGAAATGAATGAATATATTTATCTGTCAGTTTGAAGTACTGTAAGAAATGAATGAATGAATGAATGTGTCTGTCAATATGAAGTAAATGAATGAATGTGTCATTGAGTCACTCAATTGTAGCTTTGTATTGAAAATGAATACAAGAATCTTTCACTCCAGTGTTGTAATGTGTTTAAAATGGTTGACTGCATGGATGAATTACATCACTTTGAATGAATAAACACGTCACTTGGCTCCTCAGATGTTGTCTTGTGTTAAAAGTGAATGAATGAGTAAATCTGTCACTTTGTAACACCACGGTAGTTTTATTGAACATGAATGAATGCACCTGTCCGTTTGTCTCTCCATTGCAGTCTTGAGGTGAAAATGAACGAATCAGTGAACGACCAAGTCTTCCATCTCTTCATCCGTCCATCTTCCAAGCCTCTTTGTCCTGAGTAGGGTCACGGGGTCACAGGGAAGCTGGAGCCAATCCCAACAAGCACAGGGCACAGGCAGGACGACTCCTGGAGGGGGCGCCGGTGCATCACAGGGTGATGAATGAATCTTTCACATGGAATGAGTGAATTGATGAACTGATCTCTCAATGTAAACACATGAATGGATGAATCTGTCACTTTGAACGAATGAATGAACAAACAAACACATTAATGAATAAATGAATGAATCTACCACCTTAAATGTTTACATGAATAAATCTGTCACTTTTAACAAAAAGACTGAAAAAATGAATTAACCCTTCATTATGATTACACAAATCAGTGAATGAGTCAATGAATGAATGAATGGATGGATCTGTCATTTTAAACATTTGAATGAATGAACAAATCTGTTGCTTTGTCGCTCTGTTCTAGTGTAGTCTCATAATGGAAATTAATACATTTTTCACTTTATATGATTGAATGAATCTGTTTCTTTATCACTCGACCAACGTATTATAGTGGAACAAATGTATGAATGAATTGATCTATCACTTTGAATATATGACTGGATGAAAGGAAGGAAGGAAGGAAGGAAGGAAGGAAGGAAGGAAGGAAGGAAGGAAGGAAGGAAGGAAGGAAGGAAGGAAGGAATCTGTCACTTTGCAATTTTCAGTGGATGAGTAAATAAAGTAATGGTCATTGTGTATTGGAATGAATGAATGAATCTGTTGCTTTATCGATTCACCGTACTCTCATAGTGGAAATAAATGAATGAATGAATGAATGTGTCACTTTAAATGTTTAAATGAATGAACCAATCTGTTGCTCTGTCATTCTAGAGTAGTTTCCTAACGGAAATTAATAAATTCACTTTTAACTTTGAATGAATGAGTGAATTAATCTGTTGCTATATCACTCAATCATAGTATTGTAGTGGAAAAACTGAATGAATGAATTGATCTATCACTTTGAATGTATGACTGGATGAAGGAAGGGAGGAAGGAATCTGTCACTTTGCATTGGTCAATGAATGAGTGAATAAAGTAATGGCCATTGTGTACTGGAATGAATGAATGAATGAATGTATTTATTTATTTATTTATTAATCTATCGGGGCGGCATGGTGGCGCAGTGGGTAGTGCTGCTGCCTCACAGTTAGGAGACTCGGGTTCGCTTCCCGGGTCCTCCCTGCGTGGAGTTTGCATGTTCTCCCCGTGTCTGCGTGGGTTTCCTCCCACAGTCCAAAGACATGCCAGTTAGGTGGATTGGCGATTCTAAATTGGCCCGAGTGTGTGCTTGGTGTGTGTGTGTGCTTGTGTGTGTCCTGCGGTGGGTTGGCACCCTGCCCAGGATTGGTTCCTGCCTTGTGCCCTGTGTTGGCTGGGATTGGCTCCAGCAGACCCCCGTGACCCTGTGTTCAGATTCAGCGGGTTGCAAAATGGATGGATGGATGGATTAATCTATCACTTTGAATGCATGACTGAATGAATAAGTGAATGTATGAAAGAAGTAAGGAATTCAATGAATGCTGTCATTATTCAGTTGATCTGTCACTTTGAATGAGTAATGACTTAATTAATTGCCTTTCTGTATTAGTAATGAATGAATGAATGACTGTCACTTTTAATGTCTGAATGTATGAGTAGATGAATGAATGAATGAATGAATGAATGAAGCCGCCTGCCTCTGAATGCCCCACATGTCCCCTTGCAGTCTCTGCTCTGTCACAGTCAGTCACGTGATGTTTGTGCCCCCCCCCCCCCACTTCCGGTGTCCACACTGATTTCTCTCCAAGCTTTCCACAGTTTAAATGTGGGTGGGTGTGAAGGACTGGCATCCCCTCCAGGCTTGTGCCCGCTGGTGATCTGTGTGGCTCTGAGGTGGGTGATCTCAGTTCTTTGCGTATCCAATCAGACCACAGCAGGGATGGCGTTGTCACGTCCAGAGTGACGCGGAAGGGGGGTCCTGCTTTTCCAGCAGCTCTTGGCTCTTAATGGCAGGGCCTGGCGTGGGCTGACCGGGGCACTTAGGCCTTCAGTAGCCCTCGTGTTTCTTCCCTCGGTTTGCCGGAAGCGTTGCCCGAGGCTGCCGATGCGCAGCCCGCAATTGTTTATTTTTTATTTATCAGAACGGAGCGGCCATGTCAGTTTGGCCCTGATTGAAGTGGATGTTGGAAATTCCAATTAGGAGCCGCGGCTGGCGGCCTGTTTTGGTGGAGTTGGGGTCTCTGGGGTGGCGAGCCGAGGCCGTTGAGAATTTGTGCCCTTTGCATTTCTAGCAAGTGAGGGCAGCACTGAGCATATGGCGAGTGTAGTGCCCCCCCCCCCACACACACACACAGGGTGGGAGGCATTGAGGGAACAAATGGGCGAATTAGGAAGGAATGCGTGAACATCCATTGCGGTATGGGAATGCTGTAAGCCCAGTGCCAGCTGCTTCACCTCCTAACAGGCAGCCGTCATCTGTGCCCGCCGGTCGAAATGACCTCCCAGTCCTGGCTGCACATTTGAGCCACTGGAGCAAAGGAAGGAGTGAGAGGGGCAAAGAGACAGAGAAAGGGAAAGTCGCACCCTCGGACCACCCACTCATGTGTCTCATTGGCACCCCACCTTCCAGAACTCACCCTTACTGGATATTTGTTTTTATATATAGCGCCTCACATGATGAACACCCCCCTCCCGACCCACCCACTGCCCCCCATCACAAATGGCCAGACCTCTCTGGTTTGACACATTTGAATGCCATCTTCTGATGTTATATAGCGCCTTCCATTACAGCAGGCTGACTGTCTCAGTTTTGGGACCCCCAGCAGATGAAGTGACACCTTCAGACCACAAGTTGTGGGGACGGGACCTTCAGTTTTCATATAGCGCCTTTACACACTGAACAGCATCTGAGTGTGCTATGCGTGTGTGAGAACTACGGGAGGACCGCCGTCTGTCCCTGGCAGGTGCTGGGACATCATGCAGTGGGTAGAAGTGGACCCTGACTTTTTATATAGCGCCTTTCTCACCGTGCGGTGTGTCTGCAGGCAGGTTCAGCATCTCTGCCCTGAGACCACCAGCCGGTGACGTGACACCATCAGAGTCTTGGAGGAAGGTCTGGAGGTTGGACCTGGACTTATTATATAGTGCCTTGATGTGACCTTGCGTGTTTCTATAATGTCCCTTGAAGTTTTATGTACAATTATGTCATGGAGTGGACCTTCAGTGCCCATACAAGTTCGCCATCTCTGCACTGAGACCACTGGCATGTGACGTGACACCATCAGAGACCTGGAGGAAGTGGTGGAGTTGGGACCTTCAGTTATTGTATAGCTCCATGAAGTGGACCCTGAGTGTTTATCTACAGTAACATCATCAGTTGGACCCTGACTTATTATATAGTGCCATGAAGTGGACCGTCAGTCTTTATCTACAGTAACGTCATCAGTTGGACCCTGACTTTTTATATAGCGCCTTTGCCACAGTAAACCCCTTCTTATCACGCTATGTGTCACCATCTCTGCCCTGAGACCACCAGCCGGTGATGTGACACCATCAGAGTCTTGGAGGAAGGGCTGGAGGTTGGACCTGGACTTATTATATAGTGCCTTGATGTGACCTTGAGTGCTTCTGTAATGTCCCTTGAAGTTTTATATACAGTTATGTCATGAAGTGGACCTTCAGTGTCCATATAGATTCACCGTCACTGCACTGATACCACCAGCAGGTGACGTGATGCCATCAGAGTCTTAGAGTTATTATATAGTGCCGTGAAGTGGACCTTCAGTCTTCATCTACTGTAACATCATCAGTTGGTCCCTGACTCTTTATATAGCACCTTTGCCACAGTAAGCCCCTTCTCACCTTGCTATGTGTCTGCAGGCAGGTTCACCATCTCTGCCCTGAGACCACCAGCAGGTGACATGACACCATCAGAGTCTTGGACTTATTATATAGTGCCATGAAGTGGACTGTGAGTGTTTATATAATGTCATGTAATGCCCCTTCAATTTTTATATACAATAAAATCATGAAGTGTTCCTCGATAATTTATATAGTGCCATGACGTGCCACTTGAGTATTTAATTCATGCCAGGTGCTGGATTTAAATGTTTCTATACAGTAATGTCATGGTTTGAACTTTGGGTTTTCATATAACACCATGAAGTGGACCCTGAGTGTTTATTTACAGTGACGTCATCCGTTGGACCCCGACTTTTCATATAGCGCCTTTTCCACAGGAAGCTCCTTCTCACCATGCTATGTGTGTGCCAGCCAGTTCACCACCTCTGCTTTGAGGGTGCCGACTCCTAACACATGAGCCACAACTTCGGTTTGTTGGGAAACAACATATTTTTTTTTTTTTTTTTGGCAACAGGGTCCTGCCATTTGGACGGCCAGTAAAACCGGCCGACTACATCAGATGTGACCAATAGGGGGCACCACAGCTCCCAGACACCCCAAACCAAAACCACACAAGACAGTCCCATGTAAAAAAAAAATGCAAATACTGTTTGTTAACAAAAATCCTGCCAATCATCCCTTCCTTCCACACAGCCCAGAATGACCCTGCAAATACTCCAATGTTCCTCCGACTCATCCCGGGCAAGTGGTGTCTGTCCTCCTGCTCTCCCGACTCTGACTCTGTCTGGCTGAGGGTTGAGTTTTCTCTTTTATCTTGGACTCAGGATTACTTCCAGTGTCAGGGCACAACCTGAAGGAGGCACTTCCGGGTCAATTAGAAGTCCTGAAGGGTAGGGCTTGTGTATGCCTGGAGAGTCCCATGGGACCCAACAGGGCTGTTCCACAGGACTACAATACCCAGCATACCCTGTGGGTATCCAATTGGGAAAGAAAAACTGCACTGCATAGAAAATCTTCCCCGGTTTGTCCACGTTATGGGCATCCCTGCCAGGTAAGGATTCAAGTTCTGTTGTGCCCAGGAAGCCAGTGCCCACGTGGTATCTCTCACAGTGCCTGCTCCTCAGTAAGCTCCTTCTCAACATGCTGTGTGAGCCCTTCAAGGTGAAGTGACTTCTTCAGTTGTAGTCTTGGCGGATATCAGACTTTGAACGTTTATATAGCGCCTTGAAGTGGACCTTTAGTGTTACAGTTGTGGACTTTAAATGGTTTTATATGGTAATGTCATAGACTGGACCTCAAGTGTCTACAGGGTGCTGTGTATCGACCTCGAGTATGTCGTGACCAGGACCCTGGGTCTTTATATAGCGCCTTTTGTGCAGCAAGCTCCTTCCCAACATGCCGTGCAGGTGTAGGCAGGTTCTGCATCTTTGCACTGGCATTTGAAGCGACACCTTCAGGTGGAAAATGGTGGAAGCGGTGGACATCCGAATTTTAGCTTTTTTATAGCGCCTTGATATGGATGTTAAAACGTTCATATAGCGCCTTTACCACATAAAGCTTTGTGTGTGCAGTCAGGTATCTCCTTCAGAGGAAATATGAATGATGTGCTGCGGAGCGGACCTCAAGGTTTTATTGAAGGTGTAATCATGCAGAAAACTGCAAAAAGAGTTGGGGAGTTGCCCCGTGTAACATTTGTGAAAAAGCAGCAAAAACGGACCAATATTTGATGAAATAAACAAAACATTTGACAGAAAACAGGAGTGGAACCATAGTTACTATACAAAATGGGTGCCGGAAATGAGTTGTGAGGAAGTGACGATGAAAACGTAGGTGACGTTGCCAAGGGACAGGGAAGTGACGTCATCACGATGAGCCAGAAGTGAGGTAATTAGAGATTGACCAGGATGTCACGTCATCACGATGAGCCGGACGTGATGTCATCATAGATGGACAGGAAGTGACATCATCATAGATGGACAAGAAGTGACGTCATCCTGTGGAGTCGGAAGTGATTTCATCGGCGAGGAACCGGAAGTGACATCATCACGATGAGCCGGAAGGTGGTCTAATTAGAGATTGACCAGGAAGTCACAGCATTACGATGGGCCAGAAGTGACATCATCATAGATGGACAGGAAGTGACATCATCCTGTGGAGTTGGAAGTGACGTCATCGTAGAGGGACAGGAAAGTGACATCACCACAATGAGCCGAAAGTGATGTAATTAGAGATTGAGCAGGAAGTCATGTCATCACGATGAGCCAGAAGTGACATCATCGCAGAGGGACTCCGGAAGTGACGTCATCACAATGAGCCGGAAAGTGATGTAATTAGAGATTGAGCAGGAAGTCACGTCATCACGATGAGCCAGAAGTGACATCATCGCAGAGGGACTCCGGAAGTGACATCATCCTGTGGAGTCGGAAGTGATGTCATCGCCGAGGGACAGGAAAGTGACATCACCACAATCAGCCGAAAGTGATGTAATTAGAGATTGACCAGGAAGTCACGTCATCACAATGTGCCAGAAGTGACATCATCATAGATGGACAGGAAGGTGACGTCATCCTGTGGAGTCGGAAGTGACGTCGTCGCCGAGGGACAGGAAAGTGACGTCACCACAATGAGCCAAAAGTGACGTATTTAGAGATTGACCAGGAAGTGACGTCATCATGATAAGTTGGAAACGATGTCCTCACAGATGAAGTTGTCTGTAGGGAGCCATTTTCAGAGACCGGAGGTGTCATCGGTGAGTGTGTGTGTTTATTGTTTGTCTTCTTTTGTTCTGTAGAGACAGAGAGAGAGGCGTCAGTCCCCAAATCAACCCCTTCTCTTGTGTTGTGTCACTCACCTCACCTCTGACCAGGGCCATGGAGTGGACTTTGAGCTTTTACAAACCCGCGGTCTTGTTGTGTGAGAGCTGAAAGGTTCCACCATCTCCACACTGAGACCCCCCCCTTCAGGTGAAAGTGCTGGAGATCAGACTGGTGCGGTGGGGTGGACCCCGAGTGTGTATATAGTGCCTTCTCAGTGCCCTGGCTGGTGAATTCGTTCCTTCAGGTGATGGCAGTGGTGGGGGATCGGACCCTTGAGTTCATATGACGAGGACCTTGAATGTTTATATGGCACCTTCTTACACAGTAAGTGTGTGCAGGCAGGCGGGTGGCTGGGTGACTCCTTCCGATTGGACTGTGACAGAGGATTGGGCCTTGAATTGTTGTATAGCGCCATGAAATGGACCCTGTGTTTTTATATGCCGTCCTTATGCCAGCATGGTGTGTGTGGTCAGTACAGCAGGTTCACATCATGGCTGGCATGGATCAACCCTCAACTTTTTTTTTATATGTATACTGTATCTATAGCCCCCCCTCCTAGAATTAGTAACCCCCCCCCCCAGCCCACTCTAAATGTCCTCTGAGTCACGTTTGCTGTGTGCAGCGGCTGTGCCAGTGGAGGTCGCCCGCTGTTCAAAGCCACTCATTGTGAGAGCCCACAAAGGTGGGTGGGGACCTTCTGGCAGGCTGACCAAGCCACGCTGTGCTCTGGCGGACGCTAAGCTGCTATTAGTGACCAGCATGATGTAAAGCAAATTGCAGCGATCCTCTGAAGTGCTAAGTGCCAGGTTTGAAGCGTCAAGGCGGGCGCGTGGCTTCATGTGCTTCATTTCCATGAGTCGCATGTGCCTGGTGGGCTCGCCTGGTTAGTTTATCCATTGCTGACGTGATAATGACTCCCCGACCAAAGTCCCCAGAAGGTGTGACCCAAATGTCCTCTTCCACCTGCTTACACTCCCAACCAAAAAGCCCTGCCAGGTGAACATGGAGGTCACCAGCCTGCTGCCCAAGCCAAGAAAGCCAAGAAGTAATCTGGATGTGTGATTGCACGCTACTTCTGGACCCCCACAGGGTCTCACATCCAAAGATGGCACCACAGTTGGCATCTCAAAAGACAGTTGCTAGAGTGACCCCTTCAAGGCTCCACCCAAGTCTGTGACAGGAGTCCAGTGGCACAAGGGCAGGTGGCATCCGGAGCTGAAGGAGGCTTGTGGTCCCTCGTGTCCTTCTTCTCTGTCATGAAGGATGGACAGCCAGCCACATGTGGACGAGGCCTATCAGCACTGGAGAGAACCTCCAGAAGCCAATGAAGAGCAACGGACCATAGCAATGACAGCGTTGTGAGGCAGGTGGGTGCTATTGCCTGCATTCGTTTTGGATGCCCAACACCTCAGTGGTGGTCACGGCTGTTCATCCTGTAATGATTAATGCAGCAAACAAACGGCCAAAAAAGGTGAGGCCTTCAATGAAGACAGGCCAGAATCCTAAGTGGACTGCCCCAGAAATAGGTCTCACCCTTGGGGAGCCTGACCCTAGGAAATTAGGAGGCTTTAGGCCTGACTAGGCCTCAAAGTGGAGAGCAGGCTTTTAAAGTGCAAAAGGCAGTCTGAATTATCGCAAAATATCTCTGTCAAGTGGGAGTACCGCGAGAACATAGTCTCACAAGGATCTTTAAAAGGAAAATTGCAAAATATCTTAAAAAAAAAAATCAGGAAAGCAGGCAAAAGGGCATTCCCTAAAATGCAGTCCTCAGCAAACGAGTCCCAACACAAATCAGAATCTTAAACCGTAAACAGAAGACCACAAAAAACCAGCAAATCATCACACTGAGAACTCAGCGCGCGCATTCACAATGAACCGCAGGGGACTGTATAAGGCTGGGGGCAGTCCCTTAATGGTGATGGACAGGCTGGCCCCTCCCCTTGGGGAACCACCCACAAAATGCACTGAACCTCAGAGGACAAATTGTCACATAGAGAAGTGGCAAAAATGCTAAAGAGAATAAAACTGAGCGGATATCACCCCAGTAGAACAGCTTTATAAAAAAAACAGCGGGTAACGATGAAGAATACGTAAAAGAAGACCGGAGAGGAGCCCTGACTTGACCCTAACCCTTCATCTTCATCATCTCTGCAGGCTCCTCATCACCCTGTGAACATCTCAGGGTGGCTGCCCAAACCCCGATTGTCCTGCTCTCATTGCCTTCTTGTTTTGTCACATTGGGTTCTCCCTCGTCATCATCATCTTCTTCAGAGTCTGTTGAAGTTGCCCCTTCTTTCCGTCCCCTCCTTTGTCTTCAGAGCCCCCTACCCTCTGCTTGCCCACTGTAGTGCTCCTTGCCACCCATGATGCCCCCAGTGCCCATAGCCTCCCCTCAGCTGCCCGCCTGTTTCTTGCCCCTTCAGGTTTTTGACCTGCTCTTGTTTGTCGTCGGCAGGTTTTCGTCGGAAGTCCCCAGCCTGGAGGTCCTGGCCAGCGAGATCGAAGCCCTCAAGCAGCACCTGTCCCAGATCAAATCTCCGGCCGTGCTGTGCCACAACGACTTGCTGTGTAAAAACATCATCTACAACGAGGCGCAAGGTGGGTGGAAGGTCGGGCCGCCATTTCTGCCTTAAACTGCCAGTGTTTCGAGGAAGTCTCCCCTGAATGATTGATTGGCACGCAGGCCGCAGCGTATCATTAACGCACGAGGACGGCAGCTTCCATTATGTCGATGTTTTATTGAAAGGGCCGGCGGCTGCACCTTTAACCCCTGGCCGCAGCACAAGTGGACTCCGCGAAGATGATAGCGGCGCTCAGATTCGGAACACGGCCCCCATGGCGTGTGATTAGTGTCATTTGAAGTAATCGAAACGGGGAGCGAATCATCGCAATCCAGGGATGTCGAAATTACTGTCGGCATCTCGGTGAGGAAACTTCACAGGCCCCTGCTGGGCTCACTGTGGACTGATGGGTTCGACTCGAGTGTGCAGTTGGCATGGCCTCCCTGGGTCCATGTGGGTCTCCCTTTTGAGCTCAGATGGGCCTCCTTATTTTTATTCCATGTGATTCACTCAGGGGCACATCAGAGGTGGGTGCCTTAGCCGCTGAGATGCACTGCCTGGCTGTAGACTGGCACCCTATCCAGGGTCAGTGTCCAGTGCTGTTAGGGTAGGCTCCAGCTTTGGTTAGATGCCAGTGTGTTATGAAGGGCAGATTTTTATTGAACTGAATTTTCATTTTGCAGTAAAGGGACTGGAAACCAGTGCCCCAATTTAGGTTTGATGGACTTGTCCCCTAATATGACTGAGATATGCCATTCGAGGCCCTGCAGGGTGGGCATGTGGTCTAAACGACTCAGACAGACCACTGACCCCCCATGCCCTCTCACCAAATAGTGTAATGCTTACATGTGACTATTTGCCCCCCCCAGAAGAGGCCTACCAACTCGTGGCCAGTAAGGACCACCCACTTTGCGCGCGGTGCTCGTCATCCTCCACGTGTCGCTGTAGAGAATACCAAGAAGTAGGTGACTGGTGGCATTGGGTGACAACTGTGACATCGAGCCCTTAGCGAGTGCCACACTGGGCCACTTTCTGTGAGGGTCTGCCTTGACCTGGTCATTCACAGCCCTGTGGTGGTCCTGCAGTGATATTTGACTTCCTCTTGCTGGGCAGCTTTTCATGAAGATGAGTGCTCCTCACAATGGGGCACATGGGTGGTCCACTCCCAACGTTTGTCTGGGCACGTCTTGGCTTTGTTTGGGTGACTACAGCAGTAAAGTAGAATTGGGCAGATAGAAATTCATTACACTACAAAGCAACCTAATTATAATATTATATAATACAGGGGGCTTCTAATGGGAGGGGCCTCGAGGTCCAATGTATTACTGTCTTAATAATGCAGCAGTCCAAAGATCACGGTGATCCTGGAGAAACGTACAAATGAACTGGAGGGCCGTGACATCAGTGACGGTTACTTCCAGCAAGATGGGGCAACCAATCACACGTCCGCTGGTGGTGCGGCACAAACTGAGTCGTCTTTTGGCAATCGGGTCATTTCAAAGGGACTTTGGCCACCTCGGTCCCTGGATCTGTCACCTCTGGATATCTTCCTGTGGGGACCACTGAAAGGAAAAGTGTGCAAGAACAGGCAAAACGTTCAAAAAGGGAAATTGCTGCCATCACCCTTACGATGCCCATGGATACCCCTTTGCCAATCTGTAGCGCCATGTCAATCTGCGTTTGCAAGAAGAAGGCGACTGTTTACAACACTAAACGTGATTGACTTGTTTGCACATCTATTAAGGGATGCACTGCATTGATTTATTATATGAGTAACACATCATAACTCGAGGCCCCGCCCACTAGAATCTCCCTGTATAATATAATATAATATAATCTATACTAATAAAAGGCAAAGCCCTCACTGACTCACTGACTGACTGACTGACTGACTCATCACTAACTCTCCAACTTCCCGTGTAGGTAGAAGGCTGAAATTTGGCAGGCTCATTCCTTACAGCTTACTTACAAAAAGTTAGGCAGGTTTCATTTCGAAATTCTACGCGTAATGGTCATAACTGGAACCTGTTTTTTTGTCCATATACTCTAATGGAGGAGGCGGAGTCACGTATTGCGTCATCACGTATTACGCCTCCTACGTAATCACGTGAACTGAAAACGAGGAAGAGATTTACAGCACAAGTCAAATGCGGGAACGAAGGTAAATGACGTTAATTGTTGAGTGTCTTTTAATACTGTGTAAGCATACATATTAACACATGTGCAATTAAACGTGTGCATTTACGGGGGTGATTTCTCAGGCTTAAAAGCTCGCCTTTTATTAAAAAGGTAAATGCAAACTCTTTTCATTCTGAAGGGCACAAACCACGTTAGATTTCAGCCGTTAAACGCGCAAAAATGTCAGTACACCAGATAAATAAGCGCAACATATTGTCAGTTGTATTGTATGCTTACAATACATATAGAAATGTGTTAATCGTTAACTAATATTATGGGATGGTGTTTTTCGACTCTCGCCTTGATTTAAATGATTGCATGTCTTGGCGGGTTTGCATAGCTTATTGTCAATATCTTTACACCTCTTTTTAAGACTTAATTTAAAAAGGTTTTCTTTTCTTCTTAATTAAAATTTAAAAGCAATACTTCACCGCTGCGAAGCCCCTCTAGCGCTGATGTCTGAGGTTCGATTACCGTAAGCGAGTGCAGTGAGTGTGTACGCCTGATGAGCCAAGAATAAGGGGGAAAGACGTGTCGCGTACTCTTTACATAATTTGACAGTAAACTATTTTCATCCATTCTATGATCTGCTTCTCACAACTGAAGGCACCGTGGCTGATGTTACCTCACTTGCTGGCCAACCATAAGCGTTACCTGGTAGGTAACCACCCACTCATTTCACTCCCTTACGGGAATCGAACCTCGGACGTCAGCGCTAGAGGCGAAGCCCCTAAAATTGCGTCACGGCGTGTGGTTCATTTATTTGACAGCATGTAGATTGGGGTAATTACATTCACGGCATTCGTAGTCTGATTCACAATCTGATTGTATGGGTGGTTACCTACCAGGTAACGCTTACGGTTAGCCAGCAAGTCAGCTCGAAGTGATCACTCGAGTGAAGGCAGCTTCACAAAAAAACAGATCCTTAACAAACTGTTATTGGTATATTTTCCCTCAATTTTAAAAGGTTTTCTTTTCTTCTTAGTAAAAATTTAAAAGCAGTACTTCGCCGGTGCGAAGCGCGGGGATTTGAGCGACTGACGCATACAGACATATTCATGAGTGCAGATACTTCAGAACTTTAAATTAAGTTCATAGACCTACAAAAGGTTGCCATTGATTTGAGGCAAGATTGCTTTTCTCATGTACAACTATACGTTGCATTCTTAACAGTAAGCTTGCACAGCTTGGTCATATTACAACCTGAGTGCTGAACTGACAACGTCGTATACAAACAGAACTATAACAATTGTAATAAACAAACAAAAAAAAAAAGCGAAGAACCCTTAGATTTAATAAAAAGGCTCCTTCCTTGGCGAAGCAAGGAAAAAGGAAGACCTTATATGGCCGTTCGATTATAAAACAGCGGAAAAGCTGTGTTAAGGCGATTCACAAAAAAAACAGATCCTTAACAAATTGCTTTGGGATATTTTCCCTCAATTTAAAAAGCTTTTTCTTCTTAATAAAAATTTAAAAGCAGTACTTCGCGGGGATTTAGATATAGATATATAGATATATATGTATGTATGTCTATATATATATATATATATATATATATATATATGTAGGCTTATAAGTACTGCCTTACTTCTCTTTAAGAAAGGAAGATGTAATGATACTTGATTTAAAACGATTCCATGTCTTGGTGGGTTTGCGTAGCTTATTGTCAATATCTTTACACCTGTTTTTAACACTTATTGATTGAAACGGGCTTTCACAAAAAAAGTTAGGGCTTTGCTACAAGATACACCCTCCACAAGTTAAGGAAGTAAAAATAAAAGTGTATATTTCTGTTTTATTTAAACCTTTTAAGTTCGTATGCATAGCTCCATTTGGCTGTTTTAGTTTTTTTTTTCTTTCTTCAGTAATATTAAATCTCCTTAAAGAAAAAGAACATATGCATTTTACTTTTTTTGTATCTCTTTAGTAATATTTTAGTGTAAAAGGATAACCAGTATTTAAACCTTTTATGTTACTTTATAAAGTTATTTTACACAATGTTGAAAAATTAATAAAAAAGCTACATATTTTGGCAGCTGCTGCTTTAATTTTCAATGAAATGAAAAAAGCTCTCCAAGAGAAAACGTCAATGCACTATCTAAAAAGGAGAAACCCTCATTTATAAAAGTTTGCTGCAGATGACTTAACTGAAAATAAATCAATAGTTCCTATGTGTGTAATACATATTTATCTATTTGACTTATGCCTTTATTCCAGCAACTTGCAACATCTGAGGTACAATTTGTTACATTACTTTTGTTTTTTGCAGCACAGGCAGGTGAAGTGACTTCCTCAGGGTCACACAGTGGTGTCAGTACCAGGATTTGAACTGACAAGCTCCGAGTTTACTGAAATATTACTGAAGAAAGAAAAAAAAACGAAAACGGGCAAATGGGGCTATGCATACAAATGTCCATCCATTATCCAACCCCGCTATATCCTAAATACAGGAGCCAATAAGTAGATATGTATATATACAGTATATATATATACTACAGGTATATATATATATATATATATATATATATATATATATATCTATATACAGTATATATATATATATATATATATAGTATATATATATATATATATATACTATATTTATATATATATGTCAATGTATGTATGTATGTATATATGTATGTCTATATTTATATGTATATATATGTAGATATGTAAATTTGTATATGTATATATATATATGTATATGTGGATGTTGTATATGTATATACAGTAATCCCTCCTCCATCGCGGGGTTGCGTTCCAGAGCCACCCGCGAAATAAGAAAATCCGCGAAGTAGAAACCATATGTTTATATGGTTATTTTATATCGTCATGCTTGGGTCACAGATTTGCGCAGAAACACAGGAGGTTGTAGAGAGACAGGAACGGTTATTCAAACACTGCAAACAACATTTGTCTCTTATTCAAAGTTTAAACTGTGCTCCATGACAAGACAGAGATGACAGTTCCGTCTCACAATTAAAAGAATGCAAACTATCTTCCTCTTCAAAGGATGTGCGCGTCAGGAGCAGATCATGTCACAGAGATAGAGAAAAGCAAACAAATCAATAGGGCTATTTGGCTTTTAAGTATGCGAAGCACCGCGGCACAAAGCTGTTGAAGGCGGGCAGCTCACACCCCCTCCGTCAGGAGCAGACAAAGAGAGATAGAGAGAGACAGAGTTTGTTTTTCAATCAAAATCAATACGTGCCCTTCGAGCTTTTAAGTATGCGAAAGCACCGTGCAGCATGTCGCTTCAGGAAGCAGCTGCACAGAAGATAGCAACGTGAAGAGAATCTTTCAGCATTTTTAGACGAGCGTCCGTATCGTCTAGGTGTGCGAAACAGCCCCCCTGCTCAATCCCCCTACGTCAGGATCACAGATAGTCAGCGCAAGGAGAGAGAAAAGTAAGCTGGGTAGCTTCTCAGCCATCTGCAATAGCGTCCCTTGTATGAAATCAACTGGGCAAAACCAACTGAGGAAGCATGTACCAGAAATTAAAGAACCCATTGTCCGCAGAAATCCGCAAACCAGCAAAAAATCCGCGATATATATTTAAATATGCTTACATATAAAATCCGCGATAGAGTGAAGCCGCGAAAGGCGAAGCGCGATATAGCGAGGGATTACTGTATATGTATAAGTAGATATGTGTATATGTAGATATGTATATATATGTATATATGTTTATGTATATATATATATGTTTACATAACCTCTTTAACACGCTACTTTCTCCGCTGCGAAGCGCGGGTATTTTGCTAGTATAATATAATATAATATAATATAATATAATATAATATAATATAATATAATATAATATAATATAATATAGGGCGGCACGGTGGCGCAGTGGGTAGCGCTGCTGCCTCGCAGTTGGGAGATCTGGGGACCTGGGTTCACTTCCCGGGTCCTCCCTGCGTGGAGTTTGCATGTTCTCCCCGTGTCTGCGTGGGTTTCCTCCGGGCGCTCCGGTTTCCTCCCACAGTCCAAAGACATGCAGGTTAGGTGGATTGGCGATTCTAAATTGGCCCTAGTGTGTGCTTGGTGTGTGGGTGTGTTTGTGTGTGTCCTGCGGTGGGTTGGCACCCTGCCCGGGATTGGTTCCCTGCCTTGTGCCCTGTGTTGGCTGGGATTGGCTCCAGCAGACCCCCGTGACCCTGTGTTCGGATTCAGCGGGTTGGAAAATGGATGGATGGATAATATAATATAATATAATATAATATAATATAATATAATATAATATAATATAATATAATATAATGGGTTTCTTAAAAGTCATAGGCCCTTGCTTTGATATGCATTGTGAGAGGAGGGCATCCGCCATGTACAGCAGACCTCGCAGTCAGAAGGCCAGTCGTCACCATGGGTCCTCCTTGACTAAGATGGCTGGGTCAGGTGGGGACACGCAAGTCATGAGGTGCGCCACCAGAGCAGACTTCTTCCCAGTTACAATGTGACTGTCCTGCTAACTGTCCTCATACTTCTGAGGCACCCTGTGATATGATAGACGACGACATCACATAATACAATTGAGGAAAATCAGCCTGTGGCCAGCGGTTAGAGAAAGGTCACCGTCCACTTGGCATATCATCAGAGATAAATAAAGGAGCATGGCATCAGCAAGGGCATCCAGCTATAAAAACATCTACTACAATATCCCCAAACTTTGGAGGGGACCCGGGGTCTGGGGGGGGGGGCATTTAACTCACCAAACTGGTGAACCCAGAAAATGTTAAACTGGCAAAAGGGATGCCGGAGAGAACAGGAATGAACTGTGACAGATGCCCACCCTATCCCTGTCCTGGGATTCTCCCTGGCTTGGGCCCAGTGAATCCTGGGATAGGCTCCAACTGCCCCCCAAAATCTGCTCTGGATAAGCCAGTGCAGACAATGAATAGCACAGCATATTAGAATGGAAGAGAATATAACAGGCATACTGTAGAATAGAAGATAGTGGGATATAATAATAAAACTAAATGGAATATCACATCAGACTGAGCAGAACAGAAGATTACAGAATAGAACCGGGATTGGTTCCTGCCTTGTGCCCTGTGTTGGCTGGGATTGGCTCCAGCAGACCCCCGTGACCCTGTGTTCAGATTCAGCGGGTTGGAAAATGGATGGATGGATTTTGTAATATTACATAATGGAACATAATACAATCAGATAGAATGGAACTGAATAAAATGCAATAAAATCAAATAGAAAGAAAGTAACAGAATAGAAAGTAATCTGAAGTAACAACACAGAATGTAACATAACATCATAGAATCAAACACAGTATAATATAAGGTAACATAATATAGCAGAATGTAATATCACATAAATTAACAATAAAATAGCCTTGAATACAATGTAACATAATAGATAAATTATCATATAATATAACATAACATAATGGAACAGCATATAATGTAACATAAATAGAATGCATCATGAAATAACAAAGATAATTCAATATAAAGTAGCACAATGTAACTTAAACAATAACATGCATTGTAATTTAATGGAGTAGAAGACACCGTACTGTCATTTAATGCTCCATAATGTAACACAATAGGACAGCACACAACAGAACACAATGAAATGGAAGGCATTATAATATAATATAACAATGTAATGAAATCGAACATAAAAATGACAGCCAAGAGTGTAAAGTGGTCTGCTAGCCAGTAAACTTACGTAACGCCCGGACTGTGACACAGTCGAATGGCCAGGTATCAGATGGACACGCGGTAGACGGGGGGCACTCGCCTCCATTTGTCCCCCTTTGTCTTTGTCTTTGTCCCCCGTTGAGCTCCAGAGGCTCAAACAGATGACTCTCTGCTGCCCCCAACAGGAGGCTGCTGGTCACTTTTTGAACTCGCCCAAGACAGAAAAGCCTGACCCCGGCCTCCTCATCTAGTAGCCAGCCGCTCCCACCTTCCTTTGAGCCCCTCGCCAGACCATCCTAGACTGACTTTGTCACCCGCTGGGCACCCTGCCCTCTAGTGTCCTATAAGAGCAGTACACGCTTCACTCCAGACTGCAGCCCCCTTTCTTCTTCCCTGGCATCTCTGCCTTGTTACTTTAGTTGGGCCTCCAGCCCGTGAACAGGGGGCACTGCCCCCTAGTGGCCCCATGGTCTCCTTGTTTGTGTTGCACTAAAGAGGTGGGACTTGGTGGTCTGATGAAGCATTTGACCGATGACGTCTGGAGCAAAGTACTGAAATGTTGTAGCGCGGAGGAGCACGGTGGCTCAGTAGTTAATGGTCACTGTCCCAGCCCACTTATATGGCACCCACATGTCCTCCCAGGGTCTCAGTGGGTTTCCTCTTAATCCAGAGCGATGTGCATTGGCAACCCCAAATGGCCAAGTGGCTGTGTTTCTGTGGTTGGGATCCACTTTCCCATCATGGTGGTCCCCTCCTTGTAGTTTGTGTATGTGGAGTTAGTGTCTGTTGCCCCCTACTGGATAGGCCACGGTTCCCTTTTTGGACCTGGTGGACTGATGAGACATTTTTACTGATAAGATGCGGGGTATGGCAGAAAGTGACATGGAGGTCCACAACAAGATGCCACCCGGGGTATCACACAAAGAAGAAGGCTATGGTGGCCTGAATAGCAAGGCTTGTCATTGCCGAATATGCTTTCTGTTTCTTTGTTCAGCCCCTTGTTCTTATATAGCGCCTCAGACTGGTGTCTTGATTGACTTCAAGGAGTTAACAGATTTAAAACTCCTGAATAATTCGAGGATGTCAGGCGCTATAAACCAGTAAAGTCACCCAGGAGGAGCAGCCTGCAAAGTGACTCTAAATGAGCCTGGTGATCGGGTGGCACTTGTCCCCACGGCTGGTCTCCACTCTTTTGATAAGATGGGTTGTCCTCTGCAGATTCTTGTGGTTTTACTGACTGTCGCCCCCTACTGTTTGCGTAAACTTGAAGCGGGGGGACCAATAGGCTGATGAAGCCTTTGATCAAAGAAATCCGGGTACAGGCATTGAGATGTCACATCACTGCGTAGCATGGTGGCACTCTAGTTAGCGTCATCGCCTCACAATTCCACACCCCCAGCCCACTTACATGGCATCTACATGCCCTCCCTGGTCCTCAGTGGGTTCCCTCCACATCCCAAGAGATGCACATTGGCAACCCGAAATGACAACCTTGTGGTTGGGCTCCACATTTCCATCATGGTGGTCCACTCCCCTTTGGTGTGTGTGGGGATGGTGACTGTCGCCCCCTACAGACGGCTCCCTGTTTGAGTAAATTTGAAGAGAGGGGCATATAGGGACTGATAAGGCATTTGACCCATGAGGTGTGTGGGTCAAGCATTGAAATATTATGTCATTACATAATATGGTGGCACAGTGGCACAAAGTGACTTGGAGCTTCACGACAAGGTGCCACTGGGCAAACTCAAACTGGGGCACCACATGTTGGCACACAGTGGTATGAATGCCAATGCTGCTCGTTGTCAAGTATGCCATCCGTGTCTTTGTTTTCTCACGAGTTCTTATATAGCGCCTTAGACTGCTGCGGGGCGGTGACGTCATTGAGTTCAGTGAGTTCACAGAATTGAAAAGCAAACGAATATGTCAGGCGCTATAAAGGATGAGCGGCCTGAAAAGTCACAGTTAAGGCACACTTGGTACACTTTGGTGACCCTGAATGAACCTGCTATGAGCTACTGGCACGCTTACCCCGTGGCTGGCACCAATCTTCGACCAGACAGTTTGTTAAGTTCTGAGTGTCGCCCCCTGCTGGGGCTCCCTGCTATTTTCAGTTGGAGAGGCGGCTCAAGGTGGGCTCATAAAGCACTTCAGTAACAGTAAGTGTGTTGAAGCCTTTTGGGGGGTTTTCCACATCAGGGTGCCCACCAGTGTGATCTCCTGACTCCTCGTCAGCACCATAACCTTAAGTCATGTGCCCTCAGGGTAACCACCTCTGCGACAATAAATAACCAAGAAGGCCATGCTGGCCCCCGGTGCCATGTTTAGCAAAGGCTGCCTGTTGTCAGATGTGCTATTTGCTTCTTGTTCTTATATAGCGCCCTCAACAGGCCACGAGGAGGAACAAAACTAAAACACTGGAGGGAAAGTGCATGTGAGGCGCTATAAATTTATAAAGAAACTGCAGCCTGGTGAGTGGCAGAGCCAGCAGACACAGAATGGAGTGCCCAGTGCCAGTTTGTGGCACAACTGCTTGGCCAGACTGCCAGGCCCAATGTGCCTACTGAGCGTGGTGCCACACTTGTCAGGTCTGTTGGGCCACTCGTAATGAGACCTCAGGCCAGTCCACCAATGGTGGCGGGCTTCATGCCAGCCTTCTAGTGGTTAAGGAGTCAAGGCAGGAATTTGAATGGAACATCACCCACGTGAATGGCACTATATACAATGAGAGGTGGTGCCAGCTTATGCAGAACAGAGTGCCCAGTGCCAATGTGTTTTACAGCTGTTTGGCCAGACGGTCAGGCCTGACTTGCCCACAAGAGGGTCAGGGTGGTCTCCTGGCACTTTGACAGTCCCCTGTGACCCGTTTTTCACTTCACTACCTCTTGGATGCCACATAAATGAGGCTGGCATAATGGCCCATAGTTGATGCACGTTGTCAGATATGCTTTCCAGTCATTCACTCTAATATAGCGCCTTAGACTGGCTCAGTGTGAGGCGCTATAAATCTGTCTAGAAACAGTCTGGGAGCTGCTTTGGTGACCTTGAGCAGGTGGGTCCAGCCGCTGATGATGTGTGCCAGCACAAGGTTATCACAGCGTCCCATAAGACTGTGTTATCACTTGTCACCTACGTGCCCACCCTTTGATGTAACCCCCTTTGTTTCCTCTCCTCAGGCTACGTCCGTTTTATCGACTACGAGTATGCTGACTGGAACTACCAAGCGTACGACATCGGGAATCACTTCAACGAGTTTGCAGGTGAGTTGTGTGCCCGGGGGACACAGCAATGTGGCGAGGGTCCAAGGGGCCCATCCAGACCACCAGTCAGAGGATGTGAGTCAGACGTGTGCCCTTCATTTCCTGACACAATGGCAGTTTTTACAGAGGGAGATGAAAATGACAGGAGAGTGCGGTGGCGACAGCGGCAGCGGCGGGCACTGGGGCCCCGAGCCTTTGTACACCCACAGTGGCTGTTTGGCCAGGAAGCCCCTCCACAGCGAGCTTGATTGAGTTTGGTCTGCGGCGCCCACAAGGTCTGCAAGCGATTATCTCGACTTTCAGCACGCTGTGCCCCTGCGGTTTATTTGATGCAGACGCTAACCACAGTGGGCGGCGCTGACATTCGTGTCATCGGCTGTGCTGAAGCACTGGGTGGCACAGTGAGCTGCATGCCCAATGGGTGGGTTAGACTGTTGGAGCAAACACGTGCTACCTTGATACACTCCTGGCAGCTACTGTGGGCACTGGTGCCAGAGGGAGGCTGGACTTATCCGGTCAGGTCCTCACAATGTCCTCTTAGTCATTATTGGAGTTTGGGTGTGATGAAAGGGTCACCCAGAATCACGTTGGCACTAAATTCACAGACATCCATAAATGACCAAAGAACAGCCATGGGTGTAATGGTGAACTGGCACACCATATTGACATAGCACGGAGAAGACCACCACTTCCTGTTCATAGCAAGGACCTACAGTGGGCACAAATTGGGCACCCTAGGGGTCAACATTGATCCAAAGAAGGGGAATAAAAGACCCCAGACGAGCTGTGTCCATGACCACACCCTGTCACTGTCACCCTGACTGATGACTGGCCTGCCATCCCTGTGCCAACAGATGAAGAGCTGGCCTCCTCCCAGCCTGGTTGCTCATTTTGATCACAAAATGGACACATGGAATTAAATTTGGCACAGACTGGCACTAACCTGCCCATGCCGATCCACCCTCCAGGAGTTATGGCCTGTCAGTAACCCTGCAGGGGGCACCATTCCATCGCTGGTGGACTGTGGGAGGTAAAGTGTGAACAGAGTGCCCACATGGGGGCATCCCAGCCAGGAGTGGAACCAGGGTTCATATGTGGTGGGGCAGCACGACCCTCTCATATCATGCAGTACACATCTCATTGTATATAGCGCCTTTCGCACTGATGCTACCACAAGCAGGCTCACTGACTCCTTAACCAACAGAGGGCTGCAATGATACCCACAACATCGGTGAGCTGGCCTGCAGAACAGAACTACAGGTGTGGCATCATTATGAGTGGCCCAATCGCTCTGATTAGTGTGGCACTATGCTCTATGGGCACATCATGGCTGACAGGCTTGCCAAGCAGCTGTACCACACGCTGGCACGGGGCACTCTATTCTGCAGCCTGCATTGTGTCATTTCCCAGGTTGCTCATCCAGATTTTCTTTATAGATTTATAGCACCTGACGTCATTTGTGGGAATCTGTAATGATGTTGAGGAAGCCCATCAAGGCCCAGGGAGAACATGCAAGTTCCACATAAGTGGGCTGTGTCTCTGGAGTTGTGAAGCAGTGACACAAACTACTGTGCCACCATGATACTCAATAATAGAACATTTCAATCCAAAAGGGGGCACTGCTGTGTGCCTACCTTGCTTTACTTTTTCATTGCCAGGTTGACTGGTAAAGATGGAAGACAGGTGTGGGCACTGCCAGCCAACAGCCCTTATTACCTCTCCTGACCATAGAGCCAACAGCCAGTCTGCCCTGACTGATTTGCTCTCTTCACCTTATAACATCACATAATGAGTCAGCATGTCTGATGTGCTGTGGTGGGCTGGCTCCCTGCCTGGGTTTGTTTCCTGCCTTGCGCCCTGTGTTGGCTGGGATTGGCTCCAGCAGACCCCCGTGACCCTGTAGTTAGGATATAGCGGGTTGGATGATGGATGATGTGGCAGTAGACACCACTCTCTGTGCCACCAAAAGCCACAATAAGAATCCAAAAATATATGAAAAAGAGTTGTTTAACACATAAATACTAAAAGAGGGATGATCACAGGGAGGATACAAATATGATCCTCCTAGGTCTAGTGTCAGACTATAAAGGTGGGCTAACTCACCCATATGCCCACCTTTCCAACTCTCTCAGCACGCTGGTCACGCCACCTGTCTGCTAGTTGAGCCTTTGACCAAAGTTCTCAAAGGAGAGGCTTGTAAGTCCCCTGAAAGTACTGGGCCATCTCTTCAGAGCTCCCCCTTGTGGCTGCAGGTGTCCCTGCGCTGCAGAACCCCCTCACATGCACACAATAAAGGTGGGGACTGGTGGGGTGCCAGTTAGAAACATCTTTTAAGAGCTGCAGAAGGCCTGGATACTGAGTGGAGGGAACTTCTGTGCCAGTGGTGGGACTTTGGAGGAGGGAAAGGGAGGGTAAGGCCACACCAGGTACTGCGTGGCAGATGGAGAGATGTGAAAGGCACTATATGATAGATAGATAGATAGATAGATAGATAGATAGATAGATAGATAGATAGATAGATAGATAGATAGATAGATAGATAGATAGATAGATGAAATGCACTATATAATAGATGGTTGAAAGCTGCTGTAGACTACACAGAAGGTTGAAGGCGCTATATAATTGAGTACTCACTAATTTAATATATAGTGCCTTTCAGCCACCTGTCTATCTATTACATAGTGCCTCAGGCACAGAACTTCACATGTCATCTCACCAGCCTTTCACTCACATGCCCACTGAGTTATCAAGGTGGTCATAGTGCCCCCTCATGGCTCTCCATTTACCTTTGTGGACCACCGTCTCTTCTTTGCTTCATGCCACTGTTACCGCCCACTAGCTGTGTGCCACCTCTGAGATGCCCATCAACATTAAACCAATCCTCATCTCTTACTCTTCTGATGACATATCTGAGTTTGTGCCCTGATGGGTTCTGCTGCTTTGAACCAATCCCACCATACCAACGCCCATTCTTCAATCTAAGCTGGGGTCCACAGAGTGCCATCTTATTTATGGTTGTTTCACAGGACACATCATTCTTCTTGTCATTATGCCACCTGGGGGCGCTCTCTCTGAGATTGTACTGAGGCTCAGCGTAATTTCTCTGTGTCGCCGCCCCACCATTGCCAGTGATGAGGATTATTAGGCCAGACGGAGCACATGCCCCCCTTGAGCCAGCTGGCCGCTTGGCTCTCGTCTTCTTCCAGGTTTTCTCAAAGTCACCTTCACGTCTGCAGCCATCTCGGCATGACGGGCTCTCCTGATGGGATGGCAGGTTAAAGGCCTCATGCCTGTGACACATGGCATATGTCTGGCGCCCACGTCTTTCTTTCACATCATGGAAGTGTGGTCTGTGTGGGCACCGGTAGTAGTGTGGTGGCACATGGCCGCCCTCTCTGGGCTCAGACGTGTGCAATGCGGCCACTTTGCTTGTCTTCATGTCCTTCTGTTTCAAACACAGCACAGCAAGGTCCCTCACCGGCGAGCGGCGCCCACTCATCGTCCCGACGACAAAAGGCGGCAGAGCCGCTCCAAACGTCTTCTTTGTTCCCAGACCTGCGCCAGAGGTAGTCATTATCACCTCCTTTAACACGTGTTGGTTTTGTTTTAATTAACAGATTACACGTGCCTTTAACAGTAATTGTAGCAATTATCAAAAGAGGAGGTGAAATTCAAATAAATGTTGTGCGCCAAGCACGCTGCCAGGAGGGAAGTGTCGGAACAGCCCTGGCCCCAATGTCATTTGCATGTCTCTTGCTTTCAGGTGTGACTGATGTCGATTACCGCCTGTACCCGAGCCAGCAGCTGCAGACCGACTGGCTCGGCGCCTACCTGGAGACCTACAAGGAGCGGCGTGGCATGGCTGGCGCGGTCACTGAGGCCGAGGTGCACAGGCTCTACGTGCAGGTCAACAAATTTGCCCTGGTGAGTTCACTTGATAACTGGATATGCCAGCTGAGGTGTGGGCAACCAGGGGGACAGTGGGTGAAATGGGCACCACAACCTTAGTTCATTAATCACTGCCAGGTCATTGTTTAAAGGAGGGTGTCTGGGTGGGTGGTGATTTTAGACTAAGAGGGTGGGAGGGAAAGGGCATGAACTTTAGGAGTTTGCAGGGACCTTTGGAGAAGCGTTGAGACTTGAGGCTGAGAACCAAAGATGTGGTGGGAGGGCACCTGGGACAAATGAGGTGTGGGCAGGCACCTTAGGGAGCGATTGTGAATGTTGGGGGGGGGTCACGGATGTGGGATGTGGGCGAGGACCTTGGTAGCAGGCGATGGGTGGGATGGAACCTGCGAGGGAGGAGGTACGGGCACAGACCTGGCTGGCATGGAGTGGGTGTGGCCTCTGCTGGTGACTGAGATGGGCTAACACTGACCTCAAATGACTGGGCCACTAGTTAGCCATTGGGGTGTTGGAGGTCGCTTTGGATAATACATGTGCATGTTAATGTGTACACAGTGACCGGACTGGGATATGGACCAAGGTGTCCAGGGCCGTAAGGCAGCAGTGTCTACCGCTCTGTCACCAGACTGCCTATTGTTATATGATGACATAACATGATGTCAGTTCAGGACCCCTGGAGCTCACAATTGGAAATCTGCATGTGATTGAGGACTTGGGGAGAACGCAGGATTTGAACTTAAACACTAAATCCTTGGGGCAGCTGAACTAACCCCTCTGCCACCCTACTGCCTCTCTTATCTTATACTGGGCTGTCCACCTGTTTGCTGAACCCTGACAGCAGCTGAACTCGGGTTCAGGAGTAAAAAGACAGGAGTGCTGACCACTGGGACCCTGTGCTGCCTGCCATATCTTATCTTATCTTATCTTGTCTTGTCTTGAAGAGTCATATCTATCTGTTTCTGAACTCTGATAGTGGTTGAACTTGTGCCCAAGGGCTATAAGACAATAGTGCAAACCAATGTGCCATATGGGTTATCTTATCTTATTTTTTTCTGCTTTGTTTCTGAACTCCAACAGCAGTTAAACTTGGGTACTCAGCCAGGTCTCATCTCCTCTCAGTTTCTCTTACCCGTTCTTATCTTTGTCTGTTCATGAATTGCTCCTTGACCTCTCATCTTGTCTTGTCTGATCTTACCTGCTTGTTTCCTGAACCTTGGTGGTAGATGAACTTTGACCCAGGAGCTTCAAAACAGAATAATAATAATAATACATTTTATTTTTATAGCACCTTTCCCATGCTCAAGGCACTTCAGAAAGGCTAATACCAGTGTGGCACCCCACCTTCTCTTATCTTATCCTGTCTGTCTGAACGTTTACTTCTGTTCTTACTGTGATGGGCCTCTTGGAGCTGACGGTTAGCAGCACCAACCACTGTGACACATAAACTCTCATATTATCTCATCTTATCTTATCTTATCTTGTCTTGTCTTGTCTTGTCTTGTCTTGTCTTGTCTTATGTTTGTTTCCTGGACCCTGATGAATTTGTATTCAGGATCTGAAAGGCAGCAGCACTAACCTCTGTGCCACTCTGCCCTGTCTTGTCATGACATGTCATGTTGTCCCGTGTCCCAGCTTGTTGTGTCTTATCTTATTCGCCTTATCGGTGTTCTACTTGTGAGAGGCCTCTTGGGGAGAATTTGGGTCGAGAAGCTGCAGGACAGCAGCACTAACTGACACACAACAGAACCCTTACCTTATCTTACCATACCTTATCTTGTCTTGTCTTTCCACAGTGCATGGCATGTCATGTTTCCCCATCTTGTCTCATTTTCTCTCACTGCATCTTATCTCATCTTATCTTGTCTCATCTTATCTCATCGTATCTTGTCTCATCTTATCTCATCTTATCTTATCTTTCCTTATCTTGCCTTGTCTTGTCTTGTCTTGTATTATATTATCTTGTTTGTCTGAGCTTTTACTTCTGTTCTAAATGTGATTGAACTCTTGGGTAAAATTTGGGTCCAGGAGCTGAAGGTCAGCAGCACCAACCACTGTGACACAGAAAATTTGTGTCTTATCTTATATCTTTGATTCCTGGACCCTGATCATCTGAAAGACAGCAGCACTCTTGGGTTGAATTTGGGTCCAAGAGCTGCAGGACAGCAGCACTAACAGAAACCCTCATCCATTCTTATCTTATCTTACAGCTCATGGCATGTCTCGTTTGCCCATTTGGTTCTCATCTTGTCTCATTGCATTGTGTCTTGTCTTGGCACAACATATCTTATCCCACCTTATCTTATCTAATCTTATCTCGTCTAGTTTCCACCACTTATCTTGTCTCATCTTGCTTCATCTTATCTTATTGTGTCTCATGTCATCTCATTTTATTTCATTGTATCTTATCTTATGTCTGTGGCAGCTTATGACAACTCCTGTTTCCCCACCTTGTCTCATTTTGTCTTATCTTATCTTATCTTATCTTATCTTGTCTTGTCTTGTCTTGTCTTGTCTTACCATACCTTGCCTGTGCCTGCCTTATCTTATCTTAGTTTAGCTCCACTTATCTTTTCTTAGCTCAGCTTATCTTATCTTATCTTGTCTTTTCCGTTTTGTCGTCTTCTCTCATATCCTCTTTTCTTGTGATGTTTTATCTTTCACATTTGGTTCCTGAACCCCAATGGCAGTTGATTTTGGATCCAGGAGTCACTAATCACTGTGCCACTCTGCCTTACCTTATCTTGTCCTACTGTGTCTTGTCTTATTCTGTCTTACCCACCTGAACCTTTATTGGTGTTCTAGCTGTGAGGAGTCTCTTTGGTAAAATTGAGGTCCAAGGGCTGTAAGACCACCACATGAACCACTGGACCAGTCCTTTTCTTTTCTTTTCTTTTCTTTTCTTTTCTTTTCTTTTCTTTTCTTTTCTTTTCTTCTCTTGTCTTGTCCTTGTTTAATCTTCTCTTGCCTTATCTCGTCTTATCCTCTCCACCTTCTTCAGCACTGATGGCAGCCAAACCTGAGTCCAGACATTGTAGGTCAGCAGTGCCCACCGCTATGCCACCCTCTAATCTACTTCCAGTGACCACCCTTCCCCAGCCATCTTCTCACCTCTCTTCCATGCTTTGTACCCCCTAGTGGTTAAGGAGCCATACTGCAGGTTGCCACCAGTACCAGCAGTCGGCCACATGCCCTTGTGCTGTGTGTGCCACTTTGAAGTGTAGAAGATTTACAAAGTCAGCGTGAAGCTTTATCATCTGAACGTGTGTGCCTTGGTGCCCGCTATCATACGCTGGTAGAATCCCAGAGTGCCCCTCAAGTGTGTGCCCGCTGTCCTCTGGTTTCGCCCCTCACATTTTTTTCAGGCAGTCCTAGGATCAAAATAAGATCGGGGAGAAGGAAGTGAGAAGACGGCGAAGTGTGGCACCATGATCAATGCCCACGACGGTAAAGAGACGATGAGTTTGACCCGTTGGATGCTCCTCTCCATATTATTGGCGCGGATGGATGCCGTTTTGCCGCGTCGCCTGTGCCGCCAGTTCAGCGCGGTGCTCGAGTCTTGCGAGCAAACTTTGGATGGCACACACAGTCTATCTGAACATCTGGCTGATCGTGTAAGCAGATATTAGGATTAAATTAACTAGAAATGAATGGGATGATGTATGACAGGCTGCAGATGTTCGAGGAGCGGTGTGATAATTTCTGCGCACAGCCATATAATGAATTCCATACATTAGAGACGCGATCGGCGCGCCTCGGCTTCGAGGTAAATGTGCCGGAAAGTTGGGCGAGATCAAGGGGGCCGCGGGATCCACCTTGTTGTTGTTTGATGTCTTTTGTTTGCGCTGCCTGCCTATTATCACGTCTGTCTTTCGAGCCTTCAGACAAATTCCTCGAGGTTCCGTAGGCACAACAACTCGGAAAAAGCCTCCCGACGTGGCGCTCGTTCTCCGTTATCAGGCAATCTGTTGGTGCCAGTCACACTTTGATTGTGATAATGATAACGCCGACACGTACGGCGCGTTAATCCAAGTCATGGCGCCTCTCCACCGAGTGGGGGTTGGCGCCATCTTGCGCCACATCCCCACATCCCAAAGAATTCCGCCCTCCACTTGCCATTGGCACACTTTGTAGGGTTGTGGGCACCTGGTCGAGCGCCAGTGCCACAAGCAGACAAGATGGAGTCTAAACAGTAAGGGAATCGGAGCCATCCAAGTGTTAACAAGAGACAGTGGGCA
This sequence comes from Erpetoichthys calabaricus, assembly GCF_900747795.2. Taxonomy (NCBI): domain Eukaryota; kingdom Metazoa; phylum Chordata; class Cladistia; order Polypteriformes; family Polypteridae; genus Erpetoichthys; species Erpetoichthys calabaricus. The sequence goes on from NC_041395.2 coordinate 345,921,684, forward strand.
GCACCCTGGGCACCGCTTTCCAACTGTGAAGGAGTCCAACATGCAAGGCGCTATAGTATTTGTCTCATCAGCTGTGAGAGTTCATTAAGGGTGTCAGGCCTCTCTGTGCCATGGAGAGGCTGGCTGTGCATCCAGTGTCTACCAGTCTGGAGTGAAGCTACAGGGAATTTCCCATCAGCCCAGCCACCAATCAGAGTCCTAAATGCCAGGGGCATGTGATGCCAGCAGCTGATCCTCTCCCAGCCATCCCTTCACATCTCAACCTGTCGACCTCCCTGGGATGGCAGCAGCAGGGCATGAACTCAGGTTACTGAACTACACAGCAGCCTGCTTCACCACTGTGCCAATGTGATGCCCCCCAGTACAAATCACAAGCCCCCAGGGTGACGGCCGATGAGCGTCTCCTCGCCGGTGACGAGACAAAGAGTTAGTTTTGAGTTTATATAGCGCCTTACGTGTAGAACTCCTTCAACTGTGGGAAGTTGCCAGCGTGCTGCCTACTGTTAAAATAGAGCAAGAAAGGACCCCAAGCCTAGTAATCAGTTTTGACTTTATATAGCGCCTTGCATTTACTGGACTCCTTCACTGTGAAACGTTGCCAGTTGCAAAGTGGTGCCCAGTATGCTGCCCACTGTTGAAATAGAGAGAGGAAGGACCCTAAATATAATTATCAGTTTTGACTTCATATGGCGCCTTTCAAGCTGGAAAGAAGTCCTGAATGGGATGCCCACTGCTGAAATGGAGCAGGGTGGGACCCCATTGCCAACTATTCAGCTTTGACTTTTCATGTTAAGCATGTTGAGCTTTTTCACTTTTGAAAGTTGCCAGTTGGGATGCGGTGCCCAATGTTGAAATGGAGCGAGGAAGGACCCCAAGTCTAATAATCAGCTTTGACTTTATGTAGCACTTTGCATGGTGGAGATGTACCAGCTGGGTGGCGGGTTACACCTCATAAAACCAAATGTGAACAGGTGGCAGCGGTGGGACTCCTTATATTATATGTGGCTCCCTACTGTCCATTGTAATGGGCAGGGGTCTGGAGTGTGTGGGGGACTCCTGTAAAATTTAATGGCAGGTTGAACTTGCAGGGACTCCTGGGGCCACTAGGGGGAGTGTCAAGTTGACAGCCGCTGAGAGATTTGACCACTCAGCCACCAGAATTAAAATAGATTGATCATGGCACCAGTCGTAGGGGCATCACGCTGCCACTGAATAGAAAATCAGTCGGGATGAGTGGCTCAAGATGAGGGGGCTGAGTTGTACTGTAGAGGCCATCCTGTAAATGTCTCCTGGATATCGAGTTTCATGGCCGCACTCTTCTGTTACAAGAATCCAACAACCAGGAGGACATCGCCAAGTCCGGCCATGACGGGCAGACGCGGAGTACCATGCCCCTCGTAGCACAAGATTTACTCTCGACCTTTGACTTGTCCCTCCGCTCCTGAATTTGGTGCCTCCTCTCCAACCTGTGGGCGCTGAACATCACTATATTTAATACAGAGAAAGACATCGCCTGTCTTGTGTGTGTGTTCAGAGTGACATCAGGTGTCACCGTCACACACCTTTACCCCGTCTTCAAAATTGTGATGTTTTCGTGAAGCCAAACATGTGGAAATATTTGAGGCTCGCTGGGATGGCTGCCGCCGCTGTCCATTCATGTGCCTCCGTGCACCGGCGCCCCCTTTACAGGGCACCTTAGTGTTGTGACGAGCTCCGGCTCTCCCTATAAATGGAGGGCATGGGTGCAAACACTTCTTCTGGGTCTGGGACTTGCTGGGCACACGCAGACAGCACATTCAGTGCCACCGTTTTATAACATAGTGAAAAGCTGGCCTGCAAGCTTTATGGTGTATAGCGCCTTACATGAAATGTCCTCATCAACACATATTACCAACTTTCTGGGCTGGGCTGCCATCACTTAAGTGTTATCATATATAGTGCCTTACATCTTCAAGGTGTGTTACAGATCACATCGTGTGTGTGTAATGAAAAGATGGCCTCCTGCCATTCAAGCTATATTATATATAGCGCCTTACACAGCGCATGCCCTAACCAAGGCAAATTAAAGAGTACTTTTTGAGTGTGTAATGAAAATCGTGCCAGCCATCTTCATGCTTTGTCATATATAGTGCCTTACACGGTGCATACCCCGACCCAAGCATATTACAGATTACATTCTGTGTGTGTAATGACAAGCTGGCCTTACATGAAATGTCCTCATCAAGGTATATTACAGAGTTTCTGGGCTGAGCTGCTGTCATTCGAGCCATATTACATATAGCGCCTTACACAGCGAATGCCCTCACCAAGGCTTACTGTATTTTTGTGTGTGTGTTGTAAAAGGCGCTATATGGGCGCCCGACCTGGCACAGACTGACGCAGAGGCACGTGTAAAAAATAAACACACTTTTTATTTTTCGTCACCTGTGGTGGCATGTCTTCCCCGTGAACCCCACAGGCAATACACAGTCCCAAAAGCACTCAGTAATCAACAAACCAGTCCTTCCCCTGGCACCACCACCACTCTCTCCCAGACAACCTCGTCCTGAGTGGTGGAGGCTGGCTCTTTTTATAGCCAGAACTCCATCTCCCATGAAACCCTGCGGGAAACTGAGGTCACCATCGTCACCCAGGGAGGCTGCCACCAAGCGCCCATGGCTGCTCCCCCGGACCATATACCATATACAGCAGGGGCGTCCTGGCCAGGTATGGGACCATTACAGTGTAATGAAAAGTCAGCCTGCCGTCATCAGTTAAGCGTTACTATTATGTATATAGCGTCTTACATCAAAGAGCCTCATCAAGGCGTATTACGGGTTACATTGTGTGCATGTGATGAAAAGCTGGCCTGCTGTCATTCAAGCTTTATGGAATATAGCGCCTTACATGAAATGTTCTTATCAAGCTTTATTACAGACTCTCGGGGCTGGGCTGCCATCATTCAAGTGTTATGACATGATGTTATCATATCATAGTGTTATAGTGCCTTACATCATCAAGACGTATTACAGATCACATTGTGTGTGTGTAATGAAATGTCGGGCTACTGTCATCATTGAAGTGTTATTATGTTTATAGCGTCTTATATCAAAGACCCTCATCGAGGCGGATTACAGATTACATTCTCTGTATGTAATGAAGGCCTGCTGTCATTCAGTCTGTATCATATATATATATATATATATATATATATATATATATATATATATATAAATATAGCGCCTTACATCCCACACCCTAATCCTTTCCGTGTCTGTAATAAAAAGCCGGCCTGCCATCGTTATCATATATAGCGTCTTACATTCTAAGACCCTCTCACTTAATGAGTGGGCTCAGGGATGGTATGGGGCGTCCAGTCCAGGTTTGTCCATGAGCCCATGAGACGGTGTGATGCCCGCCACCTTCTCCCCTTGGGCCAGTCAGTTGAGTGGCGCCCCCTGTCCTCAGCTGGCTGGTCTGACATGCCGTCTCACTTTATTTCATTAATTTCTGACTTGTGCCCCCCCCCCCCGAGAGTGCGACTTATTTCCGCGTGGTCTCTGAAAAAAAAGGGGGGCGTGGCCCCACGAGGGCAGGGGTCGGCTTTAACGCTCACCCCATGATGTCATCACAGCCCCCCCCCCCCCCCTTCAACTGTGCTATATAAGCCAGAGTGAGTGTCCGGCTCGTTGTCATTGTGCTGCGTATATTTTGTTTGAGATTGAATTCTCTTCAGGCCCCCCAAATCCCCCCTTTTCTAGCGCCTAGTCGCCACACAGTGTCCCGCTGGCTTTTATGAGCCGTGCCATTTTATTATGCTCAGGTGTTCAATTACACAGTAACACATGCCAAGCAGGGCCACCCCCCCCTCCCCTGGCATGAGCTGCCAAGGCTGCCATGCTGTTCATAGGTGCCAACAGGTTGCTGTTGAGCAGACGGAACTGAGCAGCGCGGCGTCTTTCCAGAGCAGCTCGGCACAAAGATGTGATCGCACCTCTTAATGTGACTCGATGCTTTGTTAGCTGCGCCTAAATGACATTATTATGACTTCATTGTTGAATCCGCTTCCCCTAATTACAGCCTAGAGACTTCTTATTTGGCTTTGTTATGCCGCGCCTGTCTCCTCGGAGTCGTGCTCCGTCTCTTACCTCATTAGTGCCACACGGTAGGGGGGTGAGGTGGCTAATGTGGTGCCAAGTGGTAGCACGTTTTCACATTTTAACCCCGGTGACATGGCACGGGTCTGTCCTGGGCCCTTCATGTGATAACAAGGTGGGCAGCAGCGGGGGGGGGCAGCTTGATGCCCTAGGTGGGCAGTTTGAAGGTGGCACCCATCCTGGTCCTCCATGAAGAGATCCCCTCTAGTCACCAAGTGCTAAGTGATGCTCTGCCATGGCCCGCCCTGGCACTCCGGAACCCTGTGCCCGCCTCTGTCAGTGTAAACAGCCGTCTGCTGGAGTCTAAATACGTCGGCGAGTTTTTATTGAAACATTCTGTCTTCCTCGTTCCCTAATTGATTTGTTATTGTAAGGCCCGCTCCGAGCCTGGCACGTGTCCACCGGCACAGGAGCCGCCATTCTTCCGATAAACGGCTCATGGGGATTGCGCGGCTTACCCTTTTAATCAGGAGCAGGTGCCCGCTGGTGCGACTTTCCAGACGTGCTGACAGGACCACAATGAACTCTGCTGTTGCGTCGGCCCCCTGTTTGTTCCGGAGGTCGCCAAACGTCCAATTTCTCAACTGACACTTTTTTTTCACGCTGACACCCACACATGCCGATTCATTTCACGCTTTCGGGGGTGGTGGGGGGGTACTTCCCATGGGGTAAAACTGGAACCGGGCATCTGTCATTGCGGACCCCCAAGCCGTACAATCTCAGGGAAACTGCCCACTAGCCACATTGTGTCATTGATGTTTGATCCAAAGTGAGGAGGGTGAAGAGTTCATGGCGGCCAAGACCAGGAATGCAATCACATGTAGGGGGCGCCACCTCCCGCGGCTCCATCCTGTGCTCACTCAGTCCGGACCCTCAAAGTGTGTGCTTGAATAGCCCTGTGTGGCCTTTAAGGCCGCTGATGTTTGGGGATGACATTCAGTTCATTTATTGGACAGTTTTGTATTCTGATTTCTGTCATTTTAACACCACTTTCATTGTCATGGGAAAGGCGCTATATAAGTAAAAAGTTTTATTATTACGTCACCCTTTTGTGTGAATTTCTCATGGCTACAACTGTCTCTTTGGATTGATAGAATGAAACTTACAACAATTAAAGGCAGACAAGTAATGGATAACCAGCCCATCTTCAGCCCTATATAGCACCTTTCATCGTAGGCCCCATCACAGGGGAGGAAACAAGGTGGTAGGTTTGAGAGATGGGTATCTGGATTGGCAGCAACGAAACATGGGGAACAGCACAAGGATAAACCGGTGGTGACCCCCAAAGTTTGGCTTCATCCATCCCATAAGCTTTTTGAGGACTGATTGCTGTCTGCTGTACCCCCGTGGGGAGAATGGGGGGGTCTTTGTAAGTCCACTAATTTGTTGGACGATTCCTGCTGGCACTGGTTTGGTCAATGGAAAGATTTCAGGGTTAGAGTAGCAGTTAGACAGGGACATACAGTAGAATGGTAACTGATGCCTTTCATTATAGGACACATCACAAGCCACCATAATAAAGGGGGGGGGGGGGGGGAGGATCTGGAATGGCATCAACAATGGGAGCAGCACAAGAATGCCCAGTGGTCAGAGTGACCCCCTCTCAAAGTGTGGCTTCATTCATCCCATGGGGTGGGCATGAACTTCTTTTCTAATGTTGGGTGGTGGGCATGCAGTCCCCTGGGAGGTCATCCTGCTGGCACCTTACCTGCACTGTGCCTTGTAATGCCAGTTGTGCCAACTGCCTCTGACAATGCACACAACAGTTCAAGTATCATCGACTGGTACACCCCACAACACAATGGCCCATTAAAAGCGGTGCCCGGTGTGCCACCCAGCAGGGAAACATCGTAAACAATTGTTTGAGGAAAATCATTTTTGACTGAATTTGGAAAACTCAAAAACGTATAAAGAGACTGCGGTCAAAGTCTGTCACCCAAAAGGTCTCAGTACCGAGCACATGGGGGGCCGGTAGCCTTGAGTGGAACTGGCGTCAGGAGATGTGGCGGAGTTCAAAATGTCAAACCAGAGAGGTAGTCACCTTTATTGAGAATCGTAGCCCGGAAACGGAGTGTGAAAGTTCAATACCCCAAAATGAAAAGTACAACATGTGCAAGCATGTGATCCAGGCATCAAGTGAGGAAAGGGTTAACATGCACAGTGGTAATCAACTCTAAAGAACTCAACATCCAACTTAGTAAAAGGGCAAGTGTCTGTTCAGCTTCTGTGTCGCTGTCATTCCAACAGATGGCTCATCTCAAACATTTGTAGTAATAAAATGCATTACATTTGTCATTCCAACGGGTGGTACTTCACAAGCATTAACGTGGCTTTAACAAATCCTATACCAAATGACAAATACAGCAACAGAGACATATGCATTCCATTTGTCATTCTAATGGATGGCACATCACAATCATTTGTAGTAATAAAATGCATTACATTTGTCATCCCTACAGATGGCGCTTCAGAAGCATTAACACAGCTTTTACACATCCCATACCAAAAGTCATGTAACAGAGACATATACATTCCATCTGTCATTCCAATATATGCCACATCACAAGCAGTTGTAGTAATAAAATGCTTTGCATTTGACATTCCAATAGATGGCATATCACAAGCATTAGCATAGCTTTTATAAATACCATACCAAATGGCTTATAACAGAGAGATGCAGTCCATTTTTCATTCCAGCAGATGGCACCTCACAAACATTTGCAGTAATAAAATGCAATGCATTTGTCAATCCAAAAGAAGACACATTGAAAGAATTTGAACTGTTTTTTTATGATTCCCATACCAAACGGCATATAACAGAACTATATGCCTTGTGTTTGTCATCACAAGCATTTGTAGTAATGGATTTTATTGCTAAAAATATATTTAAAATGTTAACGTCTATCCATCTTTCATGCAATATCTCTCAAATTAGTGGGGCCAGAACTTTGATCTTGATTGAAAGTTTCTGACCTGTGGTCCTGTGCTTATGGCAAAGTGAATAAGAAAGTGGTATGGCAGAAAGGAGAGAAGAGCAGCAACATTTACTGAGTATCAAGCAGATTGCAGAGGGTGATAACATGAGAAAAAGAAGAAGAGGAAGATCATCACCATCTGTTAAATGGCAAGTGTGTGATGCAGAATGCATGAACGACAAAGATGGAGAAATGCATACAATCAGAGGTCCATTTGTGACTACTGGCACCAGTGCTGTGCCTGGCACCCCGATCTTGGACTTGTTTGAAAGTTTGTGACCTGATATATTGTTATAATTACAAAAATTTGAGGTAGCAGTAAACTCCACAAACTGATTGTATTACAGCAAACTGATCTGCAAATAAAGTGACATGTTGGAAAGAAAACAAAGAAGGGCGACATCTGCTCATCTGCTGAGTGTCAAGTGTTGGATACACAAGGAGATGGAGAAATGTTGGGGCAGGGACCTTGATCACAGTCTTGACTGGAATGTTATGACTTTATACATTCTCATGATTCAAAACATTTTAAATAGCAGCAAACCTGGCAAACTGATCTGCACTTATGGGTTTCTTATGGCAAAGTGACATGGAAGAAAGTAATTGAAGAGAAATGACATCTGCTGAGTGTCTAGCGAATCGCTGAACTCAATAATGTAATAAGGAACACAATATTAAAAAGAAGAAGAAGAGCAGGGACAACTGCTGAAGGTCTAGCAAATCGCTGAGGTAGATGATGTGATGAAGAACACCACAGTAGAAAGAAGAAGAGGGACATCTACTGAGTGTCTAGCAAATTGCTGAGGCCAATGACTTCCATAATTGGAAGAAGAGGAGGAAGAAGGGTCAAATGCGAGAACGTAAGAAAGTAAGAATGACAAAAACTGAAAAATTAATAATGCAGTGTCCGGAGGTCCATGTGTTTAACTAGTATGAAAGTACCTTGTCTCAATTTCTTGTCTGAAAGCCCAGAGGTTTATAATGTTCTGTCAGTGAACTGACAAGGATTTAGAGGCAACCAGAAGACGGACGTCTAGACAGAAAAGGCACAGCACTTTATGGATCGAACTCAATCTGAGAGAGAAAAATTAATGTGAAAACTAATGTGAGCAAAAGTCGAAACTAGATGAACGTGTATGTCGTGCCACACACGAGCGCATGGGAGACAACTTCAGGGCTCATTCCACTCCGAGTCAAGGGTTGGCGCTGTCCTTTAATATCTCTCCTCTTCCTCTAACCACAGGTCAGAAGATTGACAGCTCAAAGACCTCTGATGTCACTTCCTGTTGCCAGTCATCTGATCCTGCCTCTTCCTGCTGGAGTCAGTCTAGCTGGAGACTTGCCAACAAATGTTAAATCGTTTTTGTTATTTTGGTCAACAGTTATGTGGGGATCGCCACTGGTGCCCCCCAAACCTTAATGATCTCTCTTTGACTCAAAAAAAAATATATTATAACATGTGGTTTGTTATCTGCATCCTTAGAAAAGAAAATGATCCCCAGGCTGATCTTGTAATCTTTTAATCTGAAGTGTTGCTATTCAAAGGTCACGACCCTAACAATGCAGGCAGCTGTCCTAACGAAGGGAGACCAAAAAACGGTGATGATCACAATTAATAAAATGGCACGTGAACTGCACCAAAAATAAGAAATAAAACAGAAGCAGGGAAATCAAAACTTCATGTCAGCATCACAATTAACGACACCAACGCAAGTGTCAGCTTTCTCAAGTTGGTAGAAAAAGACAGAAACAACCAAGAATAAGAATCAATGAGTGTCTGTTCTGTTGCTGTGTCACTGTCATTCCAACAGGTGGTGCTTCACAAGCATTAACATGGCTTTTACAAATTCTATACCAAATGACAAATACAGTAACAGAGACATATGCATTCCATTTGTAATTCCAACAGATAGCGTATCACAATCATTTGTAGTAATAAAATGCATTGCGTGTGTCATTCCAACAGGTGGTGCTTCACAAGCATTACCATGGCTTTTACAAATCTTATACCAAATGGCAAATGCAGTAACAAAGACATATACATTCCATTTGTAATTCCAACAGACGGCACATCACAATCATTTGTAGTAATAAAATGCATTACATTTGTCAATCCAACAGGTGGTGCTTCACAAGCATTAACATGGCTTTTAAAAATCCTATACCAAATGGCAAATACAGTAACAGAGACATATGCATTTCGTTTGTAATTCCAACAGATAGCATATCACAATCATTTGTAGTAATAAAATGCATTGCGTTTGTCATTCCAACAGGTGGTGCTTCACAAGCCTTACCATGGCTTTTACAAATCCTATACCAAATGGCAAATACAGTAACAGAGACATATACATTCCATTTGTAATTCCAACAGATGGCACATCACAATCATTTGTAGTAATAAAATGCATTGCATTTGTCATTCCAACAGGTGGTGATTCATAAGCATTAATATAGCTTTTTACTCGTCCCATACCAAATGGCAAATATAGAGACATGTATTCAATTTGTCATCTATTATCTACCACAATGTTGCCCTCTTCCCTGGAGGATATCTTTGACTATTTGGAAATTGTTGGGATTGTGCAGGCCATATGAGTTTGGGGCCTGGCTGCCTGGGGTGAGACCTGCCTCTGCTTGGCTTTTTGTTCATTTTGTTCATCAGCCACTCTATGGGGGTAGGAGGTAGGACTGTTACATCTACTCACACCTTTCCCTTCCTTTCTTTTACTCAGCGAGCCTATTCAGGGCAGGTGTGAAGTGAAACTAACCTGGAGGATAAATTTGTGGTCTCTAACAACATTCCTCAGACTGAAGAAGCTGCTTGGATGAGCAGTGAAACGTATCAACCTAACAAGAATGAAGTCCAGTGGCCATGACTCAACTACTAGATAAATCTTCCAGGTCTTTAGTCTTAGCTTCATCTTTAGGGCCTCAAACACACCCTTGTTGCATGCTACTGTATTTTTCTATAGCGGCAGTACACTCATAAGGATGGACTGGCGTAGTCGGCAGGATCTAGCCCTGCTGCCTGTCACCTTCCAGAATGTACCAGTATGGCTTAGAACTTCCAAATATTTTTAACAATAACAGGCCATTCAGCCCAATACGCTCACCATTGTCATTCACTTAATTACTACACGATGATATCATCTCAAGTTTTGAGGGTTCCTAAAGTCCTACTGTTCCAGCAATCCAAAATGAAATCTAAAATCAAATCCAAATAGAGCACAGGGTCCAATAGTCAAAAGAATCAAAAAAATTGAAATTTACAAAGACGAGAACTCCAATGGAAGCAAGAACAGCAGCTGAATAACAATAACTGGGATGACACCATTTGACAGATTTGGGGGGGGGGGGGGTAGGGGGGGGTCAGAAAAGTTGACAGATGATGGAGTGACATTTTTTAGTGGCAAACAAAATTAAAATGTAAGACAAGTGGAAGTCCAGGGTTTCTCTTCTGGAGGGACTGGTGTAGTCAGCGGGATCTTTACTTTGAAGAGTCCTGCTGCCTCCCGTGTTGGTGGAAGTCGAGTTTCCAGCTTTACAGTTTTAATGAGAGCAGGCCATTCAGTTCTATAAGGTCGCCAATCCTACTCAATTAACTTCACCAGGATGATATCAGGTTGAGTTTTGAGGGTCCTTACTGTCCAAGAAATCCAAATGCAAAGATCAACACAAACTCTAAAATGAAATCCAAACAGAGCTAAGAGCTAAAAGAGTCAAAAATTAGAAACTTACAAAGATGAGAACTGGTGTAGCTGGTGTAGTTGGCAGGATCTGTAATTCAGAGAGCCCTGCTGCCTACCATTGGCTGGTAAACCGATGGGGTTTATGGTTTTATTATATTCATGTTTAGGTTATTAGTATTCTTGGTTACAAATCTTCTTGGTCTTTAGGTTTCACTCTCATCTTCTGGTCCTCACACAGGACCTTGTGACTTGCTGGTGTGTTTTTCTTGTGTGGCCGTATACTCATAAAGAGGGACTGGTGTAGTCGGCAGGATCGACCATTCAGAGAATCCTACTGCCTGCCTTGTGCCGGAAAGTATCAGTCTGGTGTAGAACTTTAGGACAAGAGCAGGCCATTCAGCCCAATGAGTCCGTCATTCTTATTCACTTCATTTCTACAAGACGATGTCAAGGGGAGCTTTGAGGGTCCCTAAAGTCCTACTGTTCAAGCAACGTAAATACAAATAAAGACGAGAATCCATCCATCCATCCATTTTCCAACCCGCTGAATCCAAACACAGGGTCACGGAGGTCTGCTGGAGCCAATCCCAGCCAACACAGGGCACAAGGCAGGAACCAATCCCGGGCAGGGTGCCAACCCACCGCAGATAAAGACAAAAATGAAATCTAAAATCTAATCCAAGCAGAGCAAAAGGTCCAGGAATCAAAAATTAGAAACTTACAAAGACGAGAACTTCAAGGGAAACACAAAAGGCGGCTGAACAACAATAGCTGGAAACAAATGACACGGCAGTAATGTGGGGCACTCACAGGTCATGACAGGTGGACGGGTGGGATGACGACGTCTAAAAGATGACGGAATTAAACTTTTACTGGCGACTAAGGTTTAAAAATTCTGTCAAGTACAAACCCAGTGTCTCTCATAAGGAGGGACTGGTATAGCTGGTGTAGTTGGCAGGATCCATACTTCAGAGAACCCTGCTGCCTGCCATTGGCTGGTAAAGTGATGTGGTTTATGGTTTGATTATATTTATGTTGGCTGGGATTGGCTCCAGCGGACCCCCGTGACCCTGTGTTCGGATTCAGCGGGTTGGATAATGGATGGATGGATGGATGGATCTTTAGGTTATTAGTATTCTTGGTTACAAACCCTCTTGGTCTTTAGGTTTCACTCTCATCTTCTGGTCCTCACACAGGACCCTGTGACTTGCTAGTGTGTTTTTCTTGTGTGGCCGTACACTCATACAGAGGGACTGGCGTAGTTGGTAGGATCGACCATTCAGAGAATCCTACTGGCTGCTGTGTGCCAGAAAGTTCAGTCTGGTGTAGAACTTTAGGCCATTCAGCCCAATGAGTCTGTCATTCTTGTTTATTTCTACATGATGACATCAAGTAGAGCTTTGAGGGTCTCTAAAGTCCCACTCTTTGAGCAACCTAAATACAAATAAAGACAAACATCCATCCATTATCCAACCCGCTATATCCTAACTACAGGGTCACAGGGGGTCTGCTGGAGCCAATCCCAGCCAACACAGGGTGCAAAGCAGGAAACACACCCTGGGTAGGGTGCCAGCCCACCGCAGGGCACACCCACATACACCCACACACCAAGCACACTCTAGGGACAATTGGAATCGCCAATGCTCCTAACCTGCATGTCTTTGGGTTGTGGGAGGAAACCCAGGTCTCCTTACTGCGAGGTAGCAGCGCTACCCACTGAGCCACTGTGCCATCCCTATAAAGACAGACATGAAATCTAAAATCTAAACCCAACAAAGCAAAAGGTCCAAAAGCCAAAATTTACAAAGAGAAGAACGCCAAGGGAAACAAGGAAGGGAAACTCGTTCTTGGGGCCTCTCAGGTCATGAGAGGTGGACAGGTGAGGTGACAAAGTCTGACAGATGACAGAATTCCAATTTTTAATGGCAATTGAGATTCCAATGCGTGTTCAATCGAGGACTAGCATAGTCGGCAGGATCTTCAGGTCAAAGGGTCCTGCTGCCTGCCACGTGCTGTCTGATTTATATACAGTAGAGTCCAGGTCTTCTATGTGACTGTGGTTTGTCCCTCAGATGCAGTGCCAGGGTGTGCCCCCCCCCCCATAAGTGTCTCAATAAACAATTAACATGGAGCATTAAAACAATCTCAGTTCTTTACAATTATGCAGTTAGTCACACACAAAACAACACTCATCACACCGTGGTAGGCACTGATCACCCAATGACCAAGGTGCCAATGTCTAAGGGTTCAAAGGTGGCCGGGGTGGGTCTTTGGTTTTGGTTATTGGAATGTGGTGAGGCAGGACTCACCACTGGAGGCAAAGACAGCGTGCCCATCTTTGTTTTTTTGTATTTGTTTATTTTTCATTACTTCATTTGGTCATTTTATTGCCAGTTGGCATGGTGGTTGGCAATGCTGCCTTTCAGCTAAACAGTCCCAGGTTCAAGTCACTATCCATGTGGAGTCTGAATGTTCTCCCTGTGTCTTTCTGGGTTTCTGGGTTATCAAGTAAGAGTGCCCCGTGTTCAACTGGTATCCTTTCAAGGGTGGTTGGTGCCCACCACTTAACTGGGTAGGCAGCTTGAAGAAATGGATCTGTCCACCATCATGGCACATTTTGAGGAGCAGAGAATGCGCATTGGGAGTCCAGAATGCCAGTTCAACGTTTTGGCACAACCACGTGTGCCAGGCTGATTTGGGGCCAGTTTGGTCCGTACAGCTCATATGTCTCCATACTTCTTGAATGAGCAATGGAAGGTGAGTAGAGTCAGTGAGGGTCCCAAACCAGAAAGGGCACCTCTGATCTTGTCAGTATATAGCGCCTTTCTGTCGCGAGCCCTATCTCAGGAGAGTGGACGTGTTTCCATATTTCTTTATTTTCTGGACTGGTTGCTCATTTGACTTAATTGTGGCCCCTCATTGAGTCAGTGGCTGGGACTGAGCCTGTCATCTTGTCATCGTATATAGCGCCTTTCTATAGTGAACCTGATGTCAAGATGCCAGACACTCGTTTCTGTACGTCTTCAATGCCAGCTGCGGCTCATCACTTGTTTACTTGGGGGTCCATAATGTGTTCAATGGCCGATGCTCATCATTTTATATAGCACCTTTCTAGAGTATCTCCAGGTGCGATGTTACTGCCATTGTTTTGTCAGTGGCAGAGACTGAAGCTCTAGTCTTTTTATTTTATATAGCGCCTTTCTGGAGTGTCTCAGGGCGATTTATGACTAAAGTTGTTTTAATCCCCCTAATGTGAGCAGTGGCTGGTCATCTGGCTCCCCTGTGATTGTTACCTGAGTCACTGGTAGGGACTGAACCTGTGATCTTGTCACTTTATGTAGCGCCTTTCAATAGTGTCACAGTGCTGCAGGAGGAGGCACACTTGTTTCTGTAGTTCGTCATTTTGAGCTTTTCTGGTCACTTTGCTTGATTGGCGCCCCATAAAGAATCTGTGGTAGAAGCCTATCATTTTATATAGCGCCTTTATGTCGCATAAATGAGAACTAATGGGCCATTTGATTCCCTGGTGGTCATTCATTGAGTCAGTGGTAGGGAGTGATCCTTGGAGCTGTTCATTTTTATAGCGCCGTTCTATAGTGAAACCTATGTCAAAGTGCTATATGAGTATGGAACACTTACTTCTATTGTTCGTCATTTGGACCTTCCAGCTGAGCACTTTGTTTACTGGGGGGCCCATAATAGAAGTCTGTCATTTTATATAGTGCCTTTCTGGAGTGTCTCAGGGTGAGTTTCCTTTTTTATATTTCCCTGATGTGTGTAGTGGCTGGTCATCTGGCTCACCCGTGATCATTACCTGAGTCACTGGTAGGGACTGAACCTGTGATCTTGTCACTTTATATAGCGCCTTTCAATAGTGTTACAGTGCTGTATGAGGATGCACACTTGTTTCTGTAGTTCTTCATTTTGAGCTTTTCTGGTCGCTTTGCTTGATTGGGGTCCCATAACTAATCTGTGGTTGAAGCCTGTCGTTTTATATAGCGCCTTTCTCTAGCATCTCAAGGTGCTATATTACGACCATTTCCTTAGTATGAGTGCCAGTTTGTCATTAGGCTCACTTCTTAAATTAGAGGTCATCATTTTATATAGCGCCTTGCTATAGTGGTCTCTGATTGAAGAGTACAATTCATGTGTGTCCATATCTCAAGGATGAGCGATGAGATGTGAATGGTGTCACCGAGGGTCCCACGATGAAATCTTTCTTCCCATCTTGTCATTGTATATAGCGCCTTTCTGTAGCGAACCCCATCTTCGGACACTGTATGACTCCGGCACTGGTTGATCATTTGATTCAGTCACTGGTTGGGTTTCTGAAGTGTCTCAAGGAGCTATATTGCTATTTTTTCCTTTGTTTCCTCAATGTAAGCACCAGCTGGTCAGTTGGGTCACTCATGGTCACTAAGTGTGCCAGCTCTTGCGACTGGCCCTCTGACCCTGTCATTGTATTGTATATAGCGCCTTTCTGTAGCAAGCCTTATCTCAGCGGCTGTGTGAGGTCACGACACTTGTTTCCATATTTCTTTGTTATCTGTCACTGGCTGCCCCCTTTTGTTTTCCCAGGGTCAGTATGTGAGTCAGTGGTAGGGACAGCACCTCGGGTCTTCTCATTTTTATAGCGCCTTTCTGTAGTAACCGCTATGTCAAGGCGCTTGTTTTACTGTTTCTTCATTGTCCTCTGTAGGTGGTCACTTGGCTTATTTGGGGGTCCCATGATGAGTTTATCATTCTATAAAGTGCCTTTGTAGGGTGCCTCAAGGCGCTATATCGCTACTGTTTATGTTTCCCATTCAGCGCAGAGGCTGAACCTGAGGTCTTGTCATTTCATATCGTGCCTTTCAGTAGTGTCACAAGGCGCTATATACAGTACGTGTTGCCTCCTTGTACAAACACAGGCAGGTCGACTCTTCTTCACTGACCCGGACAAGGAGCTCGTGCCGTGCCTGCTGCTGTACCGGACCCCCGGTCCCGGGAAGTGGCGGGATGGGCATCGCTGCTGCTGTCGTTTCCACACCGCCGCGTGTTTTTGTTGGAGCGCGCGGCCACAGAATGTTTCTAATTACACGTTCTTGTCTTCCAACATCTACAAAAAGATCC
Organism: Erpetoichthys calabaricus; assembly: GCF_900747795.2. Lineage (NCBI taxonomy): Eukaryota > Metazoa > Chordata > Cladistia > Polypteriformes > Polypteridae > Erpetoichthys > Erpetoichthys calabaricus. The sequence goes on from NC_041395.2 coordinate 345,937,599, forward strand.
AGCAGCTAATTTTAAAATGGCCAGCTTACCAAACCCGCGTTTCCAGCCAGCAGCCCCTCCAGTTTCTGCCTTAAATGTCGAGCTTTGCACTTTCCCTCCATATTTCTGTGCATCTCCGGGGACCCTGAGGGGGCTTTGTGTTTCACATTGTTAGGCCTGCAGACCCCCCCCCACCAACCACACACACACTTCCCCTAAAAGTGCAACTTTGTTTCAGTAAAAGTGATGAGCGCCAGCAGCTGGCCAGCAGCCCGGTGGGCTTCCACTGCACAGAAGCCTCAAGACGCCGGCTCTGCTCAGGGGGTCACCAGTGTCCATTTATAATGAGCGTGTCATTTTATATAGCGCCTTTCACACCCAATGCCAGCTCAGTGAGTGGATGAGTGCCAGTCATCCAGCTTTGTTTCTTCAGTTATTTTCTCAGCCTTTTGTTTTATATAGCGCCTTTCATAGCAAGCAGGTGATCATTTAAAGTTAGGTATGACGAAAGCACTGAAAGACCCCCCACGGACTCAGGGCAGCACCTCCGTGTGGTCCCGATGAGGTGGGTTAGCGTAAGCTGGGCATCAGCATCTCCAGAGCTTGTTAATCTGTGAAAGGCGCTATATAGACTGGTAGCTTTGGTTTGACGTTTTGCTTATTTAGTAAAGATGTGTCCTGTGAAAAGCGCTATATACAATAATGGTGGCCTGTAGTCTCTTGGTGACAGAGTTTGTAAAGAGGCTTGTGATTGGGAATTCCAGTGAAAGGCACTATATATACACTAGACTGACTGGCTGGCTTTGCATTGTGTTTTGGGTGGCCATCACTGTGAAAGGTGCCCTATAAACCCAATGGATGGGTGAGCATCTCATCCTCCCTGTAATAAATGGTACTTACTGTTAAAGGCACTATATGAGTGGCACCCCTTGGTATGATGTCCAGTCTTCTTTGTGTTATTTGGTGTTTATAATGCAAGGCGCTATATAACATCAAGCCTGATCAACTGGAATCCTCGGCTGCTTTGTATTTTATTCCAGTAAAACAGCTGATGGTATATCCTTTGAAAGGCGCTATATTCACCAGGCTGATTGTCTGGTGATCTCGTGGTAAACGGGAAATACGCTTTTTTATACTATCATGTCTGAAAGGTGCTATATAAGGTGCTATATAAAGAAGGCTGACTGACTGGTAGCTTGTGCCGCTTTACGTTCTGCCTGTTTACTTTGTGACGGACTTCATGCTTGTGCACTCTGTGAAAGGCGCTATACAAAGCAGACTGTTTGGCTGGAATCTCATGCTATTTATTATAATCTTGTGAAATTCCTGGTATTGTACTTTTTGAAAGGCGCTATATCAACAAGTTTGATGGATGCCTTGTGCTGCTGTGTAGCTTGTTTACCTTGTTTACCTGTTTGTGTGCCCCGTGAAAGGTGCTATATGTAGTTAAGCTGGCATTTCTTTTCGTGCCTGGTCCGACTGATCCTCCACAGCCTCACACCGCCTGTTATACCCTTTGAAAGGCGCTATATTAAGTAAACAAATTGATTGATAGCCAGCACTGCCCAGGATGGTGTTCACTGTGTAAAGCGCCTGCTGTTTGTGTGCCCAGTCAAAGGCGCTATATGCAGTAAAGGTGGCCTGTCATCTCGTATGATGCTGATGGGCCCTCTGCAACCCCAAGGGTGTACCCATTGAAAGGCGCTATATTAGGTAGGCTGATTAATTGACGGGCTGTGCTGCTGTGTATTGTGTTTACTGTGTGAAGCACCTGCTGTTTGTGCACCCATTGAAAGGTGCTATATGCAGTCTTCTCATGCGTTGGTTGAACGAGCCTTTGTAGCTCCGAACCTCATTGGATACCCTTTGAAAGGCGCTATATTAAGCAAACTGACTGATAGATAGCCAGCACTGCCGTGTATCTCGTTCACCTGCTGTTTGTGCATCTTGTATACATTAAAGGTGGCCTGTCATCCCGTATGAAGCTGATGAGCCCTCTGCAGCCCCAAGGGTGTACCCATTGGAAGGCGCTATATTAGGTAGGCTGGTTAACTGACGGGTGCACTGCTGTGTATCGTGTTTACTGTGTGAAGCGCCTGGTGTTTGTGAAAGGCGCTATATACAGTCTTCTTGACTCTTTGCTGCCCCCTAACCTCATTGGATACCCTTTGAAAGGCGCTATATTAAGTAGGCTGGCTGACCGACAGCTTGTGCTGCTGTGTCTCGTGTCTGCTGTGTATAGTGCCTGGTGTTTGTGCACCCAGTGAAAGGCGCTATATCAGGTAAATAAATTGATTGATGGCTCATGCGGCTGTGCATTGCATTTACTGTACAAGGCACCTGGTGTTTGTGAGCCCTGTGAAAGGCGCTATATGCAGTCTTCTCATGCGTGAGCCGAACAACCCTTTGTAGCTCTGAACCTCATTGGATGCCCTTTGAAAGGCGCTATATTGAGTAAGCTGGTTGACCGACAGCTTGTGCTGCTGTGTCTTATGTCTGCTGTGTAAAGCGCCTGGTGTTTGTGAGCCCTGTGAAAGGCACTATATGCAGTTTTATCATGCATGGGCCAATCGACTGTTTGTAGCTTCAAGCCTCATTGGATAACATTTGAAAGGTGCTATATTAAGTAAACTGTCTGATGGATAGCCAGCGCTGCTGTGCATCGTGTTCACCTGCTGTTTGTGCATCCTGTGTAAGGCGCTATAAGCAGCAAAGGTGGCCTGTCATCTCGTATGAAGCTGATGGACCCTCTGCAACCCCAAGGGTGTACCCATTGAAAGGCGCTATATTAGGTAGGCTGATTAATTGACGGGGTGCGCTGCTGTGTATCGTGTTTACTGTGTGAAGCGCCTGGTGTTTATGAAAGGCACTATATGCAGTCTTCACGACCCTTTGCAGCTCTCTAGCCTCACTGGATACCCTTTGAAAGGCGCTATATTAAGTAGGCTGGCTGACCGACAGCTTGTGCTGCTGTGTCTCGTGTCTACTGTGTAAGGCGCCTGGTGTTTATGTGCCCAGTGAAAGGCGCTATATGCAGTCTTCTAGACCCTTTGCAGCTCTCCAGCCTCATTGGATTCCCTTTGAAAGGCGCTATATTAGGTAGGCTAATTAATTGATGGGGTGTGCTGCTGTGTCCCATGTCTACTGTGTAAGGCGCATGGTGTTTGTGCTCCCAGTGAAAGGCACTATATTAGGTAAATTAATTGACTGATGGCTCATGCTGCTGTGTCTCGTGTCTAGAGTGTAAATAAAGCGCATGGTGTTGGTGAAAGGCGCTATATATAGTCTTCTTGACCCTTTGCTGCCCCTAACCTCATTGGATACCCTCTGAAAGGCGCTATATTTAAGTAAGCTGACTGACCAACAGCTTGTGCTGCTGAGTCTCATGTCTATTAGATATATTAATTGATTGATGGCTCAGGCTGCTGTGCATCACATTTACTGTATGAAGTGCCTGGCGTTTGTGAAAGGCGCTATATACAGTCTTCTCGTGTGCGGGCTCTATCCGCTCCGCTTCCCGATTATCCGGCGCTCCAGTTCCTTTTCATGTTTTGCTCTTTTTACGCGTTGGCCATTCCACCTTCGTGGCGGCGGGTCAGTCCGGTGGAACTCAAGTCCCGAGTCGTTCTGACAAAGTCGCCATAAAAGACAACAGCGAAACCGCAAAGGAGAACAAGAGGCTCAAACTCCAAATCAAACTCCAGCAGTTCAGTTACGAGACTTAAAAAATAAACAAAAGAAGAAGACGAAGAAAAAGAAGAAGTCATCTGAGAGCCCGCGAGAGGAGCGGTGGTCACCTGCCAAGTTCTTCTGCGGCTTGACGACCAATTTTCATTCCTTGAAAGCCTATGTCATGTTGCGCCATTCCAAAAGTGTTTTTATTACTCGCTGCACAATGCGCGCAATTGTCTCGGAGCGCGTCGTTAAATTACAACAAACTGATGATGAAGCCTTTTCGGGGGGAATAAATAAATCGGCCGTCGGCAGCCAAAACCCGAAAGCCTACCGTTTGAATTAAATAAACGTCTCCGTTTCTGTCTGTGCAGATTGTATCGGCGCTCAGAATAATAAAGAGCAGGAGCGCCAGGCAGGCAGGGAGGGAGGGAGGGAGATGAACAGAAGGGTCGGCCGTCCATCTTTGAGGGTCACGGAGAGGGCGGCAAGGCTGGAGTCGACCCTGGACGGGACGCCAGAGGAGGAGAATCAGTAATTAAGTAAGCGGGCATCGGCAAACCAGCACCCTGGCACATAAAGTCCTCGTCTTCAGTGAGCTCATGGACACCCATCCTTGTGGTTGAGGACTTGACCACCAGCGCTGCGCCTCCATCCATCCGTTTTCCAAACCCGCCAGGTTGTGATGAACTGGAGCCTAACGGAGGAACAAAACACGCGCCTCACGGGCCAATTTGGCATCAGCAGTCCACCTCCGCTGCATGTCCAGTGTGCATCTCCCAGCAGAGACCCAGACATTCCTCATATTGTGCCCCTAGGTATTGAGGGCATGTTCAGGTTTGGGGTGCCATCCAATCACATTTCATCCCGGATTGTGATTCGAGACATCAATCAGGCTGTAGGATGCCCGGGTGGCTGGTATATTGGCAGTACTGACCCGGTGGGTACAGTATGCCCCAATGTGGTCTATGGAGCCCTGGAATGAATGGCTAACCCAGGACACAAAGCCTACCTGAAGTCCCCCATTCCGTTAGATGGCAGTAAAAAAACTTTTTAGGTAAAGTTGGCCTCGTTGTGTTTAATTTGGTTTGGTGGTTGGGGTGGGTTTGGGTGTTTACTCTTCAGTGCCCCCTACAGGCTGCAGCTGCTGTGTATACCAGAGCCATAGTGTAGGACGGAATCAGGCTGGCAGATGTCATGGTGGTGGGTTTGCTGGCAATACTGTCATTGCTAGTGACCACTGATAAGAGGCGGTGTGTCCCTCTGGGGAGGCTGGGAAGCCTGCCTGAAGCCCACCCATGCCATTAGCCAGCAGCAGGAAAACCTTTTAGCCACCTTAATAAAAGGACAAGTGTCTGGGTGTCCATCCGGTGGCTCTGTCTCTGTTATATGCCATTTGGTATGAGATTTGTAAAAGCAGTGCTAGTGTTTGTGGTGCACCATCTGTTGGAATGAAAAATGCATTTATTATTACTACATGCATTCCAAATTCTGAAAAAGGCCGGGTCCAGGAATGCAGGGACACTTTGGGTCACTAGGGGGCGCTCTGTCAGAATGAACCCTGGAAGTGGTAACTGAGGAGCAGAAACTTAAACGGCAATTCTGAAGATATTGTCTGGTGACAAGGAAAGTCTGCCTGGTAGACGGATCTTCATCTAGTTAGGCCTGAGGGCTGTTCTCCCTTTTAATTTTTGTACCTGTGCCCCATAAACTGTGTAACCTTCTCTGTGATGTATTTGCTTATAATAAATCCTTGTCATTTGTGCAGAGCTGGCCACCTTGACTTTAATTTGGGTTTGGTTGGGGGAATAAGGAGAGGCATTCTGCTCTTCAGTGCCCCCCACTGGCCATAGCAATGACACATCACAGCTGTAGTGTGGGACAGGAATCAGCCTGTAAGATGCCCAGAAAGTGGGTATGCTGGCAATGCTGTCACTGCTAGTGACCACTGATAGGAGGCAGTGTGTCCCCCTGTTATGTAAGTGACAAAGCCGGGACATTGGAGGACAAGGGGACACCTGCCGGAAGCCCCCCCCCCCCCCCCCCATGCCATTAAGTGGCAGTAGGGAGACTTTTTAGCCACCTTAATAAAAGGACAAGTGTCTGGGTATCTGTCCGGTGGCTCTGTCTCTGTTATATGCCATTTGGTGTGAGATTCGTAAAAGCAGTGCTAATGTTTGTGATGCGCCATCTGTTGGAAAAAAAAATCCAATGCATTTTATTATTACATCCATTCCAAAATGCATTACAACAGAAGGTGCACTGCAATTGCTAACGCTGATCATGTTCATCTCTATGCTGATTGCTCATTTCAATCTAATGTTCATCTGTCTGCTCCCCAGCCTGCTCTTTGAGTAGAACACTGAGCTCCAGGACACTTTGGGCCACTAAGGGGCGTCTGTCTGGATGAACCCAGGAGCTCTCCAGCAGTGGTAGCAGTGGAGCAGAAACTTAAAGGGTTGTCTTGAATATACAAATGCTGAACTTGGAGTTTGGTGACGAGGCAGTCTACCTGGTAAACGGACCACCACCTAGTTGGCCAGGGGGCTGTTCTCCATTTTGTTATTGTACCCTTGACCCATAAACTGAGTTCCTTTGTCTTTGTTGTAGTTGATCATCAGAAATCTCAATGTCATTTGTGTATAGCTGCTCTCCTTGACTGTAATTTGGTTTAGGTTTGGGGGGGTCTGCTCTTGAGTGCCACCCACAGGCTATGGCAGTGACACACCTACAGCTGTGGTGTAGGACAGGAATCAGCCTGTAGGACGCCCTGGTGGTGGGTACACTGGCAATGCCATTATTGGTAATGACAACAGTCCTCCATCAATGGGCGGCGGTGCGCCTCAATATTGTGTTTAAACCCTCAGAGCAAAGAACTAAACCATGGATGTCTGAGGATGGTGGGCCACCTCCTTGAAGTCCCCCATGCCACTAGGTGGCAGTAGGGAGACTGTTTAGCCACTGTAATAAAGTGTCTGTGTGTGTTTCTGTGCATTCATGTGTCCATCCAGTAGCTTTGTCCCTGTAGTATGCCTTGGGATTCTTGAAAGAATTGCTAATGTGTGTGATGCACCATCTGTTGGAATGAAAAATGCAGTGCATTTTATTACTACATGCATTCCAAAATACATTCCAATAGATGGTGCGCTGAAAACACCAACGCTGAAGTTTCGATTATTTGGATTTCAGCCCCTCTTGGACAGGTAGCACAGCTGGTCTAATATCCATCTCTCCGCTCCCCAGCCTAGTCCTTTACTAAGAGGTTGAGCTCCGAGAATGCAGGAACACTTGGGGCCACCAGGGGGCGTCTCTCTGAGTGAACCCAGCAGTAACCTAAGAGGTCATTCGGACCTTTGGGTGGAATGAGGAGCAGCCAGAGAAGGAGTGAGGAATAGGGATAAGTGAAGGGATGGCATGGAAGGCAAGAGGACCTGACCGATGGCCAATGTCCCATTTATTTCTGTATTGTTGTCCCATAAAACTTGTGCCCTTCTTCTTGATTGTGTTTGATTCTGTTTCTGTCCACTTTCTGTTATCTGAGTAGAGTTGGCCTTTTGGGCTTTAATTTATATTCGGTTTCTGTGTTCTGCTCCTTTTAGCCCCCCCCCCCCACAGTCTACAGCAGCTACTTACCACAGTTGCAGGATAGGACAGGGACCAAGCCTGCCTGAAACCCACCCATGCCATTAGCCAGCAGCTTGAAAACCTTTTAGCCACCTTAATAAAAGCACAAGTGTCTGAGTGACTATCCAGTGGCTCTGTCTCTGTTATATGCCATTTGGTATGAGATTTGTAAAAGCAGTGCTAGTGTTTGTGGTGCACCATCTGTTGGAATGAAAAATGCATTTATTATTACTACATGCATTCCAAATTCTAAAAAAGGCTGGGTCCAGGAATGCAGGGACACTTTGGGCCACTAGGGGGCGCTCTGTCAGAATTAACCCCAGAAGTTCCCTGGAAGTGGTAACTGAGGAGCAGAAACTTAGACGGCAATTCTGCAGATATTGTCTGGTGACAAGGCAGTCTGCCTGGTAGACAGATCTTCATCTAGTTAGGCCCAAGGGCTGTTCTCCCTTTTAATTTTTGTACCTGTGCCCCATAAACTGTGTAACCTTCTCTGTGCTGTATTTGCTTATAATAAATCCTTGTCATTTGTGCAGAGCTGGCCACCTTGACTTTAATTTGGGTTTGGTTGGGGGAATAAGGAGGGGCGTTCTGCTCTTCAGTGCCCCCCACTGGCCATAGCAATGACACATCACAGATGTAGTGTGGGACAGGAATCAGCCTGTAAGATGCCCAGAAAGTGGGTATGCTGGCAATGCTGTCACTGCTAGTGACCACTGATAGGAGGCAGTGTGTCCCCCTGTTATGTAAGTGACAAAGCCTGGGACTTTGGAGGACAAGGGGATGCATGCCTGAAGCCCACCCATGCCATTAGCCAGCAGCAGGAAAACCTTTTAGCCACCTTAATAAAAGAGCAAGTGTCTGGGTGACTATCCAGTGGCTCTGTCTCTGTTATATGCCATTTGGTATGAGATTTGTAAAAGCAGTGCTAGTGTTTGTGGTGCACCATCTGTTGGAATGAAAAATGCATTTATTATTACTACATGCATTCCAATTTCTAAAAAAGGCTGGGTCCAGGAATGCAGGGACACTTTGGGCCACTAGGGGGCGCTCTGTCAGAATTAACCCCAGAAGTTCCCTGGAAGTGGTAACTGAGGAGTAGAAACTTAGACTGCAATTCTGAAGATATGCCTACTGAACTTGAAGTTTGGTGACAAGGCAGTCTGCCTGGATCTAGGCCTGAGGGCTGTTCTCCCTTTTAATTTTTGTACCTGTGTCCCATAAACTGTGTAACCTCCTCTGCCCCTGATCAGAGGCAGTGTGTCCCTCTGTTGTTGATGAGCCATTAGGTGACATTAGGGAGACTTTTAATTTAATATCCGTCTCTCTGCTCCACAGTCTGTTCACGGGGTTGCCTGGGAATGCAGGGTCACTTGGGGCCACTAGGGGGAGTCCTGTCAGGATGTGACTAGGGGGGCTCCTCAGAAGTGGCAGCTGGGGAGCAGAAACCTAAAGGTCTGCCCTGACCCCAGAGGAGTGGAACTTGGAGTCTGGTGACATGGCAGATTGAGGAGATGCCAGAGCAGGAAGGGATAAGTAAAGGGATGAGAGGGGTCACAAACCTTTGAAAATCCGGAGGTTGTTAATATAAGCATGTGGAGTATCATTTAGGTGGTCTCAGGGTCCGTGATTCTGAACGCAAAGTGATTTTTGATCCTTTACTAGACCTCTGTGGGCCTCCTTCAGGGGGTGACAAGTGACAGATTCCTATGACCCTAAGCCTAATTTCTGTGACAGTTGAGAATATTCTGACTGGACAAGGACATTTCCATATTGGATGGCACCTTCTTCTGCCTCATGAAGTGCATCCGTTTCTTCTTATTCTTAGTCTTTTATTGGCTTTGATTCTTGGGTGTCGTTTTTGTTCTGACGTTTGATTTTCTGGCTTTGCTTGTTCTCAATACGCGTCTCCCGGCCCTCCTAATTGACCCCACACGACCCACCACTGTTTCCATCACTAAATGGCTCGCTAGGTATCTTCGGGTCTTCTTTCGTTTTCTTTCGTTCTTTCTCTACTTTTGAACTGCTGGGCTGAGAGCCCATGAGGTGTCTGGTCATTCCAGTAGGTGGCCAGAGGGGGCGCTCTGGAGCATTAAAGCCAAGAGAAACCTGATAAGAAGGATTTAAAATGGCACAAAGAGTAAAGAACACGACAAACACTGCGCCCGCCTGGGCTGCCCACCCAAGTCTCCATCCCACCAACCCACAGACTTCTCCTTTCTCAGTGTCTCCCACTATGGAGACATGGAGGCCATCTATACGTCCAGACTCATTCCACTTAGGGTCTCACGTAAAAGTAAAATTCCCAGATGGCTTTGCGGTTTGCAGTGCCCGTAGCGAGCAGGTGTTGGTAAAAGCCACAAATACATTTGATCAGCACGAGAAAAACACGAAACGGAAACAAAACCAACTAACGACAGGAGCCCACAGAACCTTAACGACCACGAGACGAGATGAATGAATAAAGCCACCGAATCCCACGTTGGGTGGGCAGTACAGGTAGGCCATTTGTCCGAGATTGGGGATATTTCCCCCCAAAAAAAACTTTTCGTTGGCAGCTTCTGATTTTTTTTTTATTTTTTACCCTCTCTTCGCATTCTGTTTTGCTTTTGATGTTCGAACTTCCTCACTTCCTGCCTTTCCATTTCCGACTGTCACCAGAGCAGTGGCCGCTTTTGCACTGCTGCCGTGACAAATGACAAATCTAAAATGGACGCGGGTTGGTTTAACGCACATCTAGCGGGGTGCCGGGACACATCAAACAGTCGTGACATATGGGGGGGGGGGCGGCACCGGCAGGGGGGTCATCAGGTGTTTCGGGTTTCGGGGGAGGCAACCATGACAACTGTCAAGGGCCTTGAGCCTCGGTGGCCCCGCCAGGTCCCGTGTTTTTTTTTATTTTGTATTATGTGCATGTTGCAGGTAAATAATTATGCATTTTGTCGATTTATTACAAATCAGGATTTCTAATGGGCGGCACGGTGGTGCAGTGGGTAGCGCTGCCGCCTCGCAGTAAGGAGACCCATCTGGGTTCGCTTCCCGGGTCCTACCTGCATGGAGTTTGCATGTTCTCCCCGTGTCTGCATGGGTTTCCTCCCACAGTCCACAGACATGCAGGTTAGGTGCATTGGCAATCCTAAATTGGCCCTGGTGTGTGCTTGGTGTGTTTGTGTGTGCACCCTGCGGTGGGCTGGCGCCCTGCCCGGGATTGGTTCCTGCCTTGTGTCCTGCGTTGGCTGGGATTGGCTCCGGCAGACCCCCGTGACCCTGTGTTCGGATTCAGCGGGTTGGAAAATGGATGGATTTCTGATTGAAAACATGACCGACCGACGTTACCAGGGCCTCACCCACGGCCACCCGTCTTTTGCTGTCCCCCTGTGTCTTTATATGGAGGGGAAAGAGCATTCAGTAAGTTAGCTGATATAAAGAACTATAAGGTGGTCCAGATCAAACTATGCAACTTTTAATGCAATGCAGGAAAACAATGCAAGACAAAAGAATTGTCTTGCAATAAACGAAGGCAGGGCAGGTGCTGACATCTATTGGCAACAAAAATCATTTTTTGTGAATTCTCTATGTAATAAACTTAATAAGTTATAGCGTAATGAAAATTGCGATTCTAAATTGGCCCTAGTGTGTGCTTGGTGTGTGGGTGTGTTTGTGTGTGTCCTGTGGTGGGTTGGCACCCTGCCCAGGATTGGTTCCTGCCTTGTGCCCTGTGTTGGCTGGGATTGGCTACAGCAGACCCCCGTGACCCTGTGTTCAGATTCAGCGGGTTGGAAAATGGATGGATGGATGAAAATTGCATAATTAGATCTGGACCACCCTGTATTATGAGACAGGAAAGACTGGCAATGCTGTCTATAGGACACCAGCTTCCTAAAAAATATCGATTTCGATGGAATCATATCTGATTCAGCAAATGTTAATGTCCGAAGGCGGGCACTGTGATCGTTGAGAATACACATACGGAAATAAAAAAGTTTGCAAAAAGATCCGTGGACTCTGTTAGTAATTTGAATTCAGAGCCACCGGACTCTCCGCGCATCATGAGACACGACATGCAATACGATATTATATCAATTTAATTACGGTTACGCGAAATTTCAATGGGATTGACGTTAAGCTTGAGAGTCGTGTGGGCACGTCACCCGATCAGCTTGGGGAGCCCAGGGGGGGCCCAGGTGCTCAGCCATAATTGTCAGGGGCCCAAGATTTTCTGCCCTCACCCAGACAACCCTGCTGGGGTTGACCAGACCCCCGATTTGTGTCCTGGAGACATTAGACCACCACACATCATACAGCCCCCCGCCACCAGATGGCTTCTCTGAGGGCTCTGCTACCCCGGTGATGCCAAATAGAGTGCCAGTTTTGCCAACTTTGACGGGGTCGCACCGTGATCTCCTTTTCCTCTCATTGGCTTCCTCAATGCCGCCTTCCCGTTTGTTCCATTACGACATCCCCAAAAATAAAAAGTCCAAAGCTCTCAAATCCACGAGTACGTCATCACTAACAATATGGAGAACATACAAGAAAAAGAAATCACGTAAATAAATACTTGAGACCCAGAAATGTCATTCACGTGACACCAGTTTCGATTGGCTGCTACGTGTGCCACTCAGGCTTTGTTCTCCGCCTTCTGCTTCATATTTTCCTTTTGCTTGTTATTTTTATTTTTTATCTAATTTTTGTTCATATCTTTGTACTTACCCTGCCGCCATTTTGTGTGTCTTTTCACTTTGATTTTTGGTCGAGTGTCTCTTCTTTAAAACATGTCAAAATCCAAACGCCTTTGACTGCCAGTGTGACGCCACAAGTGGAAAACTCTACGCCTGACCTCACGCCCGATGTCCCCTCTGATATTTTTACTAATGAGCAGAGCTGGTGCTTACCACTCACGACCGATTTCTTCAACCCCCCCCCCCTTTGAATTTCTAGTGGTGCAGAATACCATTCGAGGAAGGGTGGGGGGTTCATTAACCCAGGGGGCACCAGTAGAGTTTTCAGGTGCCCCCTCCCTTTGAATTTCTAGGGGCACAAAGCACCACTACATGAGCTCATCTCCTGTGAAGCTCCAATACACTAATAAAAAAGCGGGGGGTGGCAGAGGGAGGGGGGCAGTAACTCAGTGGGCACCAGTGAAGTTTTCAGGCGCACCCCCTTTGAATTTCTAGTGGCGCAGAACACCACCAGACGAGCTCGTCTCCTGTGAAGCTCCAATACACTAATGAAAAAGCAGGGTGGGGTGTGGGGGGGGGGCAGTAACCCAGAAGGCACCAGTGGACTTTTCAAAGGAACCTCAAGTGCATCGCCAAAGGGTGAAAGATGCGGTAACAGCGGTTCAAAAGTGCTGCCTTTTAAAAGTCTGAGCCCCATTTTTGGGCCTGAGCAGGCCTGGAGGCCTGCCTGTTGAGTTTGGGGCCTGGCTGGCTGGGGTAAGACCCATTTTGGGCTCCAAGTCAGTGAAGTTCTGGTCTGACTGGGGGTATCTGAAGGCCTACTCACCCCTTTACACCATTTTGTGTGCTACAATTCTCCACAGGATGACGCTCGGCTGGCTGTGGGTGGTCCTAAGCAGTGATGTCATGGTGGCCCCGCCTCTTGGGGTTTCATTCACAGAACACAAAGCGATATTAGCAAAACATCCATAAAAATATGAAAAAAAAAATGTGAAAACTAATCATTCATTCACAGAGAAATAACACCAAAAAGGAAATAGCCCACCCTGTGATGTCCACTCTCGGTGATTAGTAAAGGAGGTCACTGACGGCCATCGCAGATTTAAGTAAATTCCCATCTTAAGCTCAAGTTCTTCAACACGAGTAGAAGAGAAGACCCAAGTGATGGAAAAGACCTGGAATGCCAGAGGTGACCCCGTCTCCTGCAACTTGGCAAAAGGATTACAAATGAAGGGACCCCTTCTATCATTTCTGAGACCCTGAACAGTAAGCAGGTCTATTTTGGGCCCCCAGCCCACTTCATTTTACCCTACTGGTCAAGGGGTCCCAAGCGTTTGCCTAGAAATGGCCATGAAAGTGACTGTCAGAGTCGGGTGACTCTGGTGTGGCTCATCTGAGGGCTGATGCCATGTCAGAGTTGGGGGCCAGCTTGTTGTAGTTGGCGTTCATTGTTCTTCTTCCACATCTCGTTTCTAGCAGCAAAAGGAAAGAGAAATGGGTAAGCGGCAGCATCCCACCCAAGTCTCGCTCCAGTGTGCCCTCTAAATGGGTCCCTGTAAGAATCATGCCATCCTCCCTCATTAGACAGCCCAGCAGTTCTGTCTGGGATTCTCTTCTCATTCAGTCTTGGATTGCTAGTCTTGGTGGTCTTAAAACTTTGGAGGCCTTAAGGATGTAAATGACCCCATAGACAAACAGATGGGCTTTGGCTTTGTGCCCACCCTGCCACCATCCAGATCTAAGAAGCCCAAGAAGAGGCTAAATTCCCATATGATTGTGGCATCCACAGGCACATTGTGGGCTTCCTTGGACACCATTTAAATCTAAGGTTTCTGGGGGTCCACTCTGGCAGCATTATTATTAGGGACCCTGCACATGCCATCTCTCAAGTGCCCAACTGTCCAGTTTCGGAATCACCACAATGTCAGAGCTTCCACTTCCTAGCGGTTTGTTACAGAAGGTGCCAACAGTCAGGATGGGAATCGGTGCCCCCTGATTTCACACCAGCCTATGGAGCGGGAAGGCTTTGTGCCCTTGGGTCAGTAGGGTCCCAGTCGTCTACTGTTATCCCTGTCACACCCACATAAGGTCCCCACCATGAGAAGACTACCCATTGCATTCATTCAGGCATCCCGTGTGTTGGCAGAGAAAGTCGACTGACTGCCTCCTACTGTGATTGGGAAATGGGCAGAGGAGGGAAGACCACTGGGACATTTAAAAAAACATCACTGAAATGTGAATGTCGAGGGCATCCTCCACCTGTAGTCACCTTAGGCACTTGAGGTCCACGTGTGACAGAAAGCCATTCAACTTGGCAGCAGACATGGGTCAGCGCTGGCACCGCCATTTAAAGATTTGGCTTCTTATTGTTTAAACTTTGTTTAAATATTTACACTAATTCAAATGCAGTTTGAAAACGAAAGAGCACAGCATGGGGCAGTTTATGACATGGCATGAAGGCGCTATATTAAAATAGCCTCATGCCTATACTGTGCCATCCTAGTGCTCCCTGACACAAAGTGACAATATTAATGACGTCTGAGCCACCATCCTCAATGCTGACGACACTCGGCCCACCTTCACTTAAAAAGTCCAAGTCAAGGCCGTGAAAGTCCTCGACTTGAGCTGTCCATATTTGGCAGACTTGGCACCAAAGAGACAGCATGAGGCAAGATAAAGGAAAGAAGGACACGGGCACTGATGGCGTCCTGCAGCTGGAGGAGATTAAAGGGTCAAAACAGCATCAACCGGCGGCAGCGTTTTGGCTGCCAGGCTTCACCTGGCACAGAACACCTCAAAGAGGATAAGCCACCCTCACTGCTTTTTGCCTGACTCTCTCTTGCATGGCACTGCGCCTGGCAGCCATCGGCACTCTTCACATCCTCAGTTTCAGGGACAGACGTCTCATTAAAAAATACTTTGTACAAAATGTGCCTTTGTGAATGAGCATATCAGGCCAGGGTGGGGTCACCTGGACAATGGACGTCTTTCAGTGTGCCACCGTGGGGCTCCTGCTTCAATGGGCATGGAAAATCGGTGGCATTGATTCACGATAATACACAGCGCCGCATTCATTTTGTGAAGATGTCGGATTCTTTATATATTCACAGACCTGTCTAACAGTCAGGAACTTGTTGTCGTCTCGCTGCGTTTCATCGAGGGGTCAAGGTATGGATCAGTGGCACTTGTGGGCACGTGGGCACCTCCAAGACATCTACGCTTATTCATTTGTATTGATGTGCCAGTGTGTATTGCATGAATACATATGGTCAGGTTCTCAGTCTAGACAGGAGTGAACACCAGCTTGGCTCCCGGCGTGTGCCAGCAGGTGCCCTCTAAATGGTGAAAGGTTACTAACCTCCATACACAGATAATCATGAGATCTGAGCAACAGTGGCATCATGTTTCTTACTGGCAACATGACCAGTTAGTGTCCATGATGGTAAGTTTGTAACCATACATATAGTGACCACACCCCCCTCCAAGAATGGGAGGAGTAAAGTTCATCTCTCAGTCTGATGGCCAATGACGACGTCGACTGAGACACGTCTCTACAGGGCCCAAAGGCAAATCCTACATACCCACTTCAAAACCAGCTTGTTGTGCCCCTACATGTGCCCTCATGGGTATGCCCCATATATGAGTGGGTTAGCTGCCCACCTGTCTTCCCAATGTTTGTGAGTGTGTTTGTAGTGCACTGAGGCCGGTTTCATTATTACTGTCTGACTACAACACACACCGCATATCTGCATTCGTAAATGGAAAAATGTGTGCCATCTGCTAGTCCGCACACCAGTGGCTTACACCAGGGAGTGCCCACCATACGATATGCCACACATATGTGTTGTCATATCAATAGATCCCTGCCACCCCTCGTTATCCACAGATTGTGTGTTTACTGATGTGTGCGCCCTATGAGCACCTGTGCCCGTGGACTTCAATATCGTGTGTCAGTAACACTGTGTCCTCCCAGCTGACGCATTCCTGTCATTCCGCGTTGCTATTGGCTGTTCAGCCATCATTTCCTTATAGAGATCACAAGGGGGCGGTGCAGCCTACTGTACCCACCAGTTGAATCTACATATGCAGTGGCCGGCACCCCATTGTCTGTGGATGGTGACCAGACAGGTGAGGCCAGTAATGCCCAAGAGCTCACTGCCAATGAGGAGCTCAGCAGCATGACTGGACATTAAATGACAGTGACCACAGGAGGGTGTGCCACTCATGACCCATTAGGGCTATGAGAGCATTTATTCATGGTGGCCAGTGGTGTGTGGTGAGGACACACTGGAGGGTCTGATCTGATGGGTGGACTGGTCAGTCCCCAGGACAAGCAGTGTGACGTTTGCTCCATGTTCCTTTATCCGACATTTCTTTTGTTTTCCCCATTAGAGCCCAGGCAGGTGAAGTGTCTTGCACTGGTGTCAGCCGTGGGATTTGAACACATCACCTCAGCGTCTGAAGTCCAAACGCCTTCACCACGGCACCACAATCTGTGTACTGTGCCCTGACAAACGAGTGTGTTGTGTGCCATCTGTAATGGCAGGACTGTGCCCATTACCCCCTGGACCAGCATCTACAAGGGCACTGCCCAGCCCAGCAATCCCACATCATCACACTTAGCTGCAGGGGTGATGTCTCCTCACTCCACACTCCTGTAAATTCATTCAGTCTCTTTTAGCACCCACCTATTTCAATGCAGAATCAGTGGGAGTCAAAGTTAATGCCAACAGCACTTGGCACCTGAAAGTGATGCCAGCCGAACACTAGACACATTGGTGTAGTTTCCAGCCATCTTAACATTTACACTGCAAGTGTGCATTTCAGCCTTTATGGTCACCCCGGGAGCCATTCATAGACTCACCACATGGCAGCCAATCAAATCAAATATAGGGAGAGAGCCATGCCAGCTCCACACAGATAGTGCCTTTGGACTGAGACCCTCGACTGCCACGATAGCTCCTCTGCCACCCTTTCACAGAATTCAGCACAGATTCCTAACTGGGCCTCCACATGTGCCAGCTGTATACTCTCAGGGTGTGCCCTCGGCCTTGGCACAGGGCCCAGTCTCCCATCCAGAGCGCTTCTCACGGGCCCCTTGGGTCCGACTCGTGAGAGCCTCAGTTTTGCCATTGTGCGCTGCCCGCCATGCTAAAACAAATAATCGCATCAGGCCGTCGCCTGAAGAGCCGGCAGACAAAGAAAGCGACGAAGATCAAGTGCCAAAGCCACAATGTGCTTTCCACTGGGCTGGATGAGAAATAAAAAGCGATGTCTGACAGCTCTGCCTCTCCGTCGCCCTCGTCAAGTCTTTTTGAAGACGAGCAGCGTGCCACTCCCAGTGACGCCGCACTCCAAACTTGAGGTGTGCCAAGACGGGCGCTGCTCCCAGGCCTCGGCCACTGTAATGTACGAGGCGCACAAGTCGGGTGGGTGGATGGGCACAGTGTTGCACACAGTGCCACCTACTGGTTTTGCTTGGTGCCACTTTGGATCTTGGTGTAGTCTACTGGGCATTGGTATACAGATGATGCCCAGGGGCATTGGCACATTGCTGTCTGAGTGGTGCGGCACATTCACTTGGGTGGGTCCTGGATCAAAGCAACATACAGTACCACCATCATGGATGCCCTCTGAAATGTAGTGCCTTTTATCTCCACTCCAAGTTAATATACATTTGATGAAATGACTCACTCGGAGGGTCATTAGTGCCATCACCATGCGCCCATTCGTGCCAGTGCTGTACACCACTTCTGCTGAGTGGGGATGAGCTCTGGGATTGCTGGGATTTTGACCTCATCTGCTGTATTTTCTGCTGGGTGGTGCAGCAATCAGAGACAGTGGTTGTAATTAATGCAGTAGCCACCAGAGGGCACCCTGTCTCAGGGCTTAAGCTGCTTGGCAAGGCCCTGCAATGGATTGGCATCCCCTCTAGGAGCTCGGCTTAGACCGGTTTGAAATTGCTATTTCCATGGAACTGGCATGTCCGCCAGTTACCGTCTATAGTACAGTGGAGCCCCCTTCAGGTGAACCCTCTACATTTATTGTTAGTCACGACTTCTCTCTCAAACTTACAATTCCAAGTCATGATCCCCTAACAGGTTGGCACTTGTGTCCATTTCGGTGTGCCCCTCCATATGGAGGCAGTAGAGTTCATCACCAGGGCAAGAAGAAGAGTTGAACCCTTGCTGGGTAAGCTGGCCAGTCCTCCTGCTGCTGTGCCAGTCCTGCCTCGACGCTCAGCTCCGGTGACCTTTGACTGACGGTCCACAGGCTTCAATTCGAGACGGTTGGTGATGTGCGCTGCATGTGGTGAAGCCAGGCGAGTGTCACATGCCTGAGCGATGATGCGCTCGATGATAACTGTGCGGTCGGGAAGACGATTACTCAGCCCGGCACGCTGGACGACTTCCAAGGGAAATGAAACTGGAGAAAGGCTTGTGGCTCGGCACTTCGACATCGAAGATAAATGTCGCGGGTGGACCGGGAGACCACGTCAGAGTCTTCATGGCCCAAGTCTTCAGTGTCATCGATGCCACCTGAAGTCCGTCGCTGAAGTACACCTTTTGGGGACACACTTGTTACCATCCACCACATGGGGGGGGGTTGTGTTTATGCTTGTCTGCTGGTCCATTCTCCTCCACAAGGTCAAATATAGCGCCTTTCAGATGGTAATGAGATGCTTTCATTTGAGAGACCCCCTCTACAGTCTGTCTTCATTTGCATAATTCTCATTACTAATAATTACTTTCTTGTTGCGGCCCACTGCTTTCACAATTCATCGAGAGCAGTGGCGCCCCCCATAGGTAATCAAGGATCCTCATTGTGCACACTGGGGAGCCTCCAGGCTGCCATCTGCTGGTGTCGTTCTTGCACTGTGACCACAGAGGTTTAAAAATTGGCGGCTGTAAGTCAGTGTAGACACACATTCACCATCTGGAGGGCAATCTGGATTTCTTGCTAATGGGCTTTGTGAAGGGCGCTATATAAAATAATAAAAATAAAATAACTGACAGCTCCTGTTAGTGCCATTTGCAAACTTGTGCAGTAAAGGGATCATGTGACATGGGATTACAGCCCAGTGCAAATTGCCCACCTCACCCACCTTAAAAAAGAAAACTCCACTACACTTATTTAAATAGCCCCACCCCCAACACCCAGATGGAAAGCCCCTCCCACCAATAACCACTTCAGTAGCCCAAGCCACAGCATCCAGCAGCAAGGACCCTCCCACAACGTCTGGCTTATATCTCCTCCCATCAAACCCCTCCCACAACACCTATTTAACAGGCCCCTCCCACCAAATCCAGCTGAAAAGCCGCTCCCACAATAACAAGTTAAATAGCCCCGCCCCTAGACCCTGTAGCAAAAGTCCACCCATAACACCCATTTAAAAACTCCTCCCATAAAACTCTGCTGCAAAGCCCCTCCCACAAACCTTGCAGCAAAACTCCTCCCACAGCACCCTTTTAAAAACCTTCCCATAGCACTCTGCTGCAAAGCCCCTCCCTCTAAACCCAATTAAATAGCTCTACCCCACAACACCCTGCCACAATTCCCCTCCCACAACAACTGACTTATATCCCCTCCCACTAAACTCAACTGCAACGCCCCCCCCACCGCAACATCCTGCAGCAAAACTTTTCCACAACACCCATTTAAAAAGCTCCTCCCACAAATCCCTGCAGCAAAGCCCTGTTAACAAATCCAGCTGAAAGGCCCCTCCCACTATATCTGGATGCAAAGACCCTCCAAAACACCCAGTTAAATAGCCCAAATCCACAACATCCAGCTGCCCAATCACATTTCCTTTTACTTTTTGTGCCCTACATACCCTGGAGGTGCCCCTTTTGCCCCTCTGTGTGTTTGCTGTAGCTGCAGTGTGGGTGAAGTGACTGGCATAGGGGGTCAAGGTGGTAGGTGGTTTACGCTGGCAGCCTTCCGCTGTGTATGATCCTCTCTGCTGATTCCAGTGACCTACCTAGTATAAGTCCAGGACCCCCATATGCATCATAAAAGTTCCCAGCCCTGCCCTGCCCTCACAGACACACGTATGCCAACCCAAGCACAGATGTGCCCTGTGCTGCCCGATCCTGAGCTCTTCACTGTTTTGATTTGTGTCACAACACACTCAGACACAGTGCCCCCTTTATGTCCACCTCATTATGTTAGCCCACAGTGACCATGTGCCACTTCTCTGTAGATGTTGTGTCCAGCTGCTTCAGGCCATGAAGTCCAGTGTGGTCCTATATAGAGGGGTCAACCTGCTGCATGTGTTTGGCTAGCGGGGTGTGGACAAAATACACAGAAGCAGTTGTGACTTAAATGTGTTAGCGTGGTGAGCCAGTCTGTAAATGATATAGCGCCTTACTGGGTCGCTTAGTGCCAGCAGATGGGGGGCTTGAACCAGCAGCCTTGTGGTTTACAGCTCAGTCCATCATCCACTGGGCTTCACTGCCCACTCTTATGTCACCAGGACACTTTCAGGAAATCAGAGAGAAACTGACCAGCGACGGAGACCACCGCTTAGACATGAGATGTGACATTAGGGTTCAGGTGGACTGGCTCAGTCCAGAATTTTCTCCAATAACCAAAACGGCCCACTTGGCTCTTTGATATCGATGTTAGTGGACAGCATGGTCCGGCTGGTGACACTGTCGAGTCATTTGCTTCCTCAGGCCTGTCAAGTGACCATGACACTGCCATTACCAGTGGACTGGCAGACCCACCTGAGACCACTCTTCACCTCCATGGGAGACACCCGGGTTCAAGTTCAATATGCCATCCCATGTCCAGAGTTCAGGGAGTCTGACCAACATAAAGATCGTTGCCACTGTCCAGTGCCATGTCCACCAGCAAGTATGACCGGTTAAAAGTGGGCCTCACGAGACATAAGTAAAAGTGGCAGTCCAAAAACACCATGGCTGGCTGACCCCTGAAGGTCTTGTCTTGTATCAGCCATTTTAGTTCAATGTTATATAGTGCCTTTCAGTGGGGGTATCTCTGAGACCTTAAAAAGGACAAATGCACAGCAGTAGATCAGGGTCACCAAGTGTCCTGCCTGCTGACCACCAGTTGCCTTCTGCCAAGGGGAAAATCGTGTGGTGCCAGGGGCTCAGCAGGCAGCCAGCAGATTTAGGCATAGAAACAGGCGCCCCCTGCTGCTCACACTGTGTCAGTAGACCTAATGGGGCACCACCGTCGTGGTGTCTCTGTCACTGTGCTTGAGTGGCATCTTCGTCTGGTTTCATTGCAAAGCCCATATATCCAGTGGGTATGTGTGGGTGTCGCCCCCTGCTGTTGACGAGTGCAATGAGAGATGTTCACTGTGGTTGAACGTCATCAAGTGGAGGTCCAAGTGCACAAGGCAATCCTGACTTGTCTGTGCGATTGTTGCCCCCCATTGCTCAGGCTGTATAACCAGTGTGTGTGAGTGTCGCCCCCTACTGCTGATTCAGATGTCCGCCATCTGTCCACTGTGTGTGTGCATCTGCTCATGAGGCCTCAGTAAGACCCCTGCGCCCCCATTGTCATCTTTTATGAAACCAAAACGCCTCTCCAAGTAAGTCTGAGTGTCGCCCCCTGCTGTTAAAGATGCCGGGGTCCTCTATGTGACCACAGTGTGTGTGTGGGAGTGTCACCACCTGTCACAGACTCAATAAAGGGACCAGAATACAACACAGTCCGGATCTGGGCCTGGGGGTCATTTAGCCGGGCTTAGACCCCCATATCTTATTTTAAGGCTCCCGTCACCCACCGTGTCATTTGGGATTTTACAACATTTTTCCCCCTGGTGCTCCAGAGATTAGGGTCCTCTAGGTGACCACAGTGTCCCTGTGTCTTATGTGTGTGTGTGTGAGTGTCGCCCCCTACTGGTAGAGGTGCCAGAGTTGTTTGTGCAACCACAGTGTATCTGTCCACTGTCCACTTGAAGGCCCCCGGGGTCCTCTAGGTGGCGCTGTCTTGTGTGTGTGGGAGCGTCGCCCCCTGTTGCTGACACAGAGAAATGAACCTAACAACACAAAGTCTGCTGTGGGCGTGAGTGTTGCCACCTGCTGGTAAAGATGTAGGTGTCCTTGTGTGACCACAGTGTGTCTTTTCTGTGTGTGTGCCCCCTACTGCTGAGGCTGTGAATATGTGGCACATTATAAAATACCCAGCCCCCTGCATATAATTGCAGGAAGAAACAGTGTGCCAGCCTAAATGCCCATCTCAGGTTTTCTGTGGGTAGCCAAGTGGCACAGGAGTGGCAGGTGCAGAGTCGTCCTCACAAATTCCTTCTTCTGTGCCTTTTTCTTCTTCTTGCAGGCCGGCCATTTCAGTTGGGGTCTTTGGGCTCTCCTCCAGTCGAGGTACTCCAAGATCAACTTTGATTTTGTCAGGTGAGTGGTCTCGGCCCCAGTGGTGGTGGTGGTGGTGGTGAGGGTGGCGTGGGTGGGGGGTATGAGGGTCATGTTCGCAGTTGTCTCTTCCTTGGTTTCCAGGTGGGATTCGTTTGCTCCGCACTTCAGAGTGTCAGTGGTCCAGCCGTATCAGGGGTCTTGACTACATTACTAGTGACAAGTGAAGGGTTAGCACAGTGCCCACCACGGTGAAGACGGAATGAAGTGCGCCCCCCGCGGTATCCCTTCCACGACACGACCCGGGAGGCGCTGACTTGTGGGACTGCGTCATTCAAGCCGCTGTGCTGCCATCTGATCTCCATAAACCAAATTAGTCCTGGCTCTGTGACAGGCCCCGAGGCGCCGGGGGCTCACGCGTAATCAAAGCCAAATGCAAGTGACAATGGGCCGGCGGCGGGCGCTCCACACTCACGAGCTCAACAATGGAAACTCTCTTCTCCTCGCACTCGATATTTCATTTTGTGTAAAACCAAAGGAGAAAAAAAAGTTCTGTGGTGCAGGCGCAGCTCCAGGGCTGGGGTGGGGGGGCACAGCTTGGAGAGTTACCACCAGCGCCCACTTGTGGTGACCTAGAGAGCTGCCCCCTCTTTCTTCAAGGGGCCAGTAAGACTGTAGTAGGGGTCAAAGTGGCATGACAAACCAGGCATGATTTGTGCCCAATGGCACCAGAGGAAACACAGTTGAGTGGGTGAGGTGGAATTGAGGTGGCTGACGGCATTGGAGGACTCAGCCAGTCAGAGTGGGATGAAGGCGGGCAAGGAAAATGGAGAGAGTCTGGCTTGGCAATGTGAATGCTACTGCGGGCACTGAGTGATTCACCAGGGGAACAAGCCTGGCATTCTTATTCAGTTGTGCCTTTCATCATCAGGGAGCCAGGAGGTAGTGATGTGACCCATTGGGGGTATGGGCTTAGTTTAAGGGGTCCAGCCTGCCCATTGGCCTACTGAGTCAGTGTTTGGTGACCTAACATGACAGACCTGTCCACTACCAGCAGTGGAAGACACACTACCGTGGGCACAGCAATTGGCACACAAACCTTGGACCCAAATTTTCATTGGAGCAACTTAATTTATCACTGGGGGTCTGTGCAGTGGAGTCACTTTGACCGAGACCAGTTAATGGTGATACCAGGTGGGCATCATCCATGTCTCCCATTGGTCATCTCAGAGGTGCTCACACCACCCTGCCCAGTGTCTCCTGGCCCTTGTGATGCCCCCTGGTGGTACTGGGCTGTACTGTGCTAATGTCAAACACTTTGAAAGGCACTATATAATCCAAAGACTTGCTGACTGCTGGCACTTTCCGGACTTTGTGGTGTTTTGGTCCATTTCAGGGTGACCTGCATGAGGAAATCCAAACCGTGTGACCCTCAAAGTGCTGGACCACTATGAAGACCCTTTGCCCAACTCATTCACAGGTGTGGGCAGAGTCCTGTCCTGTTGTCTGCTTAGTAGCACAAATGCAGGATGGTGACTGTGCCAAGCTTACCCAATGACCTGCTAAACAGAGAAGCGTATTAATGCCAATGCCTAGTCAAGCCACCTCTGATGCCATCTTTTTAGCCCCATTTTCTGGTCATTTCATGCCACTTCTGAGGGTTCAAGTGGGTGTATCAGACAGAGTGGCTGTCCACATTCTGGTGCCCCCAAATGCATTGCAATGGACTGCCGCCTCGAGCGCCATCTGCTCCTGGCAGGCTCCCGGTTTTTAATCGTCTTCCCTTTCGTTGGTGACATTTCCACTAATCCCACTTTAAGCTTTCACTTCATTCTCATTTCCTACATGAAGTTGTCAATAAAACCCGGCCTGCCACGTTGACAAGAAAGGACGGAGTAAAAAAGGCATGTGCCAGCCGGGCCTGGGTATCTCAAATCTAACAGACATGGCAGAGAGTGGGCATCAGAGAGTGGCAGTGAACTGCATTGAGAGCGGGCCACCAGGGGGCGAGCACAGCCATCCAGGGGTCCCTACCGGCACTTCATATGACCAAATAAGGTGAGGGGGGCGTCGTCAAGGGTAATAAACTCGAGACCACCCAGGACCACTGTGGTAACTCTCTCTCCCTTTCATTGGAACCGTCAGCATTTGCCACGCTAGTCACCTCACCAACTCTTTACAATGAGTGACCAAATAGTGGCCAGTAAGAAGTGCCAACCAATAAGAGAACAATAATAGCCCTAGGGGGCGCTGTGTGGCCCAGGTAGTGTTAGGCCTTGGCATAAGGTGCCAGAAGAGGCAAGAGAAGAAGTACATGAGAATGACCAGAGGGGCCACCAGAGAGCAGCAGCACAGTACACTGAGTGCTGGCCACTAGGGGGCAAGCACAGCCAGCCAGGCAGTCACTGAGGGCACCTGAAATGACCCAATGGGGTGAGGGGGCATCACTACGATAATAAACACAAGACCACCCAGAACCCCTGTGATAAGTCACTCTTCATTTCATTAGAACCGTTGCTGGTCACCGGGCTGATACACACCTCTGTGATGAATGACCCAATGATCCAGCAGCCAGTAAAAGGTGCCAACCATTAAGAGCGATGAGTCTTCACAGGGGGGGTAGGACAGAACATTAATAGCCCTAAGGGGGGGGGGCGCTGTGTGTCCCAGGGGGTGTCATAATCTGCAGGAAGAGGCAAATTAAGAAGAACATATGAATGACCAGAAGGGGGCGCTAGAGAGTGGCAGTGCAGTGCATTGTGAGTTTGCCACTAGGGGGTCAAGCACAGCCAGCCAGGTAATCGGGGTCCATGTGGGCACCTGACATGACCACAAAGGGTAAACCCCCCCTATGGTAAGTCATTGGATCCTTTGCTGCTCAGCATGTTATTTGATTCCTTTATGACGAATGACCAAATGATCCAGCAGCTGGTAAAAAGTGCCAGGCACTAAGGGTGACGAGTTGTCACGAGTGGTAGGACAGAACATTAATAGCCCTAGGGGGCGCTGTGAGACTCATGAAGGAAGAGGCAACTGGAGAAGTGCATGCCAATGACCAGAGGGGGGTGTCCAACGTCAGGACTGAGGGCAATCACATTTCTCAGGTGGCGCCATCATCAGTGTGCAGAAGGCTCTTCAGGAGTTTGGAGGTGTAGTGATACATGGCGCTGCCAGAGGGCACTCTATCAGAGTGCTTTGTGATTGGTCCACCCTTATAGGTGGGTGTGTCTTAAAGCAACAAGAAGGTAAAGAACTGAGGCAGCGGCTGGACTTCACCTGCCCGTCAGTGACGCTGGCACAGCACCTGGTGGGGTTGGGGTGCACGGCAGCCAACAAGGAGCTGGCCTGTCTGGGTAAGGGGGCAAGTCAGGCGCCGTCTCTGATTGGTTGCACTCCCCCCCCAGCTTACCTGCCCTTACCTCTTGTGTCTTGCAGGTACGCGGCCGCCCGCTTCAACTTCTACTTCCGAATGAAGGCTGACGTCCTCGACATGAAGCTGCCGTAAATTCCCACCAGACGGGTGCCCTGATGCCACGGAGGATGCCAGCCTGCCATCACTTTGTGTGACTGACTGATAAAGACAAGCAAAGAGAGGACAGGGGGCACTTCTCCAGTCCGCCACATGAGGACGCTATTCAGCGAGCCTCATTTCCCAGTTCACCACGTGAAGAAAATACAGAAGGTCGTGAAGCGGCGGACGGCGTCTTCGTTTCACTCGATCGAAATCTCGCCGCCGCGTTTACCAAAAATGCTTTTCTTTGATCCCAGAAAAAAAAAAGGCAAAGTACAATAGGAGGCGCGGCTGCTGTGTGTGTCATTTGTGTCCGAGTCTCCATATCTTATCAGCTCCCGTCACGTGTGACCAGGGGGGACCACTAGGGGGCGCACACGCTTGACCGTCCTGAGCCATGGGGGGAACGAAAACAGGGTGTCCAGTCCAACAGGTGGCGCCACGGCAGCAGAAACAGTGAGAGTCCACCTTTAGTTTGAGCCTGCGGTCATCAGGCGGAGCACACAAACGTCACACAGAGGGCACCACGCCATCCACTGCGCCACCTGACGCCAATGATGAAGCAGCCGCCGCCAACCCGCATGACCTGAAGGAGGCGCTCAGTCATTTCTACTTAGTGCCCCCCCCCCTCCGCAATCCCCCCAAACCCCACCCTTGGCTCAGCACTTCAAATGTTTTCAGCCACAATCAAAAAGATCAACTTATTTGGCAAATGGCGGGGCGTCCCGTGCCAGCATCCTCTAATTGTTTCCTCATTTGGCCGATCGCTCGAAGCCGCAATAATAAAATCCGAAGCGGCTTCTCCTTCACGAGCGCACAATTAAAGTCAACGGAAAACTCATTTGAGCCGCTGAGGAGCCCCGTAATTACGCTCATCACGAGCAGAAGGGGGATCCATTACTGGCTCTCGGCTTCTGGAGCTTTCCGTCGACGTCGGCAGGATGCGCGGGTCAATAAGCCAACGCTTCTGTTCGGTGGGATTCGTGAGAAACCAGGGAGGTTTGTGTGTCCCCACGTCACGTCTGCCTGACCCTGGTGGAGTGCCAGCCACACGCTTACAGCGCCCCCTACACACAGTCACATCCACAATGGCCACCAGATGGCGCTGTGGGGTGTCACATTCATTCTATTAAAGCCAGTCCTTCTGGCGCCCCCTGGTGACCCGACACACTCATCAAACTGGTCACCATGCTGCTGGCCTGCTGTGATCACCGGGCAGTGCTGGCAGGACAAAGTGCCAAGTGGTAGGTCTTGGTGCCCCCTAGAGTCTGCTGGGGGGGGGGGTAAACCAAGTTCTGGCAGTGCCACCTGATTGGTATGGAGGCACTTATATAGCGCCTTGAAAGTCACACATCTCTGCTGTATGGTGCCCACCCTCTGAGCTGGATGGGAGGACACAACTGTTGCCCCACAAGACTGCTGAGTGTGATGCCCCCTAGTGGTGCACGTCAGGTAGTGCCAGGCCCCCTTTTAGATTCCTCCAGCTGGAATTCAGTGGCATTGAGCCTACAAAACAAAAGATCTGGCACTCGTGGAAGAGCGGACCCCCGTCCAGTCGGCTCATCACGTCTCACGTAAGGCACTATGAATGCCCCTCCCCCACCACCCACCGTCGATAACATTAGTGGTGCCCGGTCGAATCTCCTTGGATTTGTTGAGATAACAGGATTTGGATAAACTATGCCACCTGATTCCAGGGGCACACCGGACTGATTAAGCAAAGTGAAGTAGGAGATGGGCAGACTCTAAGGGGTGCCAGGACCTTCCTGTCGGTACTTTGACCTGCCCGCACTTCCCGGTGATGCCAGCTGATCCACTGACTTGCATGCTTTTGTGGTCACCTGAGAGGCTGGGGTTCAGCTACTGGTGCCTACTGTGTGTGGCACCTGCTGTTTCACTGCCACGGCTTTTCACTCAATTTGCCCAGAGGACACCCATGAAGTGAAATTTATTTGCATGATCTTGAACCCGTGTCCGCACTTCCCAGCCAGCCCCGTGTCCCTGAGTCATTGTGTTGCCAGGCTGGTCCTTCTCTCTGTGCCACCACATTAGACTTTCCAGTTTGGCCTCGATCCTCAGATTTGCCCCTTGCGACTGGCATCACAGACTTTGCTCATCAGTGGCAGCTCAGTGACATGTCTGGTGGATCAATTTTTATGATGTATAGCGGCTTTACCCATTACAGTTGATGGCCACCAGAGGGTGCTGCAGCAGAAATAAGGTTTTCTTCAGCCTAAGAGCCCTGGCGAGACAGTGATGGGCACGGGTGTCAAGGGGCAAAATAACATCCAGTCCAGTCCTGTTGTACAAACATATGCCAGGGTGCACGGTGCCATCCAGGAGCTGGCAGGTGACAGGACAGCTGCGGTCAACAGGTGGTCCACAAACCCCTGAGTAAAAATACCAAAGTGGGCAAATTCAGTCAAGTGGTGGTGGGCGGCGAGGATGAGGAGTCGGTTGGCACATGCCGTGTCCATTGCAGAGACCACTTTTATGCCTAGTTTTCCAGTCAATAGCAGGCCATTTCTCACATGTTGAGCAGGACGGACCGCCGTGCCCAGGAGCTGCCAGAGGAGGAGGAGGAGGAGGAGGAGGAGCAGGCGCGTCGGAAAACTCGCATTACGCTTTAATGGGCGACTTGAAAGTCGGCGCTAATGTGAAGCAGACGGCCGTGTTTGGTTTACCAGCGCGACTTCCAGAAGTGAAAACGACTGCCGTTTGACTCGGGCGTCTGCAAGTGATTACGGCGTGGTGTGAGAACGAGATTGGGGCGGGGGGGGGGGGGCAAGTCCTGGCAGCGCTGCCCGATTGGCACGGAGGCGCTTATATAGCGCCTTGAAGGTCTCATGTATGGTGCCCAACCTCTGAGCCATCACTCCCACACTCTGGATGGCAGGACACGACCAACGCCCCAAAAGACTGTTGAGTCTGATGCCCCCTAGTGGTGCACGTCAGGTAGTGCCAGGCCCCCGTTTAGATTCCACCAGCTGGAATTCAGTGGCATCGGGTATAAAGAAACGAAAGAGCTGGCAATCGTGGAGGAGCGGACCCCCGTCCAGTAGGCTCATCACGTCTCACGCAAGGCGCTACGAACGCCCCTCCCTCCTCGCCCGCCGTCGATAACATTAGTGGCGCGCAGTCGAATGTGTTAACGAACGCGTCAAGCCGGGCGTCCCTTTGATGCCTCATCGAGCAGAAAGCTTTCTACAAATCGTTTGAAGTGCCTGCCTCGGTAATCAGGATTTACAATTCTCTTGAACTGAAGCAAAATCTGCTGGTAAAAATCATTTTTGAAATAAAAATAAATTGTGCCCGCAGGGTCAGATTCCGTTTCAAAAGGAGATCACCCAGGAGCAGCAAATGATTTAATAAGCCGGCAGTTCCAGGACGGCGAGGACTCGGGATTTCAAAGTGCGCCTAATTAACATCACTTCATTAGCACGTCAATCTCCACGCCCGGTGAGAAGCGGCGCCCCTTACAGGCAGAGGCTGGCATCGGTGGTCTTCTTCACCAGCAGGTGGCGCCACTGAGCAGCACGTCTGCACCCCCCACCTCCCATCACTCAAGGCAGATGAAAATAATAGGGATGCCAGGCTGGCACCGTGTATCTGGTCCAGTTGGCATCGTGCGTTGTTGTGTTAGGGGTGCCGGCTGGAGGGTGTCGGTGGATTCACGGAGGACACCAGAAGGCTGGAAATCCATCACTGGTTTCAGGGAGGCCAAGAACTGTCTACAGGAACCTGGCCACACCAAGAAGAAATTACCCAGGAGCCTTTGAGGGTGTCTTCCTTAGACAAGAGGAGCCAATGCCCCCTTCAGTGCTGCCAGAGATGTGTGTGCCCCCTCGGCTCATTTCTCACTTCTGTCAGTGGTGGATGTTAAGCCAGGCAGAAAGTCGCCAACCTCCAGCTGGGTCACCTTACCAGTGACAACATGTGTGGAATGACAACTATGGGCACAGGTGGCACTTGTCATGTGGGCAGAACCGATGAGCCTGAATTGAACAATTGAATGTTCTCATTCCCTGGAGAACGAAAAAGGGAAGATCCCACCGCTGACACCAATTGCAGATTTCAATATGACGGCAGCCAAGCTGAGTTCAGGCCTCCTCTTCATCACATCTGTGTCTGAAATACGGCAGGGATGGGCTGGGAGCTGAGACCTGGCAGGGAGCTGGTGATGTAGTGCCATGAAGGTCACACACGTCTGCTTCTGGTACCCACAATCCTGTTCATCATTCTCTCAAGTTTGATAGGAGATTATGGCCTTCGCAAACCTGCCAACTCTAAAGCCCCCTAGTGGTGCACATCAGGTAGCACGAGATCCCTAGCTGTGTGCTTATGCCAGTCCAGCCCACTGAGCTTGTGGCACACGAGGTACCCGACCAGACCTCCCCCATTTTTAGTGGTCACTGTGGGATACGTCTAAATAAATATCGGGGGTGTGGTCTTTAAGCCAGCTGCCTTCACCGTGATAGGCCACCAGAAAGTAGATGTCCCTGACGTGTCACCAAGGGCAGTGTGGAGTTGGCTATCAAGGTCACACTTTTGTAGGGTCAGATGACACTAAAAACACAAATGAAGTGACAGAAACCCACAAGTCAGGAGACGATGACGAAACTCAGGTGGTCCACGCAAAACGTTTATTAAAGGTCAAAAAAAGAACAAAAAAACTGGAAAATTAAAATAGAATCAAAGTCCACCACTGTCCACCAGCAGACAGACCACCAATAGGATGTGAGGTCATATAGATACTCCATAGTGCCCCTAGGTGGCCTTTTGTGGAACTCAGATCTCAAAATGGACATGAATGACCTGAGAAGGGTGGCCGGACCACTCCGAGGATTGTGGGATATGGGAGGATTACAAGGAAACCTGTGAACGCAGAGAAGACGACGGCCATTACTTTAAAAATAAGACACATGGGGGCGCCACTGAATACAGCGCAGGAGCTTCAAAAAATTAGCCCAGCGATGTTGGTGAATGGCGGGCGTCTGAGCCCCTCAGATCGACACTCGACGATGTTAAGGAAACATTAGGCAAAAAGTAAAGGACATGACAAGTGTCCTCATCGAAAAGTGGAAATCAGGGGGGGTCAAAGTTCACTGTGCCCCTCAAAAGCCTGGCAAAAGAATTTGAGATGGTGAGGTGTCATACCAGCAGACCAAGGAGACAAGTGGCGTAGTCGGCAGGATCAGAGTCAAGAGGTTTTTTGCCTATAGAGTTGTACTTGTGGTTGAGAAGAAGAGCCCGGCAGGGGGCTAACAGACCACTGGGGTGGGTGGGGGGCATCCGTTTGAATGACAAATTTGGCACAAGGACCACAGTCAGAGTTTATAGGCTCACAGCTGTCAGGGGTACAGTGGGCAGAGAAGCTCTTACTTGTGTGTGCAAATCAACATGCAACGCGTCACCAGTCTCTGGCGCCAGAGAGCTCAGTTAAAACACATGTGAAAGGCGCTATATACTGGAGCATCACCATTGTGTCGTGGAGACCTCCAGGGCCGTCACACTCAGGTCAAGTCAGTGTGGAGATGTCACATGAAGGTTCAGTGGCTGTCACCATCCATCTCGACAAGTGGCTTCAGAATGCCACAGTAAGCCTCCGGTGGACTGGTGAGCCGATCATGCAGCCCACCAATGGACAAACGTCTGCAGCGGGCATTGCATGGTAGAGCTGACCCCACATCTGGGCTACAAGATGAGGATGGCCAGGAGGTGGCGATGGGCAGCAAAGGGGCTGATGCCTGAGCAGGGGGTGCCTAAGGGGGTGCAAGTGCCTTGCAAATTAAGTAAGGATACCAGGCTGAAGCACCCCCTGGTGGCAGTAGGGTGGCAGTAACATTAACCCAGGTGGGCTGCTTTTTGCACAGATTGGGTCACATGAGGCCACCCTGGGCTGCCCCACCAAATGAACACAAGCTGCGCATTCTTTGTGGCATGTCCCATGATTCATTGAGAGGTGGCACTGCCACGAGCCCACTAGGGGCACCACAGTGAAGTGCATTGCATGAGGCTGGCATCACGGCAGCCACCAAGGTCCACGTGGGTTTTTTTTTTCTGGACGAGCTAATCAGTGACCTAAAATGAATGAAAGTGCCCCACAGAGGGCAACTCTGCCACGCCATGATGCTCATTTGGGTGGGTGGGTGAAGGGGCTCAATGCTCCCCAAAGGTGGGTTTGGGGCTGGCATTGCCCTCATCTATATAGTGCTTTAGTTGGTATGCAGACTGGGAGTGAAGTCTGAGTCAGTGGGATGCAAATGAGAAGGGGCGGAGCTTGTGGGCTGGCCCATCAGATTGGGCAGTAGGGGCCACATGACGATGTGCTGGGGGCTTCTGGAGCCTTGTATCCAGCACAGAGGTTATATAGCGCCTTGAGTCTTTCTTCTTGTGGCGTCTCAACCTCTGTGAGGCGCTATAGACATGGCATGACATGATACCCTCACGGGGGGCTGGAGCCCATTCCAGCAGCCCCGGGTTCAAGCAGCAAAGTCACCTACACACACACACACATCCATTAGCCAACTGCAACATAGACAGACACGGAGAGAACACACAACCTTCACCCAGACCACAACCGGGCACAGGATTTGAGCCCAGAATAATGGGGTCCTACTGTACCAAAGAGGGCATGCAGAGCTGCAACCTGAGCACACAGCGCCAGGTGTCAGGCGGGCACCAACCCTGGAGGGGATGCCAGTCCGCCAGAGGGCTAACATGACCTGCTCCTTTCTGGGATGTGGACATGGAGGATGAAGGAGGTCAGGTCAGGATTTGAACCCACAATGCTAACCTCTGCGTCACCATGCCGTTCTGCAGACTTCTAACTGGACACTTTTGTGCCCAACCTGAGAAATGAGCCCCCAACTTTGATTGACAGGTGCGGTGGCTCCCCTGAGACTGGCGCTTATTGTGGACAACTGCAGGAATCGTCCCCGCGTCACACATCTCCACCAGCAGGGGGCGCCCCAGAGCGGCTGGATGGGCTTCTGCTTGGCAAGAAGAGCCGAAGCCTGATGAGAAAATCAGAGGGACGGAAATGGAGGACGAGAGATGTGATGGGGCGGGGGGGGGCATCGGGCCCCTTGAACCTCTGTGGTCTTCCTGCACGGTGCGTGTGTGGTGACGTGGGGCCGGGTGCTCCGATCCAGCTGGCACGGTGTCTCACACACACACACACACACACAGGGGATGTGAGATTTATGGCCGTCTCATTTTCCATCGACTGCTGGGAGCTTTG
Source organism: Erpetoichthys calabaricus (assembly GCF_900747795.2). NCBI lineage: Eukaryota > Metazoa > Chordata > Cladistia > Polypteriformes > Polypteridae > Erpetoichthys > Erpetoichthys calabaricus. The sequence continues at coordinate 345,970,647 of NC_041395.2, forward strand.
GCCGCGTGCAGCTCACGGAGGCGCCTGCTCTGCCGGCCGCAGCTCCAGTGCGGTTTGTGTGCGCGCTGGCGGGGAAACGAGTTGAGCGCTCGGGCTGGCAGGAGGGGGCCGACCGAGAACAAAAAGCGCATTTAAAGGGAATGGCGAGGGGCACCTGCGAGGAGAGCCCTGGCGCCCACACCCGCTGACCTCTGAGGCCCCCCCGGGACGTGATACCCACTCTTCTCGTATTCCTCTTCTCCACACCTGTCATGGATCAGCCATTTGGGAATCCAGATCAGGAGATGGCAAAAGGTGACGTCACCTGACGCCGCCTGTCTGAGTCCACAGATGGCCTCTAGTGTCACTAGGCTTGTGAAGCGCCACCTCGATGGTGACTACAGTGAGGTGGGACACGACTGTGGCTTTGGGACACTGTGAACCAGGCCACGCCCATACCCCCCCCCACATACAACACTTACAGTTTAGTTGTGACCACGCCCGCCACGTGGAGGTCCAATCAAGCCACGCCCACCACATGCCCTGTGCCTTTGCTCATTCAGCTCAATTTGTTTGCATTTTACCTTTCATCAGATAACAGTCACCAAAGCTGCCATAGTGAGTGTCAAGTTAACCACACCCACCACTGCACTGACCGCACCCCCACATGACTCTGACCACACCCTCAGTCAGCCTTTCTGTATATACCACCATTTGCATGAGACCACACCCATTATGGAAGTTTTTTACATCCACCACCATCCCTGAACACACCCACATTTCTTTGACACCGCCCACCAGATGCACTTTCACCAAGTGCCTTCCCTCGCTAAATGCAACTTTTCTAGGACCACACCCCTTCTGACCACGCCCTCAACTGTTTCTTTGACCACGCCTTCAAATATCAAACACATCCAGTTCTCACTTAACCACGCCCACTGTGTTACCCCCACATGTGTTAACCTCTGACCACGCCCTCCAAACACAGAGTGTCTTTACTTACTCAGCAGAATGAGCCACGCCCACCATTGCATCTCTGACCACGCCCTCCACATGCACTGTGTCTTTCCTTATGATGAATGATAAGTTAATGCAGGACCCCACCCACAATATGCCCTGCCCATCCTCGTATCACTAATTATGCTTAACATGTCTTGTGTGAGACCACACCCATCGTTTAAAGTTTTCATCTCACCACGCCCACCTTTGCACCTTTGGCCACGCCCATGCACTTCCCTTGCAGTGTGCCTTTGCTCAGACAACACAATCAAGTTCTGTGCCGCCCTGCCCAGCACATCCAGTTTTCATGTAACCACACCCACCTATGTACCACTGACCACACCCCCAGCAGTGTTTCCCTCTGTCATGCAGTGTGTTTGGCCACACCTACCGCTGGCCACGCCCAGTCCACTGGCTTTACTTTGCCTTATTTGGGTTCAGATCTCTTTTCCTGTTTTTTCCCAGTTCTGTTTCCTTGGCCCCTCTTGTTGTTCATCACGGACCACCAGTCCCAGAAAGGCCCCCACGTTGAGTATGTTCACTTGTTTCTGCCCCTTCAGCTTTGCCCCGCCCACCCAGTGACTGACCACGCCCTCTCGCTAAATACTGGCCACGCCCCGTCACCGCTCTGTTTCTTCTTGGGGAGGTGACGTTTATCAGCATGAAGTCCCCAGTGATGTCACTGCACACCGGTTTCTGTCTTTGTTGTGCTGGCCATGGGCGGTGACAGTGGCACTTTGTTTGATGCCACAATGTGAGATATGCAACAAACCTCCTGTGCCTCGAGTGGCAGGAGGGCGGCATCTTCAGGCAGCCAGATGATTGGCTTCTACGACTTTCTGCTTCAGACCACCCATCCGTCCCATGGACCACCTTCTTACTTCAGGCTTACTGGCACCTTTGTGTCCCTGTCCTGCAGGTGACCCTTTCCAGCTCCTCTCAGCATATCAGGGGTGTGAAATCCACAAGCCCCGGGGAGCTGAGTGGACCACCGAGTGGATTTGCAGTCATTGGCTGGCCGTCCAGCCCACCAGACACCCCAGTCCTGTTCACCTGCTGTGAAATTTGCCGTTAGCGGGTTTTTTACGGGGGTCCCTGTAGTCACTCCTTTCTTACTTTTGAACACTTCAGTGCTGTCCCCTCCTCATTTCAGTTTGGCTCAACTCCTCCAGACCTTTGTCTTCAGTTGACTTGTGCGTCACACGTAGGGGGCGCTGTGTTACCCAAGCCTAGGACCCTGTTAGTCCTGCAGCCCACTCCCAGCAGGTCACCTCCCTAATGACCCCTCACAGCTCACACCAGCCCGGTTGCTCTTCTCTGTTCTTGTCTTTTTCTTTGTAACACGGAGACAAGAACTGAGCGCCATAATCCAGGTGGCTCCTCACATGTGTGTTATGTGACTTAAGCATAAGCCTCCATTACAGCCTGTGACACTAAGAAGTGACAGCAGAGGTCCCCTCATCATCTAAACATGTCCATCAGGTCACCTCTTCACCTTCATGGGCTTCAGCTGTGGGGCTTTGGCTCCTTTGGTCTTTTCCTCCTCAGTTCCTCTCCATGGTGGTCCTCACTGGACTCTCTCTGGTGCTGCTTTGTCTTTCTTTGTGATACGGAGGACCCAAGAGGAAGGAGCCACAAGTGAAGAACAAACTGCCTGAGAGTTTGGGACATCAGGCGGACCCCACGGGACTTTCATTATTTCAACACGTCACTCCTGTCACTCTTGTCACTCCTGTCACTGCATCTGCTTTGCAGGTTTCTTCTCTCTCAGTCTTTTCTCAGTTCCTCTCCATGGTGGTCCTCACTCAGCCCCCGTTTCTCTCCTGTGGACTTTCTCAGGTGCTGCTGTGTCTCTTTTTGTAATATGGACACCAGACCTGAACACAGCCCTCCAGGTGACGTCTCACTCGTGTCAAATATCTGAAGATCGACTGGCACTGTGGACGTCAGATTAAAATACCTCAGTCATGGGTCCCGATGCTCTCCACTTATTTCATCTCCTTCAGTCGTCTCCTCCTCAGTTGCTCTCCATGGTGGTCCTCACTCAGCCCCCGTTTCTCTCCTGTGGACTTTCTCAGGTGCTGTTGTGTCTTTTCTTTGTTTTAATTTGGAGACCAAACCTGAACACAGAAGTCCAGCCGAGGCCTCACCTGCACGTTTTATAACTTAAGCTGAACCTCCTTTGTGTCACACATCAAGGCGCTATATAACCTGCCGTCCCTATGAGTCCTCACAGCCACTTGCATGTCACCTCCACGTCACCACTTGTCGCCTTCCTCTGGTGCGGCGCTGTCTTTTGTTTCTGACCCCCTCCTGCACTGGCGCTATATAAGCTACGCCAGCCCCCCGCTAGTGCTAGTTGCCTCGTCACCTTCACTTAAAGGGACACCCCACCCAGAAATGTCATTGTCTTTGAATGTCACTTACCTCATGTGCTTCATACTTGGAATCTCCTGTTTTCACGCCGAATGAGAGAAGATCATTTGTCAGGTGATGGAGCCAAACGGTCACCAATGGCAGACCACAGCGAAGGTCGAGAACAAAAGCGATGAAAGTCTCAGCCCCTCGAGTCGCACAATCCACTGCCTGACATCCCGCCGACGGCTCAAAGCCAGCAGAACGCTAGAACATCATCGGCGTTTACTTCTGCAGCGTGACGTGTGCTGAGCAGCGCAATGCATTCCCACAATCCTCTGCTTCGGAATTGAAGACTGGGCTCTTGACCAATGACTATGGTAGATATGATGATATGAATGAGATGAATGAGATATTGCTCATTCACGGCGCGTTTTCCAGAAGTGGTTTACTAAACATTGGGGACTCTGCTTGTGGATCATGTGACACGAGTTACGTGACATTTTTTTTTCGATGGACATTTCGACTTTGTTTGCTGTTGTCCTGCGTTGGTCGCCTACGGTGACCAGTGAATTGTAAACTCTTCTCACGTCTTTTCGACACGAACAGAAACAGGAGATTCCAAATTGTCCTCGGCTGTCCCTGTGAAGCACACGAGGTGACATTTTGTTTCTGGCTGGGGTGTCCCCTTAAGCACAACTTCTTCCTTCCACATTGATATCCGGTTGTCCTTCTCAGTCGTGTCTGCCCACCATCTGGATGTGGACCCTGACAGGACCACCAAGACTCTCACATCCTGCTCATAAGGCTCACTTTCGAGTGTCGGACCACCCGCTGGGTATTCAAAGCTCACATTTCTCCTCCCTACGTGTAAATGTCGCCTGCTGCCAGTCTGCCCGCTCCTGAAGCTGCCCAGCCGCCTCTGTCTGCCCTTCTCTGGACCTGACCGGCCTCTGCTTTCTACTCTCATTAATCACAGCACTGCCCCCTGCTGGCCCCCACTCTCATTTACGGACCCCCAGCCACACACTTCTGTCAGTTGGAAGGCTCAGCTGCCTGAAACCCCACAAGCCCTCTGCACCCCTCTGACTTTTTGGTCAACGGCGGGCAAAAGGTCAAAGTTGGGGGTCCGCAAAGGCAGAAGAACAGAACAGAACCACCAATCCCAGCAGGAGAGCTAATCGGACGTTTGGCTACTAATGTGGTGGTGAGGACTCAGCTGACGTTCTGCATGCAGTTTGGTCTCCATGTTACCAAAAAAACTAAAAAACCTCAAAGCAGCACGAGAGGAGAAGAACCCTGATGGAGGACCACCGAGGACGACAGACAAGGAAAAAAGACACAACGGCACTTGAGGAAGTCTAGCAGAGAGGACCATGGTGAGCATCTGAGGTGGAAAGATTTGAGGAGAAGAACCAACTGGACAGGAGGAGGAGGAGGTGGCAGCAGGGATGGCACGGGCAGAAGAGGAGCCAGCGGACGTTAGGTGACACAGTGCCCCGTATGTGTGATGCACAAGTCAAAGGAAGTTCTGCTCAAGTCACAAAACACACACACACTGGTGAAGCCTCACATGGACATCTCTGTGGGGTTTATGTCTGCATATTAGAAAAAGACAAAGCAGCACAAGAGAAAGTCCAGAGAAGAACATCCAGGACCACCATAGAGAACAAGTGAGGAGGAAAGAGTGAGGAAGACAAACCAAATGGAGATGAAGAGCTGAGCTGGCTGGAGCATTTAGGATGATAAAGGGCGTTCACTAACGTTTGTGGTGCTAATGGGTGTCATAAGGAACTTGGATATCACAATGGCAGGGCCTCACCTGGAGAACCGTCAACTGTTTTGGTCTCCATGTTAGAAAAAAGACAAAGCAGCACCAAAGAAAGTCCAGATGAGAACAACAGGACAGACTCAGGAGCACCATAGAGAGCGAGTGAGGAAGACAAACCAAATGGAGATGAAGAGCCGACCTGCCTGAACAGGAATGTGTGGACCACACCTGTGACTTAGAAACCCTGCCAGCTCTAATGGAGGTTCTGCTCAAGTTGTGTAACCCTCTGGTGAGGCCTCGCCTGGAGCGCCAGGTTCAGTTTGGGTCGCCAGTTTACAACAAAAAGACAAAGCAGCACCAGAGGAAGTCCAGAGGAGAACAAGAGGACAGACTCAGGACCACCATGGGGAGCAAGTGAGGAGGAAAGACCAAAAGAGATGAATGTGCTCAGTTTACACAAATGGAGATGAAGTGTTTAAGCTTACAAAGGGAATGAGTCCGGTGGGCTTGGGCTTCGACTTATTAATGTTCTAGTGTATACTTGTGCTGAATCCCACACTTGTGAGACCTCATCTTGGGTCCTACGCGCAGTTTGGATCTCCATATTACAACAACAACAAAAAAGAAAAAGACAAAGTAGCACCAGAGAAAGTCCAGAGAAGAACAACTGGGGTGGTCCAAGACCATGGAGAGCAACTGAGGAAGAAGGAGAAGAAGCAGATGGAGATGAAGAGGTGCCACAGCTGAAATGGACAGGAATGGTTACGAGGGCTAATGTTATAATGTCATATAGCGCCCTGTATGTGTGAAGCACACGTCAAGCCACATCTGTGTGCACTTTGGGTCTCCAGATCACAGAAGAGACAAAGCAGCACAAGAGAAGGTCCAGAAGAGAGCAACCAGGGTGAGATGAGACAACTGAGGAGGAAAGATGGAAGGAGAAGAAATGGAGATGTGGAGCCGACCTGAGCGAAGCGTTGAAGATTATAAATGAAATCAGTGGATCTCTCCTTGTTACTCAAACACCCTGCGGGTTACAGTGGAGTTGTGATGCACTGGCGAGGCCCCCTCAGTGTTCAGCTGTGGTCTCCATTTTATAAAAAAAGACAAAGCAGCACAAGAGAAGGTCCAGAGGAGAGCAACCAGGACAAGATGAGGCAACTGAGGAGGAAAGAGAGAAGGAGAAGAACCAAATGGAGATGAAGAGGTGACACGACCTTACGAGGAATCTCAGCTGTCACCACGAGAACACGGGGACACGGCTGGAAATTTGGCACAAATGAACGTTAGGTTTTTCTTGACACAAATAACGACAGCGGGGCTTTACGGACCCTTGAATCTCTGTCTTGTTTGGAGGATTTCGGTGAGCTTCCTGGTCCGGATGGCCTGCTTGTGTGGAATTCGTTTGTAATATTCCTGTAGAAGGAAGCTCCCTCGCCCCCTCATCTGGACCAGAAAGTCATTAGGCTAAAAGCCAAGTGCAGAATTGGCATGAAATAACCCAAAGCTGGGCTACCGAGTCATGTGACTGTAAACGAGATGGGCAGAGCCAAAACACAGAGGATCAACCACACGTGGGAAAAAAAATAAAACAAAAATGGTGTTGGGCGCTGAGCGGCTTCGTCAGACGTCACCTAAAGCAGAGCCCTGGCACGTTTCATCACGAGGACGTGTGGCGCTGTGGGTTGGCCCCTCGCTCCCACTTCTCTGTTTCTAAGCCGTGGACCCCCGCTATGCCACAGACTGTCGGCTCATTTCAGAGGGCAGATCAGCGGCTTTAACTGAAAATGCGTCACTTGGGTGCCATTCTGTGGGTGGCATGGTGGCACAAGGAGCATGGGGCTCACATCCTGGCATGGAGTTGCATGTTCTCCTCCACAGACACATGGGTTAGGTGGACGGGGTGAGCGCATGTGCGTGTGTGTGATGGGCTGGCACCTTGTCCACGTGTTGCTCCTGCCTGCCTTGCCCTGTGCAGGGTAAGTGGGTTTGAAAATAGATGGTTTGTTATTTTGTGGTTATTAATAGGAATTTGTAAAATTCCCATCTTAAGGATAAAGCTGAGAAATTGTAAATTAGGAAGCCGTACCTCCTGGCGGACCCCCAAGTTCGGCCCCCCTTTCTTTCTTGTTTTGGAGGATTTCGGTGAGCTTCCTGGTCCGGACTGCCTGCTCATGTCAAATTTGTTCTGTCAGGTCAGCTCCACGGCTCTTACTTAATGTCCTGCAACAACTCAGATGTCCAGCCAAGCTTAAAAAAGAATAAAAAAATCAAACACAGAAAGACGGGGGCTGAACGGCACCCCCCACCCCCAACATACGCAGGTTCAAATAGGCAAAGACAGCAGGAAAAATAAACCAGAAACAAAAGAAAGGAGAAGCTCGTAAAACAAAATTTCTCTTTAATTTGTAAGTGTCAACAGCAGTACAAAAGATGGAGTGATGGTGAAACGTTTTAGGAAAAGGAGGACACACTCTTGAGGTAAATGAGCTTCAACAGGCAGTCACTCCCCCCGAGGATCTCGACGCCCCGTCCGCTTACATCCACTGATTAGGAAAAAAAAAAAGGAAACTAAAAAACGAGATGGCGTTACGTTACAATATGGCGGAAAAAAACAAAAAAAAAAAAAACAAAAAGTGAAGAGCGTCCCAAACGGCGGGTGAAGTCTCGATCGGGCGTGAATATCGATGAAGTACCACGAAGACAGAGGAGACGAGACTCCCAGACGTACCACTGGATTATTTTACCTTTAGTTTTACCTCACGTCAATACTGCACAGGAAACCAATGAGAGGCTGCTTTACGGAATAAAGCCAAGCGACAAAGGAAAGGAAAGAAAATCGTAAAACGAAAACCGAAAAGGTGTGTTTTTTGTCAGGTGATCGACAGGTTGGTTGGTTGGTTGGTTTGTCTTTTTCTTTTTATACAATAATAATAATAATAATAATAATAATAATATCCTTAGCAAACAGCGGCCTTTTGTACGGTAGAAAGAAGAGTGTGAAGACACGTGTGATGGCGACCTCGAAGTTCAAAAAACTTTACACTGGACTGTACAGGAGATTCGGATAAACTATTTACATTTGTCAAAGCAGCAACAGACACGAGTCCACCTCATGGAGAGACGCCCAGACGGCGCCCCAGGGTCCGCACGCCGAGGCCAGTCGCCACAGGGGCCGTCCCGGACAGCAGACGCGCAGCAGCTAGCATGTCAGTCCAGCATGTCATGAATTGTGCTGATTAAATTAACACAGAAGACGACCTCACGAAAAAAACACATCACAGACAAATCTCCATGGCGCAAAGGAGCGGAGTTACAGTAATGGCGCAGCGGGCACGGCGGGCACATGAGAGGGGCCTCGCCAAACGTGACTATGCACTGGGCACACAGATTCGATGCCCACCCCTCAGCCACTTCTTGGTTCTTGGTGGTGCTCAGCCAATCAGACGGCCTTCTTGGGCACCCCCCCCCCCCCCATACAAACTGGACCCTACTGGGCCTGGCTATTCAGACTGGCAAACGTTACTCGGTGGCTCAGCCTGGACCCTACTGGCACCGGCCACAAGTTGCGGTTCAGCCATTCATACCGGACAAGCCAGCCCTCAGCCCCTCTGACTCACTGGACACTAACCAGTAGCTCAATCCACCCGGAACGAATTTCAGACTGGACCCTGCCACCTGGCAAGTTGGCACTCATCCATACAGAGCAGGTATTTACTTGGCATTCAGACCGGACCCTCCTGGGTCTTTTCAGACTGGGCACTAAAGTGGCGCCCAGTAGCTCGGCCCAGATACGCCCCGAACTGGCACGATGCCACCCGCTGGCCAAGCCTGGACACGGCCGCACGACCCCTCGGCTGGACAGCAGTGCAGAAATGAAGCGTCCTCCGGGCGAGCGTAGCATCGACATGAGGTATCGCGACTTGTCAGTTTGAAGATGGAGCGACGAAGAGAGACGCACAACGAAAACACAAATTCCAACATAACTTATACTTCACTAAGGATTCTCGAACAAAAATAGAATTCCTATGTTATATTTACAAATCGAGACGCCAGCGGCAGACGGTGACGAGCTTCTCCGACTCTGTTTTGAGCTCCGGGTCTTTTTGTCGTTTCCTGATTGTCCTCGAAACTTTCTCATTTATTTCTTTCTTCTTGTTATTAGTTTTGTTTGTTAACTTAATTTGAATTTTGCGCCGTCCGTTCACTTTTTTTAGAGCCGACTCGGGCTAATAAATACACAAAGCGAGGCGGACGGACAGACGCGGGCGCACAGAGCCTCGGGCAGGTAGCGGCCATCGCGTGAGCACAGGACCGGACGGAGCGAAAACAAAAGAGTTCACAGATAAATAAACAAAAACAACAAACAGGAAATTCAACAAACAAAATAAAAAGAGGGTACCAAACGGGCAACTGTGAGGCAGATGCCCACATGAGTCCAAGCGGGAGACTTCACATTAGTCAGAAACGGTGAAGAGACTCGACATCCAGTGCTTAGAGCGCTCACTCGTCAAATCGGCGCCATCTTCTCGCCGTACCTCCGTTAAGTTTTCTCGCCAGCCTGGCCTGGTCAGGTATGAACTAAAAACGAGAAGAGGGAACTCGGAAGAAGAGAAAGGGTTAAGGGCGAGACGCGGGCCGCCCCACTAGACTTACGATTTGGGCTCATTTTACGTTTTGTTTTTCTGGTCGTCAAATCCACTTCTGAGATTCATTTGTCGTTCTTAACTTACGGCGATTTTTTCTTTTTTGTTTTGAACCGCCATTTTGTTTTTTCATTTGCTCTGCCATTTTGTCGGTCCTCTGTATGCTTCGATTTTTTTCTCTCTCGCACATTTTATTTTTTACCATTATCAAATTATTAACCACGTGTTATTTCCCAGGACTCCATTTTGTGTTAGCAGGCGCCGCCATTTTAAGTGTTGGTATTTCCAGGAATACGAGGGGTGGTTGCCTGGAGTGCGTCCTTGGAAGTCACGCCGAAGGGGACAAAAAACGACATCGATGTGGCTGAATGGGAGTCGTCGCCCGAGATTGCGGATATTCGGACTGACGGTGGCAGGCGGGTCGTTTGGTGTTTTGTTAATAATAATAATTCTTTGCATTTCTATAGCGATTTTCTCACTACTCAAAGCACGTGCAGGTTAAGGGCCCAACAGAGCAGAGTCCCTATTGGCATTTACGGGATTCGAACCGGCGCCCTTCCGATTGCCAGTGCAGATCCTTAGCCTCAGAGCCACCACTCCGCCCACGATAGCATTTTGCTTTTGACAGAACGGTCGACTGTTCTGCCAGGTGTCAAACCCCAGTGTTGATAACGTTTGTATTTCCCACACCTGCGTTATACTTTGGTTTTATGTTAAACGTTTACGTTACTTGGGCCTTTGACGATGCTGAACGCAATTCTCAAATCTATTTTTACGGATAAAGTTGTTTTGAAAAAAATGTTTTTTTCTGGCGACATTATCCGCAATTTCAGGTTGATTTTCATACTCATTGCCAGATAGACGTGTGACAAGTCAGACGGTGTAAAGGTCAGGTAGTTTTGTGTTGGCCAAGATTACGGATACAAAATAACTGATGTGCATGTAAACCTTCGACTTTCAGGTGTGATGCTGCTCATACCGACTTCACGCTTTCAACTTCGCCGTTGATTTCTCGTTATTCACCTTCTCAGTTTTGCCCCCTAGTGCCGGCCTACCACTTCCCAACCCTTGGGGCAGAAGAACACCACTGCTGGTGACCCGTGACATCATCGAGTTCACGCACGTCATGTTACTCTGCCCGAAGGGGGGAATTGGACCAGGAAAGTGAGACGTAGTTCAAACAGAGATTCCGATTCCCACGTAGACTTTTGCGCAAAAAATTCTTTACTGAACATTAATAACGTTTTGTGCATGCGGAGAATTCAATCTTGATATCGTTTTTTTTGTAGCTAACTACTCTTTACAATTTTTGCTCCATTTTTGACCCCATTTCGGTTTGTATTTGGGCGCCACTATTGGCATTACTGCCGCGATTGACTCCCAGTTAACCGTGACACGCAATTCTCATCCGAAGTCGTGGATCATCACCACCTTTGTTTGCATCCCCTTTCTGAAAATCGTTCTCAGTACTGATTACCGATTTCTCGACTCTCATTTTGATTTTTGGCGATGATATTTTTGACTTTCCGGTTACGATGCCATCTTTGTTTATGACTACACCAGCGTTTCTCAACCTTTAAGTGTTTGCGACCCGAGTTTTCGTAACAGTTGTTAACGCGCCCCCCTAACGTTTTTTTGAAAGGAGCCCACTAATACCAATTTGTTCTTTTTAATTAATGATATCTCATAGATGCATATTTTATTATCTGCGGTGGGTTGGCACCCTGCGCGGGATTGGTTCCTGCCTTGTGCCCTGTGTTGGCTGGGATTGGCTCCAGCAGACCCCCGTGACCCTGTAGTTAGAATATAGCGGGTTGGAAAATGGTTGGATGGATGGATATTTTATTATACCTACTTAACTTTTATCGACATTTATCTGACTCTACTTTTCTTTTTCTAGTATCAGAATGTAGTTTAAGTTCATTTGTTTTGGTTTCAATAGATGGATTTTTCATATTTTCGATTCTTTTTTTTTTTTTCATATCTTCGCGGCCCCCTTTTTGTTACGTCGCGCCCCACAGTTTGACAACCACTGGACTACATCTGTTCTTCTGCTCCTTTTACTCTTTTCTTCCTCCAAAAGCACAATGCATCCCAATTATGGGAGATTCTGTCCCGCCTAAGGAGACCCGGAGGAAGTCTGCGTTTGGTTCGGAAGGCAGAAGATGTTATCAGGAAAATGAGCTGGAAGTCAATTAAACCAAATAGCAAAACCCGAGAAATGGAATCCACCGTCTCTGGTCGCTGACCCAGTTACGTCAAAGGCTGCGACTTCGGTAACGGCCCTAGCAACTGCATACAAAGAACCGATAAAATGGTGGAGCCCATGAAAAACAAAATGGTGTGGGAAAAGACACGAATACTCGGCCTCACCTTTCAAATTCTCCACACAGGTGGCATTGCAGTGGTGGTGCTGCTGCTGCTTTGCAGTAAGGAGATTGTGGGTTCGCTTCCCAGGTCCTCCCTGTGTGGAGAGGGCTTTGAGTAGTGAGAAAAGTGCTATAGAAATGGGAAGAATTTAATTTAAAATATATTAATGAATCTCAGAAATGGAATCAGTGAACAATGAAGGGAGAGGAAAATCCGAACAATGAACCCAAATCATAAGGTCCAATCGGAAGAAACCTGGAAATGACTGGCGGCTGAGAGAGTAAACAGCTGGTGTCCCCTAGGGGGCTCCTCCAGATGTCACACGGTGTGGGATCAAAGATGGCCGCAAGGGGGGGGGGACGCCCAAGGGAGCACATCCATCCCGCGGCTATTTAGTGATCATGACAATTCGCTGGCGCCCCAGGGTCGCGCCCAGCCAGACATTCCGCACATCGAGGTTTGGCCCGACACTCTGTTGCCCCCCCAACACTTAAGACTTTTTTTCTATTGTTTCTCGTTTGTGCTGCCAGGACGCACAACGCCGTTAAGACTTTTGCTGCTGTTGGACCCTACGCCCCCCTCCCCCCCGGAACCCTGGAATGAGCTGTTAAGACGGCATGAGAGTGGGGACAGGTGCCGGACCACTGCTCGCTGCGCAGCTCGTCTTCAGATTCCCGAGCGCCGTCCTGTTCCACAAGAACGATTGTCTAAGACTCTGCAGTGTCTCTGTTAAGACGTTTGGAAGAAGAGTTTGGCACACGAGGAGTTTGATTCCGGAAGGAAAGAAAGAAAGAAAGAAAGAAAGAAGGTGGGCTGAGCTGGGAGCCGGAAGCCTGCCCTCCTATCCGTTCCGCACGCTCGTTTCCTCGTATGTTTTGTTCGTTTCTTTTCTTTTTTTTTTTAAATAATTCAGATTAAAAACACATTCACAAGCTGTTGGCTAGCACAGCATACCTGAGTGAGAATATACAAGCCCATCAAAAAACAGTAAAACGTACCCCCCCGCCCCGCCCCCCGCCGCGTGCCCACACCACGCGCCAGTGTGCGTGGGCGCGCGCCCGTGTAAGTAAAAGGTAAGACTGTGAGAGAGCGACGGGTTCGCATTTAATGTTAGAATTCAAGTCCTGGCATCTGAAGGTTTGTAGGTAAAAACCTAAAACTTGAAAATGTCCATGAACGAAACAAACAACGTCCGTTTAAAAAATAAAAATAAAGATTAAAACAATCAAACTGCTTCACGCTTTAGGAAACATTTAAGACCATTTTGCTGATGTGGAGCCACACAAGCATGCAGACTCGGTAAGAACATTTTCTGAAAACAAAAAGGAAGAGTTTTTTTTTTCTTTTTTTTTCGGTGTTTTCCTCACCCCTGTGTGAGCGGGCGAGCGAGCGGGCAGGTGGGCAGATGCGCCCCCTCCCCTCACCCCCACCTCAGTTGGCACTGACGGCCTCGTGGGCTTCATTGTCACTGCTATAGTCCGACTTGGGGTCGTCCTCGTAATCCTCGTACATATCCATCTCGTCCTCGCCGTTCACCGTCTCGTTGCCCACCAGGCCACTGCCTTCCACCTTCATGCTGTAAGTGCTCTGGATGACGGGAATGGCGGGCTCGGGGCTCGCCGAGGTGCTCGAGCAGTCCGACGTCATCTGGGGGGAGGGTGTGGTGGTCGCCATGGTGATTGCCCCGGGATACACCACTCCGGCTGCTGTGCTGATTGGAATCTGCGGCTGCTGCCTAAAGGACAAAAGAATCTGCGTTAGAAATTTGGGGAGCAGTGGAACTGAAGGCCGAGCAACATGTGACACGTCACCAGCCTGTGAGATGCCAGTCAGTCACAAACAACACGGAGCTCAAATCTGATTACTGCCATTAGGGTTACATCACATGGCTGGCTTTTACTTTTCATTAGACCTTCTTGCTTATTGCTTTCAATTCTTGGACTCTTGCATGTGTCCTCAGAACAGCAACACTAGTGAGACACACACACACACACTGTGCTGCACGGAACTCAAGTTAGGGAAGGAAGACCAAAACGTTAAAGAAACTGTAGGCATCATCGCTAGTTATGGTGCCAGACAGTAGTACCACACTGCATGTGGATTGGCAATGTCACTGGAGTCTGGGCACAGAACAATGAGGACCTTAAAGGCCGATAATAGAGATGAGACACCAGGGGGCGACAGAGTCAGGGATACCATCAGAAACTAAAAGACAACCTAGTCAGGGGTGCCATCTGGCATTAGTGGGTTGACGTAGTCAGGGATGCAATCAGGGACTAAAAGGAGGCTGAATCAGGAAGACCACCAGACAATAGAGGGCGACATAGTCAGGGATACCACCAGACACCAGAGTGGGGCGTAGTCAGGGATACCATCAGGCATTAAGAGGGCAACATAGTGAAACATACCACCAGACACGAGAGTGCAACAAAGTCAGGGGTACCACAAGAAACGTAGTCAGGGATGCCATCTGGCATTAGTGGGATGACGTAGTCAGGGATGCGATCAGGATCTAGAGGGCAACATAATGAGATCTACCATCACACACTAGAGGGCAACATAGTCAAGGGTACCACAAGAAACAAGAAACTACAAGAAGACGTAGTGAGGAATACCACCAAACACTAGAGGGTGACGTAGTCAGGGATACCATCAGGCATTAAGAGGGCAACATAGTGAAACATACCACCAGACACTAGAGGGCAACATAGTTAGGGATACCATCAGTAATGGAGTTTAGACATTAGAGGGTGATGTAGTCAGGGAGACCATCACACACTAGAGGGCAACATAGTCAGGGATACCACCAGACACCAGAGTGGGATGTAGTCAGGGATACCATCAGGCATTAAGAGGGCAACATAGTGAAACATACCACCAGACACTAGAGGGCGACGTAGTCAGGGATGTGATCAGGATCTAGAGGGCAACATAGTTAGATCTACCATCACACACTAGAGGGTGACATAGTCAGGGTTGCCATCAGTAATGGACTTTAGACATTAGAGGGTGATGTAGTGAGGTAGACCACCAGACAGTAGAGGGCAACATAGTCAGGCATACCATCAGACACTAAGAGGCATTAGGGGGTCGACGAAGTCAGGGATACCATCAGAAACTAAAAGACGACCTAGTCAGGGGTGCCATCTGGCATTAGTGGGTCGATGTAGTCAGGGATGCAATCAGGGACTAAAAGGAGACTGAATCAGGAAGACCACCAGACAATAGAGTGGGACGTAGTCAGGGAGACCACCAGACAGTAGAGGGCAACATAGTCAGGGGTACCATAAGAAGCTAAAAGGCGATGTAGTCATGGATACCATCAGACACCAGAGTGGGATGTAGGCAGGGATACCACCAGGCATTAGAAGGTTGACAGTGTCAGGGATGCGATCAGGATCTAAAGGGCAACATTGTGAGATCTACCATCACAAACTAGAGGGCAACACAGTCAGGGGTACCACAAGAAACAAGAAACTATAAGAAAATGTAGTGAGGGGTACCACCAGACATTAGAGGGCAACATAGTCAGGGGTACCACAAGAAACTATAAGAAGACGTAGTCAGGGATGCCATCTGGCGTTAGTGGGACGATGTAGTCAGGGATGCGATCAGGATCTAGAGGGCAACATTGTGAGATCTACCATCGCACACTAGAGGGCAACATAGTCAGGGGTACCACAAGAAACAAGAAACTATAAGAAGACATAGTGAAGGATACCACCAGACACTAGAGGGTGACATAGTCAGGGATACCACCAGGCATTAGGGGGTCGACGAAGTCAGTGATACCATCAGAACCTAAAAGGAGACTGAATCAGGGATACCACCAGACATTAGAGGGGTGACATAGTCAGGGATGCCATCAGTAATGGAGTTTAGACATTAGAGGGTGATGTAGTCAGGGAGACCACCAGACAGTAGAGGGCAACATAGTCAGGGGTACCATAAGAAGCTAAAAGGCGATGTAGTCATGGATACCATCAGACACCAGAGTGGGATGTAGGCAGGGATACCACCAGGCATTAGAGGGTTGACAGTGTCAGGGATGCGATCAGGATCTAGAGGGCAACATTGTGAGATCTACCATCACACACTAGAGGGCAACACAGTTGGGGATACCACCAGGCATTAGAGGTTTGTCATCAAATAGTAGAGGGTATCAAAGGGAAAATACCAGTAACCGAGTTCAGACATTAGAAGACCATGTAGTCAGAGATACAATCAGACACCAGAGAATGACGAAGTCCATGAGATCATCAGACATCAGAGGGTAACGGTAACAGAGTGAAGACACTTGGAGGGCGACGTGCTCAAGACTTCCATTGCTTTGTTGAAAAATGGTTATTTCTGGTAAAGAAGGCTCAGGTTTTGAGGTGGACTTTACTACACATGGGACAATATGGACCGTAGAAACCTGTAGCAGAGCTCAGGCACTAGAGGGCGATGTTGCTGCTAGCTGGGTGTGTCATGAGCAGCAGAACAGATTTTAGATGCCAATGCACTTTCTATCCAAGAGCACCACCAGTAACACTAGAGGGCAAGGTTGCCAACGTTATGGTCAGTAACAGAGTTCAGACACTGGAGGGCGAGGTAGACAGAGAGCACACACTAGATGAAGGTTAGTAAGTCATTTTAGGTAAGGGAGACAGGTAAGGTGGATCAGCTCCCTAATGGCGGTGCAGGAGAATAACAAAGCATTGCAAGTGGATGAACACACGCGTACAGTAAGTACGAATTTCAGTGGCTCTGTACCCCTTAATGACCTATGAGCCTGTCATATACTCTACTGTCCTTACCCTGTTGTGGTTGCACTCCCTTAAACTTCGCTGCACCCTGCACATGTGCCACTAAGGACCTTGTAAATAAATCACTTCCCAGCTGGGGCCGCCACGATTGGTGAGAATCTAAGAATTAATGGTCTCACCTATTTTACAGGAGGGATGAGGGGTCCACCCGAAACCCCCCCAGTGCATCTCTCTCAGCTTTTGTCCTGACAGATGACACAAGACTGTCACCGTCATGTATGGACAGCATAACAAGAACACGGACGTGACATGAAGTGACAGTTTACACACACTCCATGTCCATGATGTGTGTTCAGTCCTCGCAGCTGTTAACAGAATTAGCAGAGATAAACATCAGGACTGCAGATGGATTCCAGAGGAAAGGAGTCGGCCGGCCCTTCTTCTTCGGAAGCTTTGACACAAAAAGGTTTTATGAAGTCCAAGGTAATCTTCTGTGAAAATAATCCCTTTTGTTATCCAGTTCTGTTTCTACTTCTTCAATGGCTTACTTTCACCCTACTCAGTTTCTTCTTATCACCTCCATATTGAAGATTTTTTGCCAGTTCCCTCCAGTTCATTTTAGTGCTGCATTCTGCCTTTGCACTCCCTGGCGCCTACGGGAGATTCTCCTTTAAAGGTACCCATCACTCTTACCCGTTGTCACAGGTGGCTGGGGGTGGTACCCAGCTGGGATGTCCCGGAGGAGGGCTTATGCCTCCCCCAGACCACGTGGGAGCGACCGCCCTGGTGGCTTTGGGGACCTTTGAAGCTCAACCCTGCAGGGGCCCGTGGTCACCGCCAGGGGGCGCCCCAATGCCTGAGGAGCCCTGGCTGTGGCGGAAGTGCTGAGGGGAAGAAGACCAGGGACACCCGGAGTGCTTCTGGGTATGCAGCCGGCACACTGGGGAAGATTGTCGGAAGGCACCTGGAGCACATCTGGGTGGCTATAAAAGGGGCCACCTCTCTCCATTCGGGAGCTGGAGTCGGGTGAGGAGCAGGACAAAGCTCGGGTGGAGAAGAGAAGAGGCGGCCTGAAGAGAGTGAGGCATAGTGAAGAGGCCTGGACTTTGGGGGAGTTTGGGGTTGTGTGTGCACCTGTAAATAATAAGTATTCTAAAATAAACGTGTGGTGGTGCTTTTCAACATGTCTGTGTCCGAGTCACGTTCCACACCGTTTAACAGGCTGGCAAAGAATATCTTGCTACTCAAAACCCCTGCCTGCAGAGGGCGCTGGGCCACAGTTGAGCTTTAGAGCAGGGCAGCTGTGCCTGTTTATGAGGAAGCAGGTGTGGCCCCCTAGTGGTCCCTTAGCCCCTGGGGTATCGCCCGCCACGGCTTATGCTGTAGAAACGTCAGCCAGAGATTTCTAACAAAAGGAGACGGATTTTCTAGTTAAGCACTGATTGGCTAATTGTTCTGAAACAATACACAATATTTGACTTCAGAGATAGTGGACCCCATGTTGAGCAGATCGGTGGTTGTGGCGCCCCCTTGTGTCCAGGTTCTCAAGCAGCAGGGTGTGGTAACACTAAGTTTATATTATTTCAGTACAATGGCATAAAGCCCACTCTCTCCGTACTGAATGTGCCAACCTGGGTAGGATTACTCTTACTGACCATCACAGCTGGGGGCCACTCAAGACCCTGTGTCTAGCAGGATGAACCCTACTGAGGTCTTTGAGGTTCTCTAAGGGGCCGCTAAGGGATAACATGCTGTGCCCACACAAAGGTCCCTTAGTAAGTCAGCCACTCTGGTCCTCTCCAGCACACCTCAGGAGTGAGAAAAACTGGCAGAAACCCCCGGTGCCACTAGAGGGGGATGTTCTGCCCATATGACACCAAGGAGACCCCCAAAAGTACCTACAGCAGTTTAAAAGAACTTGGTATGGAGTCGGGTGGCAAATATAGTGAAGGGAGGAAGGAGTACAGGGAGAGCTCGAGCACCGGGGTACACAGGGGTTACTGTGGTTTGGCCCGACCCCAAGGGCGGAGGCGTCTGGCATCTTTTTCGTTTGTCGTCCCCCTTCTGTTGCTAACCAAACGCCTTTTTATTATTACTGTGGACTCCTGTGTTGCTGTTTTGGGGTTCAAGGGCAGCACCAGAGAGCCCCTGCAGCCCACACCCGAATACGACGTGGCCCCCGTGGAGCCAGAGCACTCTGACAGGACGGCCACCTCACGTCACTCACCCCTACAAGCGCGCTGAAGCCCCCACAGGCCCGACTTCACTGAAGCGTCGCTCTCTGGCTTCCAGAACATCATCTCGACGTAATTTCATAATTTGCCGTCTGCCTTTGTTTTAATTTAATCAATTAGAACCATTATGCTTCACTTGAGGTTAAAGCAGTGTAATTTAGAGTTGCATTTTAAAACAGAGCTGCAATTAATTTCAACTGCGGCCAAATGTTTCTTATTAAAAACACCAGGCTCTGGGTTTGTACGAGAGGAGTGGCCCGCTAATGAAAAACGGCATTCCGGTTGTGGGAAGCCATTGAGAAGACTCGCTGTGCCCCTCGTCGGGATGAAACTCAAGACATTTAGAGCAGCCTGCTCGGCTCGTCGTGAAAGCAAACCCACCCGTAGAGCCTCTGGCCCTCCTGGCACTACCAGGCTGTAAACACGGGTTCAAGGGAAAGCAAAGAGGGACGGACTGGAAATGAAAAAGACCCCCAGAGGTAGCAGAAAATCAGAAGGGGTTCAGCCCAGGGGGGATGTCACCTACCCCACAGTGAAGAACTGCCGCATCTCCTGCCGTCGGGATCGCATCATCTGCTTGTACTCGCCGATGCGCAGCTTCTTGCCGTCGATGATGCAGGTGCGCTTGGGCCGCGGCTTGTACTTGTAATTCGGGTATTTCTCTAAGTGGATCTTGCTGAGCCGGGCCTGCTCCTCGTAGTAAGGCTGCTTCTCCTGGTTGGACATTGCTTTCCAGCGAGACCCTGCCAAGAAAAGAAAAAAAAACGAGAAACATCAAAGATATGAAAAGATGGCTAAATCCGCACTCGCTAAACGTGGACCCCTTCTAATTAGTGGGTTTCGGCTCTTTCAGCCACCCCGTTGGTGGGGAAAATCAGGCGTGCAGCCCTGCAATCTAAACAGGCAAAAAGTGGTGGCAAAAAGACTGTCAACGTGGCACTGGCATAGGATGCCACCGTTCCAGGAAGGCAGTCCATCGACTGTATTGTGAAGTGGACACGTCCAGGGATGAAGTGTCAGGATACACCGAGTCCTGAAGGGCACAACACGTAAAACTCGCCTGACCTCGGTGGCATCACTCACTATTGATGCCTGTCCACAGAAGAAGTGGAGCTTCATGAAATGGGCGGCCACACACAAGACTAAGACCACTAAGCGCAATCGATACCAAGGGTCAGCTGGAGTGGTGTAAAGCACGCCCACCACCACCATTGGTCTGGAGGGTATCCGGAGTCACCATGCCAGTCTGACAGACCAACTGGGGTTTGGTGGATGCCAGCAGCACACCACCTGCCTGAATGCAGGGTGCCTACTAGGGGTGTTTGGGTGATGTGCAAATGATGACATTCTAGAGCATTGTGGGCCTCCATTGTTGTGTCAGCAGTTTGGGGGAGGCACTTTGCTGTTTCAGGGTGACAAAGTGACATGCATTCAGATCGTGACTGTCCTGCTCCGGGCCCTAAGCTCAGAATGGCGATGCCCAACCGCACTAACACTATTGAGGTTGAAGGGAAGGGAATTTAGAACATCAGAACACTCGAGATGAGAACAGGCCATTCAGCCCAACAGAGCTCGCCAGTCCTCTCCACTTATTTCTTCCAAAAAAACATCAAGTCGAGTCTTACTGTCCACCACACTACTTGGTCGCTTATTCCAAGTGTCTAGCGTTCTTTGTGTAAAGAAAAAGTTCCTCATGTTTGTGTGAAATTTACCCTCCACAACAGCTGTGTCCCCGTGTTCTTGATGAACTCATTTTACAGCCACCATCTCAATCCACTGGACTAATTCCCTTCATAATTTTAAACACTTCAGTCAGGTCTCCTCTTCATCTCCTTCAGGCTCAGCTCTTTTAATTTTTCCTCATAACTCATCCCCTGTAGCCCTGAATCAGCATAGTCACTCTTCTCTGGACCTTCTCCAGTGCTGCTATGTCCTTTTTGTAGCCTGGAGACCAAAACTGCACACAGGACTCCAGATGAGGCCTCACCAGTGTGTTGTAAAGCTTGAGCAGAACCTCCTGTGACTTGTACTCCACACTTCAAGGCGCTATATAACCTGACATTCTGTTAGCCTTCTTAATGGCTTCTGAACACTGTCTGGAAGTCGACAGCTTATGACTCCTAAATCCTTCTCATAAGGTGGACTCTCGATTTTCTGACTGCCTATTGTGTATTCAATCCTCACATTTTTACTTCTTATGTGTAATTCTTTACATTTACTGACATTAAATTTCATCTTCCACAAATCTGCCCAAGCCTGTATGCTGTCCATGTCCTTCTGTGATGATATAACAGATTCCCAATTATCTGCTAATCCACCTGTCTTGGTATCATCTGCAAACTTCACCAGCTTGTTCCTTATATTCCTATCTAAATTATTTATAGATATTAAAAATAGCAGTGGTCCCACACTGCCCCCGGCTGGTCCCCACTCTTAACATCGGCCAGTTCTGATGAGGTTCCTTACACCATCACCCTCTGCTTCCTGTGTCTGAGCCAATTCTGCACCAATCTAAAAACATCACCCTGAACTCCCACTTCTTCTAGTTTGATGCCCACCCTCTCTAATGCTTTCTGAATGTCCACATCAATAATCTCATCTGCTCCACTCTGGTCGTATCCTTTTGTTGCCTCCTCATAGAATTCCAGCATGTTAGTAAAACACGACCTCCCTCTTCTGACCCCACGCTGACTGTTCCTAATAACTTCTGTCCTTGCCAGGTGTTGCTCAATCTTAGCCTTAAAAATTCCTTCCATTAATTTTCCTGTGATGCATGTTAAGATTACTGGCCTGTAGTTGCTCTGATCTGCCCTGTCCCTCTTTTTATAATATTTGCCATTTTCCAGTCCTTCAGAATCTCTCCAGTGCGCAGTGACTTCCTAAAAGTATGTGTCAAGGGTTTCTATCTGTACTCAATAAGAACTCGAGGGTAAATATTATCTGGTCCTGGTGATTTGCTTGATTTCAGCTTGTTTAATCTCAGCAGCTCTTCTCTCTCTACAATTTCCAAATCCCTCAGCACCTCCTTAGTAGTCCCTGTTACTGCTCTGAGGTTATCCACTTGCTCACTTGTGAACACCTCAGAAAAATGTAAGTTTAGGGCATCTGCTATTTCACTCTCTTTATCTTTTAATTCCCCTTTACTATTCCTGATGTACTTCACCTCCTCCTTGACTGTTCTTTTACTGCTAAAATACTGAAAGACTCTGTTAGGGTTGTCTGTCGCCTTATCTGCTTTACTCCTCTCCAACTGTCTTTTAGCCTCCCTGATATCCTTCTTAATGGTTGCCCTCATGTTCTCATACGCTCTACCATTCACTTTGTAGTCATTAGTCTTATATGCCTTATAAAGCAGTTTTTTCCTTTGCAACTTCTTTTTTAAATCTTTATTAATCCACCGTGGAGTTTTTTTTTTAGTTTCCTATTAATTCCAAATTCAGGTCTGTATCTGTCCTGCATTACATTTTTAAACCTGTTCCACTGCTCCTCGACTGTCTCCACACTTAAAAGCTTATCCCAGTCTATCCGACTTTGTCGCATCTGCTCAAAATTAGCCCCAAAGTTCAACTTAACAAATTTAGTCTTTGCATCTGCACTCTTACAAAATACGGAGAATTGTATTACATTATGGTCACGTGACCCTAGTGGTCCAATCACCTCTATACCCTCAACTCTATGCTGATTATTACAAAATTACAATTTATGGGGCCATGTTGGAAACTGGAGTGGGGGCGGGCTACCTCCTTATTACTGGTGTAGGACTCATTTGGAGCCATCATAAATAATTAGGGGTAGACGGGCAGAGGCCACACCTATGTTATTGAACATGGGTTTGGAATGAGCTGCTCACATAGCACAAATGGCTGTGAGGTTCAGGGGTCCATAATACTTTTGGACACTCTTTATGATTTTTGGGGTTTTGGATGGGAGACCACCTAGGAAAAGCTTGGGTTGCTTCTGAAAGAGGTGTTGGCAGGGCCAGCAGGGGGCACTTACCCTGTGGTCTGTACGTGGATCTCAATGTCCCAGTGAAGTGACGGGGACACTGTGGCTGTAAAGATGGCACCGTCCTTTGAATGAGATGTAAAATTGGGGTCCTGACTCTCTGTGTTCATAAAAAACTTGTTAAGAATTAAGATTTGACCCAGTGCCCACCACAGCCTTGTCCATTTTGTCCCGTTAATCATCCCCTGTTTCTAATTGGCTGCCTCCCTCACCATTTCATGACCTAATACCTCATGTGTGATGAGTGCATTGGCACAAAATGTCTGCCATTTTACCATTCAAGTGGGTGCTGCACATTAATGGTGGTTGAAGTGGCTCCCCTAGATGGATAGATAGATAGATAGATAGATAGATAGATAGATAGATAGATAGATAGATAGATAGGAAAGGCACTATATAATAGATAGATAGATAGATAGATAGATGTGAAAGGCACTATATGATAGATAGATAGATAGATAGATAGATAGATAGATAGATAGATAGATAGATAGATAGATAGATAGATAGATAGATAGATAGATACTTTATTAATCCCAAGGGGAAATTCACATGATACAGACCCTACTGTCTATGCAAAGCATTTTGAGCAGTTAGAAAAAAGCTATATAAATGTATTTATTATTATTATTATTATTATTATATATTTTGGTTTTGTATTGCAGATTTATTTTTTCAGCATTATTTTATTTACTGCCGGCCAACAGGGCTCTGCTGCCATGTCACATGACCTGGCATGACGTCATTCCCTGGCCATGCTAATCGAGTCACACAGTTGTGGTCAACATGATTGTCAGCCTTGCACGTTGGCTCTACTCTGCATGATATCTTCAGAAAAAATGTGGGCAGGTTTAGTTTGTGGACACGCATGACGGGATCAGACAGCAACAATCAAGAAAGGAAATGGGAGTGGAGCCGACAGTCTGACCTGGCACTGCGACTGCCACCCTGTGGTATGATCCAGATCAGTTGAGTTAGAAGAACTCGATTCTCATTGCAGGGAAACTCGACTCACCGGTGAGAAACTATAGTCACATGACCAGCGGATAGCCAATGAATGAGGGCTTCATGCTTATAAAGATCCCCTTTCATTCCCTATGAGCTGTCTGACACCATCAGGGTGACAAGTCTCCACAGACCTCGGCCTTCCCGCTTCTACGGTTTGCTGTTATTAAGAGATCTGCTGCTCACGAAACAGTCAACAAGCATGTGGTGTGAAGAAAAAAAATGGATCAAAGGACTCCAGGAGGGTTTGTCCAAGCTGCTGACAAAACTCCATGAGCTTAAAAGGTGGCCTGGAGTGATGTGGAGTGGGCCAGAAGGGGTGAAGGGGCAGGAGGACCCTCCAAACATTCACGGGCACCACTACTAGCCACTCACTAGCTTTGACCAAACCAACCTGGAGAAACCAAAATAGTTTTGTGGACCAAAACCAGCAACAAAATGAAGCTGAGGAGGAAAAGACCCATCAAGCATAGAGGAGGGTCCAGAGTGTGGTGTTGCTGCTTTGCTGCCTCCACTATCAGAGGCCTTAAACGTTTCTGGGAGTTTCACAAAATCCAAGGATTAGCCGGGTGTTTTAGAGCAGAATCGGCTACCTGGTATCAGAAATCAAGATGTGGGTTGTCACACACGTGCGCAGACCATTCATGGGAAGTGTCATCCAGTTCCAGTGCCCACGACAGTGTCACTTCCAGTCCTAGCAGCCATGATGATGTCACTTCCGGTCTTGGTGGTGTAGAAGATAGACACACAGACCCAGAATGTCCAGAACACACACTTTTATTGACTTTCAATGTCTTGCACACAATACCGTTCTCCAATACCCAACTCCACTCCATCCTTTCTTCTGCCACCTCCACTCCTCACTTGTAACCTCATCCTCCTCCTCCACCCGACTCTGGCCCCTGAAGAGAGTGAGGCGGCCTCCTTTATAGTGCACCCGGAAGTGCTCCAGGTGTCCCACGGTTAACCTCCGGCAGCACTTCCAGGTGTGGCAGAAGTGCTGTATGTCCAGACTCTGGAGCTGTCCAGGTGCCCCCTGGTGATGACCACGGACCCCACAGCGGGTTGAGCCTCTGAGCTCCAAATCCGTGGCCCCGATGTAAACCCAGGGGGCTGCCATCTCGTGTCCCAGGGGAGGTACTCCTGGTAGTGCGCCCATTCCCCTGGTCTTCTTATATAAAGGGGATCACTGGCCATCCTTCACAACGGCTACGATGATGTCACTTCCGGTCTCAGCCTTTAAAGCCACCATTTTGACATCACCTCACGTAAATCTGTTCTGTTTTGGATTCTGACTTGTGAACAACACGACCTATTGACCCATTTGCAGCCAGCGCATGATATACGGGTGGCTGCCCCAAACCTTTGATGTCCACGATTCATTTTTGTGACAGGGTCAAAGATCAGGAGGTTTCTTCAGAAGGACAAAGACCCATAACAGACAACCCAAAGGAGAAAAGGAAAAAATGAGACCACGTCAACACAAGCCCTGATCACAACCTGAAGGAAACCCGCTACAGGATCAAAATGGGATAGGACCAGCAGAAAGGGACAAGAAGCTTCTAGATGGGGACAAGAAAGGAACTGCAAGGCCAATCCAAGGCTTTTCAGGCTCCTCAGCTGTGATCCTCATGTTCTTCTACGTGTTATGTGTAACTGACGTGACATTGTATATCTCTCTGGAGATGCAGTGGCTCCGCTCACAAATGGCTGGTGACATGTCACTTAACTCAACGAGGTCCCATAAAGCACAACTGCTGCACTTTAACTCTTTGAGGGCTGAATATTTTTTCCAAAAAAACATAAATTAACACAAAACGTCGGCTGCTGTGTGCTGTGGCTGCTGTTGGTCTTTGGCAGCAGCGGCTGCGTAGGACGGCTTGATGGCCGGCAGGAATGCACAGAGGACCAGCTGCCTGCCCGTCTTCGTGGCGCAGGTGACAGTGTGACACAATCTGGTTTGTGCCTCTTTGTCATCGTAAGTCTAAGGCGAACTCTGCCTGCCGTCGGTGCCTCAGCTACACAAACACGTTCAGCTTCTGGGGACCCATCAGCTGAGGCTCGTACCTCACTCTTCCTTTTTTCGGCCTCCAGATCACTCGCATCAAGATGGGTGATAATACGCAAAACGTCGCCCATGGAGTATTTCACTTTGCGCGTTTGCTTTGGTCTCGATGCCCTTTTAGAGGTTGTTTGTTTGCTCTTCGCTACTCGTGCACACGTAGGGAGTCGAGGTCACACCAACGAAACTGACCTTCCTTCTAAAACAGAACAGCGAGTTCCGTCGCAGTTTACAGCTGATTGCGGTCCTATGGCCTTGAATTTCGACAAAAGTCGACATCCGCCCTGAAAAGAGTTAATGGAAGTGTGCCCCCTACTGGCCAAGGTTATCAGTTGTAATGACAGCACAGAACCACACCATGTTGATGGACTGCCTCCCAGTGGCCGAGATTATCAACTGTAATTACAGCTCAAGCCTGCAGCTCAATGGCAGGGGTGTCCCCTTAGCGACTGAGGTCGGAGGTCAGGTGGCTCCACTCGCTGATGATGGAGAGTGTTGACGGGTTTTGTGTCGATTAGCGCGGGGGACAACAAGGACCTGATTTAAACCCAATAAAGCAGAAGGCTGCACTTTAATGGAAGTGTGCCCCCTACTGGCCACAGTTATCAGTTGTAATTACAGCACAGAACCACGCTGTGCTGCCAGTGTGCGTCTCAAGTGGCCGAGATCATCGACTGTAGTTACAGCTCAATGGCAGGGATGTCCCCTTAGCGACAGGGGTCGGAGGTCAGGTGGCTCCACTCGCTGATGATGGAGAGTGTTGACGGGTTTTGTGTCGATTAGTGCGGGGGACAACAAGGACTTGACAAACCCAACAGGGGTTTTACGAAAGTGTGCCCCCTACTGGCTGTAATTACAGCACACAAATTGTCCTTAATGGCGGTGTGTGTCACTTAGAGGATGAGATTCAATAAAGGCACTAAAACCCTGATGATCAAAGGCTCTCCCCGTTCCCATCATTTTTGAAGATATCGGACACATCCGACCCAAACGGAGACGCGGACCATGACTGTAAAGGCGGCACTGGCGTGAAAGGTGCTATATACTGGCAGCGGCAAGCAAGAGGAAGCAGGTGGTGTCCCGCAGGAGCGACTCTGGAGTGGGAGGCCGCCCCGAGCTGTTTATGCTAACACCGCTGACATGTTTGGAATTCAAGGAGCGTCTCTTGTCGTTTATTTCTCGGCGTTTTCAGGAATGTTATTTGTACAAAGTAAGCAGACCTACAAGCGGCCTGCAAGTGGAAGAAAAAAAAGGTACAAAGGAAGTCATAACGGCTCGGCTTTTAGAGACTCTTGGCTGTTTGGTGTAAATATCCCGCAAATGGGGACGCATCTGGATTTAGGAACGGCGAGGCGATGCCGCGATGGCGTTCTCATGTTGTTTATAAAGTTTTCTCTAAACAAATTTCTTTTTGTTTTTACAGGAAGCCCATCAAAAGTGCATTTGCACATCACCCTGTAAGCAGGCGTCCACAGCTGTGTTATTCAAATCGCAAAAACAAAAGGTTCCTGTGGATGGACACCATGTGCGTCACGGGGCAGACGCGCTCAAGAGCTCCCATCTTGAGGTCAGGGAGGTGGCATTGCCAGGTGACCGTCCCAACCTTCATGGGATGTAAATGGATTGACGCGACGGAGGTGCCTGTCGCTGCCATCCATCAGGCACCTTGTCCCTCATTTGAATGGCGCTCTGTATTTCTAGCACTTTGTTAGATGTGCCAAGACGCACATGTATGGGTAACTAAAAAGGCCACTGAATGCTGGGACAATCACCGCCGTCCTGTCAGAAGCCTCACGACAAATTGCTTGGAGCCAGCGGACTAGTTTGTCATCTGTGCAGTGTCCCACCAACTATGCAGACAGCACGTGGTGCCCCCTGACGCCCTTCCCAAGCCCCAAATTCATTTGAGTGCCACACCACATTTGACATACAGTTAGTTGGTGCTGAGTTTATGACAAATGGCTTTGGAGATTTGAAGTCAGGTGGACCTTTTAACCCATCGTGGCGCTCACTAATCATGATGCTGGAGAGAGGGCAGTTGTGGCACATTCAGGAGCACATGCCAGTCAGAACTTCACCAGACTCTGTACAATCAAAACTATAAAGCTGCACTTTAATAGAAGTGTGCCCCCTATTGGCCAAGCTTATTACCGTAAATACTCATGTTTAAGTTCTCCCGTGGATAAGCCGGGACTTGATTTTAATGTATAATTTCAGGTATTTTATATTGTTGGTCATATAAGTCGAATGCGGAAAACTCGCACTATTGGTCCAAAGAGATTACGATATGCTAACACCCGCCCGCCTGAGAGAGTCACCGCGGAGCACACGGCCTTTTCTTTTCTATGTATTGTGCCTACGTGACCACGCGGTGATACCCGCACTATTCCGAAGCAACCTTTGCACCGTTTTGTATTTTTTGTGTCTCACCCCCTCATACATACACCTTTATCGTAAGAGCATCCCTGATCTACGATGGAGCGTTAGATCAGAAGAAAATATGAAGCTGGTTTTAAATTAAAAGTCATTGAAGTGGCGCAAAGAAATCGGTAAGTGCGCTGCTGCAGCAAAACTCGACGCGTCTGAGAAACTGATGAGAGATTGGAGGAGGCAAGAAAATGTGAACGGGGCGCATAAGTCGGGGTCTGATTTTATGATTTCAAGATCCGACTTACACGTGAGTATATACGGTAAATGTAATAACAGCACAAAACTTTACCAAGATGGCAGCGTGCCTCCTAATGGCCTGGATTGTCAGCTCCAATTACAGGACAACACTGTACCTCGAAGGCAGTGCGCCCCCTAGTGGCTGGGGTTACGGCCTCTAAGTACGAGACAGACGTTTTGAGGTGAGGAAGTTCTACCTGCTAATAATAGTGCTGGACAGCGGCAACATGTGGTATGTTGATCAGCACATGCAAGTAAGAATGTCACTAGACTGTCCACACGCAACAATTATTGACTTATAGCAGGGTTCAGACACTAGAGGGCGATGTAGTGAGCAATATCGCCATTTTAAGGAAAGGTTGTTATTTCAGGGAAGGAAACAGACATTTTGTGATAAGGCAGCTCAACTAGCAGGCCGTGTGGTGCGGGCTTTGGACTTCTTTAACCCCTGAGGTCGTGGGTTCAAATCCTGCCACTGACACTGTCTGTGACCCTGAGCAAGTCACTTCACCTGCCTGTCCTCCAATTGGAAACAGAAAAGAAATGGAACCAATTGTGTCTCAAATGTTGGATAAAGGTGTCGTCGAAATAAATAAATGTAAACTGGCTCAGACACTAAAGGGTGACATAGGTGAGTTCAGATACAGGAGGGTGATATTAAAAGAGTTCCAACACTAGAGGGCGATGTTCTCAGATATCTTCAGAATGTACCTTCAGGAAAATACAATCAGGGATACCCTCAGTATGAGAGCTCAGAGAGTGATGTAGTCGGGGATGCCAAGAGTGAGAGAGTTCAAACACTAGAGGGCGATATAATCAGGGGCACCATCATTAGAAGGGCACAGACACTAGAAGTCCGCATACTCTGGGACACCGTCACTTACAGAATATGGACACAAAGGGACAATGTCATCAGGGATACCATCAGGAAGAGAGCTCAGAGGGTCATGTAGTTCAAACACTAGAGGGCAGTGTAATCAGGGTTACCATCTGTGACACAGTTTGTAGACAAAAGCACGCCACTGCCAGGGTCACCATCAGTAAGGTAGCTCTACTAGTCTATAACAGAGTCCAGACACTAGAGGGCGATGTATCTGTGAATACCATTACCTTAAGGCAGGATAGTCATTCCAGGTAAAGAAGGTCAAATCATTTTAATGGCGCTGGAATTTGCTGACATGTTGC
Source organism: Erpetoichthys calabaricus (assembly GCF_900747795.2). Taxonomy (NCBI): domain Eukaryota; kingdom Metazoa; phylum Chordata; class Cladistia; order Polypteriformes; family Polypteridae; genus Erpetoichthys; species Erpetoichthys calabaricus. The sequence goes on from NC_041395.2 coordinate 346,000,673, forward strand.
ATGCTGATCAGCACATTCAAGTAAGAATGTCACTGTTGTCTGCACTCGGGACAATATGGACCCCTAAAAAAATCTAAAAAAGCACAAGGCTGCACTTTTAATTGAAGTGTGTCATCTGTTGGCCAAAGTTATTAGCTGTAACACTGGCAGCAGTGTGCCCCCTGGTGGCTGAAATTGTCAGCTGTAATGACAGCGTAAGACTGCACCTAACTGGCATTGTGTCCCCTAGTGGCTCGGCTTATGGCCTCTAAATATGGGAGAGAAAAATTTTGAGGTCAGGGAGATCTGGTCACTAATGATGGCACCAGAGAGTGGTGATGTGTTCCATGGATGAGTAGCTCATGTGAGTAAGAATTTCACTGAGCCCTGTAAACGATGACAAGAAGAACCTCTAAATCAATCACACGCTTTATAGTCCAACGCCTTAGCTTGCTTACATTACCCTAAGAATTAAAAAGGCCACTGGATTCTGTTCTCAGGACAATAAGGACCCTTTAAATCTATATATCGAGCTCAGACACTAGAGGGCGATGTATTCGGAGGTACCATGAGCTATTTCAGGAAACGAGGGTAGAAGTTTCGAGGTCAGGTGACTATACTCACTGACGATGGCCCCAGACAGTGGTGACATGTAGTACAGGCAGATAAACATTTTACTGGACAATAATGACTCCGAACCTTAAAGAGTTCTGACACTAGAGGGCAATGTAATCAGGGTTACTCTCAGAAAAATACCTGAGACAGTTTAGGGTGAAGTAGTCAAGTACATCATCTGAAAGAGAGCTCAGACACTAGAGGGCGATGTGGTCACAGACGCCATCATTGAGAGCTCAGACACTAGAGGGCGATGTGGTCACAGACACCATCATTAGGAGCTCAGACACTAGAGGGCGATATGCCTAGTAGATTATTTAAATGCAGTACATTTGTTACAACAATTATGTTTAATTTTTAGCTCCTGTTATTATTTATTGTTACGTAGTTCAAATTATTACTATGTTTCACTTACCTATTATTTATGAATTTATTGTATAGTATAGTTCTTATGTGTATTGCGCTGGTCCTTTGTTTATGTATTTGTTGCACTGCAGCCCTGAGGAATGTTATTTCATGTCACTGTATACTGCAATACGGTGAATGGCTGGTATGACATTAAAGTCACTTGACTTGACTTGATCAGGGGTACCAACACTAAGAGCTTAGACACTAGAGGGCGATGTGGTCACAGATGCCATCATTAAGAGCTCAGACACTAGAGGGCGATGTGGTCACAGATGCCATCATTGACAGCTCAGACACTAGAGGGCGATGTGGCCACAGACGTCATCATTAAGAGTTCAAACACTAGAGAGTGATGTGGTCACAGATGCCATCATTTGGAGCTCAGACACTAGAGGGCGCTGTGGTCATGGATGCCATGATTAAAATGGCAGATACTAGAGAACATTATAAAATGTTTGATGAGAACAGACATAACAAAGTCGGCCAGTCTTATCCATCTAATTCCTCCAAAATAACATCAAGTGCCATTTTATATCTCCGTAGAGTCCTACGAGAGGGTGATGTAATCAGGGGTCCCATCATTAAGAGGGCTCAGACACTAGAGGGCGATGTGCCGCATACACTGTCAGTTCATCGTTGTTTCAGATAAGGAAAGACAGAAGTGTGGAGGTCCGGTAGTGGTACTCACTAATGAGTGGTGGCATTCTGTGTGTTAACTGGTACATACAAGTAAGAATTTCACTGTACTCTGCACACAGGATGATAAGGATCCTACACACTTGTAACAAAGTTCAAACACTAGAGGGCAATGGAGACAGGGATGCCATCAGAAACAGATTTCAGACACCAGAGGGTTATGTTGTTTAAAGGACAGAAGGTATTCCTGGGCACTAATCTTGGCAGCAGAGAGTGGCATCATGTTGCATGTCGGTCAGACTGACTGACTCCCTAACTATTTACTGTTTAGTTAAAAAGCTGAAATTTCGAAACATGGTTCATCGAGGACAGTAGGCATCCACTAAGAAAGGACATTTAGATATATTGATATTCAGGGATAAAACCCTCCCCTACAATAAAAACATTAAATAAATACATTTAAACGAAATAAATATTTTGACGGATGTCATCGGAATTTGGTGGTGGTGTAGAAAAAAGAAAATTAGCTGATATTGTTGATACTTGTTGTTACTAATGCTCTGGCGAGTACACGCTGTGTCCCCTGTTCGCCATATGTGCTGACGGAGATCACACGGAGAAATGGGGCGGAGCCAGTTTATGCAAATTAAAGGACAACTGCAAAAAGGAAGTGAAAGGAACCAAGACTGGCGAAGCTTAAAGAAGACGCATTGAGTAGGCGCTATAAAGCTCAAGTGCTTGCCAGGCACGGTAGCTGTGAGCGTCCTCAATTTCACACAACTGATCCCGTAACAGAGGTCTGTTTATTATATACTAGCTGTCCCCTGCAACTTCGCCCACTTACTAGTGAAACAGGACAAAGTTTAAAAATCAATGAAAAAATTAAAAAAAATATAATTCTGGCCAAGTGGAAGGTAGGCGCGCTGTAACGTCAAACAATGGCACTGTATCTGATCGTGTTCAGCTCTGACACGAGAGCGTCCCCCGCATGGGGAGAAGAGCATATGGCCGTGATATCTCTGCCGGTCAGCATCCACCCTCTAAAACACTCGTCTCTCAAAAATGTCAAAAGTTACTCCTTAACAATCTGTAGATGACAATGTCTGTTGATCAAACAGGTATCACTAGCTAAGTGGAGGAAAGGTGCGCTCCAACACGTGGCGAGAGGGAGAGCGACTCAAAAGGAGGCTGGCGTGTGAGTATAGATGGCCGCGCCCCTCGGCCTGCAGCATGTCTCTCTAATTAGTGTGAATACATGGCTCCTGCAACTGAACTCTGATCCTTAACGCGAGGAGAGAAGTCACAAAATCAACCGGAATGTTCAAGCAAACTATAGAAAAAAAAACGATCTAAATCCGTTGAGTAGTTCTCTCGTTTGCTAGCTAAGTGGAGGCAACACGTGGAGAGAGGTAGAGCGACTTGAACGGAGGCTGGCGTGTGAGTGGATGAGGAGGGCCCCGCCCAGCTCCTTACTCCTGAGGTCACGCCTCCCCCTCCCCTCGGCCCACAGCCTCTCTGTCTCGGAATCGTACAAATAAATTGTTACTGCAAGCAAACTACAATACTTACTGTGATGAGAGACGTCGCAAAATCAACCATAATGTTCAAGCAAATTATAGAAAAAAAAGCGATCTATAGTGCATCCAGAAAATATTCCCAGCGCTTCATCACTATTTCCACATTTTGTTATGTTACAGCCTTATTCCAAAATGGATTCAATTCATTTTTTTCCTCAGAATTCTTCACACAACACCCCATAATGACAACATGAAAAAAGTTTACTTGAGGTTTTTGCAAATTTATTAAAAATAAAAAAACGGAGAAATCCCACGTCCATAAGTATTCATAGCCTTTGCTCAATACTTTGTCGATGCACCTTTGGCAGCAATTCCAGCCTCAAGTCTTTTTGAATATGATGCCACAAGCTTGGCACACCTATCCTTGGCCAGTTTGGCACATTCCTCTTTGCAGCACCTCTCAAGCTTCATCGGGTTGAATGAGAAGTGTCGGTGCACAGCCATTTTAAGATCTCTCCAGAGATGTTCAATCGGATTCAAGTCTGGGCTCTGGCTGGGCCACTCAAGGACATTCACAGAGTTGTCCTGAAGCCACTCCTTTGATATCTTGGCTGTGTACTTAGGGTCGTTGTCCTGCTGAGAGATGAACCGTCGCCCCAGTCTGAGGTCAAGAGCACTCTGGAGCAGGTTTTCATCCAGGATGTCTCTGTACATTGCTGCAGTCATCTTTCCCTTTATCCTGACTAGTCTCCCAGTCCCCACAGCATGATGCTGCCACCACCATGCTTCACTGTAGGGATGGTATTGGCCTGGTGATGAGCGGTGCCTGGTTTCCTCCAAACGTGATGCCTGGCATTCACACCAAAGAGTTCAATCTTTGTCTCATCAGACCAGAGAATTTTCTTTCTCATGGTCTGAGAGTCCTTCAGGTGCCTTTTGGCAAACTCCAGGCAGGCTGCCATGTGCCTTTTACTAAGGAGTGGCTTCCGTCTGGCCACTCTACCATACAGGCCTGATTGGTGGATTGCTGCAGAGATGGTTGTCCTTCTGAGAGGTTCTCCTCTCTCCACAGAGGACCTCTGGAGCTCTGACAGAGTGACCATCGGGTTCTTGGTCACCTCCCTGACTAAGGCCCTTCTCCCCTGATCGCTCAGTTTAGATGGCCGGCCAGCTCTAGGAAGAGTCCTGGTGGTTTCGAACTTCTTCCACTTATGGATGATGGAGGCCACTGTGCTCATTGGGACCTTCAAAGCAGAAGAAATTTTTCTGTAACCTTCCCCAGATTTGTGCCTTGAGACAATCCTGTCTCGGAGGTCTACAGACAATTCCTTTGACTTCATGCTTGGTTTGTGCTCTGACATGAACTGTCAACTGTGGGACCTTCTATAGACAGGTGTGTGCCTTTCCAAATCATGTCCAGTCAACTGAATTTACCACAGGTGGACTCCAATGAAGCTGCAGAAACATCTCAAGGATGATCAGGGGAAACAGGAGGCACCTGAGCTCAATTGTGAGCTTCATGGCAAAGGCTGTGAATACTTATGTACATGTGCTTTCTCAATTTGTTTATTTTTAATAAATTTGCAAAAAACTCAAGTAAACTTTTTTCACGTTGTCATTATGGGGTGTTGTGTGTAGAATTCTGAGGAAAAAAATGAATTTAATCCATTTTGGAATAAGGCTGTAACATAACAATGTGGAAAAAGTGATGCGCTGTGAATACTTTCTGGATGCACTGTAAATCTGTGAGGCAGTTCTCTCGTTTGCTAGCTAAGTGGAGGCAAGGAACGTCCCGAGGCTGGCGTGTGCATGTATGAGTGAGTGAGGAGGGAGCCACCCCCCACCCCCACCCCCTCGGCCCATAGCGTCTCTCTTGGATTCATGCACATATATCGTTGATGCAAGTGAACTATGAAACTTAGTGCAATGAGAGAAGTTGCAAAATCAGCTGGAATGTTCAAGCAAATTATAGAAAAAAACCTGATCTAAATCTGTGAAGTAGTTCTCTCGTGAAAAGTGGACAGACAGACGTTGGATTTTATATATATATATATATATATGTAGATTACTTCGCCTCCACCCCCATCATCTTATCTGCTACCTTGTGAAAAATGTCAATGTGGGGACTACAATTCCCATCAGCCAGTGCACTGCTCCAGATGGTTTTGTCAGCACTCACACACTGAGAAATGCGGCATGTTGTCAAAGACAGTAACTCTCAGCCACCTTTGAATAACAATGTCATCGTCTCGTTAGGTCACAGCGTTCACCTTTACAGAAGACGCTTGCCCTCCCCTCCCACTGCTTATTTTAACGTGGACCCTTTCTGAGGAATGTGTTGTTAAAATTAGTGTGCGTGCAAAATGTCACGTATTGAAAAGGAAACTCTGCTGTTTAACTTCATATTGTCAACCAATCAACGATCAGCGTTAAGCGATTTTTGAGGTTAAAACAACAAAAAGGAAATTAAAACAGAAGGAAAGGGAGAACAGACACACGCCGCAAATGAACTGATGGAGCTACGCCACGATGGAGCAGAACGAAGCGCCGTTTCCTCAACTGGAGACGCTCTTATTCAGAATGCGATAAGAAGATGACATGACGGTGCTTTTGAGTGAGTAGAAGTAATTTTTGGCGACATAACAGAGGCCCACTGACCCAGAAATTCTCCCCGCTGACACAGCTTATAACAACAGCCCCCCCCCAAAGCCCAGCCCGCCTTACCCAGGATTTTGCTGATGTTGGAGTTGTGCATGTCCGGGAAGGCCTGCAGAATTTTCCGGCGCTCGTCTTTGGCCCAGACCATGAAGGCATTCATTGGCCGCTTGATGTGGGGCTCGTTGCTGTTTCGTCCTCTCGACTCCCTGTACACTCTTGCCTCAGTCGTGCTGGCGCCTCCTGTTGGCCAACAATAATACTGTTGTAGTTTACCTGCAGAGCCATTCAGTGCTTTACTGCCTGGAAACACCAGAGTGAGAAGGAGAGAGACCAGTACAAACCATTAATGGTTAAGAAGGAAAGAAAGGGGGCCAATCTGGCTCAGCGAAAAAAGCTTCAGTCAGGACTCTCAAGTCGAGGGGCTTACAACCTGCTAGCAAGCTGTGTCGGTGCCCAGCAGGAGTGTGGGTGTCAGCAACCGTCACGTTAAGGACGTCTCTCTTTAAAGACCACTATGTGACTGCTAGCCCATCATGGCACTGGTAGGACCCTGTAACCAATCACAGCACACACACACACACACACACACACACACAGGGGCTTTCTAACTAATGCCTGGACTTTCAGACTGCCACGGGCAGCCCTGAAGGCAACAGCGGCAAGGATGATGGGATTCCACACTGCCTCTGTGCCCCCGTGCTTAAATGACATAAATTTTGTTTAGCACGCGCCAGCCGCCCAGGAGAAATTGATTTCACTTTGTACGTGCTTGACAGCCATGTTTATTGTGCAATGAAATGTGGTGTTGCGTTCATCTGACAGCATCCATCACGGCGGCCCAATCTGCTGACTGCCAGGCCAGATGAAGGCATTCATAACTCCGGCAGCGGCACGACAGGATCAGTGTGTTAATTTATGGGGCCTCCAGTGCCATCCCTTTACAAGTGACACTGATTCAGCAATTTCCTACGTACCTACGGGGTGGGGGGGCTCAATGGAGCAACTCAGAGGTCTCATCTTGTCTCTGTACAGGACTGAGAGGCCAACGAGACGTCAGGCACAGCAAAGAGTGCAGAGTGCACCAGGGCTTGTAGGTCTACCCGGGGCAACTGTGGGCCTATGCAAAGCAGGTGAGTAAGACCCTGCGCCACCCACATACTACACCAAGGATTTTGGGTAAAAATCGTACAGTCGGAGGCAGAATGGAGCACAGAGGCTGCGTTTGTGACACACCTGCTCCCCCACGCCAGCTCTCTGTCTTCATTTGACGCTACAAGAACCACCTGAGGAAAGATGAAGACGAGAGGCCAGTGCCACAAACGAATCTGCCCTGGAATCGCACAACATGCCTACAGCAAAAGTCTGTCAAGAAAATGACAACCTGGCCCGGTGAACAAGGGGCAGTGAAGCGAGTGGGCAAAATGAAGAGGCCTCGCCAATGCAGACACTTGGCACTCAAGGCCTGTTGTCTGGCTGTCCAGCGGTGTGGTCACCAGAGCCTGGTGTGTTTAAGTGCCACATTACAATGGTTAGCACCCCAAGGCTGTCTGAATGCAGAAGCCCACGGCAGTGGCGTCAGCGGGATGGCCCTGCATAGTGGCTAGCTCATTAGTCCGTTTACCTCTATATAGCGCTCCTTCTTCACTTGGTATCGACTCAGAGCACAAACACTGTCTTTCATTATGCCCCTCCATCACCATTGTCCTCAACAATATAAACAGTGACCACTTGGATGAATGGCTGCCATAAAACCTGCCTGTCCAAATGTCTGTGTGAACCAAATTCTGTGTGTCTGTGTGAGCAGTGCCACACCAGAAGGCACTGGCAGGCAGGCAGCCTATGCCACAGAGGTGCAATGTATGATGCCAGCTGTACCACGGCCCTTCATTCTGTACTGCTAAGAGGAAGAACAAACAAACAGACCAGGGGCTCGGGCTTGGGGTGACGTCAGGCTGCACTTTTTTGACACGGGCACTCAAACTGTGGTGCAAACACTGTGGTAGGTCTCATCACTGGCAGAGATGGAAAAGATGGGCATGAAGGCATAAAGGCCGAGGGCAGACAGACGTCAGTTAAAAGGAGGGACAGATAGAGAGAGAGGTGCAAGCATCAGGGGCTATGGAACAGACATTGGTGGGGGCAGACAGACAGTGTGAGTCATAGATTGGTCAGGGGCAGACAGACAGACAGACAACCAATAACTAGACAGACAGACATGATGTTCAAGGACTCAGGAGCAGACATTGGTCAAGGCAGATGGACAGAAGGGGCAGACATTGTTACAGTAGGTCCAGATGGGTGAGTAACCAATTAGGACAGACAGTCATGCGAGTCAGAGGTTGGACAGGGGAAGCAGACATCTGACAACTGGACAGACAGATGGGGTCAGACGTCAGTCAGAGCAGACAGAATGGGCAGACATTGGTTAGGACCAGATGGACGTCAGACACACAGTCAGGCCTCGATTAGAGAGAGCTGGAGAGGCAGATACAAGATTTACATGATTGGTCAGAGGCAGACAGACAGACACATACGGGGGTCAGACATTGGACAAACAGAAGGTGAATACTTTGATTGGGGCAGACAGACAGACAGACAGAGACAAGGGTCAGACATTGCTGAGGGTTCAGATGAATGTCTGATAAATAAACAGGCACACACACACACAAGGGGCAAACATTAGTCATGGCAGACAGGTAGACAGACACTAAGGGCAGACAGAGATTTGATTAATGGACAGACAGACAGAAGGAGAGCAGACATTGGTCAGGACCTGGCAGACAGACAGACCTAGGAGTTGAAGGCCGGTCAGATGTTGGTCAGGGGCCTACAGGGAGACACACATACAGATAGTCACAAGGGTCAGAATTGGTCAGGGGTAGACATACATCTGATTAATAGACAGACAGAAGGGGTAGATGTTGGTCAGTGGCAAACAGACAGTCACTGGATATGAGGGCAGCTGTTGCTTGAAGCAGTTGTGACATCGAGGATGAGAACAGAATGAAGAGGCTGGGCGCAGGTCAAAGACGGCTCAGAGCCTACCGGTGTGCCCCTCTCCTCTCAGTTACCATACGTGTGCCCCTGTGTTTGTGACAGTAAGTCTGACGCTTGTGTCGGCGCCGTTGCCGTACACAGTGGCCATGAAGGGAGTCACTGAGATTATAAAGATGAAGGCCTCTCTGAGGCAGCAGGCCATTCGTGACCCACCCCTCGCATCCCCTCTGCATCAGTAGTGGGGTGCAGAGCTCCACACCATCAAACCTTAAACGGGCCCCCACTGGCTGGTTGATCTCATTCCCCAAACGGCAGGGCTAAGCTCGGGGCTACAGGACGGATGACAATCCCTCGTCTCACTTGGGACGAGCCGTCGGCAGCCAAGTGTCAGAAAAGCAAAGGCTTTCATGAAGGGGAAAAGTCGGCCGCAAAAGAAAAAAAAAAAAAAGAAGAAGAAGAAGAATAAAGGGTGACTTCAATAAAGCGGCTCAGCCCGGCCGCTATGGAAAATTGTGCGCTCACGGGTGGGTGCGGGGTGTGCATGATGAAGCGAACAGCAGCCTTATTCCACTTCCAGACACGCCGGCCAAAAAAGTGCCTGCTGTACACATCCAGAGGAAAAACAAGCAATAAATTCCAAGTGGCGAATGCCGAGGAAAACATTAACTTCTAATTCAATAATTCAGCAACTGTACTACGAGAAGGCGGCCTTCTTTACGAGTTCGTCCAGATGGAGTCAATTGGCCATTAATGGCTGATCTCTCCCTCCCCTTTTTATTTCCCCGATATTGTCGCAAACCGCGCTCAGATTAGCCCATTTCCTGCTCGCAATCTTTCAACATGGCTTTTGTTCTCTGAGGGCTGGCCTGACAGAGGCGTCTTAAACAAGAGCGCGGCCCAAGTGGCGCAGCACTCCGACGCGGCCCATATGTGAATGAACAAAGGGCCCATACTGAAGTCTTCTGCGGGATCGCTTAATGTTTTTCATCTGAGCTTTAATAGACCTAATGACTCTGCGGTGAGCTGATGCATGTGGCTCGTGGCTTTGCAAAATGAACGAAATTCTAGCTACTTCCACACTGGCTGCCGCTCCCGTCCAAGAGCCCTTGTTAAAATTCTGGCAGCTGCACGTCTGCCCTGCGTGTGCTCAGAGCGCCGGTGGAAGCCACCAAAAAGGCCCTGATGGCGTCAGTGGCAAACAGAGAGGGAAACAAGACGGGCAGGTAGGCGGGGGGGAGAGATGGGGCACAGACGGACAGACAGGCGGAGGGGCTGAGACCGCCGCTTATCAAGTTTTATTGGGTAGACAGCTACGAGGAAGACTAAAGGGGAAGGAGCCACCGGATCTCGAGTTTCAGTCTAAGCTCAAAATATTCTTGAGGGTCCTAACAGTGAAGGAGCCACGGGGACTCGTGTTTCAGTGTAAACTCACGACGTCTGTTTAGAACATGGCAGACACCGACCAGGCTGTGTGAATGTGCGACTTTCAGGGCGCTGCTCTCAGGCAGCTCTGTGTGGCCGACTCACCGTCAAGGTCTTCTGGTCTTGTCAGGTCAATGACTCGAGGACCCAGCTTGCCGTCCTCTCCCAGCTTGCCTGCTAAGGGATTGCCGAGGTTTTCAAACTGCACCCTGTCCTGTGAGACAAGCAAAGAAAATAAAAAAGGAAAGGCACGGGTTAAGCCAAGATCAGAGGGGTGCAACATGGCCGCCAGACATAAACACCCCCCCCCACTCTCATAGCATATAGCGCCCTTCAGGCTGTAGCAAGGTCAGAGGTCAAATACGGTTACAGCTTTACAAATTACACACCCCTAAAACTCCAACCCGACTTCAACCCGATTATCACAAAAGGATCCTAACCAAGTCTGCTCATTAGTAATATGGTGGAGAATGGGGGTCCAGATACGGGGAGTGGACAATAGAGGGGAGGAAAAACATAAACTCCATTAAGGGGGAACAGAAACCTCTGGGGGTCCACAGCTGGTTCTCACAAACTCAGGCACAGTCACAGTTCAGGAGACCACTGCCTTCTAGTGTCATGGCAGGTCGTTTTTTATATTTGTTTCTATCCTTAATTTCTACCCAGTGGTGTTATCATTGAGGTACGGAGACTCAACCAGGAAGGAGAGGAAAACCAAACCTCAATAAACGGTGAAAAGAAACCTCTGGGGGTCCACAGTCAGTTATAAGAGACAAAGCCAGATGTGGTCACAGGTCTGGAGACCTCGGCCTACTGGCCATTTCAGATTAATTTTTAAATTAATATCTGTCCATTAATGTTACCATGGAGATAAGGAGAGTGGACAACGGAGGAGAGGAAACCAAAAATTCCACTAATGGGGAAAATAAACTTCTAGGGGGTCCACTGTCGTGTGTAATAAAGTCAGACGCAGCCACCATATTACAGACCCCATACTATTTGGGTTATAATACTGAAGGTAGTTTATTATATTTATTTTTATATTCATATCTCTCTATTAACATCATCATTGAGCGACTGCCAGTTGATAACAGAAGATAGGTTAACAAATAACAATTTGAAAATTAAGCCTCTGGGAGGTCCACAGTCGTTCACAGCTCCAGAGACCACGGCCTGCTAATGTCATAGTAGGTAGTTTTTTTATGTTAATTATTATTTTAATAAATGTCCACTGATATTATTATTGAGATATGGAGAGTAGACAATGAGGAGAAGAAAAGGAAAAACTCAGTTAATGGGGAAAATAAACCTCTGGGTGGGGGGTCCAGAGTCAGTTGTAAGAGACAAAGCCAGATGGGATCACAGGCCTGGGGACCTCGGCCTACTGCTGTTGTGAGGGGAAGTATTAGATTCATTTTTAATATTAATATCTGGATATTAATGTTGCCATGGACATAAGGGGAGTGAACAATGGAGGAGAGGAAACCAAAAAACGGCATTAACTGACAGAGAGAAGAAACCTCTGGTGGTCTGCAGCCAGTCACAGATCCAGAGAGCTCAGCCTTGAATAGTGTTACAGTAGGTAGATTTCATATTTATTTTTATTTTAATGTCTGTCAGTTAATATCACCGTTGAGAAATGGAGAGCGGACAACGGAGGAGAGGAAAAGAAAATCTGCAGCCAGCAGCATTAAAGGATGTCTGGGGGTCCAGGGTCACTTATAATAACAAGGACATACAGAGACATCAGTCCACTAGTATTATGGTAAGTATTTTTTATTTACATTTTTTATTAATTTTTCTCCGTTGATCATATCATTGACATGAGAAAAGTAGACAATGAAGGAGAGGAAAAGGAAAAACTCAATTGAAGGGGAAAATAAACCTCTGGGGGTCCATGCACAGTTAGAAAAGAGGAACAAAAAAACCGTAAAGACTTGTTTTAGGGACCTTCGTTTTTCCCACCTGAATGTTTGCAATTCCTCCCGCCTTTTTTGAATGCCTCCCCAGGTATTTCTAGCATTTTGTGTTTCAGCTTCCCTTTCACTTTAGCCACCTGAAAATGTTTTTCACGTTTTTTCGAGAAGCATTTGGTTTTTCGATCTTAAGAGGATCGTAAGACCCTCATTGTTGGGGATCCGAGTGGCTGGACCAGGCCAAGGGCTCGCCTACGTAACACGTAACTGCGGCAGATAGAGGGTCATTTCCGGAAGGTGGGACTGGACCGCATGTCTGCCTGGGGGGTTGCTAGGTTGTTTCGTCGTGTAGTGGGTGTGGCAACGTGCTGTACCAGTGCATGCTCCCCAACTTGACGTGACTTGACATTTGGTTTTAGGACGGGTGCCCCTCTTTGTATTTATTTGTCGATCGACTCTACAGTATGCCGTTACTTGGTAAGGTCAACCGTAAATGTGGCGCGTGAGGCACACCTCCGTGTTGAAGGTATGAAGTTCAGCTGGGTCGTCCCAGATTGCTTTGTGGTTTCTTTGCTGATTTTCGACTCTTGAATATTTAAGATTTAAGGTTTTGTTTGGCCGTTAATCAGGTGTCTGCCTGCCCTGACCAATTCAGACCCTTGTGACTATCTGTATGTATGTCTCCCTGTAGGCCCCGAACTAACATCTGACTTCTTTTCTAACCCTATTATTTGATCTTCAAGTTATAAACCTACGTCTGCTTTGTTCAGCTGTGTTCCTTGTGTCTAAAATGCTGCCAATTTCCGTTTTCTGCCAGGACAACTGGCTGCCCACCTTGTCCTGGGCATTCTACTGCAGTGGTAGCATTGTCATGTGAACTGAACTAGGGCTCCTGTGGCTCCACGCATACACCATGGCACAGCTAATCTGGACAACTTTGGTGCGTATGAAAGAATGTACGGTAAAAATGTAATGCCAGCACTAGGGAAATGTGCAAAAATGTTGGGAGTTCTGCCATGCGGTGGAAAATTTGGCAGGCCACTAGAGCATATAAGAAAGATACCGGGAGATGAAAATCAAAAATATTCCGACTAGCAGGGGGTCATCACCAAAAGGCTAGCAAACCGTGCGACAAACCGATTATATAAACCGAAGTTCCAAGTCAAAGTAACCAATCTAGAAAAGTCCGAGAGCCAACATATCGATAGAGAGCACACACGAGGTGTATCCACAAACTTCACTCACCACGCGATGCCAGCTTATAAAGCCTGGCGCTAGTGATGTCCAATCGAGTAACTTTCAGAAACCACTCACCACCTCAATGGTCCGTCATGTCATGGCAACAGAGCCACAAAACTGGTAATGCCCACAAAAAGCAAAATGGCGATGTGATTAACAAAAGACAACAAAACGATGACAAATTAGAATTTTTTTGATCTCCAAAACCCCCTCGCCACCACAACTGAAGAGCAATAGGGTACTCTTTGCAAAACAAAAAACAAAATAATTTATGGTCCAAGTAGTTACATTCATGGCTTAGGGGGTGCACTTCAGCAGTGTGCCACCGTGCCTTCCAATATCTTACTTTAGGTTCCCACAAAGAATCCTCTGCTCAACAGTAAACACGTTTTGGTTGGTTTGCACTGTTAATTGTTGACTTAAGAGATGTACCCGCTACCTCTGGGGCATCTCGGACTGAATGGAGGGACACAGGGCTGCCACCTACCCCTTCCTAGATACACGTTTAAATCCCTCCAGAAGAGATTGTCACCTCATCCCTGAGTCTCCAGAGCTAAGGGACACCTGTGCCTACCATGGTGCTGCCTAACTTGTGTTCTTCTCTTTTGTAAAATAACTTGTGTTATGGCACAGGACAGTAGTGAGGAAAGAATCGTGGGAAAGAGGGGTCCTTCCATCGGATTGGCTGTCTCAGCTGTGGAATGGCCAAATGGGGGAGGCAGCTTGATGGCTGAGGTCTCCAGGACTCTAAACAAATCCAAATCGTATTATGGGATATCATCTACTGTTACATTCTGCTCCTTACTTCTAAAATTTTAATTTCTATAACGTATTGAGGATTTGTTCTGTTCTGTGTATTGTATTGACCCCCTTCTTTTTGACCCCCACTGCACACCCAACCTACCAGGAAAGGGGTCTCTTTTTGAACTTCCTTTCCTGAGGTTTCTTCCATTTTTTCCCTACAAGGTTTTTTTGGGAGTTTTTCCTTGTCTTGTCTTAGAGAGTCACAGCTGGGGGGCTGTCAAGAGGCAGGGCCTGTTAAAGCCCATTGCGGCACTTCTTGTGTGATTTGGGCTATACAAAAAAATAATCTGTATTGTATTGTATTGTATTGTAGTGGTGAGGTGTTGGATGTCAAGTCAGTTTGGGTCCAACAAGACAGAAAAATCCTGTCAGCCTTGGATACCAAGGCTCCAAGTATCTTGGGTGTCTTTGTAGGGAAACAATATGGCGGTATAGCAGTGGAGAGCAACAGAGTTGATGAATGTCACTAAAGGGGTGTGTGTGTGTGTGTTTATATATGAGGGGGAGTTAAGCTAAAGTTAGAAAATGGAAAGCACCTTCACAAAACTGATCATGTCATTTTTCAATGGAGTCTCCACCCTTCTCAATACACTTGCACCACCTTGTGCCTGGCAGTGCCAGCAGAATACAAGGCTTTGTCTTGTCCTCACCACCACTCGTGCACCGCTTTCTTCACATTTTCATCTGTCTCGAATCGATGACCACCCAGATGTTTTTTTAGCAGTCCAAAAAGATGGAAATCACACGGTGCCAAATCTGGGAATAAGGAGGATGTGGCAATACCTCAGACTTCAGTGTCTCCAGACAAGCCTTGGTGGTCTTAGCGGTGTGTGTGTCATTGTCTTGTCTTTGAGACAGCAGTCCCCGCCGTTTGGATGGAATAGCAGGCTTCACATTGGTCTCCAGCAAGTCACAGGAACTTGCACTACTGACTGCAGGACCCCTCGGCATTTGGTGTTCAACAATAACTTGGGTGCACAAGTGGCTGCCAGGACAAGACAAAGCCTTTTATTCTGCTGGAATCCCAGCACTTCCAGGCAGGTGGCACAAGTGCATTGAGAAGATCAGTTTTGTGAAGGTTCATTCCATTGTGTAATGAGTCCCATTTTCTAACTTGACTTGACTTCCCCTTCTATCTATCTATCTATCTATCTATCTATCTATCTATCTATCTATCTATCTATCTATCTATCTATCTATCTATCTATCTGTCTGTCTGTCTGTCTGTCTGTCTGTCTGTCTGTCTGTCTGTCTGTCTGTCTGTCTGTCTGTCATTATATAGTATCTATCTATCTATCTATCTGTCTGTCTGTCTGTCTGTCTGTCTGTCTGTCTGTCTGTCTGTCTGTCTATTATTATATAGTATCTATCTATCTATCTGTCTGTCTGTCTATTATTATATAGTATCTATCTATCTATCTATCTATCTATCTATCTATCTATCTATCTATCTATCTATCTATCTATCTATCTATCTATCTATCTATCTATCTATCTATCTATCTATCCTTTATTAGGTACACCTGCTCAACTGCTTGTTAACACAAATACCCAATCTGCCAATCACATGGCATCACATCAATGCATTTTGGCCTGTAGACATTGTGGAAAGAAAGGGAAATACGTTGCCTGGTCTGATGAGTCTCAATTTCTGCTGTGACATTTGGATGGTGGGATCAACATTTGGTGTCAATGCGCCATGTCACAAAGCTCAGATCATCTCCAACTGGTTTCCTGAACATGACAATGAGCTCACTGGACTCTGATGATCTCGTTCCAGCAGAGCACCTTTGGGATGTGGTGGAGCATTAGATTCAAATTTGCAGTAACTATGTGACGCTGTCATGTCAAAATGGACCAAAACCTCTGAGGAATTACGGCAGTTCTGGAGGCCAAAGGGGGTCCAACCCGGTACTAGCAAGGTGTACCTAATAAAGTGGCCGGTGAGTGCATATATAACACATGCAAAGATGCGACAAAAACAGCCAATCAGTAGCCCCAATTAGAGTGTGGTGACTGAAGTGCTGAACCTTCAGCCCGAGACCAAAGGGGGCATCTCTGATCCAAAACGGGCGGATCAGTACACAGCTTTGGGACCCCCCCCCCCCCCCCCAATTCTGTCTCAGTATTCTTTGTTTGTGGATGCATCACGTCGCACTAATGACATCAGTATGCGTTATCCCTCAGTGGATACCCGATATTTCAACATTTTCGATAGTACAGTTAGCTTTACTTGTGAGTAGGCCTTAGAGTCAGGATTGCCTGCGGCTTTAGATTCATGTCTTGCTCCTTTGACTCTCGTTTGTGTGGTTATGGCTGTTCTCATAGTTCTGATCCTTTGCCTGCCTTGACGTCATCTTTGAATATGTATATCATGTCCCAGTCTGGTCACAACAGTCCTTCAGCACTCCTGTGTCTCGTCAAGCCCTGTATCTCCAAGCTCGACCTCCCACTGTTGATAAGTTCAGATAGGTAAGCAGGGCTTTGGCCATTTAATATGTAAGTCAGCCCTTAACTTAACTGGAAACCAGTGTAAGGACTTGAGGACAGGGGTTATGTGCCCAGACTTTCTAGTTCTTGTTTGCATTCCTGCAGTTTTGATCTAACTATGGGGCTGCATGGACAACACTTCAAACAACCTGTACATAGCGCATTGCAGAAGTCCATAAATACAGGAATTCATTTCCTCAGTATTTTCTGTATTTAGACCCCATCCTAATTTTTCTAATATTTTGAAGCTGCACGCTGCTAATTCAATAGCAATGTCAAAAAGAAAGTCATGGGGTCTGCCCTTTCACCCTCCCTTCAATTTCCCTCTCTGCACCTGCGTAACCCGCCCTGCAGGGGGCGCCTGTCCAATGACTAGGGAAGCAGCTGAATGCGGTCGCGCAGGGAGTCGGCAACGGCTGCTGGGGCTGAGGAGCCTTTTGTGCCGGTTTCCTTGTAATCTTAAGCGTTCGCTGTCTTTATCGGGAGCTCAAAGCTCAGCGGTTATCATTTATTCAGTATTCACGCTTTAAAGAGCTTGCCGTGTTTTCCCTTTTGTCGTGTTGTTTTATACTCAGATTAAACTTGGCATCATGTCGTACTTGACATACAATGAGACGCTGTCATTCACTGCTCTGCAACAATCTTAAATGTCATGTCCGCGTACATTTACAGAATAAAATAAGAGCTTTCAGGGCTCTGAATAGTCGCTGCACATTACACTTAATGTATTATGCAGAAGAGGAGTGCGGCCTGCTGCTGCTGCTCTATTGTTACATGACCTAGTTCTGCGGAGAAGGCGCAGGGCATTAGCAAAGTGCCATCATCGTCTCTGGAGCCAAGTGGGAGAAGGCGCCCCCCGTGGCCAGCATGTGTCACAGTCAGCATAATACATCGCCTGACATGTATTTCAAGGGATCAGACCGGTCACGAAGGAAGGAGGGAGGCCAAACTACTTGTTCGACCAGGGGCCTGCATTCGTCTTCTGCTGCCCAGACATGGCATGTGCGCATTTCACACATCTCAAGTGAAAACATCTTCCGGGGAGCGGAAAGCAAAAAAAAAAAAATGAACATGTAACAGACGGGCTAAAGGAATGAGCAGCTAATTACTTACGGTCAGACAGCTTGACTTGATTTACAATTAAAGAGCACCTGCTCCGGGCCGTCGCCGCGCTCATCTGCTCTGCTTGTGTAAGTGATTTCCAATGATGATGTATACGCCGAGCCGGCCGCGCGTGCGGGGCGGCAAGAGAAATAGACGCGCTGGCCGCATTCTTCTGCGGTTTGTTAAATGCTACCTGTCACCTTATTAATCACACACTTGTATTATCGGAGTTAATGAAAGAGCAGCTTGACTGATCGCACGAGATTATTCCGAGCTTGCCCGTCTATGTCACACCGCCGTTGGAGGCTTTCTGGACATGCCGGAGGAGAAGGAAAATAAGCAAAAAAAAAAAAAAGTTATACTTCATACAAAACCATGGGCCGAAAACGAGAGGAGTGGCAGGCGAGTGGTTCGGGAAGAAGTTCAGGATGGGCAGGACATCTCACCCAAATGATGAAGTTCAAGTCCCAAAGTGGACAATTCTGGAGTCCCACGTGAAGAGTCTCAGCATTGCATGATGGGACAGTGAAAGGGAATTCCCAATAGAGGCTGTGCTGAGGATAAAATGGGCAGGCTGGAGGTGTGCCAGAACAGCAGTGGGCAGCAGGTTTCATCCTAAAGAGTGGAAGGGGGGCAACCCTCAAAGTCTGTTTCATTTCTGTAGAGCTGTACCCACAGTACAATGCGCTATATAAATAACATTCAATTTGAAATGATGCACTGGGCGCCCCCTACAGTATCCCGCCAGTGCTGTCGTGTGTCCATAAATCCTAAACTGTTAAAGGACACTAATGAATGCTAAATGAAGTTCACGCCTGGTTTTTGTAGCGACAATGAATTTCCATTAAATTTTATACGCAGCCTTTTAGATGCGGATCGCTGATAGCTTTTATAATTTATCGCCGAGCACAAGAATTATCCTCCCAATGATGGCCGTTATTTATACGTGCAACATAACAAGTTTTTGGGTGCACGGAGAAATGTTCGGAGACGGAATGTGGCTTTACAAGTGCGCCGTCAAGTGCAGCCATAAATTAATGGCGTTTTTATTATTTTATGGTGTCATTAAATTTTTACTGATCACTTTGCCACTGAAGAGCCAGAAAGGCCATTAATGCAAACTGGGACACTGGCATCAGGAGACGCTTCCCCACTGGTTTTTAGTAAATAGCTTGCTATAAAGGATATTTATAATGCACAATAAAAAAGGAGAGGCAGCGTTTAGGCGACGCTTCCTACATTTAAAAATAGTTTCCCCCCCAAAAGAGAACGGGCCGGGCCGCTCAAGCACGAGAGAGAGGAACAATATGCAGCATCTAATATTACAGCGGGCAGGCACCCCTCCCACTTGAGATTAGCCAGTGCCCGCTGCCTCAAATGAATTCAACATGCCCCCTTTCCAAAAATAGCCAAGCGGCCTACCGGCCAGGCACCCACAATGCTCCCCGCGTGATGCGAGTGAGTCTCCGCTCTGGTCACACACGTTTTCTGCTGGGCTGCGGATGGCTGCACGCTGAAGTCATAGCAAGGAAGCCGACACGGGCCCCGCTGGAACGGCCTGGCGTTTCATGTGAAGCCAAGAAGAGCCCATGTCAGCGCTTTCACGAGGGCTTTAATCACACAAGCCACAGAGCTTGTGCCGGAGGAGTGCCCGGCCGGCCGCAGGACAGATTTGGAGCACCGCGAATAGAAGCGGCACGCTGACGGCAGCTGGGAAGCAGGCCGGTGAAATGGCTTCTGGAAAGCGGCAACCTTGATGCCCACCGGCTGTGAACATCACACTCAGAATGTTGTCACAAACACGGGAGGGCCTATGGGTAAGGGACGGCTCCAGGTCACTCGAGTGTGGCTGGAGTTTGTGGATCACACGCACTACCTTATAACTTTAAGATGGTGGACAACACCAACTCCCCTTTATATTGGTCCAGTCCTGTTCTTTTTATTTAAAAGTAGCAAGCAGACAGAACGCCTCAGATCAAGATGGCTCTCGGCAGCATTCACAAAAGGCTGCCATATTCTACCAGACACACTTTATTCTTTCCCCAAATCAGGTGCCACAGCTAATCGGACAACAAGACGAGTTGGCTTGGCTCGTTGGAACAAACTGGGGACGGGCAGGTAGAGGAGACAGCGCCCAGCCCATTAAGAGGGTGGCACAAGGTCTGTTTTGTTGAATTCAGTTTCATTTTTGCATAAGTACAGAAAGAGGACGGGGTTTGCGTCCCGTGGGCTCCATTCGTGGAGTTTGCATGTTCTCCCCATGTTCATGTAGGTTTGTATCCTCCTGCCTTGTGCCCGGTGATTGCTGGGATAGGCTCCAGCTACCCTGATACCATACCCTGGCTAGATAAGCAGGTAAAGAAAACGGACGGATGGATGAATAGAGAATTCAAATTCACACCTCTCAATGGAGAGACCAACCCATTGACCTGAAGAAGATTGCATGTATTGTAATGTCTGTTGCTCTGCTGGTTATTATAGGATGTAGCTAGCACCTTTCAACAACATCAAGTAACCAGCTGGACAAAAAACATGGCGTACCGCGCATCACAACAGAAACAGAGAAGGCGTCAATGGGCAACTCAATGTTACAATCAGGGTGACCACCACTGACCTCCACCCCTACAACTGATGGACTTACGTTTGGCTCTTCTGTCCCTTTCAACATCCATAGCCATCCTGTCCGCAACGGCTGACGTTTAAGTCAATGGCTGTCCGAAGACGTTTGGCCTCTGATTAGATGTGGGCAGGCGTCTGTCTAAGAAGTTCTGGGCACAGGTGAGGGCAGACGTCACCGCACATCTGCCAGGCTTCTCCACTCGAGTCCTCCCGCTCATATGGTTCCAATCCTGTCAGCCGCTTAAAGGTTATTTATAATTTTGGAATCGTGAAGCACATGCAGCCGTGCGGTAAGCCAGCTAGAGCGTTTTATGCGGTTTCTTCGCAAGCAGATCGAGAGCAAGCCAGTCAAGGCCTCTTCGTTTAACCCTTTCTGTAACTTCCCACCGTCTGAACGCAGGGGCAACGAAAGGGGTCTGCTAGAGCCTAAGTACCTTAGGCTGGTGATCTCATTGACCCCGGGGCTCAATGTGGAAAGCAGGGCCAGGACTGTGGCCTGATGGAACCCAGAAGTCCAGAGATGAGCGCACCCTGGCAGGAAGAGAGGAAGAGCAGCCCACAGGACGCTAGTCTGGATGAAGATGAGCCCTCGGCTGATCGGCCTCATTCAAAGCATACAACTTAACAAACGTAATGGAGGGAGACAGAACCTCGTATGAATTTTTAACAAAGTCATTGGGTTACGCTTTATTCACGTTTAGTTGGGCATTTTAAACTTTTAACCTTGTTAGATTTAAGGCTCACCACTCCACTTTCATTTACTTTTTCATTTTGTTAGAACAACAACTGTCAATGTAGGCCCATTGTTCATAATAGCAATGCTGGAAAAATAAATACGCACCAGTCTGAGGCTGCCTGCCCATGAGAGAACACGGTGAGGCACTGCAGTGCCAATGGGGCCAAGTCAATGTCTGACCAACGTGCCACCCGTCACTACTCCCCAGTGCCAATTATACAAGAGGGGATGGACAGATAGATAGATAGATAGATAGATAGATAGATAGATAGATAGATAGATAGATAGATAGATAGATAGATAGATAGATGAAAGGCACTATATAATAGATAGATAGATAGATAGATAGATAGATAGATAGATAGATAGATAGATAGATAGATAGATAGATAGATGAAAGGCACTATATAATAGATAGATAGATAGATAGATAGATAGATAGATAGATAGATAGATAGATAGATAGAGTGAAAGGCACTATATAATAAATAGATAGATAGATAGAGATAGATAGATAGATAGATAGATACATAGATAGATAGATAGATAGATAGATAGATAGATAGATAGATAGATAGATAGATAGATGTGAAAGGCACTATATGACAGATAGATAGATAGATAGATAGATAGATAGATAGATAGATAGATAGATAGATAGATGTGAAAGGCACTATATGACAGATAGATAGATAGATAGATAGATAGATAGATAGATAGATAGATAGATAGATGTGAAAGGCACTATATGACAGATAGATAGATAGATAGATAGATAGATAGATAGATAGATAGATAGATGTGAAAGGCACTATATGACAGATAGATAGATAGATAGATAGATGAAAGGCACTATATAATAGATAGATAGATAGATAGAGTGAAAGGCACTATATAATAGATAGATAGATAGATAGATAGATATGAAAGGCACTATACGACAGATAGATAGATAGATAGATGTGAAAGGCACTATAAGACAGATAGATAGATAGATAGATATGAAAGGCACTATACGACAGATAGATAGATAGATAGATAGATAGATAGATAGATAGATAGATGTGAAAGGCACTATATGACAGATAGATAGATAGATAGATGTGAAAGGCACTATATGACAGATAGATAGATAGATAGATAGATGAAAGGCACTATATAATAGATAGATAGATAGATAGATAGATAGAGTGAAAGGCACTATATAATAGATAGATAGATAGATAGATGAAAGGCACTATATAATAGATAGATAGATAGATAGATAGATAGATAGATAGAGTGAAAGGCACTATATGACAGATAGATAGATAGAATGATAGATAGATAGATAGATAGATGAAAGGCACTATATAATAGATAGATAGATAGATAGATGAAAGGCACTATAAACTGTAATAGATAGATAGATAGATAGATAGATAGATAGATAGATAGATGTGAAAGGCACTATATGACAGATAGATAGATAGATAGATAGATAGACAGATAGATGTGAAAGGCACTATATGACAGATAGATAGATAGATAGATAGATAGATAGATAGATGAAAGGCACTATATAATAGATAGATAGATAGATAGATAGAGTGAAAGGCACTATATAATAGATAGATAGATAGATATGAAAGGCACTATACGACAGATAGATAGATAGATAGATAGATAGATAGATAGATGTGAAAGGCACTATATGACAGATAGATAGATAGATAGATGTGAAAGGCACTATATGACAGATAGATAGATAGATAGATAGATAGATAGATAGATAGATGTGAAAGGCACTATATGACAGATAGATAGATAGATAGATAGAGTGAAAGGCACTATATAATAGATAGATAGATAGATAGATAGATAGATGAAAGGCACTATATAATAGATAGATAGATAGAGGCACTATATGACAGATAGATAGATAGATAGATAGATGAAAGGCACTATATACTGTAATAGATAGATAAATAGATAGATAGATATGACAGGCACTATAGATAGATAGATAGATGAAAGGCACTATATAATAGATAGATAGATAGATAGATAGATGAAAGGCACTATATACTGTAATAGATAGATAGATAGATAGATAGATAGATAGATAGATAGATAGATAGATAGATAGATATGACAGGCACTATAGATAGATAGATAGATAGATAGATAGATAGATAGATAGATAGATAGATAGATAGATAGATGAAAGGCGATATATAATATAATATATAAAGAACTATTTAGGGGCAGCATGTTGGCACAGTTGTACCCCTGCTGCCTCACAGTAAGGAGACAGGAGTTGCAAGTCCTGCCAATGCCCACGTGGGTTTCCTCCCGCAGTCCAAAGACATGGTGGTTTAGTGGACTGGCGATGTGTGGGTGTTCACCCTGAAATGGACTGGCACCCTGTTCTGGTGTTGTTTCTGCCTTGTGCCCGATGATTGCTGGGACAGATTAGCTGCCCTGTGGCCTTGCCCTGAATCAGTGGGTTAAGAAGACAGATGGATGGTTGCACTGTTTAGACAGATGGGCAGGAAACTGGCTATAGTTAGGTAAGGTATGCTCTTGTAAACAGGCAGATGTGAATGGCACTATATAAACAGATCACTAGCAGTAATCGTTGTATTGACCCATGTGCAGATTCCCGTGGAATTCTTACTCGCTTGTCCAGCCAACATGCGACACACCACCACTCTCAGGCGCCATAATGATAAGACTATGGGGGTGAATCCAACAAACAAGTTCCCAGCAGCAGGACTTGGCATGGCTGCCCCGTGAACAGCAGAGTTCACAACAAATGCCAGCGAAGGGCGAGGAATTGTTGCAAGTGTATGAATGTAGAGCTGTGATGGGGTCATCAGCTTCTTCTTTGCGGGTCGGTGGACCTGCAGTGGATGGGCCAGGTGGACTCCTGTTACAGATCTTCAGCTTCACAACTTGGTAACTGGGTAAAACGTGGTGCCCAACATCTGCTGATGTTTGACACTCATCCTCTTGCTTTGCTTGTAGTTCATCCATATATGATGGGACTTTCCGTCTTTAGATCTCATGGACAATCAAGCCGTACAAAGGGCTGTAGCTTGGTGAGGCCCAGAGATGGACGATCAACATGCCACCAGCTTGTTGTCTTTGCTGTGCCCGGCTGGAGTAATTGATTGGTGTGGTAAGCAGTAACACTCAGCAGTGCTCTGCCGTGGCTCAGATAAATCAATATTTAATATCCAGTCCTTCATCCCATCTCACTTACCTTTACAAGGGCTTCATGGGAGCTTTCACTGTGATAAACTTGCCGACGCTGTGCGCTGTTAAAGAGCACACTATTTATGTCAGGTAAGCTGTATTCCTGAAATATTAATATTGTGAAAGTGACCCAAGTGAAGGCTCCACCTTTAGAGCCGCTGAGCTGCATCGGCATCCTGCTTCTCCACTGACTTGACAAATGTATCTCCTCTGGCTTCTTTTGGAACAATTACTCACAAAGAAAGTGACCCCAGTGGCAAGGTGCTGCAGCTGGCATGGAAAGGGCAATAGCTCTCCTGGCACACCTGTGTTTATTGGGATATGGTGGCTCTTTCACGACCTACAAGTCCAAAAGGCACCCTGCTCACGTGGGAGCCTGAAGTATGGAGATCTGGTCCACTGATGGGTCAGCTGGTTGGCATACTGAAGTCACGTGATCTGCTGGACTAGGGAGTCAGCTGGGTGGGATACTGAAGTCAGGAAATCTGCTCGAATTGTGGGTCTCCTAGTTGGGACACTGAACTTGGGAGACCAGCTTAACTGGATGCATTTGCTTATTCAGCAGGTGGCGACTCTTCTATATAAAGGGAACACCAGACTGGCAAACCCCCAGAGAGCTGGAGTGGGAAAAATGCGTAAGGGGTACTGATATATCGGATTTAAAACTATCCAAGGGAAACTTGACCTTCACTTTCACTCCCAAGTTGAGAGATCCACTCGATTACTGGGTCTGCTGGTCAGGATACTCAAATCGATGGATACACTTGATTGGTGGGCCTGCTGCTCGAGATACTGAAGTTGGGGAAATCCTCCTGACGACTGGGTCAGCTGGTTGGGATATTAAAATTGCAAACTCCACTTGACTGATAACGTTGCTGCCTGGGATACTGAAGTTGGGAAATCCACTTGACTGGGTGGACTGCTAATGGGAATACTGAAGTTGGTTGTTCCTCTCCCCTGCTAGGCCTGTTGATTGGGATACTGACAGTTGGGAAATCTGCTCAACTCCTGGGACTGCTGGCTGGAATTCTTATGTCAGAGGATATGCATACGTAACTACTTGGTCTGCTGGTCGGCATACTAAAATCGAGAGATCTGCTTAAATGCTGGGTCTGCTGGTAGGGGTACTGAAGACAGGAAATCTGCTCGATTTGTGGGACTGTTAATTGGGACACTGAGACTGGGAGATCGGCCTTACTGCTGGGTCTGCCGGTCAGGATACTTAAATTGAGTGATCTGCCTGAGTGGTGAGCCAGCTGGTCGGGATACTGAAGATGGAAAATCTGCTCAACTGCTGGGTTGGTCGGTTGGGACACTGAAGTTGGGAAATCCACTTTGACTGGTGGGCCTGCTGGTTGGGACACTGAAGTTGGGAAATCCAAGCAACTGATGGGCTTATTATCCAGGATACTGAAAGTCAGGAAATCAGCTCTACTGCTGGGAAGGCTGGTTGGGATACTGAACTTGCAAATCTGCTTGACTGGTGGGCCAGCTGACCGGGATACTGAAACTGGAAAATCTGCTCAATTGCTGGGTCAGCTGGTTAAAATACGGAAGTTTACAAATCCACTTTGACTGGTGGGCCTGCTGGTAAGGGTACTGAAGTCAGGAAATCTGCTCAAGCACTGGCTCTGCTGGCCCAAACACTTTTGTCGGATAATACGCTCAACTAGGTGGTCTGCTAGTTGGGATTCTAAAGTCTGGAGATCAACTTAAATTCTGGTTGGGACACGGAACTCGTGAGCCTCACATTGCTGTTGATCATGTGGCATATACAGAGAACACCAGGCTGATAACCCACCAGACAGCTGAAGTGTAAGAGACCACCACGTGTGTAAGTGGCACTGATATTTCGGATGAAGCGTAGCTGTTGTGACTACCCCAGAGAAACTTGACCTTCACTTTCAGTCCTAACATACTCACGACTAAAATCTGGAATTATAAAGTCCGTTATTTGACATTTTATTATAGCACCCTCTTAATATGATTGTTTCTATTATGTGATCCAACGTATGCCTACCCTAACAGACGGCGTATTTATCTTACACGCTATACGCAGAATATTCACGCCTTTTGTAATTATTAAACTCTGTTCAATTATTAAGCAAACAAAACAAAGTCCCCAGTAACGAGCTCTATCCCAAAATACTGTTTGAAAACTACGATGGCTGCTGTGTGACCGCTCTGCCGACGTGACACTTTCATTGTTGCTGGTGACACTGCACCGCCAATGTGCACCCGTGTTTAAATTACAAGTCAAGGTTCAAAAGACGGAGGGGGCGGGGCAGATCGGCTGACACTCCCTTTTGAGGCTCCTCCCCTCCCGTGCTGTCGGTCCAACTGCTATGGCGGGTCTACACAGATCACCTTGTCTTTGTGTTGGCGGCGTTCTGTACGCATTGAGCACACGCCATAGATTATCAGGGGGTGTAACAGATGGCACGGGCTTACAGAAGAATTCTGGGCCAGTACACAGGACTCCGGAAGGCACTAAGTGTGGTCCTGTGGGGGGGCACCACGGGAAGTCTAAGCAGCGTCTCCTCCATTCTCTGCTTATTCATCCTCATTAATGGTAGTCTTCTATTCCTTCAGTTTTGATTGTGTCACCACCGGGGGGGGGGTTGGGTTGGGGTCTAGGAATTATTTTGGGGCTGGGAGGTGACAAACTGCACATATCATAATTCAATTGGAACTGACATAAAATATATTTTGGGGGTTCAAACATTAAACTCCACCACACCACCCAGTGATACCTATGGTGACCATGAGGTGTCAATTATCATTGAGATGCCTCACCTCCTCCAAGAGCATCTTGAGAAAGGCAAAGTTTAGAAAAGAGAACACAAGAAAAGTGACAGAGGACCACAATAAGTGAGAGACAAGGAGTTGCTTGAGTACGGCCATCTGCTCCCGTCTGTCATGGGGTACATGCAGATTAGGTGATAGTCAGGTGGGATGCTGCGTTTTACACCATGAGTGACCCCTCAGTACTCAGCAGCTTACCTTGTCACTCCTGCAGTTGTTAAGCCCCATGGGAACGAGAGACGCCAGCTTGCCCTCCACTACCTGCTGGTGATGCTGCATCTGCTCCCGCTGGATCTGCTCCCTCATTTTTCGAGCCTCCTGGATGGCTTTCATCACCGCGTCCTGATCCCCGAAGAGGGCCGTTGAGTTGAGACTGGACAAGATGTCTGCAAGAGAAAGAAGCGTAAATGTGTGGAGGAGAAGAGCGCACCACGTCCGCCTCCAGCCCACCCCGATCGTGTCTCCTGACCACCACACCTGACGCGACTCTCCCCTGCCTGAAATGGAAAGGCCATCAGAATTCTACTGAAACAGAGCACACACGCAGGCACGTGTGGCGATGTCTACAACTACATAAAAACAACGTAAAGGGAGCATAAACAGCGAGACACGTGGATAACCTCACAGTCATTGAGGAGCGCAAGAGCAAACCACCAACACGTCACAACTATAAAGGAAATATAAAACCTAAAAGGATATAGGATAGCGACATAAAATAGGGATGGAAGATTAACAAAGGGGCAGAGCAACCAAAGCAACATACAAATGAAGAAAAAAAAACCATGAAAACTGTGTGCCATAAACAAATAAAATGTGACAAATCAAAAACCCAACCGAATAAACCGACACGACACACGAACAGAACACAACATTCAGACCTGCACTGACCAGCACTGACCAGCAGGGGGAGCAGCAGAGAAGGAGCGTGAAATGGGGGGCCGCAAGGGCGGAAAGACCTGGAATAGATAGATAGATAGATAGATAGATAGATAGATAGATAGATAGATAGATAGATAAAAGTTACTATATAATAGATAGATAGATAGATAGATAGATAGATAGATAGATAGATAGATAGATAGATGAAAGGCACTATAGAACAGATAGATAGATAGATAGATAGATAGATAGATAGATAGATAGATAGATGTGTAAGGCACTATATGATAGATAGATAGATAGATAGATAGATAGATAGATAGATAGATAGATAGATAGATAGAGTGAAAGGCACTATATAATACAAAGATAAATAGATAGATAGATGTGTAAGGCACTATATGATAGATAGATAGATAGATAGATAGATAGATAGATAGATAGATAGATAGATAGATAGATAGATAGATAGATAGATAGATAGATACTTTATTAATCCCAAGGGGAAATTCACATACTGGCGGCAAGAAAACAAAAATCACCCAATGACAGAAGGGCAGAGTGACAGACAAGGAAAAGCCAAATGTAACAGACAGATGGTCAGACAGACAGACAGACCAACAGGAAAGACACTAAATAACAGATAGACAGAGAGGGAGAGTGATAAAGGCACTATAAAGTGATGCATTAGATGAGAAAGACACTATATAGTAATAGAAAAATGGAAGGGATAAGCATTAAATAGTTAAAGTTGAGAAGGGAAAATAGGCAATGACAATCACTTTGTAATTATACATAGTCAGAGAAAGAGAAAATCGATAGACAGATGTAAGGCACTATATAATAGATAAGATAGATAGATGTGAAAGGCACTATATGATAGAGATGTACTTTATCACAATACTAAAACAAAGAAGATAGAGAATAATAAGATAGAGAGAGTTATAGATTAGAATGATAGGGCTCTACATAGAAATACATTGGTAGAGACAATCATTTTGTTGCTCTCCATAGTTAGAGAGAGGCACTATACAGTGATAGACAGATGTAGATGCTAGCCCACCCCCCCCCATCCCCTCTAAATTGTCAGAAGAAGTCTGTGGGCCACCCCAAAGCTAGAAGGCCGATGAGCAGATGAAGCCCGGTGTGCGCCATCGGGGAGAGGCTGGTGCAGCATGGTGGTGGAGAATGACAAGCAGCTATGGCTCTGAGCTGAATGAGGTGAACCCTCAACCCCCCTTACTGGCGGAGACTTCTAGACTTTGGGGCATACTGTCATTTACTGTGCTGCTGTTGGAAGACACTTTGGAACACGCAGAACTTGTATGGATTGCTTAGCTGTACGTGTCATACTGTGTCTTTGTCTCGTGTGCGTCTGTCTTTGTTCATATTGTCACTTTGTCACCTGTTCTGAGAAGACACGCAGGTAAGAATTTCATTGTGCTCACTACACGTGACAATACACGTCACTCTGCTCACTCAGGCTGTATACAGTGCCTTTCACCACCTACATGGTGACACATGCATCTACTTTATGCCAGAGGTGCCCTACATTTTTGGCCCCTGGACCCCGATTTTTAATTCAATTCAACGATTGACCAATTGAAGCCCGCCTTCCATAGACGACTCTTCTGCAAAGCAAACCCTCAAGAGCCCTGGCATCCACTTACCCAGAGATCCTCTTCCCAAGCCAGTGCCCACAGGGCTGTGGATGCCACTCTTGATTGGCAGGTTAACTGGGCTGCTTTTACTGATGGGGAAGAGGCTCGGCGTGGGGGAGGTGGGCGACTTGACTGGCTCGGCGGTCTTGGGTCGTGCTGACAAGTTGAGGGGCTGCGTGGCCTCGTCCTGCAGGAATAAAGAAGAAGTTAGTCCAATGGCGAACCCAGACCTCCATCACCCCCCCCACACACACGTCCCCTCACCCTCCCCACGGCCTGACGAGAGGCAGCGTCGGCATCAGCAGCAACAGGCCGCTCTCCAGGGAGGTGATTTAAAGGTTTACACCGAGTGTTTAGAGTGGCTCAAGTGTCTGAGCGTGGAATGTAAACTTCATCATTATCAATCTCCCTGAAGGAAGGAGCCACTTGTCCCGCTCCCGTGGACGTCACAAACGTCATTGTTTAATGAAGCTGTTTCTGCCATAATCGATGGTACCCTGGGCTGTCAGGCAGAAGGTTGGCTGGCTGTCTCGAGGCGCAGCTCCTGCCAGACTTCACCTCACGGGCCGTGTAGATACCCCGGCCTGGCCATGCTGGTGAAGTAGGTACTTTATAGCGCCTTCCAGGACAACACTGTCACAATACGGACAGGAAACAGGGTGACGAGACAAAACATTCCACTGATTGCTCACTTAGCTAAGAAGCTTCCTGCAATGAGCAAAAGGCAATGGCACAAAACCAACACTAGGGGGCAGACTTCTGGCAATGCTCACCCAAAGAGAAAGCATCAAATCCAGAGTCTCAAGTGACAGCATGGCAGGTGGCGGCGGGCAGCAA
This sequence comes from Erpetoichthys calabaricus, assembly GCF_900747795.2. Classification (NCBI taxonomy): domain Eukaryota; kingdom Metazoa; phylum Chordata; class Cladistia; order Polypteriformes; family Polypteridae; genus Erpetoichthys; species Erpetoichthys calabaricus. The sequence goes on from NC_041395.2 coordinate 346,031,235, forward strand.
AGCGCTGATCCTACATGGCCGACTCCAAGGGGCAAGGCGGGTAGAAGACTTTTACTGAGGTGGGCCGAGTGATGCAAACACAGAGACAGTAAATGACGACGACCTACAGTACCTTGACTTGAGTGACGGGGCTGGCGCCACGCTTCTCGCTCTTCAGGCCAGTAGGCGAACTTGGGGCAGCAGGATTAGGAGGCTGGGGTAAAGAAGGCATCTTGGCACCGGGAGACACCTGCATGCTGGCCAGCTGGGCGGCGTAGAGTTGCTGCAAATAAGATGGCACAGGTGAAAGAGACAGACATGCAATGGCACCAGGGAGAAAGATGGCACAATACCCATGGGAGGCCTTTACCCACCCTCTTTCCCACCCCAATTCTTTTGAAGAATGAACAGATCATTCTAAGCCTGGTGGCACAAATGATTTTCTTTACAATGCGTGGGAAATGTGTCACTCACTGCCACATCACCACCACAGCATGACAGTCATCCATTGTGTCCAAGGAAGCCACTTGCAGGCAAACTGAGTGACCTGTTTCTCATCCAGCACAGACTGGTTTGGGTACGGCATGTTGACAGGACAGAACGGCCTATCATGAGGGTGACACCCAGATGGGCACACAGCAAGTGCCACAAGGCCCCTGCGTGATGGGACTCAAATTGCTGGCCATTTGAATTACTAATAAGAGATGCCACCGCACTGGGCACAAGTAGACAGCTTGAAGAGAGCCGAGCTGATGCTGACTGTGAAAGGCGCTATAAGACTAGGAAAGCTCTTCACCATAGAGGCTGATCAAAAGGAGCCATTTGAAATAAGAAAGTAAATGCCCAAGATACCCCCCACTACCAGGACATGGCCACCAGGAGAAGAGAGAGACTGGCAGACACTAACAGAGGGTATCCTGCAAAAGGCGCTACATAGTTTAAGTAAACTAAACCCCCACCTGAGCTCACCTTCCGGGTCCTTCTGTGTGGATTCTGTGTTGGGTTCATTAGAAAGTGCCCTCCTCATCCTCACTGTCATGAGGCAAAGCTGGCAGAATGAACTAGCTAAGCTCCTTGTATGGCCGTCTTCTGGCTTTGCCACTCTCTCTCTCCAGCTGGTGCCCAGGTCAGTTGTGGATTTTCCACCAGCTCCTTGATCGTTCTTCGGGGAGATGGACGAGTCCTACAGTACCGGCACGGGGCATGTAAACAGTAGTGCCATCTAGTGGAGTTGCCCACATTGAGCTCAGGAGGAACATCCTGGGAGGTGCCAGAACACTGAGCCCGTCATCCTTGTGCCACCTAACAGCAAACCCTCAAGGTGTGTGTGCATGTGTTGTCTATGGACAGATTAGATGTCGGGCACACTGACCCGCTGCCCTCAGGACCAGAGCAAGGCCCAGAAGTTTTCAGAGTTCCTCACCCATGTTTAATGCATTTATAACATATCAGTAATTCAATTAAAATGTGCCCAAATGATGCCACGTTTGAGTGATTATGAAGGTCCTAACTTTGAGGTTCTCCTGGCCATGGACTCAATGAGTACTTGGACTTTCACTTCTGAGTAAACACAGATAATAAAAAATAAAAGCATTGGGCAACTGTTTGAGTTGACTGGCAGGGGCCCTGAGACGAATGTGCCCAGGGGCCCTTAGGGGGGGTCAAGAAAGGGCCCACAGTCCATTACCCTCGTTCTTCTGCCAGGTCTTTTCTTCTTTCCCAAAACCTACTTTACTTTGTCTCTTCTACTGCTGGCTCATAGTGCCCCCCCCGCCACCACTTCATGCATCAATGACTTCTGTTGCTGCTGCTGCGCCAGCTGCGCCCTGAGCACTGGGACAGAGGCACACAGCCGGCCACACAGCTACTGAGAGCGCCTGGCCTGCGGAGGGAGATCTGACCCGGCGGCATGCAGATGTCAGCCGAGACACGGGCGTCCCGATGTGCTGCGCCGCGGCCAGACTCGCCAGTATGCTCAAACATCTGCTGCCATTATAGAAGCTTGCAAGATGGCACAGGAAGCACTGCTCCGTGGTCCTTGTAAGGATCAAGTGAGGGCCTGCAGCACTTTATATTGAAAAGAATGAATTAAGCGAAACGTACAGCACAGGACCGAACGACACGGAGTGGGGAAGGAGTGTGTTCAGCATCACAGGGGACAAACACGAGGACCTTAAGACCACCGTGAGGAAAGTCTGTAGATACAGTGGAGGTCAGAACTGCGGTGGTAGGCTCAAGGAGACAAAGGCAAAGCCTTGAAAAGTTTTCTTAGTAGCTGTCACGGTCTGCGATAACAACGTGGACTACAGGAGGCAGCACTTGAAAATAAATAAGAGAAGCACCATTGGAGGATACGCAGGAACTGCAGGCTGCAAAACCCACGACGTCAGTCGCCACACGCTCACTAGAGGGCGTCACTCTTGACACACCCGTTTCAAGGTGTCTGTCATGTGTGCTAACAAAATGTAAAGCATTTTTCATTCCAACAGAAGGTGCACACAATCGAGACTATAAAATAATAAAGTCAACCTTTAAACAGAGGAAGTGCCAACCCCATTAGAGCCCACTTACTGCCAACACACTGATGGTCCGACCAATGGGGTCTCACAGTCAGGACCTGGAAGGCCAGTATGCCTTCTTTATTGCTGTTAATGGAATTTGTAGTTTAATTACATAATTTTCATTTTGCTGCATTAATGAGGGCAGACCACCAGAATATTAAATGTACTCAGATACATTTCCTGTATTTAAGTTTTCTTTTAAAGAGTTACAGTTTCTGTTTGTCTGTTCCCTCAGTTATACTGCACTTTCTATCAGATTGTCAACAGCAGTGCACCATCTGTTGGAATGCAAAATTCAATGCATTTGATTTCCACTTGAATTACAAAATACATTCCAACAGATGGGTGGCATGGTGGCGCAGTGGGTAGCGCTGCTGCATCGCAGTAAGGAGACCTAGGTTGCCTTCCCGGGTCCTCCCTGCATGGAGTTTGCATGTTCTTCCCGTGTCTGCGTGGGTTTCCTCCCACAGTCCAAAGACATGCAGGTTAGGTGGATTGGCAATTCTAAATTGGCCCTAGTGTGTGCTTGGTGTGTGGGTGTATGTGCCCTGTGGTGGGTTGTGTCCTTCCCAGGATTGGTTCCTGCCTTGCGCCCTGTGTTGGCTGGGATTGGCTTCTGCAGACCCCCGTGTTCAGATTCAGTGGGTTGGAAAATGGATGGATGGATTCCAACAGATGGCGTACTGCAAACATCTAAGCTGAATACGATCAGCAGAAGGACAGAAAATGACTCATATACTGTATGTATGCACTCGCTGAGCAAATTCTTAAAAATATGACGCTAATTCTGGGTAGGACCTCCTTTTGCTCTCAATTTTTCATGGCATGGATTTCACAAGATGTCGGAAACATTCCTCCGAGGTTCTGCTCCATGTTGACACGAACTGCATCACGTCATTTCTGAAGATGTTTCATGCCCTGAATGTCCCATTCCTCCCACATCTCAAAGGTACTCTGCAGGATTCTGATCCGGTGACTCGGAATGCCACTGATGAACGCTGAACTGATCGTCGTGTTCATGAGATGACTTTCGCCTTTGTGATATGGCGCATTGGCATGTTGGATGTAGGCCTTAGAAGAAGATGGGTAAATTGAGGCAGTGGTCAGCAACAAAACTCAAATACATGGCATTCGGGTAATGATGCATATCATTACGGGTATTAATGGGTACAAAGTGTGCCAAGAAAACAGTCTTCACATCATTAGACTACCACCAGCCTTGACCGTTGGCACAAGGCAAGTTGGGTGCTTGGATTCTTGCTGTTGGTGCCAACCATCTATAGGCCCCGGCAGAAAATCGAGATTCATCAGACCAGGTCGTGTTATTCAAGTCTTCAACTGCCCAGGTTTGGTGACCCTGAGCCCACTGCAGCCTCGGCTGACAGGAGCCGAACCCGACGTGGTCTTCTGCTGTTGTAGCTCATCCTCCTTGAGGTTCAGGGTGTTGTGCGTTCTCAGGTGCTTTACACCTCACCACAGTTGTGCCGAGTGCTGATCGGAGTTACTGCCGCCATTCTCCTCTGGGCTCTCTCATCTCCACAGAACTGCCACTCGCTGGATCCAAGGGGATCAGCAGCTAACAATCACACCACGGTGGAAACCAATGAGGTCACATCTTACCTTATTCCGGGGTTTGAGGTCAACATGAACTGAAGCTCCAGACTCGGATTTGCTGGACCTCTAAGCACTGCTCTGCTACTGCCACCTGATTGGCCGATCAGTGAACGGGTGAGCCTAGGAATTTGTGTACTAGACAGATAAGGGCTGACCTGGGGGACACCTTAGCTTTCCTTTCGGACCGCCATTGCTGTTGAGTAGTGATGAGCAAAGTGGAATATGCAGCAAAAGTTAAAGAGTTCTAAGAGAAATTTCCGGAATTGACCCGGAAATAGTTTGTGTGTCCTGCGGTGGGTTGGCACCCTGCCCGGGATTGGTTCCTGCCTTGTGCCCTGTGTTGGCTGGGATTGGCTCCAGCAGACCCCCGTGACCCTGTGTTCGGATTCAGCGGGTTGGAAAATGGATGGATGGATGGATAAAGGTGTTGAGCTTCTGTTTGGGGGCTCAGCTTACATGGGGTCTGTTGAAAGGACAGCGACACCCAAACACCCTCCCTATGGCCAATCAGTGGGGGGGAGGAGTTGGGTGTGCCAACTCTCTAGCAGAACAGTAACATTTTACTTATGTAATTAAATGAATTAATCATGCAAGAGGATTTTTACGTAATTTAAGTAAATGTAATTTATTTTCAGTTGACGGGTATCTTTACTTGAGACACACCATGATGTGCAAAGACATCTCAGATCAGATCCACTACGGAACTATCCATCCATTCATTATCCAACCCGCTATATCCTAACTACAGGGTCACGGGGGTCTGCCGGAGCCAATCCCAGCCAACGCAGGGCGCAAGGCAGGAAACAAACGCCGGGCATGGTGCCAGACCACCGCAGACTACGGAACTAGAAAATGCTTTTTGAGAAAATGGAGTTGAAATCCAAAAAGGTTGACAGCCGAAGGTTTGTGGAAGGAAGTGAACTTTTCAATGACCCCCTTAAAACCGTCACACGTAATGACCTCCGAGGACACCCCGCCAACAACACGGGGCGCTCTCTAACGACAGGAGCACAAATGAACAACAAATTAAGAGCCCAAATACATTTATGGCACCAAAGCCAAGCCTTTACTACCACAAAGTGACAGTAAAATCGGAGTTTAGGGTATTAAAAAAAAACAAACAAACTTGTTAAAAAAAATGACGATTACTGCAAAATTATAACAGGGCTGAAATGGAGTCAGAAATAAATTAGCCAAAAAATCAAAAACAGGTGAAGAAAACACACAACCCCGTTGTAGTGTAAGAAACAGGAATGAGAAATTTGTAATAAAGGGCGCAGCCCGGGGAGTCCTGGTGGGCCGCAGTGGCTGCAGGTTTTCATTCTAACCGTTTCCCTAATCAGTTTTCTCTGCTTATTAACTCCATCCATCCATCCATCCATTTTCCAACCCGCTGAATCCAAACACAGGGTCACGGGGATCAATCCCAGCCAACACAGGGCACAAGGCAGGAACCAATCCCGGGCAGGGTGCCAACCCACCGCAGGCTTATTAACTCCTTTTCCTTCTATTTTAATAGCCCCGTTTCTAAGGATTACGTCTTCTGAACTGATTTGTTTCTTCATGAAATGGCAGCCAAACAGAAATGAGACGTGAAACGAGCTGACAGATGACCAGCTAACCGGGGCTTCAAACTCCAACCAGTTTCACTCAAACCAATCTCTTAATGAGAAGCCGTTAATTAAACCCGTTATTTAATTCCATGGCTTGTTGCTGCTCTCATTTTGCCACAGCAGACTGTTGATTTTCTGTTTTTATTAAGAACGTCGGCACAATGTGTTGGTGACCCGAGAGACCAACCTAACCGAGACCTTCATCTTTCTTTATTTTCAGATATTGTGTGATGGGCACAGGTGGTTTTGTGTCTCATTATTGTTTGGCCTGAGTCACGTCAATTAAAACCGAGGCAAAAGAAGTGAATTAGCAGCAAAAACTGGTCACTAATGAAGAAGATGGTTAGAATGAAAACCTACAGCCACTGCAGTCCACCAGGACTGGTGTTTGACACCCCTGCCTTTAAGGCTCTGGTGGTGGTAACTCCTCAGCAATCCACAGGGTGGCGCTCTATTCTAACACCGCTTCTTTTCTGTCCTCTTCAGACTGTATGATTGACAACTCCGCCACTGACATCACTCCCTGTGGCCCCGCCTCTTCCTGCCTGGCCCGTATTTAACTGAAAGTGTGGCCATCTTGGATAGTCTAATTTCAGACTTTGCCTTAAAGTATTATTTCTTTCTGCCTTTACAGTATATTGGGGGGGTCGCACTGTCAACCCAAAATCTTTATCTTGTCTCTCTCCCCTTTTACAGGGGAAAAACTAGAAAGCACGCTCCTGATTTGACTTGAATCGTAAACCACCATCTTGGACGTGCAGAAAGCTGACCTTTACAATATGACAACGGTGACATCACACATCGTGCACTTCCTGCTGTCACGTGGCAGCCATAAACCAATGGACCACAAAATGGTGTCACACATAGAAAAGAAAATGGCGACGCGATAAGACGAGGAAAACTTTCAACGTATTCAATAATGAAAGCAAATTATGGAAATCCTCAAAAACCCCAATTGGACAACTAAAAATGATGTAAAAGATTCCCAATAAATCTGTAAAAAAAATGAAACGAAATGCCACATCTTGGCACTTTGCCGGACTAGTAAACGTAGTCTTGAGTAGACAAGGCCACATCTGATGGGGTCTTGGGGAGCGGACATTTCTCTCCTGGGTTCCCATCCATTGGTCCTCTGTCTCATCAGGGTGGCACTTCAAACACAGGGGGCGCTACAGGTTTGCCATTTTTGTCTCCTGACCCACCAGTGCCACTAACGCTTGACTAACTTCCCTGCAGGAATTGCCACACGTCACTCTTCCTCTTCCTCCATGCTAATCTCATTGTCCCAGCATACAATTTCCCCGTTAAGTGAGCGATGTCAACTCTAATAAGTGACGTCCCCCTGTACAGGCATTGTAGTGACACGCGGCCTTTAATCGGCGCTCTCCACTAACGCTAATGAAGAAGGGCACTCACTCTGGAATGCTGTTTCAATCTATCTTCTCCGGCGACTTGAAGAAGGCAGCAATCTGTCAGGGAAACGCGGAGGGAGATTACTGCGACTGACACGGCCACGCGTGCTCAGCTACTGACAGACAAATTGCTCACTCTGGCACCAAAATGTAAGCGGCAGCTCTAATTTTCACCGATCTGATCAAAACCTTTTGTCACTTTCTAAAAGAAGGGGGAAAAAAAAAATGAAATAAAAGGCTCTGCTGTCCCTCGCTGCCACTGTTATGACAGGCCAAATTGTGGAATCGGGAGGGAATGACATGAAGAATGGCAGGCCTGTCGGTGTCCTGACTGGATGGCTGAGCATTGAGGAGATTCTGAACGCAACACACTTATGACAGGGACGTGCCCCCGGGACACCTGATGGTCTGCAGACACAGCCCCGCCACTGCGGCCACAGTCGGCAGCTTACCTAACAAGGGGTAAAACAAAAATGGCAGCAGACATTCATTTAAGGGGCACCTCCAGCAGCAGAATGTGCGCCACACGCCCTGTTGATGGCGTAAGCTGGCACGTGCGTAACTGGCGCTCCATGGTGAATAAATAAGGTCGGCGACCCACAACAGTATGGAGCTCGGGGGGCACGGCCTGTGCTGCCTGACGTGAACGAGGACCCCTTTAACACTTTGTGCCAGTGTTCACTCACACTTCTGACAATGAGCCACACACACAACATCATCAGAAGAGCAACACTCTCATTTCATTGGCTATTTTTATTTTAAATTCATCCATCCATCCATCTTCCAACCCGCTGAATCCGAACACAGGGTCACGGGGGTCTGCTGGAGCCAATCCCAGCCAACACAGGGCACAAGGCAGGAACCAATCCTGGGCAGGGTGCCAACTCACCACAGGACACACACAAACACACACCAAGCACACACTAGGGCCAATTTAGAATCACCAATGCACCTAAGCTGCATGTCTTTGGACTGTGGGAGGAAACCCACGCAGACACGGGGAGAACATGCAAACTCCACGCAGGGAGGACCCGGGAAGCGAACCCAGGTTTCCTTAATGCAAGGCAGCAGCGCTACCCACTGCGCCACTGTGCCACCCTTATTTTAAATTATTGTACCAAATGGTGTTAATGATTTCATGAATTATTATTATTATTATTATAATCTGTTTGAAAAATAGAAAAAAAACAAGTGGAGAGAATTCTCAGGTCTAAGGAATCGAGTGGCACGTGGTGACGTCATTGGGACGGAGAGGTGCAGTGTGTGTGGCACATCCATGAATGAAAAAAAAAAAATAAAAAGACTAAGCTTCATGTCAGGCTGCTGGGAGGTGTGAGGGGGCTTGGGGTTCAGGGCTAAACTTGAGCTGGGTGACTATTCACTGATTGGCTCGTCACTTAGGGGGGATTTTATATTTGCAGTAGGTGGGCTGGTCCTCGGGGCCCCTGGTGGTCACACAGGCCTGTAGGTGCTCTGGGGCCCATGGGTTCTCCTGGTATTCAAAGGGGACTTGTATGTGCTGTGGAATCGGAGGTCTCCTGATGTTCTGAGGGCACGACATGCATTGAGGGGGTCTTGGGTCCTCTGATGTTCAGTGGGCATTGTTTGTACTGTGGAATCCTGGGACCACCAGTGTTCAGAGGGGACTGTATGAGCTGTGGAGACCTGTGGTCCCCTGATGTTCAAAGTGGACCGTATATGCTGCAGGGCCTAGGGGTACTGTTTGTAATGAGGGGTCACAGAGGACACTATATGTGCGGTGAGACCTGGGGTCCCCTGGTTTTCAGAAAGGCCTTCATGAGTCATGACATTCACTGAATGCATTGAGGGGGCTTAGATCTTCTGAAGTTCAGTGCGTATTGTTTGCATTCTGGGGTCTGGGGACTACTATTGTATGTACTGTGGGGTCCTGTGGTTCCCTGGTGTTCAAAGGGGACCATATATGTTGCAGGGCCTAGGGGTCCCTAGTATTTAGGGGCACTATATGCATTGAGGTGTCATGGATGCCACTATATGTGCTGTGAGAACTGGGGTCTCCTGGTTTTCAGAAGGGCCTGTGGGTCCCTGACATTCAGAAGGCACTGACTGTATTGAAGGGCCTTAGGTCCTCATGAGGTTCAGTCCGTATTGTTTGCATTCTGGAGTCTGGGGACTACTAGTGTTGAGAGGCCTCTATATATGCTGTGGGGTCCTGGGGTCCCATAGTGTTCAATGGGGGCTGTACATTATATGCTGTGGGGCCTGGAGGGCCCTGTGCTGTCCGGAGGTGACAAGTATGTATGTATGTAGTATTCAGGGGTCCTGGGGCCCATGCTATTCAGAGAGCGCTGTATATGTGAGGAACCTGGGGGACTCTGGTGTTCTGGGGGGGGGGGCTATATGTGCTGCAGGGTCCAAGGACAGATAACACCTCTGCAGCTATTTAGCATTGTGACTACCGTGAGTGGCTCCCCTTTAACTGGTCATCATTTGTAGTTGAGTGTCATGCTCCCTGAGACCCCTGACAGTGAGAAGCCCCCAGGTACTGGCCTGGTCCAGAATCCATTCTTATCTTTCACTTTTGCAGATCCCATGATGGTAAGATGGAGCCGCTTTAACGGATGCTGCAGTTCTCTGCCTGGCCGTGGATGTGAACGGCACGCACTGTAATGCCAACTGAAGTTTTTTGTAGCACCTTTCAAATGACAAAGACACACACAGAAGGTGAGGTGCGGCCCATCGGCACTTGGCGACCATTTTCTATTTGGCCACATAGGCACCTCCTGAAGCCTGGCATTGTTGTTTACTGCTAGGCAGTGTTTTTATCTAAAGAGGTCGCTGGAGCCATGGCCTCCAGGTTTTAGTTTCTGGCTGTTCCTGGGGTAAAGCGTCTTATCAAAATAAATGGCTGGACTGCTCACCCCTTTGATACGCAACTGTTTCTGCCACCATCTGCTACGCCGGCCTGCTAAAAATAGCTCTGTGTGGCCTTCATGCCTCCAGCACCAAGCTGCCCCTGAGGGATATTGAGCAACGGTGGGCCAAGGGGATGGCCTGTACACAGACTTCACTGCCATTGCATTCCAAGATATGGCAGCGTATTGCTCCTTCTATGCATAAAACATTAAATACGGTAAATACAATATACGCTCACGGGCAAAGCCAAAAAAGATCCCAAAAGATCCTGTGATGTGGCAGACACGTACTGTAAGTGAGCTCCTGAATACACATGCACAACATGAGCAGTGTATACGCTGTGGCCTTTAGGGGGCACTCTCAAGCCATCTGTGAACCCAGAATGAGCACCAAGGAGACCAAAGTGCTGAAACAATTTGAGGAAAATGAACAAAATATCAGCACAGGAGGAAAAAAGTGGCCAATAAGTAACCCACTGGGTCCAACTGAACACAGGCGTGGCTGTTCAGTCCACCTGGCAGGGCATCTCTGGCACTGCCAACCTTCTGAATAAGGTATGTCGGCTCATAACAGCCGCTCTTACTCTGCACTCCGGCCAGTTGAACCCTGGTCCGCCTCACCACTCGACTCCAAGGCCGATAATGGAAGGACACCTTGAGCACATACTATGCCTGTGTTGTGAATTTTAACCAAACAATTCAGACTCCGTAGTCATTTTGGAAGATTGACATAATTTTTCAATACATTCCTGTCTTTATGGTTATTTTGTCCAGGCTGCCAATTTGTCTCATGATGTGGATAGCAGGGTCTGCCATTTTGTGCTGTTGCAATGTGCAGGCCATGTTGTTTACTGTTGCTATGCTGGTTGCCAGTCATGTGACTCAGGGGGTCATGTGATGTATCATGTTATTATGTAAGATGGTGGCGCACTACGCCCAAGTTTCCGGATATTTTAAGAAATCTATCGAGATTGTGCACTGATTGGGCCTGTTTTATTTATTTATTTATTTTGACAATGATCAGCATTTAGCTTTTGCTTTCATTTTGACTTCTGCCTTTTGACCCCCTGCACGTTTTTTACAGCTCATCTTCTGGTCCTGCCTTCCTTGTTGCCAGTATTCTCACCTCAGGTACAACAGACTGAAGCCACCTCTCGGGTCAGGACTGCCCCCTGGAGGTCTTGGGGCTTCATCAGCAATAGGTGACCTCAAGGCACCTGTCACCATAATAAAGCAAAGCCAGAGGTGGAGGCAATGGACAATACAATGGCTGCAGGGCTTGGGAGTCACTGGTGCTGAGGGGCCCAGGGGGACCCTGGTGTTCAGAGGGAACAGTATCTGCTGTGAGGCCTGGGGGTCCACTGGTGTTTAGTGAACTCTGTATGCATTGTGGGATCTGAGGGCCCTAGAGGTTTAGAAGGAATTGTATGTGCTGTGGGACGTGGGGGTCCACTAGTGTTCAGAGGGGCCTGTATGTGCTTTAAGGGCTAGGTGTCCACTGTTGTTTGGAGAACACTATGTACCCTATGGGATTTGGGGGCCCTTGGAGTTCAGAGGGCATTGGATGTGTTGAGGGACCTGTGGGGGTCTACTGGTGTTCAAAGGGCATTGTATGCATTGTGGGGTCTAGGAGCTCTTGACGTTCAGAAGGCACTGTATGTGCTGAGGGGACCCTGGTGTTTAGAGGGAACTGAAAGTGCTGAGGGGTCCTAGTGTTTCAATGGAGACCATACATGCTGCAGGACCCCTGGTGTTCAACGGGGGCTGTGTGTGCTGCTCGAGGACAGCTAACATGTCTTCAGTTATGCCTACAGTGACTGGATACTATTTAATTGTCCCACCTAAAGAAATGGCACATTTGTAGTAGGCTGTACCCCAGGTATCAAGCTGCCCAAGGCTCTTGGCAGTGAGAGGCCCACACCCCGGGCACTGGCACTACTGGCCTGGTCCATTATATACCTCGACCTACATGGCACTCTCCCTCACATGTATCTACTGGACAGACGGACGTCTCCAACATTACCCATCATCCCTCATCGGGATGTTTGACTTCAGGGGCACTCCCGTCAAACGCCTCTACTGCTGTTCATATTTTCAGTGGTGGTCCATATATATAATGGCAGTCTGAATGTAAATATTCCCTTGTGCTCTTCTGAATTGCTCTTCCACCCTGGTAAGGCAGAGCGCAGGTAAAGCCAAACTCAGGCGGCAGCAAACTGTCCTGCAGGGGGCATCGGCCTCTCGGGCAGCACATTCACAGGGAAAACCTCAAAATGTGGAGCCCCCAAAGTGCTGCGTCACGTGCAGCACAACAGAGTGGGGATCCATAGACGTCGGTTTCCTGTCACACATGAAGCATGTACGTGTCACACACACACACACACACACACTGCTAAGCTTTACTTTACAATCCAAAATCAGCCCAACAAGCACTAAGGTTAAAGCCATCCGGCTGCAAGAGTAAAGATGGCGCCTGCAGGGGGCGCCGGTCCTCGTCGTTCCAAATCTCCCCCCAGAGGAGGAGGAGGAGGAGGAGGAGGATATCTGGCGCGCTGCACAAGGCAGGACTTGAACCCTGGCCTGCCTCGCATTTCTCGCATTGTTCACTCCAATTTGAAAGGCTAAAGCTGTGAGCTATTGAGAAGTACAGCTGCACGCGCTGTCGGGGCTTGCCAAGGCTCATTAATGCTGACAATGAAGCTCTGAAGGCCGAATCGCACTCGCACTCACACAAGAGCAACTTTTTGAAACACTTTGCTCTGTTTTGTAACAGCTCTTTCTCGAAGGCGCGATGCCTCGCTGCCGTGCGCCGTTTTTCGGAGGTGTGCCGAGTGGCTGGCAACCCTGTGTCCCCTTCCACTTTCCTCAAGGTGGACATTTCTCTCGAGTGAGGGGCATGTCGTTACTGAACCCCGTGGTATGAATCCCCCCCCCACCACCACTCCCCCCGACTACGTGAGGGTACAGAGATCTGCCAGCATTTAGGTACCAGACACAAGCTTGAGGGGGCCCAGAAGTTATCAGACATACTGCTAATACAATTCAAATGTGAGCACACAAGAGAACCCACGCACAAGCTTAAGTCTGAGTCATTATGGGGGCTCTAACTTATAGGGGTCCAATGAGGATTTGGGCTTTGTACTTTAGGTAAAGACATAATAACAGCTTTCGGTAGCTCTTTGAGTTGACTGGCAGGGGCCTGGAGACAAATGGATCGCTTTAAGTGGGCAGGATGCTGTTTCTCATGTAACTCCAATAGTGTACCACAGGAGGGGGCTGCACCATCTTGTCACTTTTCTATAAAAGGCATCGATGACCAGTACCACCCCACCGCTCACGCATGGGCATGGCAGGTCGATGGGCGCACACAGAAGACCCTTAAGCATCTGTATTGGCATTGTGGGCAGCAGGATGGCCGTTCTCCGTGCACCCATTCAGCTGATAGGCTGAAAGCCTTGTCCCCAGTGGTCACGAGGCCTTATGAAAACTGGGTGTGCGTGACAACAACAGTGGCCCTGTGTCACATAACTGAGGTGTCTGCGCCCCCTTCCCCATCAGCAGCGGCCTCCTTTATACCACCTGCAGGGCGGCGCCGCTCCACTCCACTTTCCAAGACCATTTCAGGTTCAGTCCTAGCAATTCGGCCAAGGAGGCTCCAAGCACAAGGCAGCCGGGGAGACGGCACGAAGCTTTCAGCATGGATGTTGGAAAATCATTTTGCTCACAAACCATTATTTTGCATACAGCTGCTTAGCAATTTTGTACTCAAGCTCTGGCTCCCGGCCCAAGCATTCTTTGTTACTGCACATACCTGGAGCTGTAGAGGGCTGAGTCCAGACGCGGCGGCAGCTGCCATTGTCGATGGAATGAACTGCACGGGGTAGTTATCACCTGTCGAGAAGAACAATGCATGCAGGTTGAGACAATGAGCAGAGAATAGCAGCAGACAAGTGCCAACACGGCCGCTACCCCTGCCTGTGCCCCCCAGCGCCGCTCTCAGCCCAAACATCTGCACAAACAAAAGGCTCAGCTGGGCAGAGCCGCGCAGGATTACCTAGGAACTCGCTTTTATTAGCAGATGGGCGCTAGGCAAAGTGACAGAACGCCGGCTTATCGTGCGTTACATTTCCCGTCGTTGGACCGTTGCCCCTTTCCGGCAAAAGACAAGCAACATGCGTGTACACGTGCCCACGCCAAGTAAGCCGTCAAGAAAAATGTCCAGCCAGAGAGGTGTCCAAGAAAACAAAAAAAAAGGAAAGCGTCCCTTTCATTCCCAGTGAACCCCATAAGGGGAGGCCAGTGAGCGACACGCTAGGTGCCACCTTCACCGTGCCAGCAGAAAGGCCAGTTACAACTCCTGAGGAAGGGGGGCACTGCTTCTCGCTACTGACTTGCAAAGGTGACAAAGAGCAGGGAAGGCAGATAATGGCCTGAGCTGGTCAAGGCACGTAAAAGAACACAGCTTAATTTACCAAGTTTGGGCAAGGCAGGCCGCATACGGGCAGAGGAATAAAAATGGGCAGCGGAGGTCAGCAATCAATTTACTGTATATGTACTCACCTCAGGTCTGCTTCATTTGTGTGGTCTGTGGTGCCCGCTGGAGCCGGTGTTAGGCATGTGAGGCGTGTGGGCTGGTGTGTTTTCATAGCACTACTGTGACCCCCTCGTGAGCACTGACCTCACTTTCCGGAACATTCCAAAAGTCCCACCCCCTTCCGGTCCTTCCTCTATATAAGCAGTGGTTAAGGCTTGGCATCTCAAGCCCTGAGGTCGTGGGGTCAAATCCCACTTCTGACACTGTGAGAGACCCTGAGCAAGCTGCTTCACCAGCCTGTGCTCCGATAGAAATGTAGCCAATCAAACGTTGTAAGTCGGCCAAATAAACAGATAAAAGAAATAAACGAGATGCCCGGGAGTCAGCGGGCATTATCAGACCCACATTTGCCCACAGAAGCCCTCATTTTGAAGACCCCAGCACTTCACCTTATCTCCTTTCCATTCTCTCCACATTTACAAGTGCGGCTCGGCACTTTTCTTTTTCTATTTTTTTTTTTTAAAGAGCTGCTCATCCCCTTAGACTGGCACTGCCAACGCCGGAAAACAGGCCTTGAATTACGCGACTTATTTAGCTCCTAACCGGCCGCTCCCTGCATTTAGGCGCAGCTGAATTCCAGTACCTGTCGGCAGTGCGGCTTTTCAGCCTGATGGCGGGGGGACTGGGCAACTGAGGAGAACTACCACCTCCCACCTAACCCCCCCACCCCATGACCCTTTCCCAGCAGTGGCTGCAACTCACATTAGCGCAGCTTCGCCTGGTGCCGTGTCGTCAATTCCAATCTTGTGCGCAGCATTACACCCTTAACGTGTTGCCAAGCCATTGAGCACAGCGTGCGTGTCGACACCGGCGAGCGACCGCGCCGCTTCAGCGGCACACGGGGGCTTCACGTTCAGTGCTTTTTTGGAGGGGTGGAGGGTGTTGGGTCCGGAGACCACTTTTTTTTATTTTTTTTGGGAAGGGGATGGACGTGAGTCACCCACCAACTGGACAGAAAATGCAGAGCCCTGAAAGGCCGCACACACACACACACACAGTCCTGCCAAGCCCCTTTCCCAAATCGGCGGTCTTCCTTTCTTAACAATTCATGAATAATGCAGGAGCGTCACACAAGGCAACCTGCATAATAGACTCAATAAGGACGCGTGTTATTTGTACTAAAACATTTTCCATGTCAAACATATTAAAAAATCAAACTCGCCAAATAATTCCCCCTGGCACTGCTTTACAGCTGTCATGCTCCTGTAGTTTAACGAAACACACACACACACACTTCTTTTTCTTTCTTCTTCTTCTTTTTCATTATAGTTTTTGGCTTGCCGTTTAATTTACGAGGATCTTCTCTTCTGCGGCTCACCTGCTGCCTTTTTTTCCTCCCTCTCTCTTTTTTGACGAAGTGCTGACAAGTACAATTTTCATTTCTGAATGCTTTGTTGAAAATAGGAGACCCCCCCCCCCCCACCACCACCACCACCCCACCCCACCCAAAACGGCCAGCAGTTCCACGACATGCCGCTGGCACGCACTCCCGCTCCTCGGCTATGGACTCATCTATAAATGGTCATTTCCCAGGGGCTTATCGACGGCGGCGTGGAAACGTCTGATACGTGGGAAAAAAAAGTGCGAGTGAGCAGATTCTGCAGACACCCGATAGTCGATGAGCGGAGGAAAAGAACGAAAAAAAGAAAAGAAACAACTGGGGAAAGCACTTTTTTTTTTTGTGTTTTTTCTCACAAAATGATCACTCAGGGGCAGAAATTCACTTTAATTTTTAATTACAGCAGTGAAGAACGCCACCTCTTTAATTTTTCCAACAATGCCGAGTGACGCGCGCGAGAAAGAAGACGGAGAGAGAAGAGAAGAGGGATGGAGGGAGCGGGAGGCTCCTGGCACCGAGTCAGTCGACATGTTGTAGCAATTTTTTTCAAATTTGTTTTGGGATTTGGAATGCTTGCGTGAGGAACAATTCCTCTAACACTTGTACAAAGGAAGGTGCAGCGTGTTGGGACAGGTAAGCGTACACCACCTAAAGGCGCCGGGCCTGTGAACGAACGCCGACTCAGGTGCACACCCTCCGTGCTGCGTGCGGTGCCAACGACGACAATACTGGCACTGGGGACGGCACACCTGTCACACCGTAACGCAGGTGTCCTGAGGCCAGAGACCTGCAGAAGGGCATCGAGACGCAGGGACTCGTAACTCGGCTGAATCGAGCAGTTCTGATTGGCCGGCCCTGTCAGGGCTACACTCTTGCTCTATCCGGTCAACTGCATTTGTTTTGTGTTCCTATTGGCCGCTTCATCGATGATGTCACTTATCGGTTATCCTGGCTGATGGTCTGGTCAGTCTGACCACCTCATCATCCCTTGACTCTAATTGGCTAACTGCCTCTCACCACTTCACCATCTAACAGCGTATGTGGAAGTGAGCGTTCTGGAGCCAAAATGGCTGCCGTCGCATCATTCAGGTGGGTGCTGCACATTAGTGGTGGCCGAAGTGGCCCCCCTCTCACCATGTGGCAACTAAAGAACTACACAAATGTCAAGAATTCTTAATTATTATTATTATTATCAGGGATGAGCAAAATGATTTGCACAAAATGGAAACTTAAGGCTTTTCTGTAAGAAAATTCGAGATACGATTTGTACGAAATTGAAACGTAAGGCGTATTTTTGCAAGAAAATTTGAGAGTCAAACACTTTTTCCATAGACTCAACTTAGACAATCACAGCCAACGTGTGGCATCCACCAAGATGATGCCATGGCAGCCATTATTGTGCCAGTTCACTCACAACACTTGAGAGTGATGGCTCATCAGAAGACAAAGGATGATTGGGGGGGCAGAATGGAAAAGGCCATGGTGGGCAGTTTAGCCAGGGCATCAGGGTACACCCTGCTCTTTACGAGTCAGGAACTCTCACCTGAAGGATGGTGCCATTTTAGCAGCATGGTGTACCGGTCACTGCACTGGGGCATCGTGACGCCCTGCTGGCCTCTATCGGTTGGTCTACCATCCGAGCACTGGGCCGGACCAAACTGCTTAGCTTCAGGCGGGTTACCTGTTCCTGAAGTATAAGGGTTGTCTTAACAGCATTATAGGCCCCCCGGGCAAAGCAGTGCACTGGGACCCCTATATACACAACCACTCAGCATGTCACAGCAAACATAGACTAGAGTGGGGCCCCCGGGTAACTGCCAAGTGTGCCCATGCGTTAAGATGGCCCTGGGTGCTATGGCTGCTGGCCATCTACAACCGTTTGCCACCTTCATTTTGGAATGGGGTCGTGGCTAGAGACCACTTCAGAGGTGCTGCTAAAGTCCATTGGCTGGGAGTATGCGGCCGCTTGACAAGATCCCACCTTGGATTGGCTAATGCAGTTGTGGAAAGTGAGCACGGGTGGCGTAACCTCTGACCTCAAGTAGGCAGTATGAGGCGGCGTGAATGTGCAGACCAGCACGCAGCACACGAGGCAGATGGCAGCACATGGTGCCACGTGGGAGCCGTCATGGAAGATCTGAAGGGTGGCTGATGAAGAATATAAAGGTGTCAGCTGTGAAACAAACCTTAGAGAGCACTTTGTACTTAAAAAAAACTCATTTTAGCGAGTCTCGCATTTCAAAATTGCAAAATCGCACGCAAAAGGATTTTAGGGGAAATTTTCATGAAAACAAAACTCGACTCAAGAAATAAGGAATGAGGATCGGAAGGAAGTACAAAGCTAAAGGGCCAAGCAAAACCCAAAGTCAAGAAGAGAGAAACGTCACAGTCGAATCACAGAGTGAGGATCGCTCAAATGGCGGAGCAAACGTTCAAACAGCCAACAATGGAAATTTCACAGTCAGGGATTCGCTGCGTTTGGTCCAATCTCAGATAGCAGCGACTGTCTTTGAGTGACGTGCAGATGACACCACAAGCGGCACAGCTCTGGTGCATATTACGGAAAAATCCCCATGGAAACGGACAACCGAAAATCCACAAGATGGCAGGTGCCATCACCATCGGGAAAGACGGTGGAAATGAATCAAATTAGAAAAGAAAGCTCTAAAGAAAATTGGAGAATTGGATTCCTTGGGTGAGGAAACAACACCGAGATGAATTTTCTAGCTTCAGGGAAACCAGAGAAGAAGGAAAAAAACAAACTCAAATCATAACAGTTGCATCATTTTGAATTTTTGGTACGTTGGTCCATTTTTGATTTCCAGTTGGGTTTCCTCCACATCCTGGCATTCCGTTATTATCAAGGATTTTGGTTTGGCTGTAAACAATCTGATCAGTCTGGACGTGTTGTTCTTGATGTCTCACAATGGTTTTGGATGCCACCATCTTGTCTTTGCCATTGTCAGGAAGTTGTAGTTTGTGATGTCAACTCCATCTTCTTCTTCTTCTTTTGGCTGCTCCCGTTAGGGGTTGCCACAGCGGATCATCTTCTTCCATATCTGTCTGCCCTCATCATCTTGCTCTGTTACACCCATCACCTGCATGTCCTCTCTCAGCACATCCATAAACCTTCGCTTAGGCCTTCTTCCTCTTCTCCTCTTGCCTGGCAGCTCTATCCTTAGCACCCTTCTCTCATTATACCCCTCATCTCTTCTCTGCACATGTCCAAACCAACGCAATCTCGCCTCTCTGACTTTGTCTCCCAACCTGATTGGACCCTCTAATGTCCTCATTTCTAATCCTGTCCATCCTCGTCACCTACAATGCAAATCTTAGCATCTTTAACTCTGCCACCTCCAGCTCTGTGTCCTGTGCCACCATCTCCAGCCCATATAACATAGCTGGTCTCACTACCGTCCTGTAGACCTTCCCTTTCACTCTTGCTGATACCCGTCTGTCACAAATCACTCCTGACACTCTTCTCCACCCATTCCACCCTGCCTGCACTCTCTTCTTCACTTCTCTTCCACAATCCCCATTACTCTGTACTGTTGATCCCAAGTATTTAAACTCATCCACCTTCACCAACTCTACTCACCTCATCCTCACCATTCCACTGACCTCCCTCTCATTCACACACATGGATTCTGTCTTGGTGGTCCTACTGACCTTCATTCCTCTCCTCTCATATCTCCACCTCTCCAGGATCTCCCCCACCTGCAGATCACAATGTCATCAGCAAACATCACAGTCCACGGGGACTCCTGTCTAATCTCGTCTGTCAGCCTGTCCATCACCATTGGAGATAAGAAACCAAAAATTATTTATATTTTTTTAAACGTTACTTATACTAAGTGGTTTGTAGTGACTGCCGAGAAAAATTTTTAATTTCGCGTTTTCATGTAGAACGGAGTGAACCAAGTTGAAGTTTAATGGAAGAGGGTGGTGACCAGAAGAGCAAACAATATCAAAAAATCTATGAAAGAATGTCACCTTACTTGTATCACATAATCTGCGTCAAATCGTCTCGTAGTGTACTCAATAAGCTCCGATGAAGACCTGCTTTCATCAACACCCTGTGCGTTGCTCCCATTCCAATCTATCTATCTATCTATCTATCTATCTATCTATCTATCTATCTATCTATCTATCTATCTATCTATCTATCTATCTATCTATCTATCTATCTATCTATCTATCTATCTATCTATCTATCTTTAAATAATGTCTTTCATATCTATCTATCTATCTATCTATCTATCTATCTATCTATCTATCTATCTATCTATCTATCTATCTATCTATCTATCTATCTATCTATTATATAGTGCCTTTCATATCTATCTATCTATCTATCTATCTATCTATCTATCTATCTATCTATCTATCTATCTATCTATCTATCTATCTATCTATCTATCTATCTATCTATCTATCTATCTATCTACCAAAAATGGAGTTTCAAAACGTTTTAAAAACTTGGCAGGATCTGATCAATAACATTTTAGAATAAGCATTCATATCGCAGGGAGAAGACTCCTTTCTCTCTTTACTCTGCTCAATAGTTTTACTCGGGAGCGGCTGGCCTTCCTCTCTTTCTCATGCGTGGAGGTTGAATTGAATTTCATTTTGAAGTCAAGCACAATGACCCCTTTTATTGGCTAACTAAAAAGATTACAATATGCAAGCTTTCCAGGCAACTTTAATTTAATTTTGATACATTTTGACTTGATGGTATGGAATGTTATATGTTTTTAATTCATTAAATGCCTTTAGTGCCTTGAGCATGGGAAAGGCGCTATATAAATAAAATGTATTATTATTATTATTATAAATGAAAAAATAATAACAAAAAGTTTGTGATCAAAACGAAAAGGAATGGAAAAATTTGGACATTAGAATTAGCTTCAGTGACCTGAAACCCAAAATGAGTGTAAAGTTACACGATTTCAGGAAAGGAACAAACCTCCTAACAAAGGCTGCTTGTACAAAGTGGTCTTCATTCAAAAGCCCCTCAAAGTCAGTCAGTCAGTCATTATCCAACCCACAATATCCTAACACAGGGTCATGGGGGTCTCAGCCAGCACAGGGAGCAAGGCCGGAAACAAACCCCGGCCCACCTCAGGGCACACACCAAGCACACACTAGGGACAATTTAGGATCGCCAATGCGCCTAACCTGCATGTCTTTGGACTGTGGGAGGAAACCCACCCCCTCAAAGTGCCACTCTCAACTTTTTAAGCTTTGCCAGAAGTACGCTACATTGGTGGAAAGGTCAGGGTGGTCCCGAGATCGTGGATCCAAACAGAAACTTTGTATGCGTCTGCATTTGCTGGGGGTTACTGACTGCACTACGTAACGTAACGTTTTTGCTTCCTTTATAATGAGTTGGTCTGACTTACCACTACAGTATGCATCATCTCCTCTTTCTCTGCCAGTAGACCCCTCTTTGAGACCACACATTAAGAAAGACCACCGTTTAACGCCTGCCGTGTATATTTCCATTGTCCGTGTTCGTTACTTCGGACTCTGGCGCTGAATTGAGGACCTGCTCACTCACACACACACACACACACACACACACACACACACTCACACCCTAAAATCCTCTCTGATTTGTTTCTCTCAAGGAATCCTAGAAATGCTTTTTCGGCTTTGGCTCGCATCAATCAAAGCAGATAACTTCACTTTTGTAAACGCGCAGCACATTTCTTAAGTTTAAAGGAGCCAGGACAGCATGGCAAACAACAGAGACGTGAAAACAGGCCAAGAGGAATGGCAGACCTACTGATTCAAGCGCAGAACGGAAAAAAAGAAAAAAACCGGAGGCTCATGTCACCTTGTCTGGCCGTCGTCACCTTTGTGTGGCTTCACAAAAAAAGATTCCCACAAAATCACTGATGACGGCGATCAGCGCCACCCGCCTGACTGTCTCATACAGTAAGCACTCGACGGGGGCCACGGGGTTATTAAATCCAGAATTAACTGACTGGCTAAAAAAAAAAAATAAAACGGCACCTTTCATGGGATGTGACCTGGGAGCCGGGTTAATAACTCTGGGATCCAGTTTGTGATGTAGCCAAGCAGCGGCTAATTTTTAGTGCAATTCGATAGAAGAAATAATAGCTTTCAATTGCACGCTGTCCATTCATGCATTCAAAGTAAGAAAAAAGCAATTACTGGAGGCGAGGGACGTGCGTTCGGAACTTCTAGGAAAAGCCGGAGTACGGAGATCCGTCAGTGAGGGTTCACGTTGTGCACAGACGTCCGATAACCACGACCCGTCTAATGGGGGGGAATGGGGTCTTGTTGTAAGGCGCTATACTCTGCTGAACAGGACTCGGGTAACTCACTTCTGCTGGATGTGCCGGTGTTGACAGCAAGTCGAGGGTAAGTCCTTGTGACGAGGCGACGGTGCAACAAGAACAACCACCTGTACGATTTACGTTATCAGTCATTTGGGAGTACAGGCGATGAACTTTTCGTAAAATATACACCTCTTATTTATTTTTTTTTAAATTTTAACGAGGTTTGTTAACGCAGCCATTTCATGTGCTGATCGCTCCTAAATAGCACTGGGGGCTGCGTCAGGTGGCTCTGCCCCCCTTGGTTCGACATGAAGAACACCAAGATCACAATTTAAAGAACCCGTCTGTCATGACTCAGACAGGGTCCTCCACTGGCTAGGCGTCGAATTCAGGTTTCACGTCTCTTTGGTTCGTTTTTTTATTCTTTTTACGTCGATTAACTGCTTCTTTCTTTTTTTTTTTATTTTTGGCTCCGCCTTTGTCATGTTCCTTGTGTTTTTGGGTGGTCCCACTCGCTAATCACCACCAGGATCTGCCCTATAAATCTTGAGGGTCTCCCACAGTTCCTGGCAGTTCATTGTGAATGTGCTCTGGAGTGCCGAGTTCTTCTGCTTTTCTAAATTCTTTATGCCTTCTTTATGATTTTTTTCGACCTTTTTGCTCCGCGTCTCGACCTTCTTTCGGATTCTGTACTGGGACTGGGATCGATTGTCTTCTCGTTACAGGCAATTCCATGTTGCCGTTGTGCTCCACGGACCCTCATTGTGATCGGAAAACACTGTCTTGTGAAGATTCGGTGTTTGCCGTTACTGCTAGCCGGGGTTTGACGGTGATATCCCCCTCTAGTGGGCTGTACTGGAAGTGTTTAGTGCTTTGGGACATTTTAGTTCTTGGGACGTTGTCATGAATGTGCTATGGGAGTGTGTGGGAGGTAAACTGAGGGACTAATAGGAGTGGGGCGCAGCTACTAACCTCTACTCCACGTCCAGGTCTAGAGGGAAGGAGAAGCCCTGTGGGGTCTGGCCCACTCCAGAAGCCCCACCCCTTCCAGTTGACCAGCTATAAAAGAAACAACACAACCAGTGGACATCGTTCATTACGCGGATCATGACCACCATGACAATGGCTGCTAAGGATCAACAAAAGACGTCATTCTATCGTTTGTTTTTTTGAATTTTAGCATCGGTGCTGTTAAACAGGGACCTCCCTGGAGACCCCAAAACTTCAGGCTGTATTGTCCCTTCTGTCCTCACAAACTGACAAAACATAATAGTTGTGTAAAACAAAATAAATATCAAATACATAGACAAAATTGTACTGGCTGCTGTGGTACCCGGCAGGGGTTCATGCCTGGCCGGGATGCCCAGGAGGACCAGAGGAGGGCTTGTGCCTCCTCCAGAACATGAGGGGGCGTCCTTCCTGGTTGCTGTGGGGGCAACGGGTACAGAGCTTGGAAGCTCTACCCTGTGGGGGCCCCCCGATGCCTTGGGAGCCCTGGACCTCAGCACTTCCACCACACCCAGAAGTGCTGGGGGGAAGAGGATTGGGGACACCCGGAGGACTTCCGGATGCACCGCCAGAGCTTCCGCCACACAGGGGTGTGGCTACAGAAGCTCCTCAGGATGCACGTATAAGAGGGGCCGCCTCCCTCCAGTCAGTGGTAAGAGTTGGGAGGAGTGGAGGCGGACCAGAGACAGTACGAGGCATTGTGTTGTGGCCAAGGACTCAAGGGGTGATTGGTGCTGCGGCACTGGGTTTGTGCTCACGAACTGTAAATATTATGCATAATAAACATGTGTGTGGTGAAACCAACATGTCTACCTGTCTGTGTCCGGGCTGTACCCCACACTGCATAGTTTTGGAAGGAAATGAAGTCAGGAGAAAACGAAAAGTAAACTGGGGGAGTGAGAATCTTGAAAACAGACTCAGTCGTAGTCAGGGGGCTTGGCAAGAGTGTCAAAAACCAGGACTGTCACGCACGCGTGCATGGGGAGCAGTTTAAGGACCCGACACGCACCGCGACAAGTCGTGCCAGGGGACAACGCGGCATACTAACCTCTCTCTCTTTATTCCTTCAGAAAGAATGAGGCACCGCCACCGTAATACCACCCGGACGATCCAAAGAGCCGCAGCACTTCCGGGTTCCTTTATTTCCTCTGGTCCCCCTGTGATGACATCAGCTACCCATCCAGCACCACGATTTTCCCAGCATCCCAGCGGTCCATCCCCATAAAATGTCCGTCTACCCTTCCTTCTATGTCTTTTGAGTTATTTTGAACTACTGACTGTAAGAATTTTTGCTGCAGTATACGGGGCCACAAACCCCAAACCTTTACACGACTCTGTGTATTTATTACAGCACGTAAACGGAGCCAAAGCGGTCAAAAAGTCAGAAAGGAGAAAGGAGGAATCAGAGACTTTTTAGGTTGAGTCCAAACAGACTTGGACAGACTGGGTAATGAGGTCACACATCGCACACTCAGGGCCGTCTGGCCAACCAACGGTCACAATGATGGCTTCAAACGGGCGTGGTGAAAAAAAAAAAGAGAGATTTAAAATGATCAAATCGAGAAGTGAATTGTGAACCCTCAGTGTGAAGTTTCAACGATTTTTTGAGGTCAAGGAACACATAAAAATACAAAGATCAAAAGTCGAATCCTGACAATAACACGACTTATAACATAATACAGGGAGATTCACTTGAAAGACGCCCCCGAATATTCTGCTGTAACTCCCAATCTGAACCCCAACAATGCGCTCTACACTTTGACGTCAGTGTAATCGATTGCGTGACATGCCAGGCTAGAAGTGTTTTGCCACACACATTCCTGAACGTATCGGCAAGCGTCTCGGGGGGATTGGGTCTGGTGGGGGGGGGATTGGGGGGCGGTTGAATACCAGCAATTTCACGTTTTTTCTTTCACATCTTCCACAGTGCATGGCTTGTCCCGATAGACCAAAAAGGATGAAGTCTGGTGGTGTCAGATCCACCAACCGTGGTGGCCAAAGCCCCATTGAAATCACCTCATTGCCGAACAAGGACTCCGTTTAAGCTAAGAGTTTTGCAGCAGTTCAGTGTGTGTTGTACGTGTTTCTGCCCATTAAATCGTTCACGTGGTTCCTGACTCACGGTTTGGATTCATTATTGTGGTTTCTATCTTTCGGGTTACCGTCCTCTGCCTGACTGTTTGATCAGCTCATCTCCTGGTCCTGCGTCCTTTCAGTCTTCTTTAATTTGACAGCACACAGTTTTACTTTGGCTCGGACTTATTGTGGTTAGCACTCTGATTTATCGTCTCCTGGTCCTCTCTTTTCTGACGACTCTGTATCCAATCTTATTTGGCCATAATAATACGAACATTAAAACTTAAAATGTCTGAATTTGAAAAGTCTCTGGAAATTCACAGAGCAGCCAGGATCAAGAGGTTTGGGCACAGTGTCGACTGTTCTATCTCAGTGAGTTACCAAAGGAGATAGAGACGTGGCGGGTTTCAGAATACCGAAAAGACAAAAGCCGAACTTTGGTCAAAGCTCGAAGAACAAAAAGCAGAAGGTAAAAAAATACAGTAAGTACAAAAACAAAAGTAACAAACACGTTTTACGCAGCCTCAGATAAAGTGAGTTTGTACGTGGCGGTCCCAGATTGTGACGTCAGATGGCAGGCTCTCTCCAAGGCTTACCGCCACAGCAAAATCATGCCATGGCAACAAAATGGCATCGTGAAATAACAAAAATAAACGATAAACTTTTAGCTGAAGAGATACAACAGTAAAATGATTTCAAAAATGAATTCTAAAGGGTTAAAAAAATAACTTCAGGAAAGGAGAAATACGATTAAAATAAAAAAGATAAATCATGGCAGGGCGGACATTTTTGATCAACAGCAGTGAGCTCTTGTGCCATGTGATCATTTCATTGGTAAGTTCAGTCGGCTCCGCAGTCGCTTCTTCTCTCTTTTGCCTTTCAATCAGCCAGTCCTGATCCTGATTATGTTGGCCTGTCCATTTCCAGTCCTGTCCCGCCAGTGTTGGCTCTTTGATCTTGTACTTTGCGTTGTTCATTTGAATCATTTGATGATGTCCCCTGTGAGGATGGGTACCATACAAAGCAACGTTTTGAAGTTTTTGAAAGCTATCCCACTAAATCCATAAATCTTGGGAGGCCAGAAGTAGTGCGCCACCATCTTAAATAGTGAGCAGGTGTTGATGTCACACAATGTACCTTCCTGTCGTCGTATGATGGCCATTGTCAATCAGAGCCGGCCTTAGGGCGAAGCGAACGAAGCGACCGCTTCGGGCCCACAGCTGGAGGGGGTCCACTGCACCCTCGGTATCAGTTTGCTTCGGGCCCGAAATTGTCTAGGGCCGGCTCTGTACAGTTACAGTTGTCAGTGTCAAACAGAAATCGTCAAAAAGTGATGGTTGTAGATGCCGGGAAAACGCATTTCTGCAGCTCAGAATGCAGGAAATCGCTTGGCGGCCGGGGCTAGCTGCAGGGGTCGGGCCATTTACAGGGCCCTCGGTATCAGTTTGCTTCGGGCCCGAAATTGTCTAGGGCAGGCTCTGTGTCAGCACTCATGAATAAACAAAATGGCGGTGTAAAAATAATATAAAACATTTAAAAAAAAATGATAACAGGTCCAAAACAAACAAATAATTTCTTCAAAGCTCCTTCCTCCAAATTTCCATCCATCCATCCATCCATTTTCCAACCCGCTGAATCCAAACACAGGGTCACGGGGGTCTGCTGGAGCCAATCCCAGCCAACACAGGGCACAAGGCAGGAAACAATCCTGGGCAGGGTGCCAACCCACCGCAGGACACACACAAACACACCCACACACCAATCATTTTAGACATCAGGACCTTTGATGTTTCCATTTAGTAGGTTTGTTAGTTTTTTTCGTCATTGAACCGTCGAGTACGAGTTTGTCGTTGGTCAGAGATCTGCACTGACTGCTAATTCACATCACAAGCGCTGTGTCTGTCACGTGCACCCTGAGTGACTCTGTCCCTACATGCAAAAAATAACAACGGCAGCCCTCACAGTTTGGTACCTCCTGTGGTGGAGCTCTCAACTTCTGGGTGTCATTTACGGGGTGAAGTACATGACTGTACATTTTATTTTGGTTTGCTTCTGTTTGGTTCATTTAGTAAGTAAATTAAGCGTCCCGATCATGATGGTTCTGTTCTTGTTTTTTTTGAACATTCTGTAATTTTCCCCATTCCTTTAATTGCCCCTCTATTTGTTTTACCTGCAAACAGGAACACATCTGTTTTGCATCGATTAAAGGACAGACCAGGAGACGAATCAAATACCTATGATGACCAAAACCAGAACAGACGTCGAAGATCTCTCTGTAAAACCAAAACACTACGTGCAAATAAAAGTTAAAAGGAGTTAAAAACTGATCTTCTCCTTCTTCACCTTTTCCCACTTCTATGTGAGGTCGAATGTTTGATTGGTTCCAACGTGATTTCTACGGCTGGATGTCTTTTCTGATGTCAACATTCTTTAGGTTAACTCTAACAAAGTTAATAGTCTACTGAATCCACAATCTTGGACGCCACACAACATTCAACCCGGTTTATCACTTCACGAAATCAGAATGCGTCACACATAAAATGGCATCATCCACTGAAAACAAAAGCAAATAACATGAACAAAATCTATTATTGATCCAGAGACAAACATTAATCAAGATAACTATACAGTAAGAGCTCATGATTTTCCTCCCAAAAGCAGGAATTTGTGGGGGGAGGCTCTTAATTTCTCATTTGAGATTGTAGATCTTACAAATTTTTGAATGTGAAGGCCTCTGTCCTGGATTCCTTTCTTTACATTAAAAGTTTAATTTGTTTAGACCAGGAGAATTTTGATATTTGATTGAATTAGCCATTTTGTTCTTTAATTTATCCATCCATTCATTACCCAACCTGCTATTTCCTAACTACAGGGTCACGGGGGTCTGCTGGAGCCAATCCCAGCCAGCACAGGGCGCAAGGCAGGAAACAAACCCCGGGCAGGGCGCCAGCCCACTGCAGGGCGCGCACACACACACACACACACACCCACAGGGCCAATTTAGAATCGCCAATGCACCCAACCTGCACGTCTTTTGGACTATGGGAAGAAACTGGAGTACCCGGAGGAAAGCAGACACTGGGAAAACATGCAAACTCCATGCAGGGAGGACCCGGGAAGCGAACCCACGAGGCAGCATTGTTACCCATTGTGCCACTGTGCCTCTCTTTAATTCAATACACTAAATTTAAGTTTGTATTTAATTGCACCAGGGATTTCAGAAGCTCCCCTTTCCTCTTTGGAGACTGCAGCTCTTAGGCCCTTTTGAATGTGTAGGCCTCAGTCCTGCAGTTTTTCCTTTTTTATTAAAGGTTTTATTTGATTTTTAAATTTTTTTATTAAAGGTTTTATTATGTTTTCTTTTTTTAATCAAGGTTTTATTTTTGTGGGATGGGTCAGCAGATTTGGGTGATTCCCTTCCTCCTTTTTGTGAGATTTTAGGCCTTACATCTTTTTTGAGAGGGTTGGCCTTGAGCCTCTTTCGTCACACAAAAAAACACCAAGCTTTAGAGTACATCACTAACACAACTAACGTAGTATATGGTGGAAATTTTGTGAATTAGGGAATTCAGGTGATGGACTTGTGAGTTTGTTGGGTTGAATGGCCTTTTCTCATCACAATTGCTCTAATTATTGATGTCTAAAGCAAAAAGACTCTCCAACAATAAAAGTCAAAATTCAAAGTTAAAGATTTCTTGACCAGTAATACATCGTCACCGTAAACTAACACTAAAGTTGTGTCTAGTCCATGGAGCTGACCTTCACACGGTGGAGATGGTGACGTCACATGCAGCGCACTTCTGGTCGTCACTGCATAGCGACATTGTAGCAATGGCACCTAAAATGGAGGAAGACCTAGAAAAACGACATGGTGTCACGAAATAATGTGAATGATTTGAACTGCCACAAAATGAATTTAAAGCTAAAAATAAACCCAAAAATGTGGATTTCGCAACCCAAAAATGTTTTAAAAATACAGGAGACCTCCGCGAGGTTGCGGCCTCAGTCGTTCGCAGATTTTTCCTCAGAACCTAACTAATAATTGTTAGCGGAAACCGGAAATATCCTCCGCAATTTTTTTATGCCTTTTTTCGTGGCAATACTGCACTGTAGAGAGAATACAAAGCAACCATAGAGGAAAAGGCGGCTTGTGATGGTGAAAGTAGCCAATCCGAGAGTGTTATTCATTTCTCCTTGCTGCTGATTGGCTGCTGCTCTGTGACGCATCTCCGGCAGATGTAGCCCAGCATTCCCGTATCGTAACAGTTTACCGCGTGTAGCGCTCTCGAGTGTAGTGTTCTCATGTTTTTCGTTTTGTTCTTCGCCCAAATGCCCTGCGCCTTCTAAGCCTTCTGGCAATGAACCGAAGCGCCAGAAGAAGTTTAAGACGCTCCAGAAGAAGGCTGAACTACTGGATTTGCTCCCGGAACTAAAAAGTTAGGCCGCAGTAGCCAGCTGAGGAGCTGTAAATCCTCTGCTCTGCTGTACAGTCATCGTCTTCATTACATACCTTCATCGTACTGCACAGCTAACTCATCATCATCTTCAATCAATATCATTCATTATTGGTGAGTACCCGTACATTTTACTGTATTTTTATTAAATTAAATTATTACGTGTTTACCCTACTTATACCAAAGAAAACACGCTTGCATGAATTCCAGTACACATAGGGGTGACATCGGTATTTGACATTCTAGCACTGCGGGAGACATTGCAGTACAGTACTGGACAGCAGAGGAGTTTACCTTTACATTCTTTATTTTAGGGTAATGTATTAAGTTGTGTTTGAAATGAAATGAAAGTGTTTTGGGGGTTTAAACTATAAAAATAGGCATTTATAGGCATTTTTTGACCAATTTGCGATTTTTCACAATTCGTGGGTGCTCTAGGTGGGTCGTCTGCATAAGACATTTTTAAAAGAGCCAGGAGGAATGTGAAATAAAATCACGATGAAACCACCATAACACTCTACATGAGTTCAACGATTTCATTTTGGGTTTTGCCATTCTTATTCCTCGATAATCTTTGGTTTTGACCTCTGCCCGTTTCCTTCTTTGCCTTGCCCCTTTTGATGGTGCCATTATTTGCCAGTCCAGGCCATTAACATCATCAGTTCTTTGGGCTGAGCTCTTGTCACCTGCTCAATACGAGCCCCCGATTCAATATGTGGCAAGTGTGATACCGAGCTGCCACCTTAACCACTCTGAACTTAACAGACTGGAGTCCACCTCCCAGCTCTGACCACAAGAGAGAAGGTCAAACACCTGTGGAGGGCGAGCGTCACTTTGGGGGCATCTGCAGGAATGCTGTGGTCCAATCAGCAAGTGTGCCCATTCTGGTTAGGAGTTTGAGTCAATTCATGTCACATCAACCAGTTGTTCAAAAATGTTCCCGACTGACTGTGTCCGATTTGCTTCATACTTGCTGAAAACAATGTCACTGTGTCCAAAACCATGTGTGGGAAACTTTAGGCCTGTATCTTCATTGATGTTGGAGATGTGGAGGCTTTAAGAAGGCAGCATGGCCATAATTCACTGTAAAAACTTTAAGAGGTCACCACAGCAGATCATCCATCTCCATCGCTCCTTGTCTTTGACATCATTGCCTGCCACACCAACTGCCTTCATGTCCTCCCTCACCACATCCACAAACCTCCTCCTTGGCCTTCATTTTGCCTGGCGGTTCCATCCTTGACATTCTTTTCCCGATGTACCCCTCATCTCTTCTCTACTTGTGCCCAAACCATCTCAACCTTGCCTCCCTCACTTGGTCACCATATCTGTGTTATATTCTCATTCCTAATCCTGTCTACCCTCGTTACTCTGAGTGGAAATTGTAGCATCTACAACTGTGCCACTGCCATCTATGCCTGCCTTCTTTAGATCAGTGCCACCGACTCCAAACCATACAACATGGCTGGTCACCCTAACATTTTATTGACCTTCCCTTTCACTCTTGTAGGTACTCTTCTATTACAAATCACTCCTGTCACTCTTCTCCACCCAGTCCATCCTGCCTGCACTCTCTTCTTCACCTCTCTGTCGTGCTCTCTGTTGCTTTGGACTATTGAAGCCAAGTATTTAAATTCGCCTCCCTTCACCACCTCTGCTCCTTCCAGCATCTTCCCTCTCATTCACACACATGGACTCCATCTTACTGAGCCTCACTCCCCTTCTCTGCAGGGCGTACCTCCACCTCCCTGGGTTCGCCACAACCTGCTGTCTGCTCTCACTACAGATCTCAATGTCATCTGTGAACATCACAGTCCATGGAGACTCCTCATCTGTCAGCCTGTCCAACCTCATAGCAAACTGGAAAGGGGTCCTTGATGATCCCTGATGTCATCCCATTGTCACCTTGAACCAGGCTGTCATTCCCACAGCAGTCACACTGGCCCCATACATATCTTGTGCCACCCTCACATACTTCTCTGCTACTCCCGACTTCCTCATATGGGACCATAACTCCTCTCGATACCCCCTGTCAAACACTTCCTCGAAGTTGACAAACATGCAATGCGATTCCTTCTGACCTCCTCTGTACTTCTCCATCAACACTCTTAAAGCAAGTAGCACTCCTTCCTGGCATGAAACCATATTGCTGCTCAATGATGGCCACCTCTCCTCTTAGCCCAGCATCCATCACTCTTTCCCATACCTTCAAGGTGTGGCAGATCAACTTTATAACAAAAACGACAATGTTGCATAAGTCCTAACTCGTGAATGTTAGATGTGTTAAATCTTCAGGGATTGCCATTGAGTATTAGGTGTCGTTAACATCTAAAACAGCTGGTAAGCAGTTGCAAATTTGACAACGGATGGCTTTCTGAAAATTTGACCAAAAAATTGTCTTTCGTGCTTCATATTTCTGTGTACTTCTCCGCACTAAGCCACATCAAAGTTTGACTTTCTCATTTATGAGGTGAAAAAAAATCATTTCACGTCTATGTGTTGTCACACGTGTGCCCATGGGAGGCAGCTGAAGGGCTCAATAATATAATAATATAATTCCATGCCAGGCCAGGGTTCACTAATCCTCCCTCTTTTTCAATGGCAGACCAACCACTGGAAATTTCGCCTGGACTCGAGGACGTCACTTCCATAGTAGGGGACTGCCTGCTATGTACGCTGGGTGGCTGCAAGTTTTGGTCCCATAAGCTTTGCCCTGTCAGCTTCTGTCGGGGCCACCGGGGGGAGCTCTCAGATAGTGATGTCACAAGGACCACTAAGGCCTGACCCGGAAGAGCTTCCCAGAGGTAAGAGATAAAGCACCAGGAGTACTCCTGGGTCACTAGTTTAAAGAGAGCCCTCCAAGGGGTGGGGAGGGATGGAGGACTGCAGAAAGTGCCCCCCTGTCCGGTTGGGATTTGGAAACAAAGTGTGGCAGTGTGAGGAAGAGACCTGCACAAGGTGCACTTTGGTGGTCTGAAGCCGGGGTTGGGTCTGTGGTAGCTGTGTGTGTGGGGTCTGGGGTGCTGGAACGCATCCTGGTGGCCACAGTACCCATTGGGCTCTTTTGTTTTTGAAATATAGTTTTAATTGTGACTTGGGATGTTATGGTATATCACCACCCGTTGCTAAGAGTGTCCCGGAGTGGGCGTATCCTTAGAGGTCACGGCCTGTAAATCACGATGCAATGGCGTGAAAGGTCAGCCAGGGGTTTGACTTCTTTGCTTTGTTTCTCTGGTTTTTCAACTGATGGATGTTCTCCTGGTTGTGACCCTCACTGCTCTTTTTATTGTCTGCCAGGTACCTTCTGAAGTTTTGTGCCATAACATCCTTGTGTTAGAACATGACATGTTTGATAAGTTAGTGAACACAGTTTGGTTCAAGGTACCAACTCCCTATTTTGTGCGTTCATTAATTCAACCACACACTTCTTGGAATAGAAGACTTTGCCATTAATGGCCGATATGCATTTAACTCACAGACATGACGTGATTTTTTTTTCCATTTGAACGCCTCATAAATCAAAACGTTTCGATTTCTTTCAGAGGTGCACCTGGTTGGCTAAAGAAGAAGTATAAAGTGAATACTGTGACACCCAGCACAACTGGAAAGATGTGACGTGACTCAGTGTGGACATATCGAGGGACAAAGCTTTTGTGTGTTGTCTTTTTGAATGATTTTCAGCAAGCTATAAATGGGCAAACACGCAACTGTCAAGCAACTATTTACGAAGTGAAGGACATCTCATACTAACGGACAACCCCTGAAGATTTTGTGTGTCTAGCATGAAGAGTTTCAAAGTGATGACTTTTTGTAGTTCTTGTTCCGACAGTGAGATGAGGGCCACAGTCGCCTTGTTAAAGTCCCCCGTATCTCAGACACCAACGAAAACTGGGATCTCTGGACTTTGGAGGCTAACAGCAATATCTCTGCAAAGTAGGAAGCAAAATGGTTAGTCGGGGGTCCTCTGTGATTTCAACCTAATTTTATAGGCGTTCCCATATTTTTTTTTTTTTTGGGTGGGGCCACTGAATCCAATTCGAGTGTCCAGATTTCTCTGTTTCTTCTTATTTGTTGGATCGTGTCATCTCCGGGTCACTCGTGACGTCCCAAACTAATGACACATCTCTGAACAGACAAGTTTTGAGGGTGAGGCAGGAGAAGAACAAATGCTAGGAACAAAACCAGGAGGTCAGTAATAACGAGCATCTAAACCAGGGGGCGCCAGCTCCGGTCCTGGAGGACCACCGTGGCTGCAGGTTTTCATTCTAACCCTCTTCTTAATGAGTGTCCTGTTTTTGCTGCTAATTAACTTCTTTCTGAATTCATTTTATTTAACTTGTTCTTGAAGACTCAGACCCCTTAACTGTTTCATTTTCCTTAATTAGCAGCCAAACAACAATGAGATACAAAATGAGCCAAAACAACTGGTGTCTTTCATACAATATCTGAAAATAAAGAACGATGAAGGTCTCAGGAATGTCAATCTTCTCAGGTCCCCAAAACATTTTAACAGAAAAGAAAAAAAATCCACAATTTCGGAAATGTCTGCTGTTGCACAAGGAGAGCAGCAACAAGCCACGGAATTAAAGAGCGAGTTTAATTAATGACAAGAATCGGCGCCTCATTATGGAGCTGCTTGGAGTGAAATTGGTTGGAGTTTGAGGCCCTGACTTAGCTGGTCTTCTGTTGGCTTCTGTGGGTGCCATTTAAGGACAGAAATGAAGAAATTCAGGGGAACAAATCTTAAAAAAGAAATTCAATTAAAATGAATTAGCAGCACAAATGGGTCACTAATTAGGGTTAGAATGAAAACCTGCAGCCACGGTGGTCCTCCAGGACCGGACTTGGCGACCCTTGATCTAAACCAAAACGTGGGAGAAAAAACATTGTGGTCAAAAATACAAAACGTTATCCAAAAATATAAGAGATTTGGGTATTGAATTTATTAGCTCGGATCAGGAAGTGGCCTTTTATCCTGTTGCATCATGAGCAAAGGTCATGACCTCCGAGGACACGCCCCCTAACAGCCGATACGCTAAACTAAAATAGCGGGGACCGCAAAATGACAAAGTAGTGAAAAAATATTTTGTAGGAGGACAGAGAAATTTGGACACTCGAATTTGACTTCAGTGACCCCCAAAAATCCAAAATGAGTGTGAACTGATTAAGGGACTCCTATAAAATTATATAAAAGAAGCAAACACCCGAACGGCCATTCCAAGCCCCCCGGAGCCCAGCTAGTCCTCATTCATTCAGGCAGAACCATTAGGGGTCCGGTCTACAGGACACGAGGGCTAAAGTGAGCACCTTTCAGCGAAAAGTGGCCAGGGGCTCAGCGGACAACATGTTGCTGTGAAAGAGAAAGAGCAGAAGTGAGGAAAAAAAAAAAGAAAAAGAAAGGAATAAACAAAGAGGAAGAGCCGCTTGTCATCAACAGAGAGGTGAAAAGGATCCGGCCGGCCTGCTCCTCCCGAATGCCCACCCTCCAGTCCCATCACCCAGGACGGCACACGTTACCTGGCTTGTACGTGATTCCTGGGGGAAAGAGGAATCCCTGCTGGGCCGCCGCCGCCGCTGCCAAAGTCCGTTGGTCGTGTGGGAAAATCGGGATCATGAGGGGAGGCATGTGACCCTGAACCTGCTAAACACAAAGAGGCCTGTGATCAGACACTGCAGCGAGCTGGCAACTCTTTTACCCACCACTGCTTCACGATGCCAACACCAAAAGTGAGAGACTGGTGGGGCCGACGACTTTGAGGACAACAGACATAGGGGCCAGGGCTGCCCTTCGACATGCCGCCGACTCCCAGGATGCCACGTGTGGCTCCGCAACCAAGCTGCCACATCGCTTCGCACCCACAGGGGAAAAAGCCATGGGAAGGGGGTTAATAAAGGTCACCAGAGAAATAAACACTTTGCCTCCGCTTCCGAATTCATTTCTCCTGAAAATCAGCTCGTAATAAAGGGGCTGCGTGCAATTACGGCCTTGGCGCTGAGGCATGAAATCAAGTCGCTGCATTTTAGCTGAGCTCAGCCGGCCAATGCGTGTGCGGGCCGCCGCCATCACCGCCGCTGCTCTCTCCTTCTTTTCACTTACAGGATGAGCTTGAAGTTTGAAAAGAGCATCGGTCATCAAAACAAACCCCAATCGGGCATTCAGCCTCTGTTAGGTACGCTTCCACCCGTGAGTTATCACTTTTCAGAAGTTTCCTGGGCTTTTCCAGCTCTTGTATGATTTATCTGGAGTTCATAACGTTCAAGATAACGTTAACAGACGTGCGGGCGACACCCGTGACAAGCTGACGTGAACGCAATCAAACATAACTGCAGCTAACTATGCGGCCACAACTCAAACATCCACCCTCGTGTCAACATCGCCACCCCCAAACATCCAGGCACATCTTAAAACCCAGACAGGCCTCAAACTCTCGGGCACATCTCAGGGTGGACTCACGTTAGGCCCACTTGTTCTGTTCTGTGCCCAAATGTGATTGTCCCCCCGCTGGCCTACACATCATGACCAGGCGACTTTGCGTAAACACGGAGTGACAGTCCGCATGTCAGAATGATGGGACTTATCTGGTGGTTGTGTTGGAGTCGCATCAGGCAGACAGACTGAGTGTGCAGAGCAGCATTTTGCTGTTAATTGTGCTGCACGTGTGCTGCTGAGAAGAACTTTACGGTGACAAAAGATGTTAAGGGAGGAATTTGCAGATTTTCTTGCCAACTACAATTCACATTCATGCGTAAGGTGAGAATAGAAACCTGTTTTTAACTCAAAGGATATTGAATGAAACGAGAATCACACTATCTGACTTGTTACATCATTGACGTCACGTCTGTTTTCTGCACTCGACCACGTTTAGCAATCACACCGTTTCTGAATGCTCCTCAGCCTCTTCCAAGCGGGCCAGGGCACAGAGCGATCACACAATTCAAATGAACGAGACTTTGGGGGCGGGGTTACATGCAGACAGACGTACTCGGGCATGGAACGCATTGCCAGTGTGAGTACAACTTTAGACTTTTGGACCCTCCTGAAACACCCAGCCACGTCCCAAACCTTCAGGTCCTCCTCGTACATTCAGCTCCACACCAGACATCCATCCACGTCTCAAACGTCCAGCTCATCCTCAGATCTCCAGGCATGTCCCAAACATTCGGGTGCACCTCAGACATTCAGCCACATGTTAAACATCCAGCCCCTCCTCAAACCTTCACCCATACCTGAAACAACTGGACCTTCTTTATGCATCTAATCAGGTCTCAAACATTCAGGCCCTCCTGACACATCCAGCTTCACCTCAAACATCAGCCACATTGCAAACATTCAGGCGCCCTCAGCTCTGTCCCAAACATCCAGGCACGTTCTTAAATATGCAGCTGCATCTCAAACACTGAGCCACATCTTAAACATTTGGACCCTCTTGAAACATCTAAGCATGTCCCAAATATTCAGGCTGTCCTTCACCTCAAACATCAGCCACATTGTGAACATACAAGCCCTCTCAGCTCTGCCCCAAACAGGCAAGCGAAACACTGAGCTGTACCTCCAACATCCAGATGTGCCCCAGACGTCCAGCCGCATTCTAAACATCCAGCCCTTCCTCAAACTTTCAGGCACATCCCAAACATTTAGCCTCATTTCAAACAGCCAGCCAGCTTTGCCCCAAACATCCATCCATGTCTCAAATATCCAGCCAGTCTTCAAGTGTTGAGGTGCTTCCCAAACATTCTACTCCATTTTAAACACCCAGCCCCACCTCAAACTTCAAGCCATACTGAAAACACATGGACCCTCTTCTCACCGCCCACCATGTCCCAAACATTCAGGTCCTCCCGAAACATCCAGCCACGTCCTAAACTTACGGCTCTCCTCAAACATTCAGCTTTGTTACTTTCTCCTATATGAAGTATAAGGAGACTATCGTAATCGCCCAAAGAGTCGATATCGAGATTTTGATGAATCTCGATGTTTTAGACCTCACAGAGTCCGAAAATACCATTTTTGGAATTATGGGTGTGTGTAAACACGATAAATTGAGTACGCTTTCACTTTGGTTCACCAAATTTTGCCTACAAGTATAAGGTACAAAAACATAGATTTCTATCACCTTTTGGGCTCTTTCCACTAACCGGATGTGGTACTTCACCTTTTATTCACGCAGCTTGCAGAGTCAGATTTATTCAACTTTACTTTTATAATAATTGTTCAATATATGATTCATTTGATTTGATTTGTTGTTGATGGTTCTTTAATGTACATAATATGAAAATAGTATCATTGTCTTGCAGTTTATTCCTCAAATATCCATCCCCATATCTGAATATATGAGAAAGTCAAGGGGAGACCACTGCCGATTTTTTCAAATGTAAAGCTCTGGCCCAAACATTCATCCACATCTCAAACATCCAGACCTTCCTCAAACATCCAGGCTCTTCCCAAACATTCAGCCCCACCTAGGATGTTCAGCTGCATCTGAAACACTCAGAACCTTCTTAAAACTTCCAGCCTCGCCTCAAATGTCCAGCCACATCTCAAAGATCTGGATCCTCCTCGAACATCCCACCACTTCCCTAACATTCAGGCCCTCCTGAAACATCTAGCCACACCTCCAACATCTGGGCCATCCTCAATCACCAAAGTCATATACCAAACATTGATGAAACATTTTGCTTTTTGTCCAATGTCCAGCTCTGTTCCGAACATCCTCAAGTATCCAGGCACGTCCCAAAGCCTGGGCTACATCTCAAACATCCGGCCACGTCTGAGATATTCAGGCCCTCCTTAAAAGTCTCAAACATCTGGAGCCTCCTCAAACGCTCATCCACGTACAAAAAATTCAGGCCCTAATGAGACGCTCCACCTCCTGCTCCAGTGTCCAGCTCTGCCCCATCTCAAACATTCGCGCCCTCCTTGAACATCCAGCCCTTCCCATCCCGTTCCACAAGCCACAGCGCGGTGCTCTTGGATTGGCAGTGCTGCCGATCGGCTGCTAGATGACTTTGTGCCCCTGAATTTTTGCAAAGTGGTCCTTTCTTGTTCTGGGGAAGCCGGTAATTGAGACGTGTCTGGCTGGTAAATGAGTAGAAGAAAACAAAATCAAGGCCAGGGTTTAACACCAAAACAAACTGTGCTGATCCTGAGGACGGCGCTCTATCAAATAAGGGGCACCGACCTACAGCCTCTCCCTACTGGTAGTTTCTCTGGACTTAACAAGTGCCTGAGGAGCACGATAACGTCAAGAACTAAATAATCACTCTTTAGATTTTCTTTTTCTGTAACCCAAAAGCACTTGGAGCCAAGACTGTGCGTGATAATGTGTGAAACAAATAAGCGATGATGCTGTTGTTGTTGCTGCTGCTGTCATCATCTTATCTGTTTGATGGTCTACAGCAGTCTTTACTGAAAGGCGCTAGATATGAGTTTACAGATCTGACGGCCCCCTAGAGACCCAACGTGTGATCGCAGGCTCCCCAGTTGAGTGCAGGTCCTTCACCAGAATTGCTTTGAAGACGC
This sequence comes from Erpetoichthys calabaricus, assembly GCF_900747795.2. Classification (NCBI taxonomy): domain Eukaryota; kingdom Metazoa; phylum Chordata; class Cladistia; order Polypteriformes; family Polypteridae; genus Erpetoichthys; species Erpetoichthys calabaricus. The sequence continues at coordinate 346,070,607 of NC_041395.2, forward strand.
GGCCCCTCACACGGAGTATGTAACAATAAAAAAAAGGCACACAGACAGAGACTGCCGGCCAGCCAGCCCCTCGGCCCGCCGCTTCAATTCCTGCTCAGGTTTCTTATCATTGCACAATGCTGGTGGAAATTCCATTTAGAGTAGCATTAAAGTAAAGAAGTTCTGCTCTGCGTTATCTTTACTGCCAAAGACGGCTAATACCCGGCCAGGCTTATCTGCCAGGCCCTGCTCAATCCCTGCTTACACAAACTGCATTTTTATTTTTTATTTATTTATTTATTTTCTTTCTTTGTGGCCTGCTCATGTTTAACTCTAATACACGACTTTGATAAGCCGGCGCATATCCCACTCGGGGACACTCTGTAGGGGCGCACGCACACACACACACACACACACACACACACACACACACACACACACACACACACACACACACACACACACACACACCACACGAGATGACTTGCTAGTCTCCGAGAGCAGTGAGTGTAGATTTGGGGGTCACAAGCTGCAGTCACCCGTGAGTGTTAACATTTACAGACTAGAAGGCCGATTTCAAATTAAATGGCCAGGAGATTAAAAAAGATCAGAAGGTGAAGGTGAAGGTGAAGGTGAGTTCAGGAGACGACCAGAGAAATAACTGGAAGAGCCAATCAAAAAGTGTCAGGACTGCAATCAAAAGTCAACAAAAGTGTGCTGCCAACGGGGCAAAAATGAATGAATTAAAGACCGGGAGGGGGACTGAAGGGACGGCATGGGGGAAAAAACATCAAAACCAAAGCCCAACACGGGCACCTGGAAGACAAAGTGGGCGTAAGACCCAAAAAAGTCGCTGAGCTCTCAACTCTTGAGCACACCCAAAACACCACTAAAGTTCTGTCTGGATGTAACTAGGACCCCGGCACGGCCATTTCAGGTCATCTCAAATCCATGCTGTCAGGGGTCACCGTCCCAGAGCGATGTTGAGTGGACCCCGTTGTGGTGGTCTCAACAGCAGGTGAGAGACACAACTACATCTGGGTGTCGGACATGCTGAGGGAGGGTAACTACTGACATATGGTGGTAGCGGTGGGATGGATTAAGGGCAGTGAGGGATGAAGATGGGTGGACAATAAAGGGATGACAAGACAAGACTGTGAGATCCAAAAGTACTCAAGCCTGGAAGGAGAAAAGAAAACCGGACTTTTAATATGTTTGGCAATTTATTGATTGTCTATCTAATCCTGCCAACTACGCTAAAACATCTATCTATCTATCTATCTATCTATCTATCTATCTATCTATCTATCTATCTATCTATCTATCTATCTATCTATCTATCTATCTATCTATCTATCTATTATATAGTGCCTTTCATCTATCTATCTATCTATCTATCTATCTATCTATCTATCTATCTATCTATCTATCTATCTATCTATCTATTATATAGTGCCTTTCATCTATCTATCTATCTATCTATCTATCTATCTATCTATCTATCTATCTATCTATCTATCTATCTATCTATCTATCTATCTAATCCTGCCAACTTTGCTAAAACATCTATCTATCTATCTATCTATCTATCTATCTATCTATCTATCTATCTATCTATCTATCTATCTATCTATCTATCTATCTATCTATCTAATCCTGCCAACTTCGCTAAAACATCTATCTATCTATCTATCTATCTATCTATCTATCTATCTATCTATCTATCTATCTATCTATCTATCTATCTATCTATCTATCTATCTATCTATCTATCTATCTATCTATTATATAGTGCCTTTCATCTATCTATCTATCTATCTATCTATCTATCTATCTATCTATCTATCTATCTATCTATCTATCTATCTATCTATCTATCTATCTATCTATCTAATCCTGCCAACTACGCTAAAACATCTATCTATCTATCTATCTATCTATCTATCTATCTATCTATCTATCTATCTATCTATCTATCTATCTATCTATCTATCTATCTATCGCCTTTCATGAGTATCTCTCTATTTATCTAATTATGTATTTAGTGCCTTGCTGCCTTTATGTTGAACCAAAGGGGGTGGGACCCCCTCATGCCACTTAAGCAAATGGAAATATTATACACAAAAGGTGATAATCTAACAAGAAAATAAAATCCAATGAAAAGAGTAAATAAAAAGGCCTGAGCACAGTGGAACACCAACAACAATCCACACAAAATGGCTAAACAAAGGTGAAGGAGATGACAGGTGGCTCTGCCCCCCCCCCCCCCCCCACCCCCCCCCCAGGCTCAATGAATTGTCACCAGTAGAACCCCAACTAGAACTAACATAAAATCTGAAATGCTTACTAAGGAAGGTGATACACTACCACAAAAAGAAAACAGAAACATATTGATTAAAAATATTTACATAATAAAAAAACAAAAAGATTTTCTAAAAAGAAAAGAGAGCTGATTGCTGGCTATACCATAACACTTACAACAGATAATCTGCAAAAAAAAATCCAACGGAGAGCCTCAGACGATCAGTGAACGCACAAAGCCTCAGGCCTCCGAGTTTTCTACAGGCGTCTCAGGTGTCTGAGGGCGGAGCCACAGCAGCAGCACCGGTGGCCCCACCCCTTTAGGCTTAACAAAGAAAGGACAAGGACTGTCACAAAAACAAGAGCTGTTGGAATTAACATAAAATGTCAAAAAGCTAATGTGACACGGATGAAAAGAAAACAAAAGCATATGAAAGGACATCATAGAAATCACAGAAATCCACTGGAGCCTGGGATGAAACCCACAACAGTCCGAATGTTGTCAGACCCTGTGGACGTCCCCGGACTGGACGCCAGCAGGTAGGCCTCACATGACAGCTGAGTGACATGTGGCTGCCAGACGCCTCATCAGATGCTTGAGATTCCCGGGCAGGAAGGTTGCTCTTCCGCCGGAGACGCCTTCTTTCTCGGCGCTTTGCGGTAATCGTCATCGGGCTAAATAGACTTCAAATGGGTTAATTAATTGTGTTTATGTGCAAATGTCTCATTCCGAAGCCAGAAAGCGTGTGACACAAAAGTGCTTGGAATTTCTTGAAAGAAGTTAATAAAACATATTATGCAAAGTGGGATGTTAATCTGTTTGCATCCTAATATCCACATCTAAGCGTTTCATTTAAATGTATAATTTTGTCAGTTAAACATCATTGTTGGGGTGCGGAAGTTTGTTAAGATCATTTCAGAGTGCAGGCTCGGAGAGCGCCGGCGTGTTTACGGCTCCTTTAGGATCTATTAGGCTTTTCTTTCTCCGGCTTTGTCTTGTGAAATCTGCATATTTTTAGCAGCCCCTTATTCTCTGGGGCGCATTTGTTTGATTTAAGAGGAGCCGCGCAGCTCTCATTTCTGCCCAGACCTAAAGAATGTTTTTAATGATAAAAAAAGATGCACACGTCGAGTGACGGCTTCCAAACCGAGAGGCACGTGCGCGCAGCCCCTAATTACTGAGGGGCTCATCCTGAACACGCTTGGCTGGGGTCAGCGGCAGAAGCAATCTGGCAGGGGGAGGGCGGTGGGGGGCAGATGTTGGTATAGACTGGCGGTAGATCGGAGCTTCACACCTCGGGTTCAGCAAACCCAAAGCCAAGAAGATGCTGAATCATCAAACGCACGTAAGGCGGCACGGGGTCACGCAGACAGAACGATGAACACGAGGGTCTTACAATAAAGGGAAAAAGAAAACTCCAGAATGTCTGTGACCAGCGTTGGCCAAACTGAACACCTGTGCTGATACTACTGGGAGGGAAAAAAGAGACAAACGCAGAGGCAGAAGCCGAGCCGAGCCACTTGGCCCCTGAACACACACACTTCACTAGGCAAAGGGTGAACCCCGTTTTGTAGTTGCTGCCCATCCTCTGAGGTCGTCCTGTTATGGCTGACAGCTTTAACAGAGCAGAACACGGAAAGCGCAACAAGAGTGCAACACAAAAACTCGGCAGTGGTCTCCCCTCGACTTTCTCGTATACTCAGATATCCATTCATCCATCCATCCATCATCCAACCTGCTATATCCTAACTACAGGGTCTGCTGGAGCCAATGCCAGCCAACACAGGGCGCAAGGCAGGAAACAAACCTTGGGCAGGGTGCCAGCCCACCGCAGATACTCAGATATGGGGATGGATATTTGAGGAGTAAACCACATGACAAGGATTCTATTGTTATATTATGTACATTAAAGAACCAGCAACAACAAATCAAATCAAATGAATAATACTGTATATTGAACAATTATTATAAAAGTAAAGTTGAATAAATCAGACTCTGCAGCTGCGTGAATAAAAGGTAAAGTACCACATCAGGTTAGCGGAAATAACCCAAAAGCTGATAGAAATCTACGTTTTTGTACCTAATACTTGTATGGAAAATTTGGTTGACCTGAGTGAAAGCGAACTCAACTTATCGTGTTTACACACAGACATAATTCCAAAAATGATATTTTTGGACTCAGGGAGGTCTAAAATGTTGAGATTCATCAAAATCTCGACATCGACTTTTTGGACGATTACGATAGTCTCCTTATACTTCGTATACGAGAAAGTAACAAGGCTGAGTTTTTCAGGAGAGCCGTAAGTTTAGGACGTGGCTGGATGTTTCACGAGGACCTGAATGTTTGGGACGTGGTTTGTAGTTTGAAGAGTTTCCAGTATGGCTGAAAGTTTGAGGTGGGGCTGGGTGGTTAAGATGGGGTAGAATGTTTGGGATGCACCTCGACACTTGAAGACGGGCTGGATATTTGAGACATGGATGGATGTTTGGGGCAAAGCTGGCTGGTTGTTTGACATGAGGCTGAATGTTTGTGATGTGCCTGAAAGTTTGAGGCAGGGCTGGGTGTTTAGAATGCGGCTGGACGTCCGGGGCACATCTGGATGTTGGAGGTACAGCTCAGTGTTTTGCCTGCCTGTTTGGGGCAGAGCTGAGAGGGCTTTGTATGTTCACAATGTGGCTGATGTTTGAGGTGAAGGTCAGTGTTGCTGGACGGCCTGAATATTTGGGACATGGTTAGATGTTTCAAGATGGTCCAAATGTGGTTGAGATGCAGCTGCATATTTCATGAAGTGCCTGGATGTTGAGAAATGGAATGGATGTTTGGGACACAGCTGAGGGCGCCTGAATGTTTGCAATGTGGCTGATGTTTGAGGTGTCAGGGAGGGTCTGAATGTTTGGGACCTGATTAGATGCTTAAAGAAGGTCCAGTTGTTTCAGGTATGGGTGAAGGCTGGATGTTTAACATGTGGCTGAATGTCTGAGGTGCACCCGAATGTTTGGGACATGCCTGGAGATCTGAGGATGAGCTGGAAGTTTGAGACGTGGATGGATGTCTGGTGTGGAGCTGAATGTACGAGGAGGACCTGAAGGTTTGGGACGTGGCTGGGTTTTTCAGGAGGGCCTGAATATTTGGGATACAATACAATACAATACAATACAATACAATTTATTTTTGCATATCCCAAAATCACACAAGAAGTGCCACAATGGGCTTTAACAGGCCCTGCCTCTTGACAGCCCCCCAGCTGTGACTCTCTAAGACAAGACAAGGAAAAACTCCCAAAAAAACACTTGTAGGGAAAAAATGGAAGAAACCTTGGGATGTGGTTGGATGTTTCAGGAGGGTCCAAAAGTCTAAAGTTGTACTCACACTGGCAATGTGTTCCGTGCCCGAGCACGTCTGTCCACATGTAACCACCCAAAGTCTCATTCGTTTGACTAATGTGGTCGCTCTGTGCTCGCTTTGAAGAGGCTCAGGAGCATTCAGAAACGTTGTGGTCGAGCGTAGAAAACAGACGCGACGCCAATGATGTAACAAGTCAGACAGTGTGATCGCTCTGTGCCCTGGCCCACTTGGAAGTTTGCAAAGTTAAATGAATCGGACTCTGCAGCTGCAAGAATAAAAAATTTGCCATGATAATTTTATTTTGCCGAACTATTCAGGTAAGTTACCACTTTCAGTAAGCGGACGTGGATCAAAAGTTGCAAGAGACTTTAGTAATGTGTGTAATGTAATACTTGGACACAAAATTTCATTTACGTAAAGCAAAAAGGTTTTCAAGTATGAATGTGTTGCCATTTGAACGTCAGATGGAAAACTGCAATTACCTCATTTTTCAAAAAAATACAAAGCTTTACCATAAAGATAACATTTTTGGGGAAACGTTTCAAGTAAAGCATCACTTCCGGTTAGTGGAAACTGCTCAAAAGTTGATAGAAATCTACGTTTTGTACCTAATACATGTATGCCTGCGGTGGGCTGGCACTCTGCCCGGGGTTTGTTTCCTGCCTTGCGCCCTGTGTTGGCTCCAGCAGACCCCCGTGACCCTGTAGTTAGGATATAGTGGGTTGGATAATGGATGGATGGATACTTGTATGCAAAATTTGCTTGAACTAACTGAGCGCGTACTCAAGTTATCGTGTTTACACACACACACACACAAGACATAATTTCAAAAAATTTTGTTTTTCCGACTCATCGTCTAAAATCTCGACATCGAATTTTTGGACGATTACAATACTCTTCCTATACTTCGGATAAGAGAGAGTAACAAGGCTGAACATTTGAGGTCAGCCTTTGTTCAAAAGTGGATCGAAATCTACGTTTTGTACCTAATACTTGTATGCAAAATTTGGTTGACCAAAGTGAAAGTGAACTCAAGTTATCGTGTTTACACACTCAGACACACACACAGAGACATAATTCCAAAAATGGTATTTTACAGGGGAGGCACGGTGGCACAGTGGCACTTGGTTTTATGTCTGACCTGAAGGGGGCGCCATTTAAACAGCACAGTCGCTGCATTGGGGCATTGGGATCCACATTCAGACCACAGGGTCAGTACCCCCTGCTGGCCTCACCAACACCTTTTCCTAGATGGTCTCCCATCCAAGTACTGGACAGGCCCTGAAGATGCTTAGCTTCAGGTGGATGACCTCTGCGGAAGTAAATGTCGCATGGCTGCTGATTTTATTTGCTGGTTGTTTCATTTGAACATTTTTAAGTAACTGATTGGATAAGCTATAATAGTCCTTTATATATATTTAACTTACAGTGTTATTTGAGAGGGTGGCATGGTGGCGCAGTGGGTAGCACTGCTGCCTCGCAGTAAGGAGACCCGGGTTCGCTTTCCAGGTCCTCCCTGCATGGAGTTTGCATGTTCTCCCCGTGTCTGCGTGGGTTTCCTCCGGGTACTCTGGTTTCCTCCCACGGGTTAGGTGGATTGGCGATTCTAAATTGGCCCTGGTGTGTGAGTGTGTGTGTCCTGTGGTGTACTGGCGCCCTGCCCGGGATTGGTTCCTGCCTTGCGCCCTGTGTTGGCTGGGAATTGGCTCCAGATGACCCCTCTGTTCGGATGCAGCGGTTTGGAAAAAGGATGGATGGTATTTTCTGGGTTTAAAACATCAAGATTCATCAAAATCTCAACATCGAATCTTTTGACAATAATATGGACATATGTGAGAAAGTAAAAATAAGACACTGTTGTTGATTGTGCCCCAGTTTCTGGTTAGGACAAACAATTCACTCCACGTTCACAAATGTGCTGTTTTGGGAAAAGGCTGGCAGGAAGTGAAGCAAAGCTGGAAAGATGGGAGATGAGGAGGATCTGGCAAATGTGTGGAATGTCACGGAGCGGGAAGATGAAGAGCAGCAAAGTTAAGAGAGGTGGAGGTAGCAGAAACAGACTGAGGGTGCACTGGATGAAAAGGACAACTCTCATCTGTGCTAGCGGGTGAAGACTGGCACCAAAATGGGGCGGCTAAGAAGAAGGCCAGAGAAGACCTGTTTGCAGGTGATGGTGGTGGATTATAGGAAAAGAATGGGCCTCACCCAAAAGAATGCCCATCAAATGGGGCTGGGGGATAATTTGAGGGGAATCCCATAAAATGATGATGATGACCGTAAGGACGTGTGTAATGATAACATGCCCAATAATGCAGCCTGCAGTGTGCCATGCAAGGCCAAGTGCCGACATAAAACAAGGCAAAGGTGGCAGCAGCGCAGGGTACACGGAGGGAAATAACCACGGGCAGGCCGCCAGACTATCCCAGGGCACCCGCACCATATGACATGTAAAAGAATGATTAATGTAGTCATTTGCCCAACCTCCAGTTGTAACCCATAATATTCACATGTTTAATCCTACTAAGCAATCTATTCAAGAGTGAGCTGTGCCAACTAGAAAATTGAAATCCTCGAGCTCCCGGCCTCTCAACCCCAACTATGCAGATTTATTCATCCGTCGATCTAAAGGCGCACTCAGGTCAGGATGAACAGATCAGCAAACAAGGGCGTTGCGCGCATCCCATAAACCTGTCATCACCGACTTTGAGCGCTACGGCAGGCTCGTCTCTTTAGTCATTACGGAGGGGGGGCTAAATTTGGGCACGACGGGTGACATGGGGACTTTCTGTAGTTTCGTCGTGTTTAACCAGTTGGAGCCTTGAGTGTGAAGGAGCCGTAAAATGGAGGCCCAGGCGTATAAGTGGAGAACATGGAGGCTTGTTAAGTCACTCTACGCATGCATGTGGGGCTGCACAGTGACGCGTATACTTAACGTGATTACGATTACGGCAGCCAGTCTCGGAAAGTGCAGCCCTCACGTTACACTTAGTACTCCTGACGGACAGACAGACCACTGTGAATCACAACTGAACGTTGTAATCAACCCCAGACACCCTCAGTATGTGCGCCGACCACGCTGATCGCGTTTTTAGGATTCTCACCCCATACGTTATCTTTTAAAGAATGCACAGTTAGCAGCCTCCAGAAAAACCGAGCAGCGCCCTTCACAACGTGTGGGACAAAGACACACAGAGCTCCTTGATTTCCCTCTCTGCTCCGGAGTTTAAAATTACAAATCCATCAATTCAGACATCGTGATCAAAGTGCACATGGCAGAGAGACTTTCATTTAATGGGATTTGCACACACATTTCGCTCACACAACTTTTTCTACACGATCCCCCCATTACAGGGCACCATGATGTTAGGTGTCCCAGGTGTTTGTCATTCCTCAGGTGGGTTTCATGGCTTCCTAAGATACCTCAGCTTGCTTCTACTCAACATGAGGACAAGAGCTGTGCCAGTGACAGTCAAAGAAGCCATTATGAGGCTAAAATACAAAAATAAAACCACAGGAGACCTTAGGAAGACCTTAGGATGACCGAAATCACGGTCTGGAAAATCACGAAGAAGAAAGAATCGCAAAGGGCCTGGTAGACCAAGGAAGACCACCACTGCTGATGACAGGAGAATCCTCAGTATGGTGCAGAAAAAGTCTCAACGCCTGTCCAACAGATCAGAAACCGTCTTCAGGGAGCTGATGTGTGTGTGTCAGAGACGACCATCAGCAGAAGACTTCATGAACAGAAACTGCAAGATGAAGACCACAAAACAGAACAGTGAGATTACAGTTTGGGAAAAAGGACTTCAAAGAGCCTGTAGAATTCTGGGAAAAGGTCAAGTGGACTGACAAGTCAAAGATGAACCTGATCAGAGTGATGGTGAGGGCAAAGTGAGGAGACATGAAAGAACTGCCTGAGATCCAAAGCAGACCACCTCATCTGTTAAACATGGCGGTGCTGGGGGTCTCATGGCTTGAGCATGTGTCCTGGCACACTTGTCTTCATTGACGATGTGATTGCTGACTGCAGTGGCCTAATGAATTCTGAGGTGTGTAGAAACATCTGATCTGCTCGAGTTAAAGTGAATGTCTCCAAACTCATCAGACGGCGTTTCATTCTACACAAGATGATGAGCCAAACGTACTGCTGAGGCGACACAGGAGTTTATCAAAGCTAAAAAATGGAAAATTCTGGAATGGCCAAGCCAGTCACCTGATTGAAATCCAACTGAGCAGGCCTTCCATATGCCGAAGAGAAAACTGAAGGTGACAAGCCCCCCCCGAAACAAGCAGGAGCTGAAGATGGCTGCATGAGCGCCCGCTGATGTCAGTGAACCGCAGACTTCAAGCACAAAGTCCTAAATATGACAACGACTGGACCTGCCATTGCTGTGTGCCAAACATTATCGTGCCCTGAAATTGGGGGGACCACGCAGAAAAAGTGTGCAACGTGTGCAGATCCCCTTTAATAAAAGTCTGCAATCTGCACTTTAATCACAAAGTCTTCTTCTTGTTCTTTCGGCTGCTCCCGTTAGGGGTTGCCACAGCGGATCAACTTTTTCCATCTCTTCCTGTCCTCGTCACCTTGTTCTGTCACCCCCATCACCTGCACGTCTTCTCTCACCACATCCATCTCTTAGGCCTTCTTCTTCTTCTCTTCCCTGGCAGCTCTATCCTTAGCATCCTTCTCCCAATATACCCAGCATGCATCTCTCCTCTGCACATGTCCAAATTAGCGCAATCTCGCCTCTCTGACTTTGTCTCCTAACTGTCCCACCTGAGCTGACCCTCTAATGTCCTCATTTCTAATCTATCTATCTATCTATCTATCTATCTATCTATCTATCTATCTATCTATCTATCTATCTATCTATCTATCTATCTATCTATCTATCTATCTATCTATCTATCTATCTATCTATCTATCTATCTATCTATCTATCTTAACTCTGCCACCTCCAGCTCTGTCTCCTGTGCCACCGTCACCAGCCCATATAACATAGCTGGTCTCACTACCATCCTGTAGACCTTCACTGTCACTCTTGCTGATACCTGTCTGTCACTCTTCTCCACCCTGCCTGCACTCTCTTCTTCACTTCTCTTCCACAGTCCCCATTACTCTGTTCTGTTGATCCCAAGTATTTAAACTCATCCTCACCATTCCACTGACCTCCCTCTCACTCACACACATGTAATCTGTTGTGGTGGTCCTACTGACCTTCATTCCTCTCCTCTCTACAGCATATTGATCGGATGCCCTTCCTGACGTAACCCTCCCCATTTATCCAGGCTTGGGACCGGCACGAAGAAACACACTGGTTTGTTCATCCCAATCTCTGAATTGTTTAATTGGTCATTTCAAACCATGGAGCACACCGAGGACACGTGGGTCCCTGTCCCAAACATTATGGAGGCCACAGCACTTTCTACAAGCGACACAGATAACGGCGAATTGTCTGTTTACGATATGATGCAGTTCCGTATCCAGCCGGCTATCGAAAGCCAATTCAGACCAATGAAGCCATCGTGTTTTATTTATCAACAGACAATGCTCCGAATAAACAGATAACGTCGTCCCTTCCCGCCGTCGTTTTTTTCAGAAGTTGCGTTGCCTTTACTTTATTCCAAATGACACGGACATGAGACAAGAATTGGCGTACGCAACACAACTGACGCGCGTGAGCGGAACGCTTCATCGTATTGAGCAGACGTTTTCAATGCCGGGTTCTTTAAGCGAGTCGTCTGCCTTTCCTTACGATGGGGACACAACTGCTCAAGGCCTGAGGCTGGACCAGAGAGCAGAGCTTCTAAATACGTCTCTCCATTAATACGTCTAACTTGTTTACATGCTTGTGTGACACAACTATCGGGCTCTGTTTATATTCGCTTCTTACTCTGCCATTACTGCTCTTTCCGATTTTATTATGTACTTTAATTTTTACACACACATGCAGCTCTTATTTTGTTAATACAGCAGAAGCCCAATTTAACCGTCCCATTCAGATTTCAGATTTCATTTGTCACATGCAAAAATCATACAGGAACGTAAGTTACAATGAAATGTTTGATCCTAGCAGACCCCCAGGCTGTGCCTAAATAAAAAGCTAACACAACAAAGAAATAGCAGAAAGAAAATCTAATTCTGGCGTTTACTTCTTAATCTGATTGCGTATTCTTAGAAGCTCCTGTGACGTCTTTCAGGCTGCAGACACAGTGCAGGTAGATGAGGACCCCAATCCAGCTGGAGGTGGAAAGTGTAGCACAAATATTATGTATACCTTCCATCCAAGCTTATGGCGGACTATTAATTTCTTTTCCTCTCAGCCCCCCTGTGTTCCCCCAGGCTAGCCTGACTACAGCAGCTGACAAAATGTATTTCTGAGATGACTGGGGTCCCTGCATATCCTGAGAGTCCAGATGAAGATTCTCATGTAGAGCAGGAAATGGCGCCCCCTATGGTGCACTCAGCTAGGCACACAACCCTCTCTAGAGATTTCCACACCACACAGCAGGGGGGCTCTTACCCTGTGGTCTGCATGTGGATCCCAATGTCCCAATGCAGTGAAGTGGACACTGTGCTGTAAAAATGGGTCAGCGCCATCTTAATGTATGGGCACTGGCCGGGGACCCCAAGAACATGGGGGCCCACGATGTTTCTGATGCTTATGTATGTTTCTCTTGTGCTATCAAAACTGGGGCCCAAGAACACTACTTTGCCCGGGGCAGGGGGGGGGCTATGATGCTGTTAAGATGACCCTGCTTCGGATGGAATGTAAAACTGACTCTCTGTGGTCATAAGAGATCCTTGGGCATCCTTGGTAAAGAGTATGGTGTACCTTGATGTCCTGGCTAAATTGCCCACCATGGCCTGGTCATTCTGGCCCCCTAATCATCCCCTGTCTCTGACTGCCTCTCTCTCTCTCTCGCCCCTTCAGCGCCTAATAGTTAATGTGTGGTGAGCGGACTGGCACAAAATGGCTGCCGTTTCGTGGATTTTGCATATTAGTGGTGGTTGAAATGGCTTCCACTCTCTGAAGTGCTCTGAGTCGTAAGAAAAGCACTATATAAATGTAAAGAATTATTATTATTATTATTACTTATTACAGTTCTGCTCCCATACCAAACAGTCTGTGATGAAGGGCTCAGTGGCTCCACAGTAAAAAGTCTTTGGAATTTGATGGTGAGTCAGCTGACATAGGTGGTAACGTTTCGGTCAGGCTTTACTAGTAACCGTATCTGCACGTGTGCTCCATGTCCGGTCCTTGGTTCTTCTGATTTCTTAGAATTCCTTATCTGCTCTACAGGGGTACCGTTTACGACCAGGGGGTGTGATTTCTCTGTCGATCCCTCCTAAAGTCCACGGCCATCTTCTTGGTCCTGCTGACATTCAGGTTTAAGTGACATACAGGTAGCGGTCATCCTCCCCGAGAGGCAGCCCACCACCACTGTGTCGTCCACAAACCGCACACAGAGCTGTGTGTAGCCATTTAGTCACAGTAAAGGACTAAGCACACACCTCTGAGGTGCCCCCCTCTATTGAGCGTGAGGGTGTCTGAAGTGACGTGCACCCCTACTTGCTGTTGCCCGAGACTAGAGGGTGGACATCTCCTCAGGAAGCCTTCAGGACTCTCGATGGCCTCAGTGCCAAGGTGTTCAGGTGTGGGGCTTTTAAGAAATGACAGGCTACGGCTGTATGGTGAATTGATTTGCGGTTTTAGGTAACGCAAAGGGCGTGATTTTAATTGGACGACAAAACGGAAAAAATCTCGCCACTGCAAGACCCAGCTGGAAAGTTTTTCTTTTTCATTTCTTCCAAATCTGCCTTGTATGGGGAAATAAAACCCGATGAGAGCGAGCAGGTGCACTGCCTGTGGACTGTCCAAAAAGCCTCCTCAGCACATCATTCGCAGTTCTGACCCTTTTAGTAGATACCGGAATAATGTGTTTGTATACACTTTACAGACTAAAAGACATGTTTTAAAGAAATAACAAACACATTAATGAGCACGTAATGTCTGCAAGTGGACCAGGCTTGAGAATGAGCCAGCAGCAAAGAGGAAAGGCAAACAAAGGTCAGCAGCGAGAGATCAAAAATGAAAGCCAACGCCATCATTCTATAAAAGCGCAGTCTAAACACACAGACGCAGCAACAGCATCCGTTCATCCAATTCCTCTCATGTAGGAACAAATAAGGGTAGAAATGAAATTACAATTGTGATATTGCTCATAAATAAGCTGAGAAGAAATGTGCAAGCAGTCGCATGGCTGAAACCACATCCTGAAAATCGAGCCTGTCAAACACTAAGAAGTGTGCGTCCGTAACTGGGAACCGAGATTGGAAGTTGGCTTTAATTGCCAGTGCCGTCACCATGAATTTTTGTGGGACAATTAAAAGAACGGAGGCACACGACTTCCATTTAGGGCCACATCATGCCTGTGTGAAGGAAAATGTGAACACATGACTCCAGTTCGCTCATCCTTACACTTGCTGCCGGGTAAGTTTAGGGCAGATTTCAAAGTCCTCCTTTTAACATATAAAGCCTTCAATGGCCGAGGTCCGGCTTACTTGTCTGAACTTATCATCTGAACGTATATCAAGATGCTGGTCTGCTTATAATTCCAAGGATTAATAAAATAACAGTGGGAGGTTGAGCTTTTAGTTACAGGACCCCCTAAACTGTGGAGTGGTCTGCCTGCTACTATAAGAGATGCCCCTTTGGTCTCAGCTTTCAAATCCCAGCTGACTCACGACTTCAGTTTAGCACACCCTGACTAGAGCTGCTGATTAACTGTGCAGACTGCATCTCTGTTGTTAGTCATTAGCACTAAAACATACAGTACATCCAGAAAATATTCCCAGCGCATCACTTTTTCCACATTTTGTTATGTTACAGCCTTATTCCAAAATGGATTAAATTCATTTTTTTCCCTCAGAATTCTACACACAACACCCCATAATGACAATGTGAAAAAAGTTTACTTGAGGTTTTTGCAAATTTATTAAAAATAAAAAAACTGAGAAATCACATGTCCATAAGTATTCACAGTCTTTGCTCAATACTTTGTCAATGCACATTTGGCAGTAATTCCAGCCTCAAGTCTTTTTGAATATGATGCCACAAGCTTGGCACACCTATCCTTGGCCAGTTTCGCTCATTCCTCTTTGCAGCACCTCTCAAGCTCCATCAGGTTGGATGGGAAGCGTCGGTGCACAGCCATTTTAAGATCTCTCCAGAGATATTCAATCGGATTCAAGTCTGGGCCACTCAAGGACATTCACAGAGTTGTCCTGAAGCCACTCCTTTGATATCTTGGCTGTGTGCTTAGGGTCGTTGTCCTGCTGAAAGATGAACCGTCGCCCCAGTCTGAGGTCAAGAGCGCTCTGGAGCAGGTTTTCATCCAGGATGTCTCTGTACATTGCTGCAGTCATCTTTCCCTTTATCCTGACTAGTCTCCCAGTCCCCACAGCATGATGCTGCCACCACCATGCTTCACTGTAGGGATGGTATTGGCCTGGTGATCAGCGGTGCCTGGTTTCCTCCAAACGGGACGCCTGGCATTCACACCAAAGAGTTCAATCTTTGTCTCATCAGACCAGAGAATTTTCTTTCTCATGGTCTGAGAGTCCTTCAGGTACCTTTTGGCAAACTCCAGGTGGGCTGCCATGTGCCTTTTACTAAGGAGTGGCTTCCATCTGGCCACTCTACCATACAGGCCTGATTGGTGGATTGCTGCAGAGATGGTTGTCCTTCTGGAAGGTTCTCCTCTCTCCACAGAGGACCTCTGACAGAGTGACCATCGGGTTCTTGGTCACCTCCCTGACTAAGGCCCTTCTCCCCTGATCGCTCAGTTTAGATGGCCGGCCAGCTCTAGGAAGAGTCCTGGTGGTTTCAAACTTCTTCCACTTACGGATGATGGAGGCCACTGTGCTCATTGGGACCTTCAAAGCAGAAGAAATTTTTCTGTAACCTTCCCCAGATTTGTGCCTCGAGACAATCCTGTCTCGGAGGTCTATGGACAATTCCTTTGACTTCATGCTTGGTTTGTGCTCTGACATGAACTGTCAACTGTGGGACCTTCTATAGACAGGTGTGTGCCTTTCCAAATCATGTCCAGTCGACTGAATTTACCACAGGTGGACTCCAATGAAGCTGCAGAAACATCTCAAGGATGATCAGTGGAAACAGGAGGCACCTGAGCTCAATTTGGAGCTTCATGGCAAAGGCTGTGAATACTTATGGACATGTGCTTTCTCAATTTGTTTATTTTTAATAAATTTGCAAAAACCTTAAGTAAACTTTTTTCACGTTGTCATTATGGGGTGTTGTGTGTAGAATTCTGAGGAAAAAAATGAATTTAATCCATTTTGGAATAAGGCTGTAACATAACAATGTGGAAAAAGTGATGATGCGCTGTGAATACTTCCCGGATGCACTGTGAGTCATATGATTTATATTCTAATTTGTTACTAACCCTCACCTATTCTGTTTCTCTTCTCGGTACTCAAATGTGCCACTGCCCACCTGCCAAGTTGTTCTGCCCGCCTAAGGTAAAGTCATCTCTGATGGAGGATCGCAGGAATCGTCAGGTAGAGGGGTCCCAGCTGTGGAATGGCCAATAGGGGGAGGCAGCTTGATGGCCGAGGTCTCCAGGGCTCTGAACAAACCCAAATCCTATTATGGGATGTCATCTACTGTTGAATTCTGCTCTGTACTTGTACTCTTGTACTCTTTGTATTGTTGTATTGTGTATTGTACTCTTGTATTGTATTAAGGATTACTTGTGTTCTCTTCTGAGTATTGTGTTGTATTGACCCCCTTTTGTTTGACAGCAACTGCATGCCCGACCTAGCTATAAAGGGGTCTCTCTTTGAACTGCCTTTCCCGAGGTTTCCTCCATTTTTTATATCCTCTGGGGTGTTTTTCCTTGTCTTCTTAGACAGTCAAGGCTGGGGGGCTGTCAAAAGGCAGGGTCTGCTAAAGCCCATTGCGGCACCCCTTGTGTGATTTTGGGCTATACAAAAATAAATTGCATTATAATCCATGGTGGCCTCCATATCAATGAGGAAAGAATAAAGTTGGTGGGCTTACCTGATGGTGGGCTACTGTCATTAAGAAAGCCCTTTGTCATGTTCGACAACCCATAAGCTAGTTGGGAAAAGGGCAAAGGTGCAGCTCGTTAGAAGACTCCACAGCGCACTTCATACAGCCTGCCATTCGAGACCCCAATTTCTCACCGCCATATTTCTGCATCTAAAATCACAAAGCTGACAGAACTGAAGACCTAAAGTTTGCAGACAGACTTTTGGGCCAGTGACCTAGAAGGGGCAATGCTCCACCTCACTTTTTTTGTCCATGTTCCTTGGTGAAGCAGCAGTAAAGGCCACCGCTTGGTTTCTCTATTTCCCAGACTCACAAAGCCCCACTGCGGTGTGCACACGACTCAGACCCCCAGTGCACCCTGCCGCCGGCTCTTATCAGAAACGCTCCGCTGTGTTCAGCGACAGCCAAGATAACATCTACAGGCCGCACGCGCTTAGCAAGGTGTTTGCTGAAAAGCCTCACACGAGCAAATCTGTTTGCGTTGCGCCAGCCGACCTTTGACAAAAGACTCTCTCGAGTGGAGGCTGCCATGCCGTATTATGCTGTCTTCACAATGCTGAATGAGAAGCGGATCATTCTGAAGAGCCTCCCCGTCAGCAACATCTTACTCTCTCCGGCGGGCTGCTGTCCTCTCAATGGGCATGAAACTTGTGTCCGCTAAACGGGCATGTGGGCCGGCCTGTAGAAGACATTTGAGCCTATAAACCCTTAGGGGATTGAAATCTGAGGAAGTGTGCCAGCCTACCCAGACATGGTGGCATGGTGAGGCTCGGCATGATGAAGTCAGGTCAGAAGGTTACTGCCACAGAGCCACCACTTTTTATTCAGGGCGTGTATAATAGTTCTTTGCATTTATATAGCGCTTTTCTCACTACTCAAAGCGCTCAACAATTGTAGGTTAAGGGCTTTGCTTAAGGGCCCAACAGAGCAGAGTCCCTATTGGCATTTACGGGATTCGAACCGCCAACCTTCTGATTGCCAGTGCAAATCCCTGGCCTCAGAGCCACCACTCCACCTGTGTAGACACACATTGTCCACAGGAGAAATTGCAAAGGGTTGGAAGCTAGCAAGTGTTACACATATTTTTGCCATTTTTTATTTCCAATCATGGCTTTTTAACATAAAGAATTTGATTGTGACAGTACGTTTTCTGATTAGAAGTCATTTTAAGGGGCTCAGAAATATTTCAGGTATGTGGGCCCCACCATTTTCAGGGGGTCTTTATGTACTGGAGACTCCAGAAGTCAGCACATGATGTCCCCTTAAAGTTGGCGTCATGCACTTCCTGATTGTCCGAGATTGCGGATAAATAAAAAACGTTTATTTGCAGGGCGACTCGGTGGCTTGGTTTGGACTCTGGGTACCCGAATTTTGGCTGCTGTTCTGTCTCTGAGCATTGGCTAATGTCTTGGGTTTAGGTGAAGGATATCTTCAGTTTGTTCACCAATGACCCAGTTAAGTGGCTTAACGAGAGTTTGATGGCCTCTGTGCTAAAACAAAAACTAAAAAATTAAATAAAATCAAACTTAAAATTGACTGCCATCAGTGGGATACGTCACGGATATAATGGACTTAAAAGAGCAACAGTCCAAGTTAAGATGTATGGAGCTGTGGGAATGATAACACCAGTGACCTTCTCAAACCTGTTAATAATAAAACCATGCATGGGCCCCCCCATGACCCCCTCCCCATGGGCCCCCTGATTCACTGCCTCCCCTGCACTGCTGATTCTTGTCTCATCCATCTCCCAGCTTGCTGTCTTCAGTCCCAGCCTGGCACAACAGTTGGCCTGTAGCTCACCCTGGGCACAGCCTCCATGGATTTTCAGAATCACAGAGCTGGGCCTGCTGGCGATGTTACAATTCGTTTGGTTTTATCGTTTTTTTTGTGGTACCATATTTACTCACGGATAAGTTGGGGCTTGATTTTATTGTATAATTTCTAGTATTTTATAATGTCAGTTGTACAATTCGAATACGGAAAACTGAGTATTGAGAGTAGCCATGGAGCACATGGCCTTTATTTCTATGTGGGTGCGGCAATGCGCTGTATCAGCAGGTGCTCCTCACCTCTCGCTCTCTCTCTCTATTGTGCCTATGTGCCCACACGGTAATACCCAAACTATTCCAAAGCGACGTTTGCACTGTTTTGTGTTTTTTTGTATCTCACACCCTCACACACCTCTATCGTGAGAGCATCCCTTATCTACGATGAGAAGAAAATATGAAGCTGGTTTTAAATTAAAAGTCATTGAAGTAGCAAAAGAAATCGGTAACTGCACTGCAGCAACAAATTACGATGTGTCTGAGAAACTGACGTGAGACTGGAGGAGGCAAAAAGATGTAAAAACAAATAAAAAAATTAAGCGGGTGTAAAAGTCGGGGTCTGATTTTATGATTGATTTTTCGGGTTTCAAGAGCCGACTTATACGTGAGTATATACGGTAATTCTCGCATTGGATATATTTGATCTCAACATCAGTTTAGGGGTTTTGTGGCCCAAGGGCTTCCGGTTTCAGCCTTAGTTCTTGAATTGGAAGCAGGATGACAAAGTTACCATTTTGTAACATGTTGCAAATGATGCCACCTTGGGACCTCCAATACCAATCTACCCAGAATCCCTCAGTGTGAGCGACAATGTCAGAGGAGCCACAGTAAAAAGGGTCAACCCGGCATTTCTGGATTAGATAGATAGATAGATAGATAGATAGATAGATAGATAGATAGATAGATAGATAGATAGATAGATAGATAGATAGATAGATAGATAGATAGATAGATAGATAGATAGATACTTTATTAATCCCAAGGGGAAATTCACATTTTATTATTATATTATGGATTATGTTATTTTGTGGCTAAAACCCTAATGATAATAAGAAAGCCGTGCGTGAGCCCCCATTCCCCATGGGCGCCGATGAAACTGTCCCCCACCAGCACTGCCTATAGCTAAAGCACTGCTGACTCATCTCTCAGTTTGCCTTCTTCAATTCCATCTTGGCACAACAGTTGGCTGATACACTGAGGCCTGTAGCTCACCGTGGGCACAGTCTCCGTGTAATGAATATCCTCAAACCGGTGATGGGTCAGGCTGGCTAAATTGCAAGAGAAGTGCAGCCATATGTGCATATTATCCATCCATCCATCCATTATCCAACCCGCTATATCCTAACTACAGGGGGTCTGCTGGAGCCAATCCCAGCCAACACAGGGTGCAAGACAGGAAACAAACCCCGGGCAGGGCGCCAGCCCACCGCAGTGTGTATATTATACATTTCCTTATTCTCTTTGTTGTTGACAAATATGTTCTGAATATTTACAGATAAGGGATGCAGAAATGTCGAGGTAAGGAAGCTCTACTCTTAAGTCATGGCGCTAGAGAGCAGAGAGGTAAGAATTTCACTAGACCCCGCAAATGGGACAATAAGGACAGTATGAACAATTACACAGAGCACACACTAGATGGCGACACAGTCAGAGATGCCTTCATTTTGAGGTAAGGTAGTTAGACTCGCTAATTGGAACCCAAGTGTGGTGACGTGCTGCACATTGATTAGCACATGCAAGGTAGAACTTCACTGGACTCGCTACATGGGACAATATGTGCCTATTAAAGAGTACAGGCACTAGGGGGCGAGGTAGCCGGGGATTTTTTTTTTGTTTTGAGGCAGGGTAAATATTTCTGGTAAGGAAGACACAGATTTCAAGGTCCGGTAATTCTCCTCAAAAATGATGGCACCAGAGAGTGGTGACTTGCTGCACATTGATGAGAACACACAAGAAAGGACTTCAGTGGATCTGCACATGTGACAATGAGGACCCTATAAACCAATAATACAGATCAGACACTAGAGGGCGACACAGTCAGGTCTTCATTTCGAGGTAAGGTAGTTAGACTCGCTAATTTGGAACCCAAGTGTGGTGGCGTGCTGCATATTGATTAACATATACAAGGTAGAACTTCACTGAACTCAGTACATGGGACAATATGTGCCTATTAGAGAGTACAGACACTAGGGGGCGAGGTAGCTGGGGATACCATTGCTTTGAGGGAGGGTACTTATTTCTGGTGAGGAAGATGCAGATTTCGAGGTCTGGAAGATCTCCTCACTAATTATGGTGTCAGTGGGTGGTGGCTTGCTGCACGTTGATGAGAACATACAAGATAGAACTTCAGTGGACTCTGCACATGTGACAACAAAGACCCTATAATCCAATAATACAGATCAGACACTAGAGGGCGACCCAGTCAGGGATGCCTTCATTTTGAGGTAAGTTAGTAAGACTCACTAATCACGGTGCCCAAGAGGGATGATGCATTTCATGTTGATTAAAACATACAAGTTAGAACTTCAGTGGACTCTGCACATGTGACAACAAAGACCCTATAATCCAATAATACAGATCAGACACTAGAGGGCGTTATAGTCAGAGATGCCTTCATTTTGAGGTAAGTTAGTAAGACTCACTAATCATGGTGCCCAAGAGGGATGATGTGTTGCATGTTGATTAAAACATGCAAGTTAGAACTTCAGTGGACTCTGCACATGTGACAATGAGGACCCTATAATCCAATAATACAGATCAAACACTAGAGGGCGACCCAGTCAGGGATGCCTTCATTTTGAGGTAAGTTAGACTCACTAATCATGGTGCCCAAGAGGGATGATGCATTTCATGTTGATTAAAACATACAAGTTAGAACTTCAGTGGACTCTGCATATGTGACAATGACACAGATCAGACACTAGACGGCGTTATAGTCAGAGATGCCTTCACTTTGAGGTAATGTAGTTAGACTCGCTAATTTGGAACCCAAGTGTGGTGACGTGCTGCACATTGATTAGCACATGCAAGGTAGAACTTCACTGGACTTGGTACATGGGACAATATGTGCCTATAACAGAATACAGGCACTAGGGGGCGAGGTAGCTGGGGATACCTTTGTTTTGAGGGAGTTTACTTATTTCTGGTGAGGAAGATGCAGATTTCAAGGTCTGGAAGATCTCCTCACTAATTATGATGTCAGTGGGTGGTGGCTTGCTGCATGCTGATGAGAACATACAAGATAGAACTTCAGTGGACTCTGTACATGTGACAACGAAGACCCTATAATCCAATAACACAAATCAGGCACTAGAGGGCGATATAGTCAGAGATGCCTTCATTTTGAGGTAAGTAAGACTCACTAATCATGGTGCCCAAGAGGGATGATGCGTTGCATGTTGATTAAAACATACAAGTTAGAACTTCAGTGGATTTGGTAAATGTTGACAATGAGGACCCTATAATCCAATAACACAGATCAGACACTAGAGGGCGACACAGTCAGGGATGCCTTCATTTTGAAGTAAGGTGGATATTTCAGGTGAGGAAGGCCTGAAGTTTCCAGGTCAGGCAGTTAGACTCACTAATCATGGTGCCCAAGAGTGGCTGATTAAGACAAGCAAATGAGAATCTGATTGGTGTCTAAACACGTGACTGTGAGGACTCTATCAACGTTTATTGGTCCTGCTGGCGACTCATCTTTATTCTTGCTTGCTGTGCCATCTCGGCGAGGCAGTCTGCCCCGGCCTAGTCTGTTGTTCTGTATATAAATGCCTCCTAGGGTGGCCCACTGCCCCCCACACGTTTTGTTTCAGCTGGTGGTGGAGTGTAGCACTGCAGATGGAGGAGCTCCACCATGAAGGTCCCGCTCTCTTTCATTCTCACTTCATACAAAGCGACCCTTAACAGGTTTTCTTGCCTGTTGGCACACCACAGTGCAGTAAACCTGAGACTGAAGAGGGCACAGATGAACGAGAACCAAAGAGCCATGGCATCTGCCCCAGTGATTCTGACACTCAGTCCTTCACTAGCAGGGGCAAAAAAACCGAGATGTGGGCGAGGGAGTGGCCCGATGCTCCCCACAAGCCGCCTCGAGGATGGCTTTGCCGAGGCTTCCTCTGCTCGGCGCTCCTCTCTTGCCAGACGCCTCCCAGCTGTAGAGAAGTGTGAAGACAACAGAGCCGGCTCTGTTATCTGCAGAATGGCTGGATTGTTCGGCCGACTTTATTGAAGGCACATGAGTGTGTTAAGAGTTTAAAACACGCTCAGATGTCATGTGCACACCCAGTGACAGGCAAGAATAATTATGAAAAATAAAGCGAAACTTGTGTGTCTATGAAAACGCGCTCGGACAAAATGGCCTATTCATTGTGTTCCTCGGGGAATGCTCGGACTCTCCAGCCAGATAACAAAAAGGCCTTTTTTGTTGCCCACCGTAGGCTGAATGCTTTGCTTTGCCACCCGAGCCCTAAGAAAACACGGGCCCCCTCTGCGACTGCCGGCTGGCCGCACACACAACAAGCTACTGTATCAAAGCAGCCCTTTCTCTCCGTTGCATGCGGTGGGAAGTTTGCTCAACGGCGGCAAGCCGAGGGTTCGGGCGCGCAGGTCTGCACTCGTGTGGGGAGTCGGAGTGAAGTGCTGCGTGCCCTGTGCTTTGTTGTCATTGCTTTGTAACAGAGATCTGAGCCGAGCTGGCGTGCAGGGAGCTATATAAAACGAACGGGAAACAACCTGCCGACACCCCGGCCTCCCTCGCTGCACAGCAAAGCCTCCGCCGCCCGTCAGCCGGGGTCCTCAGATCATTTGAGCAGCTCATTGTCCTAATTTATGAATTTGTTTAAAGGGCCGCCATCGTTACGGCTCCCTGCTCCTCCACTTAGCTTAATTTCCAAAGCGACGCACTCGACGCCCAGCTGCTTTCTTGCAAGCCATTTTTTGTGCATCATTAACTTTTAACCAGGCCTCCATAGTTTTATTGTAGACACTGCACAGGACTTTATTTAACGTCAGCACTTCTTCTGGCTCCTGACAAGAAGTCGGATTTTAGAACTAATTAAATTGATCCCTCGGAAGCAAAAGCCACTAGACGGAATTATTTGCACCCAAGTGTCAATATATTAAATCAGGGGGGTAATGACACAGGCCTGATCTCCGACACGTGGACGTCAGCTGGGCAGATCTGTTTAGAGGGGCCCACCACAGCAGGACGGCAGGGACCCGGGCGTGGAGACAGAATCTTTAAGCCTGAATATATGGTGACACTGGCACAGCACCACAGGGTATGCCAGGGCAGTGTATGTACTCACAGTGCCCTCCATGTCAATGCTAGTGGGCACTGGCTCATACTCAGTGCCCCTCACCTATAGTCAGAGAGAATGAGGCCTATGAGGCATGTTGTTGTACTCGCAGCCCCTTATTTTACATGTACCTGGTTAGGAGTTGTGCCCTTCGTGCCAGGGTGATGGAAATGGACTCATCACAAGGTTGGTGACACAATGCCTCACACCTAAAGTCTGGGACAGCAAGGTCCATTAGGCATGACTTTGTACCCAGATCCCCTTATTCTGCGTTGTTTATGCAGTATATACTTACACTCACATTGTGCCAGGGCAATGGGCACTGAGTTTCACAATCAGCAGAAGGCAGGTGACATGTTCACTTCACCTTACCTGTAGGACAGCGAGCCTCAAAACACAAGTTGTTGTACTCGGAGCCACTTATGCTACAAGTCGGTGTCTTTATATGGCACATGTAGTGCCTTTCATGCCAGAACAATGAAGACACAATGCCCATCCTCTTAAATCTATGAGAGCAAGCCTCAGAAATCACCACTTTGCCCTCAGAAGTCCTTATTCTACGTGTATGAATACAGTACTAAGTGCACACTCATGTTATGCCAGGGTAATGGGCATTGATATCCACACTCGGCAGAAGGCTAGTGGCACAATGCCCTACATCTTGGGGACAGCAAGCCCCATAAAGCATTAGGCCATACTCATAGCCGCAGATTTTATATGCGTGCACATCATTACACTCATGCCATGTCAGGGTAATGGGCACAGACGAATACACTCAGCATAAGGCTGTTGACATGATGCCCCTTGTCTTAAATCTGGGGACAGCAAGACTCATGAAGCATGATGTTGTACTAAGAGACACTCATGCTATAAGTAGGCATCTTTACATGTGGAGTGCCCTTCATGCCACCTTCATTTCAAGGCGGGTGACACAATGCCCCTCACCTAAAGACTGGGAGAACGAGGCCCATTAAGCATCATGTTGTACTCTGAGCCACTTATACTAGACATATCTCTATATATGTAGTGCCCTTTGTGCCAGGGCAGTGGACTTTGTGTAAGGTGGGTTGCATGTTGCTCCTCAACTACTGTAAAGTTTGGTAGCATGAGGCCCATAAAGCCTGCCGTTGTACTCTGAGCCACTTATTTTACATATAGTTATTACTCACATCATGCCAAGGTGAGTGGCACTGACATTTGACAAGGCTGGTGACGCAATCTTAAATCGGAAACAGTCAGTCTCATGTGGCATGACGCTGTACTCGGAGCTGCCTATGCTGCATGAGAGTATCTCTGTATGTGTAGTGCCCTTCATGCCAGGGTGGTGGACACAGACTTTGTGCAAGGCTGGTAGAACGATGCCCCTCACTCACAGTCTGGGAGGATGAGGTCTTCAAAGCTTGGTGCTTTACTTAGAGCTGCTTATTCTATCGTTATCTATATATGTAGTGCCATTCATGTCAGGGTGATGGACACAGGCTCTTTGTAAGACTGGCACCATGATGTCCCTCACCTAAAGAGTAAGAGAATGAGGCCTACAAACGTGATGTTGTAACCAGAGCTATTGATGCTACAAGAATCTTTATATACCAGGGCACTCTCAGGGTCTTAAAGGTGGTGACACAATGACCCTCACCTAAGGACTGGGAGAACGAGACCCATAAAACTTGACTCTGAGCTACAAGTAGGTATCTTTATACATGTAGTGCCTTTCATGCCAGGATGATGGACATAGACTTGGTACAAGGTTGAGGTCCACAAAGCCTGGCGCTACATGTAGAGCTGCTTATTCTAAAAATATTTATATATATGAAGTGGCGTTCATGCCAAGGTGATGGACACAGAATTAGCTCAAGGTGGGTGTCGTGATGCCCCTCACCTTAAATCTAAAGAAGCATCACTCAGAACTGCCTATACTATGTTGTGCTACAAATAAGTATCTATGGAGTATCAGATAAGTATCTATGGGGTGCCAAAGCACAAATGTCCGAAAAATGACTCAAAATTCAAACTTGGGTGAGAGAACCGTCAAACCCTGGGTAGTTGCAAAAAAGGGGAAACGTAGAATCTTCATAAATAAAAAGATTCATTTTTTACCAAAATACCATGTGGCAGAAAATGAAACTCCAAGGAGTATAACGGCAGTAAGGCAATGCCTTCAAAACAGGCAATCTCTAAAAAACAAAGGCAGTCCTAACACGAAATCCCAAGAAGTTCAAAGATCCAGATATTCACAAAAAGCACGGAATAATCACCAGTGAAAATCCACCGATGCCGGCGCATTCAATGAACCGCAGAGGACTGTGGGTTTTCCTCAGCCTTGATTGGACTAAGGTCAGTCGTCATGACAGTGATGGACAGGTGGCCCCGCCTCTTGGGGAACCACCCACAAAATCCACGGGACAAGCACAGACACCTAGAAACCAAATAATACGCAGAACTAACAATGCAAATAAGTGATGGCAGGAACAATTATTAATATAAAGATAAAATGGACATAAAGAAGGAACTTGAAGACCAGCCTGGGGAGTATTACAATACCAGGGTGATGGACACAGACTGGCGATGTGATGCCCGCCTCATTTAAAGTTTAGTGGGATGCACAAAACATGAATTTGCACCCACAGCCGCTTGCTCTGTATAGCTGCAGTGCCCTTCATGCCAGAGGAATGTGTTTTCATATGCTGGCAAGCAGACCCCCATCCTTGTAGATATGGGACGGCAGGACACCCAGAATGCAATGCTGTGCCCTTGTCACCTTGAGCCTGTGCGTGGTGACATGTTGGAGGCACACAGGGGCTTCTCTCGGGATATGTGCTCAAGTTTTGTGACTGCTGATGGGTCCTCTTCGTAATTTCAAATGAAACGTAACGTGTGTGGAGAAGTCAAGGCGGGTGGCCCTGGGATTGGCCAAAGAAAGGGAGCAGCAAGTGGCCTCGGCAGAAGACATCGAGAAAGCAAAATGCCCGTGCTTAACGAGTGAAAGGAGCAGAAACAGTGAATTAAGTAAAGAAGAACTAAGCTAACAAAAATGGAAATTGAGGGAGAGTCCAAGTCGTTAACAGCAAAACCCGCAAGGCACTACATAACAGAAGGGATCAAAGGGGTGGCGGGGGACTTTTTGTCGGTGTTTGCCTGTTGGCAAAGTTTGAAAGAGAGATGAAAGCACAAACGGGCGTTTGATTTGCGCATCTAAGGAGGCAAAGAGGAGCTGATCGGCCACACGTCCCTCCACTTTTCAGACGAATGGAAAATAAGGGACAGAAACTGTGTGACCCGAAGCTGTGTGCCCTGCCCGCCCGAGGTGTTTGGGCCCGCCGGGCACTTCATTAGCCTCGATTGTGAAAGCTGACGCTCATAAAGAGTGGCCGCCTCGGCAGGCTTTACGGCCATGGAAAATTGCAAGCATATGAAAGAAATTAAAGCCTCGTTTAGCAGAGACACATGTCTGTCAAGCCCAGAGGAACAAAGGCCGCCATCCCTGGAGTGCGCGCGGTGGCCCAGCCCTCTGGCTGCCACTCACTCGCACGCCTGGAAATAAAGCGCCATAAATCACTTCATCTGCTCGGCCTAATAAACACCGGCAGGCCTTTTGTTGCATGATGGACTGCCATACAGGAGCCTGCTCGAGCACGCCTAAGAGGTGGGGAGCGCTGCCGATTTACACAGGGGGGCCCTGCCACGGCTCTCATTTAACCCTTACAAGAGGCCCGGAGGAATCGGGGGCTCTGTCGGGGGGCCCTCTCTGTGAAGCCACTGCTCTTCTACAGTCGAGAAGTGATCAAGCTGACATCCACGCTCCTTCTGGGTCGCAACTGTGCAGCTCTCTCGTCTCCGAGCCCCTCAACAGTCAGTGTGCACTTTGTCACTTTTCAAAATGTGTATTTTAACTGCCGACGTTAGCTTGATGATGGACTGGCAGGTCCATCTGCTTCTGAGACGAGCGCTGGTCCTTCTGAAGTGGATCGAGTGGGTGTCATGAGACATGGCTAGACAATGTGATGACGTGATGATGTCAAAGGTGACATGTCAGTCCTCAGAGACCAGTGACTCTGCGCAGAGTGTGTGCGTGGAACAGGGCACTGTACACAACAAGCAAAGTGAACATGGACTGTCGGCACTGGCCAGGCTCAGCTTAAGGTTCACAAAAATGTAATGGCAGCACCAGGTGAGCATGTCGCAAATGAGAACGCTAGCGGAGCACGTATGGCGGTACCCCATTGTGGCGAGTGAGTGCAAGTTGTAAACCTTACTTGAAGTACGGGACTCCTAAACACTGACGGGTAACTGCAGGGATAGTGAGGGGGCTTAACAAAAAATCCCTTCCATCATCAAGTTGAGAGAAGTTTCAAGGTAAAGACGCTCAACTCACTCATCACGACATAAAGGAGCTGTGCGTTGATTAACACATACAAGTAAGAATTCCTAGGCAGTTCTACTCACTGACCACGGCACTGGCTTAGCACACATTACACGTTATGTCATGTTACACACGTGTGCATAGCGGGGCACCTGACGGGGCTCTGAAAAGTAACAATACCACTATGGCAGGACAGGGGGCTCTGTCACTAACTAACACATCTCTGTGTCCACAACTCTGAAAGACTGGAGCCACAAGACGCCTGACCACGCCCCTGGAAACCTCCTAAGCCCCGCCCCTTGTGGGCTCGGCCGCATGACAGGAGAGAGAGAGAGAGAGAGAGCGAGAGAGACAGTGGCGGCAGCTCTCCAGATTAAGAATAACTTTGATTATTTAGATTTGTTTTGTACAATTTACATTTATCTTCTTTTCATTTAAATGAGGATTAGCAGGTTGTGCTCCTCCTGCATTTCACCATTCATATAAAATGATGCTATAACATCTATGTGTCTACTGTATAGTGACTTACCTATATAAAGGATCAACCAATCATAAAGTACTTTAATAAATGTATGACCAGTATATAATGGTGGTGAGTCCTGTGTGGTGCCTTTCTATCTATCTATCTATCTATCTATCTATCTATCTATCTATCTATCTATCTATCTATCTATCTATCTATCTATCTATCTATCTATCTATCTATCTATCTATCTATCTATCTATCTATCTATCTATCTATCTATCTATCTATCTATCTATCTATCCTTATATAGTGCCTTTCTATCTATCTATCTATCTATCTATCTATCTATCTATCTATCTATCTATCTATCTATCTATCTATCTATCTATCTATCTATCTATCTATCTATCTATCTATCTATCTATCTATCTATCTATCATATAGTGCCTTTCTATCTATCTATCTATCTATCTATCTATCTATCTATCTATCTATCTATCTATCTATCTATCTATCTATCTATCTATCTATCTATCTATCTATCTATCTATCTATCTATCTATCTGTTTCCCTGTCCTCTGTCCAAGTGACAGTAATGACTCATAAGCCCCTATAATGAATCTTCTCCCTTAATAATAATTATAACAGTTATTTTGCACTCCATCCTTGCTGCTGAGTTTCCTTCTCGTACACAAAGGGCCTGTCGTCTGTTATTGAGGAGAGGTGGGGGGGGTCAGAGGTCAAATGTTCCACTTTCAAGTCGAGGTCATGAGGCCTACCTTAAAGCCCTAGGCCAATAGCAAAGCTGAACTGGCAGAGCCAATTGAACCCTGACCTGCACGTGTGGAATGTGTGACAGGCAACTGCAGAAGACAAAATGAGGAAAAGGCAGAAAACGAGGGGCCTGTCCCACTCGCTGTGCTTGTGATGTGTTGAAAAGCCGTTTCAAGTGAGACCGTTTCAAGGTTCTACAGTTAATATGAACGTCACTTGTCGGTGACACCAAACTCCACTAAAATCAGTATTGTTATTAGAGGGGGCCACACACACACACACACACACACACTACATACCCCTGCAGACCCCAGCCATTACAATACTGGAGAGCCTTGTGAAAATGCTGCTAACATCAGCGATGAGGCTTCCAGTGAGTGGAGAAACACAAACTACAGAACCAAATGACACTCAGGCAGACAGACCTTCAGTGGCCACAAGGCCCAGACAGATGAGTATTAGCATCCAGCGTCCCCCTTACCCTCCCGTAGAGTCACGGCTGATTCTTGCCCCCCTAAGGGCCCCCTGTACTCGATCGCCCAAAGTCCCCTGCCAATCAACTCAAACAGTTGCCAAAAACTTCCGATAGCTTTTAGTTTTTTGAGTTTACTCAAAATAACAAGTCTAAATACTCATCTGCACAACAGCCAATTGATCCTCAAAGATGCAGCACAGAATTACTTGGGACAGCAGGTTCGGTGGGGGCACATTTTAATTAAATTGGTTATATGCTAAAGTGTATTGATTGTGGATGAGGAACTTCTGTGCCACCCTGTCATGTGCCCTGTGTGTCCGGTGCACAGTCTGGCCATGCACACTGTGGCTCCCTGAACCTTAATGTGACAATCAGCTTCGAAACGAGGACTGCTGATGGCTCACAACATGATGCATAATTGGAAATCTCGTGTTATTACACCACGATAATCACATCAGCCATGTCAACGTGAATGAAAGGAGTTCCTCCAGCGTGACAGTGGGCTGTCCACCCAGTCAGTCAGTCAGCCAAGTGACGCTGGGGTGGCAGAGGTGAGTGTCCAATGGCACGAGCATTTCACTGCTGAGGCGGGTCTCTACAGGCTACTCACTCGGTCACTTGCCCCTTTCACCTTTAACACCATCACATTCCCAATGTGGTGTGACATTCGGCTCCTGCTGGCTCAATCCAGCCATTCCCACTAAAGAAATATGGAAGCAAATGCATTAGAATGATGAACCAATTTGGCTCTTGCATTCATTATAGAAAGGCACTATATAAAAAAACACATCCATCCGTTAACTGAACCCCCTCACAGCATTTCAGGCTCTCTAGAAGCTGAGCCAGCAGCACTGGACACAGGGCAGCAGCCAGGGTGCCAGTCCAGTGCAGGGCACACACAAAGTCAATTCAGAGCTGCCCGGCTACCTGATATGCACATCTTTAAAATCTGAGTATAGCCACACAGACACAGGGTGGGCCACGCAGAGAAGGGTCAGGCTCAGGTCAGAAAAAATCTGCTGAAGCAGTGAGGCTCATATCCCAAAGTACAAGAAAAATGTATGAGAAAAATTACAGTGACCTAAAAAAGGAAATGCCCACTTGTCCAACTCTACGGAGTGCCATGTCGTACCGAGTCCTAATATTACACAAATCTGAACTAAGGTGGAATACAAAATGAAACACACAACCTTACTCAACAGGCCAGCATGCAGCTGCTTGACGGGGTACGACCTCGACTGACAAAGTAGGACATCTGGATGCAAGGGCCAGGAGAATAAGATGGTCATAAAAAAAATAAGCAAGTGGTCAAAGATGGAAATCAACAATCAATCTTCAAAAATCCATAATGCAAAACCAAAAATCAGAGACTTGTTTGAAACAGGAGTCTAACAGCAAACTCACAAAGAGTGAACCGCACAAAATCAGCAGAAAGTTTATCCATGGAGCTTGTGTGGTCGACCTTCATACTGTCGTGCTGAATAACGTCCAACGATGCACAGTCCTGGCGCGTGACGAGAGCGTAACCGAGGCAACAGGTGTCACATCCACAGTCAAACAGTGCTGAGACACGAATCACGTCAGGGAAAAGGAGCTCAAACCAAAAGCTCTGAGTGTACCCCGGAGCTCAGTGGCCTCAAGGACTGAGAAAGGGAAGACGTTTGGAGGCACCAGGACTCATCCAAGAGTTGGCCATCCAGCCAGACGGAGTAACCAGGCGTTGGTCAGGGAGGCGATCGAGAACCCAGTGGTCACTCTCAGAGAGACAGGAGACCCCATCGGCAGGACGGCCATCTCAATCAGACAGAAACAACTCTCGAGTACACGGAGGACTTTCAGCCACCGAATCGTTCAGCAGACGTGTGGCAAGAAATGCGATGGGGGCTCCTGAGGGCCAACGTCAAAATACCTGCAAAGACCCTCAGTGGGACGGGGCTATCTATCTATCTATCTATCTATCTATCTATCTATCTATCTATCTATCTATCTATCTATTATATAGTGCCTTTCACATCTATCTATCTATCTATCTATCTATCTATCTATCTATCTATCTATCTATCTATCTATCTATCTATCTATCATATAGTGCCTTTCACATCTATCTATCTATCTATCTATCTATCTATCTATTATACAGTGCCTTTCACATCTATCTATCTATCTATTATATAGTGCCTTTCACATCTATCTATCTATCTATCTATCTATCTATCTATCTATCTATCTATCTATCTATCTATCTATCTATCTATCTATCTATCTATCTATCATATAGTGCCTTTCACATCTATCTATCTATCTATCTATCTATCTATCTATCTATCTATCTATCTATCTATCTATCTATCTATCTATCTATCTATCATATAGTGCCTTTCATATCTATCTATCTATCTATCTATCTATCTATCTATCTATCTATCTATCTATCTATCTATCTATCTATCTATCTATCTATTATATAGTGCCTTTCACATCTATCTATCTATCTATCTATCTATCTATCTATCTATCTATCTATCTATCTATCTATCTATCTATCTATCTATTATATAGTGCCTTTCACATCTATCTATCTATCTATCTATCTATCTATCTATCTATCTATCTATCTATCTATCTATCTATCTATCTATCTATTATATAGTGCCTTTCACATCTATCTATTATATAGTGCCTTTCACATCTATCTATCTATCTATCTATCTATCTATCTATCTATCTATCTATCTATCTATCTATCTATCTATCTATCTATCTATCTATTATATAGTGCCTTTCACATCTATCTATCTATCTATCTATCTATCTATCTATCTATCTATCTATCTATCTATCTATCTATCTATCTATCTATCTATCTATCTATCTATCTATCTATCTATCGCTATTTGTATTATATAGTGCTTTTCATCTATCTATCTATCTATCTATCTATCTATCTATCTATCTATCTATCTATCTATCTATCTATCTATCTATCTATCTATCTATCTATCTATCTATCTATCTAAGAGCTCCTGTAAAATACACATAAAAATTACAAATAAAAGTTCCACTCTCTGGCCTGCTGAAGTGCAGGTACTGCTCATCACCTTTCTAACTACAGTGAAGCTTGGTGGTGGCATCATCATACTATGGGGGTACAGGGACAGGAAAACCGGTCAGAACTGGGGGAAGGATGAATGCAATCCAACATAGAGAGGACCTTGCAGGACCGCTGCTCCAGAGTGCACGTGACCTCAGACAGGGGTTAACGGTTTACCTTTCAGCATGACAATGACCTGAAGCAGACAGTCGAGACGATGTCAGAGTGGCTTTGTTGCAAGTGTCTGACCGTTCTTCAATGGACCAGCCAAAGCCCGGACTTCAATTCTATAGAGCGTGTGTGGAGAGATCAGAAGATGGCCGTTCACCGACTCTACCCGGCCAGTCTATCAGAGCTTGGGAGGATCTGCCAGGAAGAATGGAAAAAACTGGCCCATTGTAGGTGTGCAAAGCTTGTAGAGACTTGCCCAGGAAGACTTAAAGCTACCAAAGGGGCTTCTACAAAGTATTGAATGAAGGGTCTCAATACTTGTAGGGATGAGAGTTTTTGGTTTGTGATTTTTAATAAATTTGCACATTTTTCTGATTGTCATTATGGGTTACTGAGTGTAGACTGATGGGCAAAAACATCAAATGTTTACATCTAATGTGTGCAAAAACTGAAGGGGGTCTGAATGCACAGTAGATATGCTGTGTGTCTTTTGCTGGCTGGTCACTCATCATCGGTGACGTACCTTGGGGTCACTGGGTTTTTCGGGTCTTTCCTCAGCAGACCACCCTAACCCAAGCCAGACACGATGAGCCCCCAGCTTGTGCCCAGGTAGCTTTCTGCCACTTCTTCAGAGGAGGCACACTAGTTAACATTTCATACTTTCCTTGTCCACTGTGTCGCATTTTTTGACCTCCCCTGCTTTCACTGTCACGGCCATTTCCCAGCATTTGTGGCCCAACACCAATACCAAGAGGTGTGTTTCAGCACTTCGGCCCACTACTGAAGAAACTGGGAATGGGTGTCACTGAGTAGCAGTCCCAGGTAGACAGCTCTGGACCTCAAGGCACTGTCACATTTCAGTCAGGGTGCCATCCTTGCATGCCCACGTATCAAGGACGTGCCTGGCAAATGGCAATAAGCGTCACCTATCAGCAATTCTGCCAATCTGCATGAAGGAGACCCCCGTGCATATCGGGCTGCCAAATTATAAGCCTGTTGAAATATCACTCTCCCAAACATGTGTGCTAACATTTGGCCAACAACACCACAAGATCATTTTATTAACTCCTCGCTCATTTCATAGACTGCTGCTCATGTTGCGAACATATGCCATTCTGCCATTTCCTACCCTGTAATTAGAAAAGCCATATGAAAGAGAGAACGCACATTCAAATACTAAAATAAGCTTCATTTGTTTGGAGTTGGGAAAAAAAAGACATTTTAATTGTCAAGTAGATGTGCCTGCGCCGTAGCGAAGTATAAATATGTCTCGAGGCTGCGGGCGCGGACGGGTGGCGCTGTGGACGCGAGTGGCCGCCGGTCGCCCTCCTCCTCCTCTTCTTGTATTTTTTTTTCCCGTCATTCTAATCCCCTTGTTCTCTCACTAAGGTTGTTATGATGTAAGTCCCGGCGGGCGACACGGATTTGGTCGCATGCAGCATTACATTCAGAAAGAGTAAGAGCGAGAAAAAAAAAGGCCATGAAAGAAGAAGAAGAAGAAAAAAAAACGAGTGAGCTTGGGCTTAAAGTTCTGATAAGCTGCTAACGTAGTAATCAAAACATCTGGCATCTTAAAACAAGTGACAATGTAATCCCCAAGGACAAAGGCTCAAGCGCCACCCCCAGTGAAAAGGGATAAAGAGACACACACACACACACACACACGGTCTTAGCTGACTTTAGCACTTCTTTGAATGCACACTGTGTGGCGATAAGGGCTTTACTGAGGGTCTGCGTGTGATCTGCTAACACCACCTTTAACATCATCATCATCATCATCATCAAGGCCTACTAGGCCAAACTTAATGGAATGGAGGAGTGGAGACAGAAGTGGCCGCAACAAAGCCCACGTGACTCTGGTCAGGAGGCAGACTCTCACTGCTGAGCCACCCGGTACACGCACGCTCACTCCCTCACTCAATCACTTGCTCAATCTCTCGCTCTGACTCACTCACACACTCACTCACTCTCTCACTCACTTGTTCACTTACTCACTCGCTAACTCTTTCACTTACTCATTTGCTCACTCACGCACGCACGCACTCACACACTCATTCGCTCACTTGTTTGCTTACTCACTCATTCACTCGCTCGCTCACTCACTCATTCACTCGCTCGCTCACTCACTCACTCTCACTCACTTTTTTGATCACTCACTCGCTCGCTCATCCTCTCAATTACTCATTTGCTCACACACACACTCACTCACACACTCACTTGCTCGCTCACTCACTCTCACATACTCACTCACACTCATTCGCTCACTCTCTGACTCACTCACTCACACATGCACTCACTCACTCTCTCACTCACTCGTTTGCTCACTCACACACTCGCTTTCTCACTCACTTGTTCACTTGCTTGCTCACTTACTCACTCACTATCACTCTTTTGCTCACTCACTCTCTCACTCTCTCGCTCATTCTGACTCGCTAACTCACTCCCTCAGTTGCTCAATCACTCACTCTCACTCGCTCACTCATTCACTCATTCACACTCACTTTCTTGCTCACTCACTCACTCTCTGACTCGCTAACTCACTCACTCTCTGACTCACTCGCTCACTCTCTCACTGACTTGGTAGGTAGCTCACTCACTCACTCACTCACTCACTCACTCACTCACTCACTCACTCACTCACTCACTCACTCATTCATTCACTCGCTCACTCTATGTCTCTCACTTGCTCACTCGCTCACACTCACTTTCTCACTCATTTAGTCACTCTCTGACTCAATCACTGACTCGCTAGTTCACTCCATCACTCTCTCACTCATTCACTCTCTCACTCACTCGCTCTCTCACTCAGCATAGGTGTTAATATTCATACAAATCACAGCAGGCGGGACGACGGGGGGATATTTTTAGCCAGCTGCTAACGTAGGCTGTGATATTTTGTATAATCTGGAAAGTTTCTTTTTTTATTCAAACCAATTAAAATCCACCGTCTTTAAAAACACTGGGAGAATGAAAAAGGAAAATAAATAAGAAAAGCGCGTCGCCAACGTTAAGGGCCTGTCCACTGTCATTGTCATCATGCGGGCACCCTTCAGCCAAACGGGAAAAGACGGAGCTACAGTAATAGAAAAACATGGCAAGCACTTCCTGACACAATAAGACGCCGTGGCCTGACCGTTTCTTTTTCTCTTTTGTGTTATTAAATCTTGGGAACAGTTCTGTCTGGACAATCTAGGGAAACATGCAATGCGCACTTCCCACATGTTCCACACCACCTTCCCTCGGAAATACTGGCCTGGTGTGCCTTGTAGAGAGAGGAAGGAGGCCGCCCCGTGGCCAAAACATTGGTGGGTAGCGCGGACCATTCCACCGAGAGCCAGGGGGACGTCACTTAAAGTCCCCACCCTGCAGTGAATGTGCCCGTCACGCTGGAGTCACACTTGTTTCCGGCATTTACAGCACAGGCTGAAGCTTTGGCCTGATGGCCAACTCTAGGAAGAGTCCTGGACTTCTCTTATTTTCAAACTGGACTGTGCTGCCAGACTTAACACTGGGATTTTTGCCCAAAGAGTTCAATTGTGGTCTCATCAGACCAGAGGATCTTTTATCTTTGTGCTGTCAAGAGTCCTTTGAAGGCCACAATACGCCTCTTAGTCAAGGGTGGTGTCCATCTGAGAGACGGAGTGCTGCTGAGATGGTCCTCCTGCCCCAACTCTGCTCCCAGCTCTGCTCGAGTGACCACCCTGACCAAGGCCCTGATTGCCCAGTTACTTAGTTTGGCTGCTTGATCAACTCTTGGAAGGGTCCTGCTGCTTCCAAACGTCTTCCGTTTCACAGTAATTTAGGTCTGTGTGCCCTGGGGACACTCAAAGCTTTCAAAAAGGCTTTTGATGCGGAGATCGTCCTTGGCCTTGGGACTGGTTCTTGTACTGACATGCAGTGTGAACGGTGGGACGTCATATACAAAGGGGCACGTGTGCCGTTCTAAAGTTCAATGGCGCGAAGGTGAGCTGGTCAGCCAAGTGCTCTCATGCTAGAAAACACCAAACAATGATGAGGACCACAACATGACCCGATGACCCTCAATGACTCAAGTCAGCTGCTCCCCTGCTCAGCAAGTTGGACGCACTCCTCTTTAGCACCTCTGGAGCCCCTGACAATCAAAGGTGGGGCCTGAAAACTGCCATCCCACTAATGACACTCGAGAGAAAGACCCCAAACACGCCAGCGCAGAAAACCTCCACCTGTGCCCAGCTTTGGGCTCTTCGTCCCCAATTTGAGCACAAAGACGAGAGCAGAGAGGAGCGGCAACACTAACCTGAATTTGCTGCTGCAGAAGGTTGATCTTGTGCTGCTGCTGTAAGAGCTGCTGCTGTTGTCTGGCGATCTGCAGGAGAAAAGGAAAAGGAAGAAGGTGAAACACAAAGGAGAAAAGAAGAGGAGAAGTTAAAAGAGAAGAATAGACAAGAATGGAGAAGAGAGGAGAAGAGAAAAGAACATAAAAGAGGAGAAATTAAAAGAGAAGAATACATAAGACAAGAAAAGAGTAGAATGGAGAAGAGAAGAAAAGAGAAGAATGGATAAGAGAAGAAAAGAGAAGAATGGAGAAGAGAAGAAAAGAGAAGTGAAGAATAGAGAAGAGAAGAGAAGAATGAATAAGAGAAGAGAAGAATGGAGAACAGAAAAAAGACAAAAGAGGAGAAAATAGAAGAGAAGAATAGACAAGACAAGAATGGAGAAGAGAAAAGAAAAGAACATAATGGAGGAGAAATTAAAAGAGAAGAATACATAAGACA
This sequence comes from Erpetoichthys calabaricus, assembly GCF_900747795.2. Taxonomy (NCBI): domain Eukaryota; kingdom Metazoa; phylum Chordata; class Cladistia; order Polypteriformes; family Polypteridae; genus Erpetoichthys; species Erpetoichthys calabaricus. Next base: position 346,108,553 of record NC_041395.2, read on the forward strand.
AGAAAAGAGAAGAGAAGAATGCAGAAGAGAAGAAAAGAGAACAATGGAGAAGAGAAGAAAAGAGAAGAGTAGACAAGACAAGAAAAGAGAAGAGAACAACGGAGAAGAGAAGAAAAGAGAACAATGGAGAAGAGAAGAAAACAGAAGTGAAGAATACATAAGAATAGAGAAGAGAAGAATGAATAAGAGAAGAATGGAGAAGAGAAAAAAGAGAAAATAGGAGAAAATAGAAGAGAAGAATAGACAAGACAAGAATGGAGAAGAGAAGAGAAAAGAACATAAAAGAAGAGAAATTAAAAGAGAAGAATACATAAGACAAGAAAAGAGAAGAGAAGAATGGAGAAGAGCAAAATGGAGAAGAGAAGAAAAGAGAACAATGGAGAAGAGAAGAAAAGAGAAGAATAGACAAGACAAGAAAAGAGAAGAATGGAGAAGAGAAGAGAAGAACGGAGAAGAGAAAATAGAGAAAAGAGGAGAAAATAGAAGATAAGAATTGACAAGACAAAAATGGAGAATAGAAGAATGGAGAACAGAAGAAAAGAGAAGAATAGACAAGACAAGAACAGAGAAGAGAAAAGAAGAGAAAGTAAATGAGGAGAGAAGATTAGACAAGACAAGAATGGTGAAGAGAAGAGACGAGCCGGCCCCGAGCGTACCACTACGACGTCAAGGTCCCACCATGAGATGTGGTCCCACGGCCTTCAGGAGGCGCTGTGCTCTTGGCTCGCCGTTTACTCCTCAGCGCAATCACACGGCAGAAGGCGAGCGGCGGCTGCCCGAGGTGCACAGGGGCTCTCGCCTTGCAGGTTTTTATTTCAGCTCCCATTCTGACTGCATGCCCGCTTCACTGAGCATGACAACCTAGTCTTAAGTGTCATTTAATTTTCATTTTCAAATATAATTACAAAGTGTTCACTGTAAGATATCACTCGTCTGCAAATGTGTCAAGATTAATTTGTGCGAGCTTATTCACAAGTGTCAACAGTTAATTACTGTGTCGTGTCTCCATGGCTAAATGACATTCTAACTTCACATTTTTTTTATAATGCTCTTCCTCTTCCTTTCCATTAAGGGCTCAGTCTATACTCTTACATGTGGGCAAATATTAAGGCGCATTAAATATCAGCAATCAGTATTCATTAAAACCATCTGAGCATACGACACGCCGCTGTGTCCCCATAAAACACGGCTTAACTGAACACATCATGCCGTTCCCGACGTCGCCTCCCTTACAAGAGCACATTAATTGTGTGGGCACAGACACACAAATGGGGGAGACGCCCGACCTGCAAAATAACCACTGAGGAAAACGTCTCGAGGCGGCCTGTGAGCCGAGTGATCTGCCCGTGTCACACCAGGGACCAGCGTGCAACAGCCTCAGTCACTACAAGAACAGCACTGGCTAACGGCCTCTTTATTTAGGCGGCTGTGTGTTTCCTTTTTTTTCAGTGTCACAAGTAAAAATCTGTGAATGAGTACCAAGCTGGAGTCCTTCACCTGAGCTGAGTGGGCACCAGGCTGGCTCAGTGTAAGTGGAACACATGCTGGGCCCTGGGAAAGAGTTAACGTCTCAGTTTAGCTGATGAAGAATTGTAAAGGATCATCACGGGACTAAAAATACAAACAAGGCGAGACCCTGAATACTGGCGGGCGTTTGAAATGAGGCTGCAGAGAAAGGGGGCCAGAGGTGGGCTAAATACAAACAGAGGAAAATATGTAAAGAAACAAAGAAAAACACAAAAAGTCACCAGGAAAAGAAAAGGAGCAAAAACAGAAAGAAAGAAAGAAAGAAAGAAAGAAAGAAAGAAAGAAAGAAAGAAAGAAAGAAAGAAAGAAAGAAAGGCACTATATAATGGAGAAACAAAAGGAACTATAGGATACACTATAAGATATGAAACAACCACTACTGCAAAACTACAAAAAATATAAGTAATCTGTTTACTGGGATAATGACCAGAAGATAAAGTAAGCAGAACCAGAAAAGATTATACATTAAATATACGTATTTTACATGTATAAAAAGAAAAACATAAAATTTATTTTAAATAAAATAAAGGCAGAAATTACAGAATGGAGTAATACACATAAAACAGAAAGCAAACAAATGGAAAATCAGAGTGTTCCTCAAATACTATATTATACGATACACACATACTGTATGATATGTACTAAATAAATAGTTGTGCAAGATGGTATATAATAGATCTGAACAACAATATAAAATATATAGATTGATGGCTATGAAGGCACTATATAATCAAAATATAAAGACAGATAAACAGATGTGAAAGATAAACACAGGTGCAGTAGGCACAAATATGGCACTATATAATAGATAGATAGATAGATAGATAGATAGATAGATAGATAGATAGATAGATAGATAGATAGATGAAAGACATTATCATTATATAATAGACATTAAGAAAGGCTCTATATAATTGATAGATATGAAAGGCACTATATAATAGATAGATAGATAGATAGACAGATAGATAGATGAAAGGCCTTATATAATAGCTAGATAGATAGATAGATAGATAGATAGATAGATAGATAGATAGATAGATAGATAGATAGATAGATGAAAGACGTTATATAATAGACATTAAGAAAGGCTCTATATAATTGATAGATATGAAAGGCACTATATAATAGATAGATAGATAGATAGATAGATAGATAGATAGATAGATAGATAGATAGATAGATAGATAGATAGATAGATAGATAAGAAAGGCACTATATAATGAATAGATAGATAGATAGATAGATAGATAGATAGATAGATAGATAGATAGATAGATAGATAGATAGATAGATAGATAGATAGATAGATGAAAGACATTATATAATAGACATTAAGAAAGGCTCTATATAATTGATAGATATGAAAGGCACTATATAATAGATAGATAGATAGATGAAAGGCCTTATATGATAGATAGATAGATAGATAGATAGATAGATAGATAGATAGATAGATAGATAGATAGATAGATAGATAGATAGATGAAAGACATTATCATTATATAATAGACATTAAGAAAGGCTCTATATAATTGATAGATATGAAAGGCACTATATAATAGATAGATAGATAGATAGACAGATAGATAGATGAAAGGCCTTATATAATAGATAGATAGATAGATAGATAGATAGATAGATAGATAGATAGATAGATAGATAGATAGATGAAAGACGTTATATAATAGACATTAAGAAAGGCTCTATATAATTGATAGATATGAAAGGCACTATATAATAGATAGATAGATAGATAGATAGATAGATAGATAGATGAAAGACATTATATAATAGACATTAAGAAAGGCTCTATATAATTGATTGATATGAAAGGCACTATATGTTAGTATATCAATTAAAGACTGACAGATGTTACATAGTAAATAGACTTGAAAGGTGCTGTAAGTGTAAGCCAGTTGTGATTAAAGCCTGGCAATGCCAAGCACAGACTGGCACTCGCTGCCCCCCACGCCTCACCTGCTCCTGCTGCTGACGGGCGAGCTCCATTTGCTGCCGCTGCTTCTCGATTTGCGAGGCTGCCAACTTCTTCTGCTCGTCGTGAGCGGCCAGGAGCTGCTCTCGTAAGCTGATGAGCTGGGTGATCATGGTTGAAAGCTGCCGCTCCTTTTCCGCCAGACTTTCAGGAGTACCTTAGAGATAAGAAGGCAACAGAAAGAGGGTCACAGGTGAGACCCGAGCCTGACTGGTGGCTTTGTCACACACAGTGACTCACAGACAGGGTTCATTATGCAATGTAGAAAACAGCAGTAAGAAAATGAAGACTGGAGTTGTTGCCAATGCTTAGCATGGCCTGCACACTCTGGGCAGGATAAACATGAGGAATCCCAGCTTGATACCCTGAAGGCAGGCGTGGCATGTTGGTATAGCAAGCCATCATCACAGGGCACTTCACAAAAGTCAAAAAGAAAGCTCACCCATTACTGTACGCTGGTCCAGGCTGGCATACTCCTGCTCTGCATTAATCAGCCAATCATGCAGTCTCTGCTGTATAAAGCGCCTTTCACTACTACAAGCGTCGTCACCAACATCGTCCCCGAGCTGCAGTCAGGCGCTATATTCACAAGAGGCCTTTCTTCAGGCTAAGCGCCAGTCAGAGCTCATTCACGCGGCACGCCGGCACTCTCACTTCCTCACAGCTTTTTCTATAGGCAGGAAGCCTCTGGATTGTTCCGTGTAAATTAGGGATCTGTCGCAGGTCGGAGGTGGCAAATTAGTGGCAGACAATGACGGATAATGGGGGAAACAAGGCCTGTGTGCTGTGAACATTCACATCATTACAGTGACACTCAGTGCTGCGTGCCGTCATCCAGCATTCAATGAACATCCGCGGATGTGCAAGGAAGAGCAGAAGGCGAGGGAGGGTGTGCAGGTGCCAGAGGGCATGGAGGGTGCAGTCTTTAGAAAACAAGGGAGTGACAGGCCCCACCAGAATAGACAGAAGATGCCACTGAAGGCCACTGCTGTCCCTATCGATGTAACTCTTGTCCACTCCTGGAGCTACCCTGGGCCACTTCTATTCCTGCTCAGAAAAGGTCACTGATGCCACTACCCCCTTGACTGGTCTTGTCACTCATCATCTACTGATGAAGGCTCCTAATATCATTCCTCTTCTACACAAGAATGTAAAGGCCACTACTGCCACTCCATCCAGTTACTGAAGGTTACTAGTGAGCACTCTGATGGCCACTGTGGTCACCTCCTCTCATCTAATCTATGATGGCCACTATGGTCACTTCCTTTCACCCAATCAAGGATGTCCACTGTGGTCACAACATCTTGGCCAATCACCAATAGTGACTGCAGTCACCTCTTACCCAAATAAAAGACAATAACTGAGGGTCACCTTCTCTCACCCAATCACTGACAGTCACTGTGGTCACATCGTCTCAGCTATTCACGGACAGCCACTGCAGTCAAGTCACCTCAGGCAATGATAATAATAATAATAATACATTTTATTTATATAGCGCCTTTCCCATGCTCAAGGCACTTAACTGCAGTTACCTCCTGTCACTCAATAGCAGATGATGTCTGTGGTCACCTTCTCTCACCCAATCACTGTTAGCCATTGCAGTCACATTGTTCTTACCCAATCACGGGTGGTCACATCCTTTCACCTAATCAGGGACGGTCATTTTAATCTTTCTTCTCACCCCACTTTTCCTGCTCATAAAGACACAAAGAGCCCACTGATGCCACCCTCCCTTCACTCCTCCACTTATCCAATTGTCCACTTTCTGAGGGCAACCATGACCTCCTTCCTCCAACTCTCCACAGGTCACTCCTGCTCTACAAAGGATTTGTGAAGGCTACTGTGGAGATCTCTGATGGTCTCCTCCTCTTTCCCAATCACTTATGGACACAACTCTTTTACCGTTTCTTGAAATTCCACTATTGTCACTCACTCTGTCCCCCAGAGCTGTCACATCTTCTCATCCAGTCCACTGCTGCACAAGCACTCAATGCCCACTCCTCTTCCATGCCTTCCTCTTCTTCTTCGGCTGCCGCTCCTGTTCCTCTTTCTCTGGTCACTGGTGTCTCTCCTGTGATCCGGTCACTGACTGTCACTTTTGTCACACTCACCCCCCCACCTGATGTCTTGTTGTCTATCCTGTCTTCCACTTGCTCACTTGCTCGGTCTTCCCCGATGACACAAGTCCACTGCCATCAACCTCTTTTATTCCTTTGCGTCCTTGTCATTTACTCAGTTTGCTGTGATCCCCTTGTCCCTAAACTGGTAGACCCTTTGGAAGTGTGCCAGGTGAACTCCACCGTGGTGATGGCAAGTTGGGCAGATGTTCAGGTTGGTTTCCTCATACTGGCTACTGTCCTTCATCCACATGTGTCTCGGGGGGACCACTGCAGTTCAACTGTTTCAATTTGACTCAACGGCTCATTAATTTGATATACCTGATGTGGACAGCCATTTGCCTTAATAGAGCCACTGTGAGAGATTTATGGGGGCATTAAGGCTGCTCTGCCCAATGCTGAGACTCTGACTCAGGCTGGCACGAGTCGATTCTGTCAAAGACAGGTGTGTCCGTGCCAACAGGTCTCCACACCCCAGCATTGCTTTCACTCTTGTGGAAGGCTACATGTCATTGGTGGAGGTGGAGGTGCAGACCGAGCCTGGCACCAATGATTACCAGCCAGGAGATGGGATATTAGGAGACACTCTGGTGACAGTCCAGCAGAACATGACCCAGTGCTGGGTGTTTGTCATAACTAATTCTCACACGACCAACATCAGGCCACCACTTAGACCACTTGGACCATCGCAAGACCTCAGTCAGCTCAAGTGCCAATGCCAACCCCAGGAGGACATTCAGGGAGAACTACAGCCACACAGCCTCTGCCTCCAATGCCAGGCTTGATGCCATATGGAAAACAGGAGCAGGTCAAATGGACACATGTGGAATAGATTCAGGCATAGCATCGGACTGGCATAAGGCTCGGGTTTAGCTATGTGACCATCTCCTGTTCACCCTGCTAGGGGTCCTGATTTACAAGCAGCAAAATAAATAAAAAAAAAACGACAAGGAAATGAAACAGCAAGACCAGCGCTGATGGGACCCGCCAGAAGCTGCCAGAGCGTCATGACTGGCATTGGTCAGCCCAGCAGGAGGAGACAGGACGTGCACAAACTGGGCAGCCCTGGTTTAGAGGGACACATAAGTGTGTGTTTACACTCACACACACACATACAAGAAAGTGAAGTCCTTCTAAAGTACTGACACAACGTCAGTGAGTGTGTGTGCTTGGTCTACACACACGTGTTCACACTCACACACACAGACGGGCAGCTCAGCCCCTTATATTAATGTAATGCAGAGCTAATAGATGAGTGCCTGGCCTACAGACACACACAGACACACACACACACACGTGTGTTCACACTCACATACGAAGAAGGGGACCTCATCTTATAGTACCAATACAGGGCCAGTGAGAAAGTGGGCTTGGTCTACACACACACACACCAAAGTGAGCCCCTGTCACAGTACCGGTAATGCCCTGCTGAGTGTGTGCATGCGTCTTCACACTCACACACATAAGAAATTGAAGTCCTTGTATGGTACTGATGCAGCACCAGTGAGTGTGTGTGCTTAGTCTACACACACCTGTGTACACACTCACTCACACAGAAGGCAAGTCCCCCCCCCAGGTACTGTGTTAATACAGAGCCAGTGAGTGTGTGTGCTTGGACTTTACACACACATACACATACACCCACGCACACACACACACTCTCCATCTTAATACAGATTCGGCGAGTGTGTGTGCACATGCCTGTGTGATCTGTTTGATGTTGCTTTGCTGACCAGTCCAGCATGCCCACCACACCTCAGATGCCCATGCCATATCTTAGCATTTACTGGAGTATAGTGACGAGTAACCTCACCTATGGCATGGCCCACCTCACTGAATCGCTATGTGTGGCAAGATGAAATGCACATGCATGTCCACACCAGGGTCGGTAGCTGCTCAGGCTTGATGAGATGATCACGACAGAACGAAAAGAAAAAAAAAAAAACACGTGAAGCATGGCACCACTTAAAAAGTCAGGTAGGTACACCATCGGATGCCAGCTAAGTGGCTAAAAAGGTTCAAAATGGCCGAACCCCATGTGAGGAATCAAGCCTGGCACTGGGATGAGTCGTTTGGCTCCAAGCAGAAACTCTTTAAGAAGGTGGCATCTGAGGTCAGCAAACACCACACATAGCCCTCTGCCACACAGCGGGCACTGGCACACAGGACATGAGAGTACGAAAAGAGATCTCTAATCTCAGAAGCATGCAGTGGCTAACCATCCATCTCCTTGATTTCCATGCCAGCAGGAGCTGAAAGTATAAAACTAGGGTGAGACAGGAGGACCCCCCAGGTTCAAGGCCCTGAACCCCCTTAATCTCAGGAATTTGCTGAGCCACACACCAACGCGTCTTATGTCACCAGTCTGCTGTGAGTGCCACTGACCACCCTGACAAAGCCCTCCATAGCCTGTGCCCTGACACCATAGGCACGAATGGCCCCCAGAGCTCAGAAGGGAGGATGCCATCGTCACAGCCCGGGTCTCTGCCTCAGACGCCACCCTACGGAGAGGCCCAGTGACAACTTGGACAAGAAAGACGCTTTGAAGAAAAGCAGTAAAACGATGCAAATGCAGACGCGGACTGATTACTCACATTTTTCCCCAAGATTTTCAAGCAATTACATGCAATTAATGCCATTTGCATATGTTAATGCTGTCGCAAGAGTGCCGCGCTGAGCTTTATAAAATGCTTATTCTGTAGAGCTTTCAAGAGAAGCTGGTAGGCATTATCTGTAGGCTTCATAAAATGCAAATGCTCTGCCTGGAAATCTACATTTAAGAACGGCGCCCGCATGCTGCATGGTGGCGCAGTGGCTGGCATGGCCGTGTGTCATGGGTCCTGTTGTCGGCCTGCTTGTTGCTGTCCATGTTGAGTTTGCATGTTCTCCCAGTTGTCTGTGTGCACTTTCCTTCAGCTGCGCCAAGTGATTCCAAACTGGCCCTGGGTCAGTGACGTTACCAGGATGCCATCCTGGGGTGGGCATTTGGATATGTAGAGTGGGCAACAAAATACCAAAATAATCTAAATTTGATTCTTTTATTGGGTGGGCGGACAATAATATCATCCATCCCTGTACCTCCAGGAGCCATGCCCCTGCCTGTGGTGGACTGAGTTGCCATCTGCAATGTGGCCAATACTGGCAGACGGGCTCTGAATGAAGCTGGTGTGAGACTGCTATTCTTGTTGCCCATCTGTGGTGGGAGTGCTTGACAGTGACCTACGGGTGCAGATCCATGTGGCAACAGGGATCAATGCCAGGGTGACTACTGTTCTAGAAGACTTCAGAGGAACACTTCAGTCCAAAATGATCATTCTTTATCTGTTAAGCTAATACCACATTCTTCTACAGCAGGGGTTCATAGGTGGTGATGATGGTGGGGCTGGGTGTCCCCCTTGGCGAGTCTCCACCCACTGTGGCCCACAGAAAATTGCCAGGTCATAGCTGAGCAATGGCATTTGATAAAACTGCCTGCTTCGACCCATCGAAAGATACTCCCAAGGCCACACCCAAATTGTGAATCATAACTCCGGTCAACCTAAATTCAGATAACACGTGTCCCAAAATGGATTGTCACCCATAGTTTAACAACCAATGTTCTACAGGACAGACTGCTTCATCCTAATCAGTCAGGAGCCTAGAAGGACCACTTGGCTGAGGCGGCTCTCACTCACCGCTGTCGAAATGTTATGGGAGGTCAGAGCTTCCAACATGCCATCTGTGCTCATCCTGCTAGATCTCTCACCCTCTCTGATGCCATCAGGTGCACTGATTCCTACCTCTTGGGCAGATCCTACTAGTGTAGAGAGATGTCAAGGGGGCACCAGGTAAGCACTGGGGCTCCCCGTGGATCGGTGCTGGGTCCTTTCCTCTTCTCTCTATGCACCTCCTCACTAAGTGCTATCATCCAGTCCCATGGTTTGACCTATCAGTGTTAGGATGATGATACACATCTCTACCCATCATTGCCACACGGCATCAGCATGTCTCTCTGATACTGCAAATAGGATGGTGGAGCACCATCTCCAGCTCAAACTGGCAGATATGGACCCACTTGTTATTACATACCCCATCTCTGAGGTCACTATTGCTAACATCCTTCAAGTTGGCATGCAACCTTGGGGTGGTGGTTGATGGCCAGCTGTCCTTCATGGACCATGTTGTTGTGGTCTGCCAGACTTGCAGATTTGCTGTGTACAACGCCCTCAAGATCAGATCATACCTGACAGAACATTAGAACAACCTGGAGGAGAACAGGCCATTGAGCCCAACAAAGCTCGTCAGTCCTGTCCACTTACAGTGGTGTGAAAAACTATTTGCCCCCTTCCTGATTTCTTATTCTTTTGCATGTTTGTCACACAAAATGTTTCTGATCATCAAACACATTTAACCATTAGTCAAATATAACACAAGTAAACACAAAATGCAGTTTTTAAATGATGGTTTTTATTATTTAGGGAGAAAAAAAATCCAAACCTACATGGCCCTGTGTGAAAAAGTAATTGCCCCCTTGTTAAAAAATAACCTAACTGTGGTGTATCACACCTGAGTTCAATTTCCGTAGCCACCCCCAGCCTGATTACTGCCACACCTGTTTCAATCAAGAAATCACTTAATTAGGAGCTGCCTGACACTGAGAAGTAGACCAAAAGCACCTCAAAAGCTAGACATCATGCCAAGATCCAAAGAAATTCAGGAACAAATGAGAACAGAAGTAATTGAGATCTATCAGTCTGGTAAAGGTTATAAAGCCATTTCTAAAGCTTTGGGACTCCACGAACCACAGTGAGAGCCATTATCCACAAATTGCAAAAAACATGGAACAGTGGTGAACCTTCCCAGGAGTGGCTGGCCGACCAAAATTACCCCAAGAGCGCAGAGACGACTCATCCTAGAGGTCACAAAAGACCCCAGGACAACGTCTAAACAACTGCAGGCCTCACTTGCCTCAATTAAGGTCAGTGTTCACGACTCCACCATAAGAAAGAGACTGGGGCAAAAACGGCCTGCATGGCAGATTTCCAAGATGCAAACCACTGTTAACAAAAAGAACATTAGGGCTCGTCTCAATTTTTTCTAAGAAACATCTCAATGATTGCCAAGACTTTTGGGAAAATACCTTGTGGACTGATGAGACAAAAAGTTGAACTTTTTGGAAGGGCAATGTCCCGTTACATCTGGCGTAAAAGGAACACAGCATTTCAGAAAAAGAACATCATACCAACAGTAAAATATGGGTGTGGTAGTGTGATGGTCTGGGGTTGTTTTGCTGCTTCAGGACCTGGAAGGCTTGCTGTGATAGATGGAACCCATGAATTCTACTGTCTACCAAAAATCCTGAAGGAGAATGTCCGGCCATCTGTTCGTCAACTCAAGCTGAAGCGATCTTGGGTGCTGCAACAGGACAATGACCCAAAACACACCAGCAAATCCACCTCTGAATGGCTGAAGAAAAACAAAATGAAGACTTTGGAGTGGCCTAGTCAAAGTCCTGACCTGAATCCAATTGAGATGCTATGGCATGACCTTAAAAAGGCGGTTCATGCTAGAAAACCCTCAAATAAAGCTGAATTACAACAATTTGCAAAGATGAGTGGGGCCAAAATTCCTCCAGAGCACTGTAAAAGACTCATTGCAAGTTATCCCAAACGCTTGATTGCAGTTATGCTGCTAAGGGTGGCCCAACCAGTTTATTAGGTTCAGGGGGCAATTACTTTTTCACACAGGGCCATGTAGGTTTGGATTTTTTTTTTCTCCCTAAATAATAAAAACCACCATTTACAAACTGCATTTTCTGTTTACTTGTGTTATATTTGACTAATGGTTAAATGTGTTTGATGATCAGAAACATTTTGTGTGACAAACATGCAAAAGAATAAGAAATCAGGAAGGGGGCAAATAGTTTTTCACACCACTGTATTTCACTGGTCCAGGCTTTGGTCCTGTCACGTCACGATGTTTGTCACCAAGACACTGCAGATGACTCAAAAAGCAGCAGTATGTCTGATGGTCAGCCAAGCCGAGGTGGGCACAGGTCACTCCTCCCTTCAGATCGCCACACTGGTTTCTTAGAGCAGTAGCAGCAACAGCAGCACATACCAATCAAGTTCAAGTCCATGATGCTTACCTACAGGGGAGTCAGTGGCTCCACACTTATGAGGTCTTTGGCTCCTTCTCGACCACACAGGTCTGCTGTTGAATGCCGTCTGGTGATGCTACCTCTGCATGGCATCCAATCTCAAATCAGATGATTTTCACGTTGGTGCGGGCTGCCCACCTCCTTTCAGAGTTTGGACTCCCCCAATGTGTTTAAGAAGCACTTGAAGACCCTCGTGTTTGGTGAATTTCTGTCTCACTCAAATTAGCTGTTCGGTTTTGTAAATGAGCTCTTCACTTGTGATGATCAATTTTGTCCCCTCGTCCTGTCACTCTTGTTCAAATAACAGTCCCCTAGACGGATGTTTACTCGATTATGGTGGCCTCTTTTTGTAAGTCACTTTGGATAAAAGTGTCAGCTGAGCGAATAAATGGAAATGCAACGTAAATTATGTGACTTATAGTCAGAGATGACAAACGTGACATCATGCACTTGCTCATCTGGTTGTCTAAAGAGGTCACATTTACACTGGAAATGGCAGAGAATGACAAACTACATGACTCTGTGATGGATTTCCAGCACAGTTTTCACAGGCAATAACGTGCTGCCTGACCAGTTCTACATTCTAAACGCATTCAGGGAAGGTAAGCTCAGGCGCAGTTTTAGTCCTTTACTTTTATTTTATTTTTTCATTCTGTCGCTGTACATAAAACACAAGACGTCAGTCAGGCAAGCGTCTCTTCTGTTTGCAAACCCGAGTGTAGCTGCACTACATACATTATATTGGCTGTCAGCACTCGCACACACGAGCCGCCATTACGGCTTAAGACAAAAATCAAACCAGCTGGAATGAAACGCTGAGGATGTCACGACTGCCCTCGACTCAACAAGATTACGTAAACGAAAACTGAAAGAAAAATCGTTAAATGGGATAGGGCCTTTCATCACCCTGCATCGTTTGTAGTGGTGCTCAAGAAATAAATTAGAATCTTGCGTTTTCACGCAGAACGGAGAGTACAAAATGCTTGATACAACGGGCTTGAATGAAGACCCCAGCTTGAACAAGAGCAAACGACACCATGAAAAATTAAATTTCAATGGCTTGCGTTGTGTAATCCAGCTGTCAGGTGTCCAGACGTTCGCTTCGCTCACAATGTCTTTGTATGTCAATTAGCCACTGCTGAGAAACGCTCTTGTGCATGACAGTGAAGTGCATTGGGACGAGATCGAGCTTTCGAACTGAAGACCTGCCTCCCGCTCATCCATTGGTCAGGAGTCCTCCTCTCTCATTGGCTAGCCTGGGTGCCCCTAATTACATTTAGGTTTAGAAGTCTCAGGTCACATCAGCAGTGCTTAGGGGTTCATATAATGGCCGTTTGTGGGACAGCACTGATGAATGGACCCTCTCTGATCAGCGCAAACATAAAGCCGACTTTCCGCCTGATCCACGTCTTCGCTCCTTTCCTTTAACTTCTGGATCTATGATCCCTCACACCACACTTGGCCATGCTGACAATGTTATACACGTGCAGGGTTGTCCGAGGATTGATCTGAGCGCAAACTAACTAGGGGACGACACAATGGTGAGAAAAATTAAAGTTAACAGTGCAAGCAAGGGCCCAAAGACAGCAGAGGTCAAAACAGGAAACCAGGGGGCATACAAAACCCCAGAACCCACCTGCCACTCACGCCAACTTGAATCACATCAAAAGAGATTTTTGCATCCACCGAGAGACCACTGAGAATGTGAATGCCACCATATTTATAGTGTAACCTCCCTGACATCACAAGTTGGATCAACACGGCCATACAATACAATACAATACAGTTTATTTTTGCATAGCCCAAAATCACACAGGAAGTGCTGCAATGGGCCATGTGATCAGTTTTAAAGATCAAGAGAGAAATGAAAAATATCTGATGACTATAAAGGCAAATCACAAAACAAATACATTCTACATGCCTCAAAACCCCTAAATAAAGGTGTGTGTACACTACAGGTGTCTTGGTAGCCAATGAAAGTGCTGTCAGTGGGCAGGACCGACCAATGAATGAGGGGAAGGAGGCGGGTCTTCAATTCAAAAGCTTCCTATCGTTTGCATTCTGACACTTGAATGGGGACCCAAACTGAACAACAGCAAACAATATGAAGCCTCCCTTAAATGTCAAATGACTTGTCACATGATCTACGGGCCACATCGTAGCGGTGCTACATGATTAATGTCTTCGTAAATGGATTTTGTGCCGGGTCCCGTCTTTCGTAGCATTGTGCTTGTCATTACCCGATCTGCGTGACTGCCTGATTTGCACGCACAGGCGTATTGAAAGTCTAGCATGCCGTAAAGTGTTCAAGCATGCATTAAACAGATTGGGCAGCACCATAAAGTGTGCGATGACGTAGCTTTTCAATACACACGCGCGGTACTTACAAAAAGCTATACGTATCCATTACAAAGTTCACAGACACACGTCACATTTCATTTCGCTCCCTCTTCATTCGAATGCCATTAAAATTTTCAGGCGACAAATATTCTTCCAAGACGTTATAAAATTCAAAAGTTGTCATCTTTTCCAATAAGAAGTCCACTTACAGACGGAGATAAACATCAACACAAAAATGACTGGCAAGTACAATTCAAACCCGACGAGTGACGTATGTCGTAAAACATTAGACATGCGCAGAACAAATCGGGCAGCGTCGTGAAATGAATTAAGCAGACAGCGCATGCGCGAGACAAATTGGATGGGGACTCATGTCGTGAAGCAGAAAAACGCAGATCGGGCAAGGTCGTAATAGTAAAGTTCTGCGCATGAGTGCGCATGCACACGCGGCACGGGTTGTCTTTGTGCACATGCGTGCGCAGATCGGGTAGCGACAGTGCTGTTTACATGGTGTGTGTGTGTGTGTGTCTATGTAAATATGCACCCCTGGAAACAATGGAGGGAAGGATAACTCTGTGGAACTGTGGCCCCTCATGATAATTGGTCCTGTCAATTCCATCACAAACATCCGATCAGTCGTTATTTAAACAGAAGGACAGAAAAAAAACCCAACATTCCGTTCTACTAGACCGCCATTCCGTCACAGAGACAGGAGAAAGCACCGCTTCAAATCATTCACCCCTTTCTCTACCTGCCACTTTCAACACCCGACAACAACAGCTTTGCACCGCAAAACCCCGGGGTTTTGGATCACGACACGTTCTGAGGATAAGCGAGATGAGACTGTTTCGTGTTGTTTGGGGAGAGGAGTGAACCCTCATTTTCATCTGTCTACTTTCCGTAGGACTATTTGTCCAGCTGACCCAGGTTCACAAACGTTATCTGTTTTCTGTTAAATCTTCTGGACTTTTACGGTATGTGCGTTTCATACTTTCTGTGTGTCTTGGCGAGTTTGTGTTCAGAGTGGGGTCAAGGGAGGGTTTGTATTGGATATTAACATTGGGCTACACTTTATCTTTTTATTATTACTTTCCACTGGACACTTTTGGAGTTTATGTTATGTCGGGGTTGGTTTGGGGTATATATATATATATTGTGTGGCGGGACGCCCCTTCGTTCAGAGGGAGCAGCCATGGACTGTGCAGTACCTCCTCCAGGACACTAGATGGCCGCCCCCCCTGGGTTGGAGCGGCTTCCCGCAGGGCTTCATGGCAATTGGAGTTGGATAGTGATGAGAGATGTTCGGTATATCATGCTAAACATCTGCAGAAACCTCAGTGGTTTAAGTCATCTATGGTGGTCTACATGATCTACATGAGGGTGCTTATAAAACCAGAACCCATCCATCCACTTTCTAAACCTGTTTTTTCCAGAGAAGGATCCTGGGGAAGCTGGAGCCAATCCTAGCGAGCGCAGGGAGCAAGGCAGGAACAATCTCTAATTAGGGAACAATTGCAACTGAAGTCCTCACCAGCAGAGACAGTCTGGAGCACATTCTGTGGAAATTAACCGCTCAGGCTGTACCTCAGTTGCTCCTTGCCCACATTTCTCAGAGTGATTGATGCATTCTTTATATCAATTAAATAAACATGACAGCAACGGCTGATTTCTGAATTCCCACATATTCTGCCATTCAGATCAATGCTTTCATGTTCTGTTTCAGAAGCGGGTCGAGATAAGAGGCGAGCAGCAGTGCCGGCGCTTATTTATGTCACAAGTCATTTGTCCTGAAGCGCTTTACTCCACCGTCCGGCTCTCTAGTCACGTTCTCTCATCGGATTACACGTCCTACTTCCCGAGACGGGCTCTTTTATACTTAACGGAATCCCCAATTCTCGAAAGTGGCATCAATTACAGATCTACAAGAAGATGCCGCAGGACATGAAGGAGTCACGCGACTCTGTTAAGCCTTTTCTCTCTCTCATCGAAAGTCGCAGCAACAGTCGCCATGCATGTCCGGGAGAGAGGTGTGCAAGTGGGACACTAATATGGGGCAGGTGTCCATTTATCCCACAGTCATACGTGACAGAACAGAACTAAAACACATTCTGTGGGTACCACTCATTAAATGGCTATATGAGCAATTAATCAAAAATAAAAAAATTATGAGCCATGCAGAGCTGACTGCCTCATAATTACAGGCAGATGGAGACCCAGCAACAGGCATACAATTGGTCCATCACTTACAGATCTGTCAAGTGGCACAAGCCGCCCACCTACAGGAATTTACACGCTCAGCAGGGGGCATCAAAAGGGCAAAGGTGGCACTTCAGATGGAGTGCAGAAATGCAGAGCTGCTGACCAGAGGGACACGGATGGCTGCAGACAATTAACAGGCACCACTAGGTCAGGCACTGCTGCTCTTCTGCACGCCAGCTTCACCTGATGAAACTAGGGGACTGGAAACAAGAATCACTTTAATATATTATTATAATCTTTAAAATAATATATGTATTATTATTATCATTATTATTATTACTATTATATTGTGTGGCTCTTGGTCTGTTATGTACTTTGTTTCAAAATATTTACATTACTTTTTCATACATAAACACTGCGTGTCCATTATCTTGTATAGCGTCTTTACTATCTACCTTATATATTGCCTTTCGAACTGTGAAGTGCCTTCTCTATCTGACTTTCCATCTATCTATTATATATTGTCTGTCCGATCTGTATATTATGCCTTTCAAATTCATTTACTATATAGTGCCTTACGTACTGTAGCTATCTATATATAACTATTATAAAGTGACTTTCATAGACATCTGACTATAACAACTGGCCTTTCATATCAATTTCTCTCTCATACAGAGCTGTTTACACAGCTCTATTATACAATATAGTGCCTATCGCGCCTTTCAGTAATTCTTTGTATTACATAATGAATTTAAGATCAATTGTATAGTGCCTTTCATCTATTTATTTAATCTGGCACTATATAAATAAAATGCATTATTATTATTATTATCTACCAATTATATAGTGCATTTCATCTATCTATCTATCTATCTATCTATCTATCTATCTATCTATCTATCTATCTATCTATCTATCTATCTATCTATCTATCTATTATATAGTGCCTTTCATCTATCTATTTAATCTGGCACTATATAACTAAAATGCATTATTATTATTATTACTATTATTATTATTATATGATTATTATTATCTATCAATTATAAAGTGCCTTTCATCTATCTATCTATCTATCTATCTATCTATCTATCTATCTATCTATCTATCTATCTATCTATCTATTATAAAGTGCCTTTCATCTATCTATTTAATCTGGCACTATATAACTAAAATGTATTATTATTATTATAACTATTATTATTATTATATGATTATTATTATCTATCAATTATATAGTGCCTTTCATCTATCTATCTATCTATCTATCTATCTATCTATCTATCTATCTATCTATCTATCTATCTATCTTATAGTGCCTTTCTATCTATCTATCTATCTATCTATCTATCTATCTATCTATCTATCTATCTATCTATCTATCTATCTATCTATCTATCTATTATATAGTGCCTTTCATCTATCTATTTAATCTGGCACTATATAAATAAAATGCATTATTATTATTATTACTATTATTATTATCATTATTATTAGATTATTATTATCTATCAATTATATAGTGCCTTTCATCTATCTATCTATCTATCTATCTATCTATCTATCTATCTATCTATCTATCTATCTATCTATCTATCTAGCTATCTATCTTTCTATCTATCTATCTATCTATCTATCTATCTATCTACTCTATCTATCTATCTATCTATCTATCTATCTATCTATCTATCTATCTATCTTTTTTACTTCCTTTCATGTCTATTATATTAATTCCTATCCTACCTGTCTATCTATTACACGTTGTCTGCCCTATCTTCCTCTCACTCTGTCCATTTTCTATAGTGCCTTTCCTTTTCTATCTGTAAAAGCTCAAGCGAGGTGAGCAGACGCCGGGGCAGCTCACACTTTGCTGCAGACACCTGAACTCTCCCTTGCCCATAAATTGCTTGAGTATTACTCATCACTTGTAGGGTGTCATACAGCAAGGAGGGGCTTTAATCAGAGGCAGACGTGTTATAGCAGAGCCTCTTTGGTAATAGACTGTCCAGCAATGAAAGCATAACATTTTTGAGCAAAAAAATATATATATATTATACAAAAAGAAAAATATATAAATGTACAGCATATATATATATATATATATTTATATATATATATATATAATATATATATATATATATATATATATATAGTAATATATATATAATATATATACACATATATATATATATATATATTATATACCTATATATACACACACACAGGAATAAAACTAATTCTCCCTAAATGTCATTTTCAAATTTGAAAATTCCTGACAAACTTAGCAGGCTGTGACGCCTATGAATTATAAACTGGATGTGTTTAATGTTGGGCCCACATGGCTTTTGAGTCCCGGGTTCGAGTTCTGGCTCTGTGGGTTTGACCACATTATCTTCAGGTTTTTTTCTCCTCTCATTCCACAGAAGTGCGCCTGTAAGAGTGACTGTGGGCGCGGGTACCCGCTTTGCACTTTGTGGGGTCTACAGGCAGAACAGGAGTGCTCCGAATGCTGATGGTTGGAAGCGTAACGCTGCCACGGAGGCCGTGTGGTAAGTCGTCACCTGCCACCCCATTCAGTTGCACTCTTAAGGTAAGTTGTTATCCTTTTATTAAATCTTTCTGGCTCTCCATCATAACAATAAGGAGTAACTTCAGTACATTTGTGTATTGTAGAATGGATGGTCGTGGATTTGAACCCACGTGAGTTTATCTTCTCCAGCCCTTTCCAAAGTTTTCAGGTCAGAAGTTCTGCTTAGCATTAATGGAGCCAGAGAGTGGTGACGTGCTGCATGCTGATTAGTAAATGCAGGTAAGAAGGCTCCACCTGAAGAGGCCTCTGTGTCTCCATCATGGCAGAGTGTTGTAAACCGTGTTTGGAGATTCTTTAGGTAAGGAAGACACGTGTTTTGCTTTAAGGTGGTTCCATTCACTAATTATGTTTTGTAAGTTGCTTTGGATAAAAGCGAATGCTAAGCAGATGCATGTAAATGTATGGCACTGGAGAGTGGTGGGATGATACATGTAGCTTAGCACATGCAAGTATGAAACTGTGTGACAGTAAGGACCCTATAAACCTTCAGCTTATCTACAGGAATGAAGACGGAGATTTGCATTCCACTTGTTACCCGTGAACATCACAGGTGCCTTAACTTCTCTTCATCCGTCTTTCATCTATGTCAGTGGTCCTCAAAGTGTTTTGGACTGAGGACCCCTTTGTCGAAGACAAAGATATGGAGGACCACCTATAACCAACAGTCACTCATTTCTGTAAATTCTGCATGACAATTCTCCGTGCTCCATGTGTATAAAACACAGTAACAGAAGAAGAGATGGCAGACAGACTCAGACTGTGAGTAAGGAACGTCTTCTGGGAGGCACCTCCGTAATTCACATGCCCCTACCGCTCCCAGTGCCCTGCGTTTGGAAGGTGTCTTAAGAAAGACCACAAAAACCGAGCACAGGCAGAACTCTGACAAGCTCCTACTGCTCCTCAGGCTCTTTTCATGTTCCTACTACTCTATGGGCTACCATGCTGGCTCCGTTTTGTTGGTTTTGGCTCAGCTCTCCCCCCTTGTGTCATCGCTCAGCTCGAGGTGGAATGCACTTGTCCCTGTTTGAATCTCTTGCCTCCTAGGTGCTCGATCCTGCCCAACTGGAAGGAAAGTCGGCATTACACGACTAACATTCAAACTATCCATCCATCCATCCATTTTCCAACCCGCTAAATCCGAACACAGGGTCACAGGGGTCTGCACATTCAAACTATGCTGGGTTTATTATGGTAGTCAAACCCCCAGATGATCCATAAGAAATCCCAGACATTGGTGTTATGGCACAAAGACTTAGAGAATGAATGCATCAGGAGACATCGGCGTCAGCTTCCTCGTAGAATTAACTGGCTGCTGCTGCTAGGGTTTGGATTTTGAGGTGAATGAACATCAAGGTGGAATTAAAAAAAAAGGAGTTAGGTTGGGTGGGAGAGGGACAACGAGTTGGAAGAAACATCGAAAGAGAAGGCACAATAACTGCAATACAGGAAAGAACAGTGTAGAAGAAAAAGATGGGACCATTTGCATGGACGTCAGCCAGCATACAACCATGGCCAGGGTCTTCACGTGGCCTTAACAGTAAGAAACCTCTTTCAAGAAGGTTGGCCTGGTCAGCCCATGGACCCCCATGCTCACAGATCCCAAAGCTGTCCATGGACTACAGTGGTGGCCAAAAGTTTTGAGAATGACCCAAGTGTTGATTTATCACCAAGTTTGCTGCTTCAGTGTTTTTAGATCTTTTTGTCAGATGTTTCTGTGGTACACTGAAGTAGAATTACAAGCATTTCAGAAGTTTCAAAGACTTTTATTGACAATTCCATGAAGTTTATGCACAGAGTCCAGATTTGCTGTGTTGGCCCTTCTTTCGTTTTCAAGAATTCTGCAATTCACCCTGGCATGCTGTCTGTCAATCAACTTCTGGGCCAAATCCTGACTGATGGCCGCCGCCCATTCTTGCATAATCAGAATTGGTACGTTTTTGTTTGTCCCCCCGCCTTTTGAGGACTGACCACGAGTTCTCAATGGGATTAAAGGTCTGGGGAGTTTCCTGGCTGTGGACCCCAAAGTTCGATGTTTTGTTTCCCAAGCCGCTTAGTTCTCACTTATGCCTTATGGCCCAGTGCTCCATCATGTTGGTCACCAAAGTGTTGTTGGATGGTTGGGAGAAGTTGCTCTCGGAAGATGTTTTGGTCCCATTCTTATTCATGGTTGTGTTCTTAGGCCAAATTGTAAGTGGGAAGCAACCCCATGTGACATGAATGGTCTCGGGATGCTTTACTGTTGGCCTGACACCGGACTGATGGTAGCGCCGTTAACTTTTTTTTTTGGATGCCCCAAACAATCGGAAAGGGGATTCATCAGAGAAAATGACTTTCCCCCAGCAGTCCTCAGCAGTCCAATCCCAGAATATCAGTCTGTCCCTGATGCTTTTCTTGGCTTCTTTGCTGCCCTTCTTGACACCCACCAGGCCACCCTCCAAAAGTCTATACCTCCATCACACCTGCCTGCTGCCATTCCTGAGCCAGCTCTGCCCTGGTGGGGCATGCAGCTGAATCACCTTTAGGAGACGCTCCTGGTGCTTGCTGGACTTTCTTGGGCGCCATGACACCTTCTACTGTCTCAGTATGACAGAGTGACCTCCAGCCTTGTCCTCATCTCACCTGAGTTAACGAGAGGATCATTGAAATGATGTCAGCAGGTCCTTTGGTGACATGCAGTGCTTTTTTGGGATGAAGTTCATTTTCATGGAAAAGAGGGACTTTGTGACGAATTCCAATTCCTCTGATCCCTCTTCAGAACATTCTAGAGAAGATTCCAATTGCCAACATAAAAACTGAGGCAGCAAACTTTGTGAAAATGAATATTTGTGTCCTTCTCAAAACTTTTGGCCATGACTGTACAGATTGAGACGCAGTGATCTACGTGAATGAGGACAGAGAGTCTCCCGCCACCTCCATGAATATCACTTGAAGGCTCCACTTGAAGTGGCCTCTCGGGCCTGTTCATCCATAATGGTGGGCAGGGATGTAAGCTACTACTGTATATGATAAAGAGATTTTTCAGGTAAGGAAAACAGATGTTTTGAGGTCAGAGAGATCTTCTCACTAATGATGGCGCCAAAAGGGGGGGTTACACGTCGTATGTTGGTTAACACATGCAAGTGAGCGTTTCATTGGACTCTGCACAAATGACAATAAGGACCCCACGATTCTATAAACCACAGGTGTCGGACTCCAGTCCTCGAGGGCCACAGTGGCTGCATGTTTTCATTCTAACCATCTTCTTCATTAGTGAGCCATTTTTACTACTAATTAATTACCTTGACTCAGGCCCCTTAATTGTTTTGTTTTCCTTAATTAGTAGCCAAACAATAATGAGACATCAAACATGACCAGCTCACCTGTGCCCGTCATACAATATCTGAAAATAAAGAAAGGTGAAGGTCTACAGTAAGATTGATCTCTCAGGTCAGCAAAACATTTTGATGGTGTTCTTAGAAGAAACAGAAAAATCAAGAAATTTGGAAACGAGAGCAGCAACAAGCCTTTGAATTAAATAACGGGCTTAATTAACAGCAAGAATCAGCTTCTCATTAAGAGACTGTTTGGAGTGAAATTGTTTGGAGTTTGAAATCCCAGTTTAGCGGGTCATCTGTTGGCTCGTTTCAGGTCTCATTTCTGTTTGGCTGCCATTTAATGAAGAAACAAATCAATTCAGAGGACTGAATCCTTAAAAACAGGGCTATGAAAATGAAGGGTAAAGGAGTTAATTAGCAGTGAAAACTGCTCACTGATTAGGAAAAGGGTGAGAATGAAAACTTGTAGCCCCGGAGTTCGACACCCCTGCTATAAACCAATCTACATGAATGAAGTTAAAGGCTGCACTTGGATACCCCCCTCCAATCTATCTGTTCCTTCAATATGAATAAAGACAGAGATTCGCATTCCACTTGTTACCCGTTAACATCAAAGGCGCCTCTCTTTTCGCGACGCTAACAAAGCCGCCAGGCCCGAGGGTGCGCGGCAGGCAGACGATCCTGTAGGTGTTCTCTTCCTTTCTCTCTCTATTAATCCAAGCGTACAGACGCGTTTGCCCTTTGGATTGATTTGAACCTGTCAATTACCGCGCGTTCCGGCTGATCAGAACGCTTTTCGACGTGAATCGCGCGGTGTTTTCTAGCGGCTGCTTTTGTTTGTTTTTTAATTAGGAAGACCTTGTGTCTCCAACCCTGTGCTGCTTTTTAATTGCCAGTATTTATATCAGACAGACTTCAAAAATAAAAAAAAAGCCCAAGAAGATGTTTGTAAGAGAGAACACAAAGGGAAGCTTTGAAATGTCTCCAGTCATATGAAATGGTATGCTAATTAAAACCCTAAGACTGCCAGTGCGATAGGGAAAGTATTCACCCGGTATCTGGGATTTGGAATGCGCGAGCGCACGCACGCACGCACGCGTTGGTGTCGTTATCTCCGTTACCTGCGCTCCGGCTTACTTCACTCTTTCCACACGCACATAAATGAGATTTATTTACCAAAAGAAAAGAAAAAAAAGAGGTGTGTGGTGGGTGAGACAGTGGGGGGGGGGGGGGGGGTGAGAGAGAGAGAGAAGTCGCAGATCCGTAATAAAGCAGTCAGATCGACCGTATCGCTGCTCTTCACTTCAGGTGATTATACCGCCCCTCGTAGATTAGGCTCTGGGAAGTCGAATGCAGTCTCTGTGTTACTCGACGCCACTCGGCATGACATGAGGGGCTCTGAAGGCCTAAATCATGGCATCTGACAATCCATCCAATGACTCGGTTCTCCGACGTCATAAGGTCTTAACAAGTCTGACAATCTAGAGGTTCTTTTCTTTAATATTGAATTGCTCTGCACAGGGCTTTATCTTCTCTGTTATGGTCTTGCTGTCTTCTTATTAGGCTCATTTCATTTTTCCCCCTCCTCTTAATACAGGTGGGCAGTTCACGGGGGCCACCCTCATAGTCCCCATTCAAAGGCTGCACAAGGCTGACCGCTCAGTCACCCAAGTCTTCATTATGTTGAAGGTTAGTTTGTATTTTAGTTTGTTAGACATTTTGTGTTTCTTGGCTCTTATTTTGCTTTTGCCTTTTCGACTGTTTCCAAATGACATGACTCCGTAAACGGTAATTAAGCTCCTCGGCTCTCTTATCTACAAACCCAGAATCGCAACATTTATAAAGTCTCCATTATTACCATTACAATGGAAGAGAACAGGGCAGCACGGTGGCGCAGTGGTAGCACTGCGGCCTCGCATTTAGGAGACCTGAGGTTCGCTTCCCGGGTCCTCCCGGCGTGGAGTTTGCATGTTCTCCCTGTGTCTGCGTGGGTTTCCTCCCACAGTCCAAAGACATGCCGGTTAGGTGGATTGGCGATTCTAAATTGGCCCTAGTGTGTGCTTGGTGTGTTTGTGTGTGTCCTGTGGGTTGGCATCCTGTGTTGGCTGGGATTGGCTCCAGCAGACCCTCCTTGACCCTGTGTTCGGATTCAGCGGGTTGGAAAATGGATGGATGGATGGAAGAGAACAGCCTGTACAGAGATGTCTGGAGGCCTATTCGGCCCACCTGCACCACCATACCTGTGGTCGGGAAGAATAAAAGGGGCCCATCCCCCTCCCCTCACTCGCGGATTCATACAAATAAATCGGTACCGGAAGTGAACTATGATAGACAGCACAATGAGAGAAGTCGCAAAATCAACCGGAATGTTCAAGCAAGTTATTGAAAAAAAACCCGCTCTAAATCAGTTAAGTAGTTCTCTCGTTCGCTAGCTAAGTGGAGGTAAGATGCGCTCCAACACCTGGCGAGAGGTAGAGGGACAATTTAGAATTGCCAATCCACCTAACCTGCATGTACACAGACACGGGGAGAACATGCAAACTCCACGCAGGGAGGACCCGGGAAGTGAACCCGGGTGTCCTAACTGCAAGGCAGCAGTGCTACCACCGTGCCACCCACATGCTTAAACATCTATCCACCCATTATCCAACCTGCTATAATCCTAACTACAGGGTCACGGGGGTCTGATGGAGCCAATCCGAGCCAACACAGGGCGCAAGCAGGAAACAAACCCCAGGCAGGGCGTCAGCTCACTGCAGGGTGCGCACACAACACACATCAAGCACACACTTGGGACAGTTTAGGATCGCCAATGCACCTGACCTGCATGTCTTTGGACTGTGGGAGGAAACCCACGCAGACACGGGGAGAACATGCAAACTCCATGCAGGGAGGACCCGGAAAGAGAACCTCAGGTCACCCAACTGTGAGGCAGCAGCGCTACCCACTGCGCCACCGTGCCGCCCACATACTTAAACAGACATTATCTCAGGAAATTCATGACAATGTAAAACTAATGAAAAAAAAAAAACAATAATATAAATACATTTAAAAGGCTGCATAACAGTAGGAGGTGAGATAGTGCCTCAAGTGGTGGAGTTTACGCATTTTGGGGTCAGATTCATTAGCGCTACCCACTACACCAACGTGCCGCCAGGTAGAAGAATAGTTGTGTCAAATATTTGAAATATTAAAATGTTTGCTTCAATCTAAATAATTACCCAGGGGGGTAAACGTTAACATTATATAAAGTTATTGTCTGTTTTTACCTGCATTATTATCAATCTTTAATTTTAATATTGTTTTTTTTTTTTTTTTGTATCAGTAAGGTGCTGCTGGAGCAAGTGAATTTCCCCTTGGGATTAATAAAGTATCTATCTATCTATCTAAATACTTAAAGTTTAAAAATTCTTGATTGTCATTTTCCCCCCTCTAATTGAGGCCCATAGAGGGCTGGACCCCTACTTAAGTATCAAACATCAAAAATCACATCATAGTGTAATCAGTGACCTTGGAATAGTTGAAATGACGATACCACACATGCTGATGTTTGAAATGTGTCACTTTGAACCTTCTGGCAGCTGCTCATAGAGGGCGAGGAATATTCAGTAAAAATATGATCACATTCGTGAATAGCAACCTGGAAATAGCATAAAGTGACACTCCACAGGACCCCTTATTTTACTGATCCTAAGTTTTGTGACCCATCGTATTCCATTTGGGTTTGGACCCCTGGGAGCAGCACTCTTAAGTCCTTCTTATCATATTTGCTGAAGACACCTATTGGTTTACTCTTTATCATAAAGGTATAATTCCCTGTACAGGATATGGTCCATAAATGAACTAAAATGGAGGATCTAGATGGCCAAAAATAGGAGGGAGCCCCAAAAAAGCTCAAAGCCTTGCATAATTAGACCTCAAGATGAGTCGAGCGGCATATCATACCAGGGGGTTTTCTCATACCAGTGAGGAGGTGGGACTTGTTTGCTTTGGGTTGCCCCTTAGACAAACTCCTTTTGTGAATTTCCCCTTGGGATTAATAAAGTATCTATCTATCTATCTATCTATCTATCTATCTATCTATCTATCTATCTATCTATCTATCTATCTATCTATCTATCTATCTATCTATCTATCTATCTATCTATCTATCTATCTATCCATTGACCGCTGCACCTCCTCTCAGTATGCTGACTCATCGTTCTTGGTGATGAGGCCCACCACAGTCGTGTCGTCAGCGAACTTGATGATGGGGTTCAAGCTGTGCATTGAATCAGTAAAGTGAACAGAGTGGACTAAGCACACAGCCCAGTGGAGAACCAGTGCTCAATGTGGTGGTGCTGGAGATGCTGTTTCCAATCCTTACTGACTGAAGTCTCTTGGTGTCAGAAACTCTAGAATCCAATTACAGAGGACGGTGTTCAGGCCCAGCAGGCTTAGCTTACCAATCAGGTGCTGAGGAATGAGTGTGTTGAATGCTGAACTAAAGTCTATGAACAACATGTGCACCTAAGTGTCCTTCTTGTCCAGGTGAGAGGGGGTCAAATGGAGGGAGGTGGTTATGGCATCGTCCATTGAACGGTTCCTGTGGACTGTTCACTTGCATCTTTTGCCATTTTCATACTTCTTGCATCTTCATTTTTATTGATTTTGTTTGAGTTTTGCCCTTAATAGCCACAGCCTTTTATGGTTCCTCCCCCAAGAAAGGCCTTTATGTGCATTTCTGTTATGTTTTAATGAGATATTAAAGAGATTTTCAAACTTTTTAAGCCAAAAATCCCTCTTTTAGGCCTGTGTAGGACAAAGCCAGCAAACAGAGTGTGTGATGGATGGCTGGGGATCTTTTCCGGACAGGACGCTCTGTTGAGGAGACCGGGGGAATGGACGTGTCGTCAACAACAGTACCTCCCCCGGGACACGAGAGGGCAGCTCCCCTGGTGTGTATCAGGGCCACAAGTTTGGAGCTTAGAAGCCCAACCCTGCTGGGGCCCGTGGCCACCACCAGGGAGCGCCTGGACAGCTTTGGAGCCTGGGCATACAGCACTTCTTCTGCCACACCCGGAAGTGCTGCCAGATGTTAATTACGAAGCACCTGGAGCACCTCAGGGAGCAGTATAAACGAGGCCGCCTCACTCCACTCGGAAAGCCGGAGTCGGGTGGCAGTGGACTGAGTTAGCAGGAGAGGAGTGGAGGTGGTAGAAGAAAAGAAGGACTGAACATTGTGGTGGTTTGTGCACTGTGTTTGTGCGCCAAATGAAGAATAAAAAGTGTGTGTTTTGGGACATTTGGTGTCCGCGTCTGTCTGTGTCCGGGTTCAAGTTCACAAGTGTTAGGATCAGGCTGCCTTAGGTGAGACCTTCTCTGGGCAGGTTAGGGAGGTCCCCAGCCTGTTTTATGGGTCTTTTTAGAGGCTTTACACCACTGAGTGCACTCAATACAATGACAATTTGTTTTTCTTTTACATAATATGTGGTTTGGAATTGTAATCCATTCTTATTCATCATGGTGCCTGAGAGTGGCGACATGTTAAATGTTGGATGGACT
The DNA here is from genome assembly GCF_900747795.2 of Erpetoichthys calabaricus. Lineage (NCBI taxonomy): Eukaryota > Metazoa > Chordata > Cladistia > Polypteriformes > Polypteridae > Erpetoichthys > Erpetoichthys calabaricus. The sequence goes on from NC_041395.2 coordinate 346,136,319, forward strand.
TGAAGGAAACACTTTAACTGTCCTCTGGAAAACACGAAAATATAACAACAAGTAGTACTACTACCATCACAGAAGAGCTGGGCTCTGAACTCGCTGGCACCCTGACTGGCCTGGCACCCTGATCTCTAACCTGATTTGTCAGTAACAACTGTACTGCCTTTTCGACTTGTCATTTCATCAACTCCATTTCACTGTTCACTTCAACTTGTCCCTTTGGTTTACATTTTATAAACTACTTTTTGTTTTTGATTCTTGTATTCCTGTGGTGGGCTGGCGCCCTGCCCGGGGTTTGCTTCCTGCCTCGAGCCCTGTGTTGGCAGGGATTGGCTCCGGCAGACCCCCGTCACCATGATGGATGGGTTCTTGTTTTCTATGTATGGCACTACCCATGGGTTCAAACATACAAGTGTGATCCAATGATCCTCATAGTGTGCACACACCATTTTTGGTATCTGCATCTCCCGAATCCTGTTTCCTGTCTTCAGCTAAGGTTTTACTGCCGTCATGGCTCCCGGCCAGAAGGCCTCTTCCCTGAGCCGAGGTTATCTTTGCCTCCCTTTCAAAGTAAACACTTCTCAGTAACAGGCTCTGCTTAGGACTGGCCGCCATTCAGGCACATTTGTAAAACTCGTCCCTCTGTCTGTAAGTAAATAGTCCATACTACCCGAGTGACCCTGGCTTCCAGTCGCTAGCCTAAATGTCGGCTTATGCTGAACCCTAAATCCCAACCATCCCTCTGGCCTTCTTCTCCATCAGTGAATTCTGTGACAGGGCTGACCCTTCATTTACGCCCTCATCTGGCAGAGTGAATGCCCACCAGCACAGAAGTGGACATTCTCACATTGGCACTGCTTTACATTCTAAGAGTGGCACCCTTTAACCCCGTAGCCCACTCCTGTCTCACTGACTGCTCTATTAATAATAATAATAATTCATTACATTTATATAACGCTTTTCTCAGTACTCAAAGCGGTATCCACACAGGGAGGAACCGGGAAGCGAACCCACAATCTTCCACAGTCTCCTTACTGCAAAGCAGCAGCACTACCACTGCGCCACCTATTGGCTCATCAATTATTAAAACATAAACCATAGTTACTGTATATAGCTCCTTACTGTGGGTGACAATGTCTTACTGTCAGATGTCACCCTCTGCTCCATGTCACACGTCACACAATGAACAGAACATCACCTCAGACAGGCATCATGCACAACTCAGGCCTGGGCACGGACACAGGAGCCCTCTATGTGGCGTTGTCTGTACCTTTGATTTCCCCGAGCAGTTCGCTTGTGTTGAGTCTTTCCATCTTCTCTTTCCAGTCTTTTGACAGCAGCTTTTCCATGCAAGTAGATTCTGCAAAGAAAGAAAGAAAGAAAGAAAGAAAGGGATCACTGTGAGAGCTCAACAGTTACCTGCTAATGATGATGAGGGTCTGACGCGGTGACACATAGGACCCCGGTGCCAATCTGACATGTCACCAACTGGCTATTTTATGATGGAATTCACTTGGATTGAAAAGCGGCAGCAAGTTTGACTTCTCTGTTTGTGATGCCTGGCAGTGGTGAGGCAGAGGAGACCTGTGTGCAGTGCGGCGGGTGGCCGGAACCCTTACCCAGCCAGGATGCCCAGTGTGTGGAAGGGCCGGAGGAGAGAGTATTATCAGGACAGTTTCTCCCCGGAGCTGACAGAGGGCAGCCCCCTTGGTTTGCCAGTGGGGTCAGGGGTCATGAGCATGGCAGCTCAACTCTGTTGGAACTCGAGGCCACCGCCAGGGGGCACATGGACCTTTCCAGGGCCTTATTTGGTGACGCTTCGGAGAAACTCGTTGGGCACCTGGAGTCCTTCTGGGTGACCTATAAATAGGGGCCAGAGTTGGGAGGAGAGAAGGAGTGGAGGGAGAAGGACTGGCAGCAAGAAGGGACTGTTGTGTTGGTGATTTGTAAATAAACCGGGTGTTCTGTTGAACCTGTGTCCTGCCCGTGTGTGTACGGGTTAGGGTGGCTGTAGGGCACCAGGTGGCATCACGGCAGGTAATCGTGGTCAGCGGTTGTTGGATTATGTCACAGGAGGGCGGCCTGGCTTAACCTGTCCTGGCAGGGAGTGATTATAATGGATGAACAGTGTAGAATGTAAAATGTAAAAATTTCTACCTGCCCCACCCTTTTAGGAAGCTGCCATTGAGAGCCCCTGCATTCTGACAGGGGTATGAGGCGCAAGAGGGTGCTCAACGAACGCAACTCCTAGGGTCATTGCAGGGGCCACCAGAGGGCGCTCAGGCCAGACAAACCCAGGGGTTTTGTAGGGCTGGGTTTGGATCAGAAGTGAACTCCAAAGTATTACCAGGACCACACTTGAAAGGGGCCACTGGCCATTGGTCCAGGACGCTTGGAGTTGGGAGGAACGGTCTTAGCAAAACTTCATCTGGTGGAAGAAAGAAAGAAAGAAAGAAAGAAAGAAAGAAAGAAAGAAAGAAAGAAAGAAAGAAAGAAAGAAAGAAAGAAAGAAAGAAAGAAAGAAAGAAAGAAAATGAAGGCAGGTGGGCTAGCCACCCTTCAAGGTGACACCCGTGGAGGGGACAGCAGGTTTGTTACCCCTGCACCCTTCTATGTCTATTTTTCCATTTTTGTAGAACCATAAACCTTCGGTTTACTAAAATTTGGATGTTTTTGGGTCATTCAGGAGATCCCCAGCAGGCTTAGCATGTCACTACTGAGTGACCCCCCCCCCACCTCGTCTTCTATGAAAGGCTCTATAAGAAGTGGACCACATACACAAGTGACAAGGCACGTCCTCTCTGAGCAGAGAGCCAAGAGTGAATGAAGCCGAGCTCTCATGGCGACTCGAGGTATGAACTTCAGCAAGATGGGCCATGACATGTGGCCCACCTACTCTGGTGGCATTTCTTCATACCTCTCCTTCCTGGGCACTTCACAGCTCAGTCACACTTCCTCAGTGCTCAAAGATCTCCATCTTTTTTCTCATTTGATTTGCTCTCCTTGTCACCCATCAGCCCAACCACGCAAACTCGGAAAAAGCCCGTAGATAAAAAGAAATGGAGGATTTCAAAGCACCAGCCCTTCATCTCATCGCTTGATCACAGAAGAGGCCGAGCAGATAAGCGAGCAGAGCACACTGAGTGCAAGGTAAAAGATGAAACAAGGAGCAGCGAGCAAAACAATTAACATTTGTCCGGCGGATCATTCATCAGCCGAGGAATGGCTGGAATCTGCCGCTCTGTGGCAAGATGGCTGATAAAGAGCATCACAGGCCGCCTCCTTGCGATCTCGGCACCAGCCCGAGGTCAGCCTGTTCCCATCAGGTCGAGGAAAGGCTGGAATACGAGAAGAGCAACTGATATATCCCCCGGCGGTTTTCAGGTAGAACAGGGGGACAACCACCTACTGATAAAAGACAAGAAGGCGTATCGTGAGCAAACATTGAAAAGAGGAACAAGCCTGCAGAGAGTGGATGCAATGCTAGGCAACTGAAAAGAAGGCAGCATCTGGTTGGCAGCGCACCACTCGCCTCTCCGCCCACCTGGACTCTCAAAACCTCTGCCAGGAAGGCGTTCATACCCAGCCAATCAGAACATGACGACACTCGGATCCACTACGCTCGCTTGTGTAGTTCTACCTCTCAAAATGCCAAACTCAAAACTCCTAAATCCATGACAAAGACCATTGGGCCACAGAAACTCACCACACCAAAGAAACCAGAGGAGGCCATCAAGCTCAACGTCTGGTTACAGGTAGTTACACTGTTGAGTGTGCCTGTTGTTGAAGGACACGTACGTCTCCAAGGGTTCCTTTGAGAGATGGCACTGAAGTAGGGGACAAAACTAGGAGATTCAACATAAGCACTAATTACAGAGAAAGATATTAATCAGACGTCGTGGGCACAAACGAGGGTCAAAAAGCCCAAAAGAAACCTACAACTGCTAATGCCAACCTGGAAAATAAGCCAGTTATTCTACTCAAATCAGGACTCCATTATCCACACATTTAGAGTGTTACAAAGGCGACAGTGAGGTCCCATGGCACGAATCAGCAGCACTATACTGATAAACCTAAAATGGTGGCAAAATGAAAAGCTGGACATCAAAAACAGAATCTGTATGCCGTAAAACTACAAATGCACATTGTCACAAGAACGGGTTTGGGGCAGCCACCCGTATAATATAACTGGCTGATAGTCCAAAACAGAACTGCAATATATAGACAAAATGGCGGCTTTAAAGGCCAGTGTATAAAGTGATGTCATCCGAGGCGAAACCGGAAGTGACATCATCAGAGGTGCAGAATGGAATCAGAAGGGTCTGCAAGGGATCGGAAAGGACAGTTAGTGCAACCTGCCGCCCCCTGGTTGGACGTGGAATCGCCATTATTCAGACCCTTTAGTGTGTGACAACATATAGAATGCGTCTATTATTAAGCTTGTCTGCTTATATAGCGCCCTTCATATCTATCATTTATCCCTTTGACTCCAGCACTTCTACTTCCTGAGATACCTAAGGTGCAGCCTGCACTCCTCCATCTGTTCTCATAGATGTCTACAGGTGTACAGAGCAGTCCGTCCTCACTGGCCCATCACATCCTGGTATGGCACCCGCTCAGTCCAGGGCCGTGGGGCACCATAGATGGTATTGAAGGTGGCACAAAATAAGACCGGCACCCAGCTGCCATCTGTTTAAGACATACACAAGGTTTGCTGGAGTAGAAAGACAAACAGGATAATTAAAGATGTCGGCTTTTCATACTCGTCTCTGGTGACAACTGGCACTCACGGGGACGACTTCAATCCACTGATATATTTATGTACAGTATACAGCGAATGTATAAATATACTCTGCAAATCATGACACCCCTGGATAGTGCTGGATAAGCGCTTATAATTATGGATGAAGGGATGGAGAGACAGAGAGAGTGAGAACAGATATAAGCAAAAATACACAGTGCGGTGAAAAAGTATTTGCCCCCTTCCTGATTTGTGCTCTTTTTGCTTCTTCTTAACTGTTTCTGATCTCCAGACAAAACTCTATATACCGTATATACTCGCATATAAGTCGGGTCTTGAAACCCGAAAAATCAATCATAAAATCAGACCCCGACTTATACGCCCGCTCAAAAATTTTTTTTGTTTTTCCATCTTCTTGCCTCCTCCAATCTCGCACCAGTTTCTCAGACGCACTGAATTTTGTTGCAGAAGCGCAGTTACCGATTTCTTTGGCCACTTCAATGACTTTTAATTTAAAACCAGCTTCATATTTTCTTCTGATCGAATGCTCCATCATCGATAAGGGATGCTCTTACGATAAAGGTGTATGAGATACAAAAAACACAAAACAGTGCCAACATTGCTTTGGAATAGTTTGGGTATCACCGTGTGGTCACGGTGGCACAATAGAGAGACAGAGTGAGAGGTGAGGAGCACCCGCTGATACAGCGCATTGCCACACCCACATAGAAATAAAAAGCCAGTGTGCTCCGTGGTGACTCTCTCAGGTGGGTCGTTAACAAATCATAATCTCTTGGACCAATAGCGTGAGTTTTCCGCATTCGACTTATACAACCAACATTATAAAATACTGGAAATTATACGATAAAATCAAGTCCCGACTAATCCGTGGGAGAAATTAAACGCGAGTATATACGGTATATAAAATCCAATGTCTGTCTGTCTGTCCGCTTTTTACTTAACGGATTTAGATCGTGTGTTTTTCTGTAATTTTCGTGAACGTTCCGGTTGATTTTGCAACTCTTCTCATTGCATTAAGTATCAGAGTTCGGCTGCGGTGCCGATTTATTTGTGTGCATCTGAGACAGACGCAGCTGGCCGTTGGGGGCGGGGCCATTATCACTCACACGCCAGTCTCGGGGCAGGTACCTGACCTCCACTTAGCGAGCAAACGAGAGAACTACTTAACGGATTTAGATTGGGTTTTTTTCTAGAATTTTCTTGAACATTCCGGTTGATTTTGCGACTTTCTCATATCATAGTTCACTTGCAGGAGCGATTTATTCATGCAAATCTGAGAGAGAGGCTGTGGGCCAAAGGGAGCGGGAGGCGGGTGGGGTCCTCCTCACTCACACACCAGCCTCCTTTTGAGTCACTCTACCTCACGCCACGTGTTGGAGCGTGCATGGTCTCCGCTTAGCTAGTGATACCCGCTTGTTCGTCTAGAGATTGTTAAGGAGTAACGATTGGCGTTTTTGATACAGAAATCAGAGCTACGTGTGCTTTAGAGGTGTGTAGCTGCTCATTGGCAGAGATATCAGATACAGTGCCAACGTCTGACCTTCCACTTGGCCAGAATTACCTTGCCAGCTTTTATATTTTTGCCGAAGACACCACAGCTACATTCTCGCCCTCTGATAGCAAAGCCAAAAGTATTGTATATCAGGAGGCCCTTGGATATATGAAAGCTATCGATACAAATTCTTCCCAATACAAATTATGACTTTTTAAAAATTTTTTTAATTGATTTTTAAAGTTTGTCCCGTTTCACTACTATGTGGGCAGAGCCGTTGGGGACAGCTAGTTCAGTATAAAGGAAAAAGTAGCCTGAGCAAACACAAAATGCAGTTTTAAATGATCATTTGATTTATTGAAGGAAAAAAGTTGACCAATATAAATAGCGCCAATGTGAAAAAGTAATTGCCCCCTCCCCATAAACTTAACACTTAGTTGTGCCACCTTTAGCAGCAACAACTCCAATCAGGTAACAGGAGATCAGTCTTTGGCATTGCTATGAAGAAATGTTGGCCCAGTCTGCTCTACAGAACGGCTTTCTTTCAGCCACACTGCCGAAATTTCAACAAGGAACCGTCCATTTACTTCCCACAAAAACATCTCATTGGCTGTTTAAGTCAGAACTTTGGCAAGGGTGCTCCAAAACTGTCATTTTGTGTTTCATCCACTCAGAGGTGGACCTGCTCTTGCGCTTCAGATCCTCGTTCTGCTGCACAACCCCATTGCACTCAAGTTTTAAGATGACTGGACATTTTCCTTTCTGGTTGACAGATGAATTTATGCTTCCCTCAATCATGACAAGTTGCTCAGATGCCCCCTGAAGCAGCAAAGCGTCCCCACACCATCGCTCTACCACCACCATATTTCACAATGTTCTTTGTGTGGAAAGCTGTGCTTCATGCCAGACCCACGTCTTCCAAAATGTTCCACTGTTGACTCCTCAGTCCACAGAACGTGGTTTTGGGGGTAGTCGAGGTGCTTGTTGGTAGATGTTAGATGAGCCTGTATGTTCCTCATGTTCAGCAGTGGTTTCCACCTTGCAGCTCTCCCACGTGTGATGGTGGAATCCCGAACACTAACATTAACTGAGCTGAGAGAGCCCTGAACTTCCCTCGATGTTCGGCGGGTTCTTCTGTGACTTCCCAGTTCAGATTTCCATGTGTTGTTGTGGTCATGTTGCTAGGCCAGCCAATCCTGGACAAATTTATCAAGTTCTCTCCATTTGAAGGTCGGTTCACTGGAGTCCGAGGGTTTTAGAGGCTGCTCCATGAACCTTTCTTGACTGATTTATCTCTGTAACTTTCTTCCTGGGGTCTTCTGGAATTTCTTTTGATTGAGGCCTGGTGTGCTGCTTGTTGAGACCTTTTAGCAAACTTCACACCGCTGGAAAGGTCCTGCTGAATTGATGGAGCTGGTGGAAAATCAAGCCCGAGTTTGTCAGGTCTCATTTCACTTGTTATCATTTCAGTTGACTGAGCGACTAGGAGGGCAATTTACATCTTCACATGGGCGATATAATTGTTATGCTAATATTTTACTTTCAATAAATCAAATAAGCACATAAAACTGTACAATGTGTTTACTCAGGTCTTCTTTTGCTTTATACTAAATTGGGAGATCAGAAACAATGAAGGGTTACAAAGGAGCAATAAAGGCAACCAGGAAGGGGGCAAATACATTTTCACGGCACTGCATATACACAGCATTTTGTATACTGTGTATGGTTGGTGTGTTTGCGTGTGTGTGTGTGTGTGTGTGTGTGCGCCTTCTGTTGGTACTTAAGTATTGCTGACATGCAAGTGGGGATTTCCTTGTGCTGAGGACACGTGACAATAAGTGAACTGGCACCTCAAACAGACACCTACTGGGCTCAACCTCACCGTCCCTTCATTTCCATGTAAAGCTTGGAATTCCTTTTTCCTTGGTAAACAGCCAGCCCCCAAACCCCCACCCTCACCCCTTGAGTGCTGAAAGGGACTGCTAGAGCTTTGGAACTGACCACCTTTGACACTGCACTTCTAGTCTGTGACATCTACAAGAGTGTTGGGCGGTGCACTGGTACTGAAGAATGACTGACAAACTATATGATTTAAAATGGTTCTGTGCCAGCATTAGGCTAACATTGGTACTGGAAGTAAATGCTTGAGACCGGACACCTCGCACGCAGACCCCCAGCTCCTACCCACCCGCTTCTCATTATAATATCCTCATTATGATACATCTATGTAAGCGCGCTAGATGGTGGGGACAGTGTGGCAGATGGATGACCTCAGACCCCCAAATAAGAGGAGTATGGTGGAACAGGGCTACTTGGGGGGACAAAACAGCTAGGAGTTGGGAAACTCAGTTACCCGTTACCTGCTTCAATTTGGTTTTGCTGCTGGCACTGAGGTGTGAAAACTGCTAGCGGGACCAAGGACCAAATCTGAGTATCAATCCAACACTACTGTGGGATTTCATCCATTGCCTTGTCCCACACCGTGCCTGTCTATGCAAGAGGCTGAGCTCAAGAAGAAAAATGCGCCCAATGCAAAGGAAAACCACAATCCTCAGAAGACGGAGGACAAGCCCTTGTGACATGTGCAGACGACAGGGACATTCTTACTAGTGTGGCCGACCAAAATGCCACAAGTCACTTCTCTCTGCCACCATAATAAAAAAAGAGTACATTAAATGTGGAGGGTTAGATGGGAACGATAGATAGATAGATAGATAGATAGATAGATAGATAGATAGATAGATAGATAGATAGATAGATAGATAGATAGATAGATAGATAGATAGAAAGATATGAAAGACACTATATGACAGATAGATAGATAGATAGATAGATAGATAGATAGATAGATAGATAGATAGATAGATAGATAGATAGATAGATAGATAGATGTGAAAGGCACTATATGACAGATAGATAGATAGATAGATAGATAGATAGATAGATAGATAGATAGATAGATAGATAGATAGATAGATAGATAGATAGATAGATAGATAGACATGAAAGGCACTATACATAGAGAGACAAGAGGTAATATAGAAGAGACAAAGAAAAGGCATAAAGGAACAGCTGGACACCAAGAGTTCCACGTGTCTCCTGTATAGCGCCTTTCACTCTGTAGCTCTTCATTGTGCAGTGCTTTTCATACTTGCCTCTCCCTAGTATAGCGCCTTTCCTATCTGTCGGCCTCTCGGTGGTACAGGTGGCTATGGCAGACATTGAAGTAGCTGTGAATGGTGCTATGAGGACTGCAGACAGACTGACGGGGCACCTGCTGGTGTGTGTGTGTGTGTGTTCGTTCGTGTGCGTCTTTCTCTTCTCCATGAAGGACACGCCCCTTACAAAAAAATGTAAAATAAATTAAAAAAGAAGGCAGCGAGTGCCAAGCAGGCTTTCAAAAAGAGGATCGGGTGGGCTGCGGAGAGGCGCTCGAAGCCGCGAGGTGTCCGTATTTTTGAAGTGCCTTCAAACGCTCCGGGCTCGCGCGTCTCCTGTGAGGTTTCCCTTCTCAAGGTGCCGAGGATGCCAGTGGCTGATCAAACGCTCTGTGAGGACTCCTGGCCAGAAGCGAAAGGGAAAACAAACTGGAGCGAAAGGCCCGGCCAGGCACTGAGCTCCAGGACTGTAGCCCCCCCTCCCTACCCCCGCACCCCCACCTGGGGTGAGGGCTGAAGCCAGAGGAGCCAAAAATGAAGTTCAAGAACTGAACGGGCGGGCCGGGTGGGGCACATCACAACATGTAGCACATGGGCTGACGGGAAGTAAAAGAAAGGAACTCAAATGCTTTCCTCGTTTGATAAGTGGCACCCTTGGGAGAACAGCAAAGTGGATCACTGGGCCTCGGGGTGGTCAGCTATGGCCCATCTCTTTAGGGTGGGGGCGAGGGGGGCTCATCTAAACATCAGCGCAGATGCTCTGTGAGATGGGGCCGGTTTGCTCGAGCACTTGATCATTATGGAATGCGCCAACTGTTTGAGATAATCCCGTGCCAGCTTCACGTCTGCTCCGCACTCCCCTCAGGGAGTGGTCAGTCTCTGCCCTGCTCCTAATTTTTCTTTCATTTTTTTTTCTTTGCACTCCTCCATATTTTTGCAAAGAGAGGAAAAATGCATTGTGTGCCAAGCAATGTGAGGGAAACGTTCCGTTCTGAAGCGAAACAAAGCCTTCCCTCAATTAACCCTCTGGCTCCTGACCAGCTTGAGAAGATCAACTCATCCATCCATCCGCTTGTCAATGAGCATGTAAAGGGCACGGCAACCAAATGGGCATATTTTGGGCATCTTTCTCCGAGTGCCACCCTCTCCTTTTCAGCCGGCCCATTTCGGATCAAAGCCGAGCCTACGATGAGCTCTCCACAGCACTGAGGCCAAATCCCGATGGGCAGTGAATGGCAGGCTCACTGTGTATAAGAATGACCCTTAGAGACTCAGTGCCCAGTGCTTTCATGCCAACAGCCCTCAGAAGTGACAGATCTGTGGAGGGGAAGCCTACCGCATCACCTCTTGATGCCCGTCCAGCACACGACGCCAACAGGGATAACGTGCAGGACTGTGAAACAACAAAAGGAATGCAGGAGGAACTTGGAATGGAAATTAAAAAGGGGCTTTCATCTTTTATTTAGATTCTCCCAAGGTCTCCCCTCCTGGAGGACACTGGCATGGATGCACGCTGGCACAGTCGTCCAGATCAATAGGAGAACAAAACAAAGTGGAATTGGAGAGTTTGAGAAGTAACCAAAGAGAAACGTATGAAAGATGGCATCTGCTGACAGAACTGATGACATGGTCATCTGGCAACAGCTGGAAACCTAGGGCATCTCAGAGGTCACACGTGGCTGGTTACGGCATAAAGTTGGGCACAGAAGAGGAGTTGGATACAAGTGGACACCACGCAAAATGGTCATCCGGTGACAGCCTCAGCCACCACACAAAGGAGAAATGGGTAGAGATGCCACTGGAGCCCTCAGTCACAGGAGAAAATGGGCATCTCAGAAGCAGCAGGAAGGGGGGGGGTGGGTTCAGAGGTGGATGGTCATGGCACCACAGGAGCTGGATACAACTGGAGAAGAGGATGCCATGCAAAACAGTCATCTGGTGACAGCAGGGCAGCGCTGCAATTGATGACTTCAGTCACATTGGGCAATGGGCATTGTGGCAGCCACAGGCAACGTTTCATGGCACAAGGTGTAGGCATACAAGAGGACCTGAATACTCCACTGACTTTCTCCATGTTATAACCCACATATGCAGTTCAGAGTTAATGAATATGTTGGCAGGCAGAAGACCAACGTGCCCATTCCATCACAGGCCACACTAACACTGGGCCAATTTCAAGACATTAACACCACCAATTTGAAAACAGGGTGGCACAAAGCATGCGGGCAAGCTGCTGACTAGAGTGCCAAGCTGCTGACTACAGTGTCTCCTCCCAACATGTTAGGGACTGGCATTAGGAGGTCTGGGAACTAAACTGGACCCATTGAAGTGTACTGGTGAAACCACACACCCCACAGCGCAGTGCCAAGTGATGCTGACAAAGAAATGGGCAGGTGCAAAAAATGGGGGAATGGGCTTACGCTGTCAACAGTAGTGAGAAGTTCTTTGGCCACTTCCAGGTAATCTGAGCTCTCAGGGGTGACCAGCCTGACCAGGGTGACATGGCATGTGTTAGCTACGGCACCTGGCTGCATGGACAGCAGATGTTACAGAAAGGTACTGCAGTCAGGCGGGTCGTCGCTGTCCCCCTCCAGCTTGGCACTCAGGGCAATCATCAAGGAATGTCAGTGCTCAGTGGCCCTCCACTCTTAGAGAGGGCTGGGAAGGAAAGGAAGGAGCACTGGCACCAAGACTGGCACCTTTACACCTGCTCATTGTTCTCAGAATCTTTCAAATACTCTGAACAAAGACTCAATGGAGGCTGCCGGCTGTCTGTCCAATCCATGTGTCTGTTAGAGAGAGCGCCTTTCATATCCATCTACCGGTTATGTGCTGATTTCATAGCCGTCATATCTACGCATCTAAGAGTGCCCTCCATACTGCTCTGTTATATGGCACCTTGTAAATCTATCATATAGTGCCTTTCATAGCCAGCTATCATATAGTGCCTGTATATATCTATCTATATACATACATACTAGGGGGCTCCACCCCCTGCTCACTTCGCTCGCCAACCCCCGGGTTTGGTTAACCTGATAAACAATTTAAAGAGATTGTTATTTTCATGGGAATTGTTACATATGCGTCATTTTCACTTTTACTTTAAAACGTCAGTTAAAACGATATTTGGAATTAACTTTTCGTCAAGATTGCATTGAATTTTGATTCCGTGTTTGGAGTTTCATTGTGACAACGCAACATATAACTGCCCGTGAGTGAATATCGTTTCTTTCTCTCTAATAAATAAAATGACTTTTTTGAATGTTTGTCCCTGTGATTTGTTAATTGTCTTTGCAAAAGCTATTCTGACGGGAAACTGTAAACGTTTTAATATGAATGGCGTATCGACATCTCCTTTGGTGTCTCATGTTATCCCTGAAGATGGACTACATTACCTTTCTAGTCGCTTGTTAAAATTTTACATGTCAGAATTGTTCGTCCAATTTTCAATACACCTAATCTCGTCTTATCGCATCGCCCATCACTCAGACATCAACTACGCAATCACATTACGATACGTCCTTCTATCAACAGTAATTTGTCCAATGGAAGACCAGGCGGTGTTAATGGTTCTTCATGATATTGTAAGTTGATGTTTTCATCTTCCTCACCATCACCACCAACTGTTTCAGCAGAGTCTATTGATACGCATTTAACCAATCTGCCGTGTAACCGATCGACAATTTTCACGTTAATTCATTTGACTTCATGGTTTCTCGCTGCCATATTTAGATGAATGGGTGATTCTAAACTGGATCTTCGTAAATGTGTGTGTGTTGATAAGTAAGCCCTTTAATGGATTGGTGTCTGTCCAGGTTAAGTGCCAGAATGCACCTGATGACCGTGGTCTTGTTTGAAAATAGTCGTAAGAATGGCGCGACTTGAAAGAATCTCATGGTAAACATCTCCGTCTCACAGGATTTCCTTCCAAAAAGTCTCTTCAAAAAGTCACGTCTCGTCGCAGGATTTGTTTATTATAATACAGAGATACATATATATATAACATTGTTTTTTATCAATATGCTGCTGCTGGAGTATGTGAATTTCTCCTTGGGATTTATAAAGTATCTATCTATCTATCTATCTATCTATCTATCTATCTATCTATCTATCTATCTATCTATCTATCTATCTATCTATCTATCTATCTATCTATCTATCTATCTATCGTGCCTTTCACTCTATCATATAGTGCCTTTCCTATCTATTTATTATATGGCACCTTTCATATCTATCTATCTATCTATCTATCTATCTATCTATCTATCTATCTATCTATCTATCTATCTATCTATCTATCTATCTATCTATCTATCTATCTATCTATCTATCTATCTATCTATCGTGCCTTTCACTCTATCATATAGTGCCTTTCCTATCTACTTATTATATGGCACCTTTCATATCTATCTATCTATCTATCTATCTATCTATCTATCTATCTATCTATCTATCTATCTATCTATCTATCTATCTATCTATATACAGTATATTGCATAGATATTCATTTTTCTCTCTTTCTCTCTCTCTCTCACTCTGTATATAATATTATTATTATTATTATTATTATAATATAAAGCATCTTTCACAAACCCAAGGTCGCTTTACATAGAGAGAGAAAAAAAAATATATATATATACAGTTAGGCCCATAAATATTTGGACAGAGACAACTTTTTTCTAATTTTGGTTCTGTACATCACCACAACGAATTTGAAATGAAACAACTCCGATGCAGTTGAAGTGCAGACTTTCAGCTTTAATTCAGTGGGGTGAACAAAACGATTGCATAAAAATGTGAGGCCACTAAAGCATTTTTTGAACACAATTCCTTCATTTCAGGGGCTCAAAAGTAATTGGACAAATTAAATAACTGGAAATCAAATGTTCATTTCTAATACTTGGTTGAAAACCCTTTGCTGGCAATGACAGCCTGAAGTCTTGAGCTCATGGACATCACCAGATGTTGGGTTTCCTCCTTTTTAATGCTCTGCCAGGCCTTTACTTTCAGTTGCTGTTTGTTTGTGGGCCTTTCTGTCTGAAGTTTAGTCTTCAACAAGTGAAATGTCTGCTCAGTTGGGTTAAGATCAGGTGACTGACTTGGCCATTCAAGAATTTTCCACTTCTTTGCTTTAATAAACTCCTGGGTTGCTTTGGCTGTATGTTTTGGGTCATTGTCCATCTGTATCATGAATCAATTTGACTGCTGTATTTAGCTGGATTTGAGCAGACAGTATGTCTCTGAACACCTCAGAATTCTGTCCTGTGTCACATCATCACTAAACACTAGTGTCCCAGTGCCACTGGCAGCCATCACACTGCCTCCCTCCACTGTGTTTTACAGATGATGTGCTATGTTTTGGATAATGAGCTGTTCCACACCTTCTCCATACTTTTTTCTTGCCATCATTCTTGTAGAGGTTGATCTTGGTTTCACCTGTCCAAAGAATGTTTTTCCAGAACTGTGCTGGCTTTTTTAGATGTTCTTTAGCAAAGTCCAATCTCGCCTTTATATTCTTGAGGCGTATGAGTGGCTTGCACCTTGCAGTGAACCCTCTGGATTTACTTTCATGCAGTCTTCTCTTTATGGTAGACTTGGATATCAATACGCCCGCCTACCCCCTGGAGAGTGTTGTTCACTTGGTTGGCTGTTGTGAAGGGGTTTCTCTACACCATGGAAATGATTCTGTGATCATCCACCACTGTTGTCTTCTGTGGATGTCCAGGTCTTTTTGCGTTGCTGAGTTCACCAGTGCTTGCTTTCTTTCTCACTATGTACCAAACTGGAGATTTTGCCACTCATAATATTAGAGCAATTTCTTAGATGGGTTTTTTCTGTTTTCGCAGCTTAAGGATGGCTTCTTTCACTTGCATGGAGAGCTCCTTTGACCACATGTTGTCTGTTCACAGCAAAATCTTCCACATGTGAGCACCACACCTCAAATCAACTCCAGGCCTTTTATCTGCTTAATTGATAAGGACATAACGACGGACTTGACCACACCTGCCCATGAAATAACCTTTGAGTCAATTGTCCAATTACTTTGGAGCCCCTGAAATGAAGAAGGGATTGTGTTCAAAAAATGCTTTAGTTGCCTCACATTTTTATGCAATCGTTTTGTTCACCCCACTGAATTAAAGCTGAAAGTCTGCACTTCAACTGCATCGGAGTTGTTTCAATTAAAATTCATTGTGGTGATGTACAGAACTGAAATGAGAAAAAAGTGGTCTCTGTCCAAATATTTATGGACCTAACTGTATATATATATATATATATATATATATATATAATAATAATAATAATAATAATAATAATTCATTACATTTATATATACTGTATATCCATTCAATAAAACCTTTCGTAATTATCATATAGTGCCTTTCTTGTCTCTCTATCTATGTTAAAGTGCTTTCCACAACTAGCATATACTTTTTTATCCTGTAAAGCCTTTCATATCAATCATATCACGATTTTTATATGTAGGTACGTTATAGTGCCTTTTAATTGATAGCTATCCTATAATGCCTTTTATGTTCATTATATAATTCCTAAAGTCTAACTTCCTATCTAGAGCATATCATGCAACAATTGTGCAATGTGTCTCCTATAAATTCCTATTATACAGGCCCACCTGTGAAGTCATCATATAGTGTCTTTCATAACTATTACACAGCACTTCCATTTTGAACAATGTCTAGTATAGAATGCCTTCCATACTGATTAGTGTACCCATCACAGAGTGTTTTTCATATTCATCCATCTTCGATACAGCTCCTTTCATATCAATATACAGTATGTACGTAGGTATTATATACAGCACCTGCTGTATTCATCAGTCTGTTATATAGTGCCTTTCATATCTATCTATTATATAACCATTTTAATTTATCCTCATATCTATAGTATACAGTATACTAGAGCCACACAGTGCCCTTTATCTAGAGAATGTCTTTAATATAGTGCCTTTCATACCTACCTGCTATAGTGCCTTTCACATCTATTATATAATGCCTTTTATCTAGGTACAGTCGATAGTGCTATAACTATACTTTCATACCTATCAGCGTATCCATTATATAGTGCCTTTCATATCTCTCTGTTACATACTGCCTTTTGTTTATCTTAATATTTCCAGCATACAGTGCTATAATGCTTTACACAGCACTGCCACACAGCAAGGATGCGGGATATGAACCCATGATCTCCTTACTGTGAAGCAGCAGCACTACCACTGCGCCACCAGCCACACTGTGCCCTTTAGCTGCAGGATGTCTTTAATATGGTGCCCCTCATACCTACCTCATACAGTGCCTTTCATGTCCATTATTTATTGCCTATTATCAGGAGTAATAGATTGTGCTATATCCATACACTCCCCCTCCACCACTCCCTTCCATGATATGTCCTTGTCTATCCATTATATAGTGCCTTTCATCTACCTACCCACTAGTGAACACCTCCCACATCTGTCTGTATTTATTTATTATATAGCACCTTTCATGTCCATTTATGTATCTACTGATCCGGGCTAAGGAGTTATGTGCCAATACAAAGCAGCTGCTGGTCCATGCCCGCATCCTGAGATGCCCCAATTAATGCCAATGGTGCTCCTTCCTAAAGTCAGAATACAGTTGGCAGTAGGGCATGCACTGCTAATGCCGCTCTGCATGGCACATGAAAGTCGAAAAAGGTGGCCACTCCCTGCATGTAATCACATCCAATTAAATTCAATTGAAATAACTGGGAGAACATTAAGCAGGATAACATTTAGATCTGCAGTGCGTCGACTTGCGCTCTTAACTGGCAGGCGAAATTGGCGTACAGCTGGGAAATCAGCCAGAAGAAAAGATTAGAAGAAAAGTGCCAGGCTTTGTTCAAGGGAAACTCGTCGGTGCCAGCAGAGGAGAGCATGCTGTGGCCGGTGCGGTGCTCCAGCAGAACCAAGGCCATCTTTGACGGGCAGCAGGTCGACAACGAAAGGAGCGCCCAGAGACGTGCGCTCCTCTGCTCTGGCCGTGAATACGTCTATCACGTCGGCCGTGCAGCTGCCGCCTGCGCTCTGGTGCTGCTCCACTTCCTCCAACAATGAGTGGCACCCACAGGGAAAGCCTCGGGGTATTGTATGCCTTCTAGACATGGCACTTTCTCCCCTTTAACATAATGGCACTTAAACCGAACCACCAAGGCATGTCAAGGACCAGCAGCACCCTCTGAAATGTCACACCTGTCACTTCCATCACTTTTTATAGCGACTTTTGAGGGCAGGTCCAAATGAACTGCTGTGCCTGGCAACCTAAAATGCACAAAAGCAGGTAAAGAAGAAAAACAACAGCACATCAGAGCAGAGCAACTCATGAGGGACGGCGGGCAAAAAGCGAAATCCACCAAGGCCCTGAGTCATCTGAAATGAGAAGCAGTCGCCGAGTCGGTCATCACTCTTCACCGGGTGGGTCCCCTGATCCTTGGCACAATTACGTCAGAAGAATTTCATATTCCACTCGGTCTGTATGAGTCACACCACCCAGTCTGCTAAGAAAATAGCTTAAAGTGACATCTGATGGGCAGAGGGTCTCTGATATGGACACTAGTGCTGGACACCTGCACAAGTGTGAGACGTGACATCTACAGGGCAGGTGACCCTCTGCACAGAGTGGCACTGTGTGGCACCGTACCCGCAAAACTGAGTGTGGGCTACAGTGCTGCTGATCCTGCACTGTAGGTCAGTTTACCACTCTGTCTAGAGTAGCCATTAATTATATAGCGCCTTTCAAATCTGACTGTGTAGTGCCTTTCATCTGTCTTCAGACTTATCTAACACCTTTTATATCCATGAATTCTAGAAAACCTTTTGAAAGGAGACATGAAAGGTGCTACAAAATATGAAGATAGAAAGGGGTAAAAAGGTGGTAAGCAACTGATACATAGGAAAGGTATGATAGACAGTTAGCTAGATAGACAATGAAAGGCGCTATAAAATATACTAGACACATAACAAAAAAAGCCACAGCATAATAGATCTAAAGATATAGATCAAGAATGAAAGGCACTATAAACAGACATAGTGAAGGGCATTATACCACAGATAGATAGATAGATAGATAGATAGATAGATAGATAGATAGATAGATAGATAGATAGATAGATAGATAGATAGATAGATAGATAGATAGATAGATAGATAGATAGATATTAATTTTAGTGTAGTTGGCAGGATAAGCGATAGATAGATAGATAGATAGATAGATAGATAGATAGATAGATAGATAGATAGATAGATAGATAGATAGATAGATATTAATTTTAGTGTAGTTGGCAGGATAAGCGATAGATAGATAGATAGATAGATAGATAGATAGATAGATAGATAGATAGATAGATAGATAGATAGATAGATAGATGAAATGCACTATATAATAGAGATAGATAGATAGATAGATAGATAGATAGATAGATAGATAGATAGATAGATAGATAGATAGATAGATAGATAGATAGATAGATATTAATTTTAGCATAGATGGCAGAATAAGAGATAGATAGATAGATAGATAGATAGATAGATAGATAGATAGATAGATAGATAGATAGATAGATATTAATTTTAGCGTAGTTGGCAGGATAAACGATAGATAGATAGATAGATAGATAGATAGATAGATAGATAGATAGATAGATAGATAGATAGATAGATAGATATTAATTTTAGCGAAGTTGGCAGAATAAGCGATAGATAGATAGATAGATAGATAGATAGATAGATAGATAGATAGATAGATAGATAGATAGATAGATAGATAGATAGATAGATAGATAGATAGATATTAATTTTAGCGTAGTTGGCAGGATAAGCGATAGATAGATAGATAGATAGATAGATAGATAGATAGATAGATAGATAGATAGATAGATATTAATTTTAGTGAAGTTGGCAGAATAAGAGATAGATAGATAGATAGATAGATAGATAGATAGATAGATAGATAGATAGATAGATAGATAGATAGATAGATAGATAGATAGATAGATATTAATTTTAGCATAGTTGGCAGGATAAGCGATAGATAGATAGATAGATAGATAGATAGATAGATAGATAGATAGATAGATAGATAGATAGATAGATAGATAGATAGATAGATATTAATTTTAGTGTAGTTGGCAGGATAAGCGATAGATAGATAGATAGATAGATAGATAGATAGATAGATAGATAGATAGATAGATAGATAGATAGATAGATAGATAGATAGATAGATGAAAGGAACTGTATAACAGGTAAAGATATAGACCATGAATGAAAGGCACTATATAATATATAGACAGAGAGATATTAAAGACTCAATACAATAAATAGTGACAGACAATTTAAAATAGGCAGATATGAGAGGCACTGTACAATGGCTGGCTATATAATGAATGGTACTATAAATACATAGACAGATATGAAAGGCACTATATCATTGACAGACAGTTAGTACCCTTGGTATCTGTCTGTCATATTTTGCCCTTTCTGAGTCTCTTCTATATTGCCTCCTCCCCTGTCTGTCTCTTATATAGCGCCTTTCACATATATATAATCTCAGATGACCACAGCTCTGAAGTGACCAAGGAGAAGCATGCTGATCTGCGTAAGGCATAATGAATCAAATGTCAAGGGTGACCCATCTAAAATGTGCAGTTTGATGCCCAGCTAACACAAAGGAACTGCGGCTCCCGACAGTGTAAGTGGGAATGCATTGATGAGCAGGTGGCACTACCAACAAGATGACTTGTGATATTCGTCTGTCCCACTCCGTATGCCCACCGGGCACATGAGAAGCCATTCTTGTTATAAATACACAGTCACGGTGGGACAGAGCCTGGTGTGGTGTTTCAAACCCTGACACCTTGTTACCTCGTCTCTGTGTACCCAGTGCCACACATACTGCCCCAGGACTCTTGCTTTATGCCCATAACTGCTGGGTACACTGAAATGCAAGCCTTTTCTTCTAGAAAAATGGACCAAACAGGAGATGCAGCAGAACACGAGGCGTCCAAATAATTAACACATTGCGCTGCATGAATATTTTAATCACGGAATGTATAATGCCTTAAACGGTCTTAAAACATAAAAAAAAAAAAAAAAAAAAAAAAGCGAGAGGGAGAGAGGAGAGGAAAACGAAAAAGGAAGAGAAAATGAGTTTTGTCATTCCAGCGGTAGTTACAAAAACAACAGACATTCAATATGCCAAGTGTTCCTGAAGCCTTCATAATCATAGCCTTATTGAAGAGAGGACAAAAACGGGCCTAATTGCATGGGAGCAATCTAAATGTAATAGGTTATACACCCAGGCAAGACGGCACAATACAACAAAAACAACATGCGCTGTGTACAACGCAACGTCAGCTCTCATTTTCAAGCAATTACCTTCTTTCTTGTCAACAGTTTTAATAACCTCCATCATTTCTGAAAGACTTTTGCTTCAGTTAAATAATTTTCAGCTCTTTAATATGCAAATGCGCTTGTTCATATGCATGGGTGAAGTGCTACAGCTACTTGAAATGTGTCAGTACATTGTAGAGCACCTGCACCTCGGGAAAGCTTGATTTAATTGACACCTAATACTATTCATTATTCCACTTAGTGAGCAGTTCCTGTTAGTCACCTGTAGGTTCTCCTATAGGCAAGGGTTCAGCCCACCTAGAGGAGCTCGAGGCAGCAGCTATAAATAGAGGAGCTATATTTAATATGCGCCATAGGCGCTGCGAGGTAAATGAGCGTGAGATCCGTCAAAGCATGTTTAAAGGGAGCAACTCGCTCCTGACTTACGGGGGCACGGGCCCGGGGCCGGAGAGGGGCTAACATTTGCCATTTAAAAAGGGGAGGGGGGGCACTGCCAAGTGGGGCAAAGCTCGTTCACCCCATTAATCTGTCTGACCATAGAAAGTGTCCTAAAGGTGCTGTTTTGAAGTAGAAGGTCTTAACTACAGGGGTGCAGGCCCACGTCCCGTGAGGGGACAACACTTAAAGAGACCAGATCTCTAACCACAGCTCTAACCCCACCATTTAAAGAGGGGGCACTGCCAAGTGGGCACAGCTCATTCACCTCATTTGTCTGTCTGCCTATTCAAAGTAACATAAGGGGGCTATTTAAAGGTAGGAGGTCTTAACTAGAGGGGTGCAGGCCCACGTCCCACGAGGGGCCAACTCTTAAAGAGACCTTCTCTTTAGCCTCAGCTCTAACCCCACCATTTAAAGATGGAGAGACACTGCCAACGGTACAGACAAGTGAACAAAACCCGTTCGGCCCATTTATCAGTCTGACCCTAAAAAGTGCCCTAAAGGTGCTGTTTTGAAGTAGAAGGTCTTAACTACCTGCAATGGGTTTGTTTCCTGCCCTGTGCCCTGTGTTGGCTGGGATTGGCTCCAGCAGACCCCCGTGACCCTGTAGTTAGGATATAGCGGGTTGGATAATGGATGGATGGATGGTCTTATCTACAGGGGCACAGGCCCACATCCCAAGAGGGGCCAACTCTTAAAGACACCAACTCTCTAGCCTCAGCTCTAACCCCACCACTTAAAGATGGGGGCACTGCCAAGTGGGCACAGCCCATTCACCACATTTGTCTGTCTGTCTATAGAAAGTGCCATATAGGGGCTATTTAAAGGTAGTACGTCTTGACTACAGGGGTGCAGGCCCACATCCCACAAGGGCCCAACACTTTCAATGAGCAGCCAACCAGCTATTTATAGCGGGAGACACTGCCAAGTGGGCAAAGCCTGTTCACCTCATCCATCTGTATTTTCACAAGAGCCATAAAGGTGCTGGTTAAAGGTAGCAGCTCTTGGCTACACGAGTGCAGGCCTGTGTCCCAAATTTAGAGGGTCCGGCTAACCAGGCTTCATCCCTACCATTTAGAGAAACTCGTTCTGGGTGTTTCTCAAGTCCTAGAAAGTGAATCTCACACTAGTTATTTGAATCAAAGCTTACCTTTGTTTCTATGAACTATTTTGAATAATTTTTCTGCCATTTGGTTATTTACACTCGTTACCAAATTTTTGTCTTCTCATTGTTAGGACAACTCAGGCGTTGTTAGGGGAGCATCCTCGGAGGTTGTGAACCGCCAGTGATGACACGACAGACCGGTAAGAAGGTCACCATTTTGAGAACTTCCTCGTCCTTTTTGACGTTTTTTTCTTGTACAACTCATTCTTCGAAGTATCTTTTCACTTTCGACTCTTGCCTGTTGTCACATGCGTGCGCATGGGAAACAACTTCGGGGCTGGAGTGACTGTAATTCTCCACCAGGACATGAGGTGGTGCTGCGGAGTGAACGCTCTTTCTCTTTTCCTCCCTCTACACCTGGGTTCACCTCTTCCTCCCAGAATGCCTCATAAATCGAGGAAACGCAGTTTGCCTGATCTGGATGACAGAGAGACTCAACTTTTGTGTTATTATGATATGTTTGTTTTGTTCAATTCTTATCTTGTTTAATTTATACTGGTGCTTCAAAACACTTTCTTTGTTCACTTTTAACTTTCACGTATACAAAGTACAAGGAGAGTATTATAAAAATTCAACCTTGAGATTTTGATGAATCTTGACGTTTTAGACCTCCCCAAGTCCGATTTACTTTCTCGTTATGCTGTATATTTTGTTTTGGTACATTTTTCTGTTTGACCCCATCTCTTTACTCCACGGGTGCCAGGCACTCAGTATATCGCCTGAATCGCATGCCTGGCACAATATGTGAGATTTTTGTCGGCCTATCGAAAGACACAAAGCGATCCACATGACAACAGCAGCTCTTTCAGTAGTAGAATGTCCAGCTCACAAGTGATTTATAAGAAGATGCAATTACAGAATTAAATACTGTAGGGTCCCCAGCCAGGATGCCTGGACGGTCCACGAGAGGGACAATACCTTCCCTGGGCCACGAGAGGGCAGCCACACTGGTCTGCTTGAAGGCCACTGGAACAGAGCTGGGAAGCTCATCCCTGTGGGAGGATGTGGCCAACGCCAGGGGGCACCCGGACAGTCATGGAACCCTGGATGGCAGCAATTCCGCCACACCAGGAAATGCTGCCGGAAGAACTCCCAGGGGCACCCAGAGTGCTTCCGGGTGCTCATCTGACACTTCCGCCACACCAGGAAGTGTCATTGGACAGAGCACCTGGAGCCCTTCCGGGTCATTATAAAAGGGGTCACCTCCCTCCAGTAGACGAGCCGGAGTTGTGAGGAGGGAAGTGGAGGTGACAGATAGATAGATAGATAGATAGATAGATAGATAGATAGATAGATAGATAGATAGATAGATAGATAGATAGATAGATAGATAGATAGATAGATAGATAGATAAGAGACTGTTGGTAAATAAGGCATTGTAGTGCTGTTGATGACAAAACGTGTGTGTTTTGGACATTCCGGCCTGTCTTTCCACAATACATATTGTGATATATGGCTGGCAGTTTATCTTGGCCAATACCCCCACGCCGCTAGATGGAGTCCTCCCTGCAACATGGAGGTGCCCCGAATTCCAGCAGGGCATCATGGACAATGGAGTTTTACTGCACAGCCCTGCTGGCCGCCAGGGGGCGCTGCAGGGAGGCACAACGATTTCTATTATAGTACTCCCTAGTCACGGGGACGGCAGAAAGGAAGTACTGCAGGGCTGAAGAAAAAGGAGAGTTTTCCATTTGACCCGGAAGTGCTATGAAATCACATGGACAGAGGGACAGAAGCACTTCCGGGTCAAGGAATATAAAAGGGCTGGGGAAACCCCAGCAAACTGAGCCGGAGTTGGGAGGGAGTGTGACAGAGCTGCTGGGTGGAGATATTGGTGTTACTTGTGTTATTGATTATTTATTGTGTATAGTGGAGGTGGAGGTGCTTTGTGCACATTATTATATTAATAAATTCATTATTGGGACTTTTTACCTGGTGTTTTGGCATAGTGTCTGCAGGTTTGGAGGTGTGACAGCGCCCCCTACTGTCACAATATATTATCACCTTGTGCACATGGGGAGCGTCTATGGGGCTCTAACAACTTCAACAGCCTTAAAGTCTCAGTCACTAATGCTTGCTTTTTTTTTTTTTTTTTTTTTTTTATCGTAGACACAAACTGTGATGTCACTTCCAGGTTCCACCCAGAGGTCCCGCCTCTTCTGCTCCCGGAGCTTTTTAAAGAACTACGGCGCAGGAAGCCAACGTTCAATTAGAAACCCACAAATGATGACTATGGGACTTCATGGGAAACAAATCACTTGACAGGAGAGAAAGTCACTAAGAGCCGGCAGGCAGAGGACACGAGACGTTTTTTTCGTTGCCTTACTCTTCCCGATCTCGATCAATTCTTGTCATTACAATGTACACCTAAATATCTAAATATGAAGCAAAAGAAAAATGAGGAAGCAGACTTTGTGGCCAGCAAGAATGTCTTTAATAAATGAGAGTAACTTTCTTGCATTATTTACTCAGGTGAAAGAGGTTGGGACACAAACTGGAATCACAACCACTGAACAAGTGCGGTTGATCATCCATCCATTCATTATCCAACCCGCTATATTCTAACTACAGGGTCACGGGGGTCTGCTGGAGCCAATCCCAGACAGCACAGGGTGCAAGGCAGGAAACAAACCCTGGGCAGGGCACCAGTCCACCACAGGGCACACACTAGGGACAATTTAGGATCGCCAATGCACCTAACCTGCGGTTGACCATTTTGGGGTAAAATTAAAATTCCCAGTCAGGAGAGCCCGTAATTCCGTACAACTTTGTCTTTCCCTGCTTTAGTTTTCAGATAAACTTCCGACAGACAGCCTTTTAGGATCAGATGCCCTTATTTAATTTTTGCTGCCTGTTCCTAAGACTCCGCACAAAGTTCATACAGTTCTTACAAAAAAAAAAAAAAAAAAATTTGTAAAGTTTATCTTTCATTCTGTGATATCTTTAATAATATTGGTCTCAGGAAAACAGTGTGTGTTTTTTTATGGGCACCACCATTTTCTGGCCCCTTGTCAGGTTGCTTGTTTCAGACGTTATGACGTCGGCTCTGCACTGGTACACGTCGTCCAAGACTGTGGATTCACCCGAGCTTTATGGCGATTGTTTCTTGTTGTTTCGGAAGTTCTGCTCCGGTTTTTGACTCTGATTTACATATAGCGTTCAGCTGTGGTTACTTGTTTACTGATTTCCCAGTAACGATTCTCTACTTGGTTTTGACTTCTACTTCCTTATTCCAGCTTTACCGCCGTATCTTTTGTGCACTCAGCGTGCAACCCTTCACCTTTAAATAACTGGTCTGTCACCGCACTGACAGATGCATAAGGGAACCACAGCAATTGGAAAAAACAAAATGGTGTCATCATCAGTGTGACCCAAAATATAAAAGACAAAAGTAAAAAACAGCATAGGAACTGAAGATACCTGATGGTTAATCGTCAATTAGTTCTGAAAAACTAAACTTTGCTGGTAGGGTTGTTTTCAGGGTTGGCAAAAGTTGGACAACGACGCCATGAATTGGTAAAATCGATTTAAAAAGTTAATCTAAAAAATAAGAACGCACACGTAACGAGAACTATAACAGTGAACCACACATGGGCATCGTCGATCTACCTAGATGGACCAATCAGGATCACTGAATTTGCGTTCAAAAAGCTTAGAAAAAATTATTTCTTTTGATAACGCTTAGACAGTAAGCAACGGTTACAGTGACGTGGGAAAAAAAAGAGGAAGGCCTTATAAAGGAATACTCCGCTTGAAAATGATATTACTTTAAATATGTTACTTACCCCTTGTGCTTATCGTGATGACAGAGAAAAAGTTTTAATCTTACATTATCATGGCGACCAAAGCTGTACGACGGCAAATGATGTGAAAAATGTCCGTGGAAAAAAAAAAGAATCTCACGTAACTCATGTCTCATAATCCGCATGTCGGTTACCCAGTCGTTGGCTCACAACATGCAAACCACATGCATTTTTTGGTAGAAATGGATACTTCCGGAAAAATCATCACACATCATACACAAGTCACATGGGTTCGACTTTTTTAAACTGAAGCTCCACCTCTCCCCTCCATTCACCATCGGCTTGTGTTTTAGACTACAAACTGCATGGGGTAAAGAACATAAAACAATAAATCATTTTTGAGTGGAATATTCCTTTAAGAATCAGTGAGCCATTGGCCATCTCGCTTAAAATAAGAAAACTGTCACAGATAAATGTTGTTTTCGAATATTCTTTCATTTTTATTTTCAAGCAACATGACCATATGTGTGCGTTAAGATTCTTTAATTTGAGAAAGATTCTGCTTGTCGCTATTTCATTTGAAGTGAGCCACACTGACATTTTAGAGTCTCAGCATTTTGTTGAGTGCACCACACCATTGCTGAGGTGTGTCACCTAAAAGACGTCGTGTGTCACATCACCACGCTTCAGCTCTCTGTCCGGGATTGCGGATTTAATCACAGAACGGTGCTAGTCTTGGCTTCACAGTGTTTTGTTATTCGGATTAATGACTCATAGCTACCCACTTCTTGATTCTTAGTGGTTAGCC
The DNA here is from genome assembly GCF_900747795.2 of Erpetoichthys calabaricus. Taxonomy (NCBI): domain Eukaryota; kingdom Metazoa; phylum Chordata; class Cladistia; order Polypteriformes; family Polypteridae; genus Erpetoichthys; species Erpetoichthys calabaricus. The sequence goes on from NC_041395.2 coordinate 346,163,262, forward strand.
TGAGCATTTTGGTTCTGGTGATCTTCTCGTAAACTGGGTAACGACTCCACACGATTGTTGTTTTGACTTTGCTGATAGTTTGGCCCTCAGGAGTTTGTCTTTGACGACATTTTGGTATTTTTTGTTCCTGGTTCTGCCAGTCTGTTTTCAGCAGCATCCTTGCAGAAAATCGCAAACAGTACAAAAATGTCAGCAGGCGAAATGAGTCTGTGTGGTGGTCCAGCAGGCTGCTTTGCCGTAACAAATATTAAATAACATGGATAATATTAGATTAGCTTGCATTAGATACTATTGATCTACCAAACGTGAATATTATCGAATGCAGCTCCTGCCGTTTGAACACACTCCGGTATCAAAACCAAACGACAGATGAGAGCTTGAAAACTTGCCGACATCACTTGAAAAAGACAGCGGCTAAACTCCCAAAAAACGAGCAACTCGAGAACCATTTTTAAACACAATGACTGTTGGGATGTCTTAGTACAGTGGTTCTCAACCTGTGGGGGGCACGAAGTAACAAAAAGGGGGGCGCGAAGATGTGAAAAAAAGCAAAACAAGAATCAAAAATATGAAAAATCCATCTACTGAAACCAAACAAATGAACTTAAACTACATTCTGATACTAGAAAAATAAATATAGAGTTAGATAAACGTCGATAAAAGTTAAGTAGGTATAATAAAATATGCATCTATGATATATGATTAATTAAAAAAGGACAAACTGGTATTAGTGGGCTCCTTTCAAAAAAACGTTAGGGGGACGCGATTAAAACTGTTATGAAAACTTGGGTTGCAAATACTTAAAGGTTGAGAAGCGCTGTGTTAGTAGAAGTGATTTGCACTGAAATGCATTTCAACTTTTTGCCGAAAGGAAGAAAACAATTGCAGCATTGCCTTAAATAACTTGCGCGGACAGCACCAGTACAAACGTCTACCAACGAAATTTTTACCCGGCCTAACAGAACCACCCTACCCACTCCAACATGTGTCTGGCATACACACAACAATTTAAAAATGAACCTGTACACTTCACGGGGCCATAACAACAATTACCTCGCGCGCCAGGGTGCAAACGACTTCTCACATCGTCTACCGCCAATATAAGGTAACTAATACACCAGCACAGCGCTACCCGTATTAGAACCTTTCCTGCATACAAAATCATTTAAAAGAGAACCGTTATGCTTCAAAAATGTAGTATCTGGGCCGACTAACAATTACCCCGGGCACCAGGGTGCAAACGACCTCTCACATCGTCTACCGCCGATATTCTAATAAGATAACAACAACAACATTTATTTATAGAGCACATTTTCATACAAAAAAGAAGCTCAAAGTGCTTTACATAATGAAGAAAAGAAAAATAAAAGACAAAATAAGAAATTATAATAAGACATTAGTTAACATAGAGTGTCCTGCAGTAGGTTGGCACCCTGCCCGGGATTGGTTCCTGCCTTGTGCCCTGTGTTGGCTGGGATTGGCTCCAGCAGACCCCCATGACCCTGTGTTCGGATTCAGCGGGTTGGATAATGGATGGATGGATAGTTAACATAGAAAAAGAGTAAGGTCCGATGGCCAGGGGGGGACAGAAAAAACAAAAAAAAAAACTCCAGATGACTGGAGAAAAAAATAAAATCTGCAGGGGTTCCAAGGCCACGAGACCACCCAGTCCCCTCTGTGCAAAACCAGCCTCAATAAATGGCTTTCTGGCATACAAAGCCAGTTAACAGTGAGCCGTTACAGTTTACAAATGCAGTTTCAAGTGCAAATGTAACTCCCACACTGTCTACCGACGATCTTCAAATATAAGGTAAGCAGCATACCGGTAACACGCTGCCCACATAAGAGTTTTCCTGTGTACAAAATCTTCTAAACCGTACACCTCCAAAGTGTCGTTTCGGGGTTGACTAACAAATACCCCATGCACCAGGGTGCAAACGACTGTCCACATCATCTAGCACCGATCTTTGAATAAGACTGGCAACAACCCTAACCCTCAAACAAACGGCTTTCTGGCATAAGAACGCACTTAGAAGTGAGCCGTTACATTTCACAAATGCAGTTTCAGGGTCGACTAGCAATTCCCTAAGTGAACCACATTGTCTACTTCCGATATTCTAACAGGCTAACCAGCCTACCGCCACAACCTTAACTTAAACAGACGGCTTTCCTGCATAAAAAGTCGTTCAGTAGTGAGCCGTTGCCTTTCACAAACGCAGTTTCAGGGGTGCAAAGGACCCCCAACATTTTACTTCCTCTTAGGCGGAACTGAAGACACTTGGCCTAACCTAACCTCGCCGTCACGTGTGTGTGTGTTTTTTTTTTTCCTTCCCCGCGGCGACCACCGCTCGGCTGCTCCTCTCGTTCTTTCTGCACTCCGAATTTCGAGTCTTAAATTCGATTACACCCCATTGTCAGGAACACAATTAGAAAATGATGTGTTGAATGCAGCCTGTAGAGTGGCGCAGCTCAATGCGATCAAATTGATGTGTACAAAATACGCCCAAGTATTTGCTTTAATAAAGCCCAGTGCGCCGTAGCACATTATCATTTGAACCAGACGCACTTATATTTATGATGGGGAGCAATTGAGTGCGAGTTATTTATTTATTTATTTATTTATTTTCAACAGACCCCTTTCAGAACTTTTTTTTGTGTCAGATTCTCTCAAAAGGAAAACAGATGTTGGGATTCATAAATCATCTGCAGCTTTCAGAGTTCATTGCTATCTAGAAACGAGCCGCTCGACAAACAGGCCTCCCAATTTGTATAGACGACTTTTCTCTCCTTTGCCGTTCTCTCTCTTTTTTTTTTTTTTTGTTTCTTTCAATGGCCCTTAAAATAAGACGGAGACGCCAGTTGGTTCGACTGTACTGTGAAGAATCACTTGCCAGTTTTCTCTACCTAAAAGGCTCCATCCGTCCCCGACAGGGGAATTAAAATGCAGCGAGCACCGGCTTGAATGAAAGCGACTCCGACACGGCGTTGGCGCGCGGACGGCCAAGGTGCTAAATTATAAATCTGAATGAGTGAAAAGTCCGCCAGCAGCCCCGTGCCACTAAAGGAGAGTGCTCTGGTTTGAGATTAAATCGAGCCTGCTGCCCTCTTGTCGGCGTTCAAAAAAAAAAGAAGAAGAAGCAGGTTAAGATTGAGAGCAATTCACAGCTCCAGAGCTCAAGAAGGGGGAAGAAGAAGAAGAAGAAGAAAAAAAAAAATCCAATCAAGAGGTTGCGTCGCTAGATAAGAAGCCAAGCTAAAGCCATATTTGGAGCCCCCAAAACTGCAATCTCCTCTTGAGCTGCAGAATGGCAGCTGGCAGAACAGCTGGTGAATAGGATTACTGTCAGAAGAATGAAATAAAACTCAACATATGTCCAAGCCCGAGGTGTTTGGGACCGAGAGCGATTGTGCCCCCGTGGATGCCATGAGTACAGCTGGAAAGAGCCACTGTGCCATAGCCGGGGAGCCCGCAAGGTCACTTTTAAAGACTGCGACCGTTTAATGCTTGGAGAGCAAGAGACGCTCATCTTCTAATCGGCCTGCGAAAAGCGTATGTCAGAGGGACGCTTCATATGCCGCTCTTCAGTCCTGATGGCGCTTAATTAGGGATGGGGAAGGAGGAAAGGACGCAAAGTGGAACAAAGACGAGCGCGTTGTGTGCCCTGAAGACCGTGGGGCGGGTAAAAGTCCTGACAAACCGCCGTGTGTGTGCTGTGTGTGAGAATGTGTGTGCGTGTGTGTGTGTGTGTGCGGCACTCTTACGCATCTGAAGACATGCATTAGGAGCAACGCGCGGCCTTCATTTTAATTTCTAATTTTCATTTGATGTCGGTAATCATTAGGGCCCACACACTGTAATAAATTATAATAATTTCACACAAGAATTAAATTACTGGGTACCTTGCAAAGGAGCCATTTTTTGCTGGGTACCCTGTAATCTAACTGTCACGTATAAACTCTGTTCCTAATCAACTCTCCACAACATCCACATTTATCCATCTCGGCTAAATTAATAGAACTGTGCGGATAATGCAGCTAAAAGTGATCATTGCAGCTCGCGATGATTTACTAAATTAATGGGTACCTCAAACTGTACAAGGACAAAGAGACACTAATAAGATTCCAGTGAATAGATTCAAATTGGGCGGCGAAGCGCCGTGGCTTCCGCAAGCACCGTTTCAAGTGCAGCCACATGGGCCATTTGCTTAACGGGACGCCCGTCTGCTCCAGGGGGCTGTTGGTGCACGCACACACACACACACACACACACACACACACACACACGCACTGACAGTCTCATCTCTGGCACCACCCAAACACACGCCATCTCGTTTTCATGCAGCTTTTTCCAGCCCTTGTCGGGTCTTCCACGGTGTCTGCTTACCAAGCGCCACTTACACAGGCTGAAAGGTGTCTGCTTCTGACAGTCCCTGGGTAGCAACATCTGGACCCCCACCTCCAGACCAAAGAAATCTACGGTCTCTCTGATTTCCATTATCAGCAGATGGTGTAAGCAAGGCAACGGTTTAACTGGAGACGGGACTGTAATGTGGTGGCAGTCCTGGTCTTGCAAGTGACCTCAGAAAAAGACTTAAAATGGCTTCTTACTTAAGAGTCCAAGGCACTAAACCAAGTCAAACATCTTGGGGTACTTCTGGAGACAGATCTTCATTTCAGTAGTCATATTAAAACTTTAACGAAATCTGCACTCTATCATCTATAACAGGGGTCACCAACTCTGGTCCTGGAGGACCACCATGGCTGCAGGTTTTCATTCCAACCCTTTTCTTAAGTCTTCTGTTTTTGCTGCTAATTCACTTCTTTTGAATTCATTTCATATGAGTTGCTCTTGAAGACTCGGACCCCTTAATTGTTTCTTTTTTCCTTAATTAGCAGCGAAACAATAGATAGATAGATAGATAGATAGATAGATAGATAGATAGATAGATAGATAGATAGATAGATAGATAGATAGATAGATAGATAGATAGATAGATAGATAGATAGATAGATAGATAGATAGATAGATAGATAGATAGATACAATAAAGAGATACAAAATGAACCACAACAACTGGTGTCCATCACACAATATCTGAAAATAAAGAAAGATGAAGGTCTCAGGAATGCTGATCTGCTCAGGACCCCAAAACATTTCAATGTTGTTCTTGAAAATCAACAATTTTGGAAATGTCTGCTATTGCACGATGAGGGCAGCAACAAGCCATGGAATTAAAGAGCGGGTTTAATTAACAACAAGAATCGGCGCCTAATGAAGCAACTGATTGGAGTTTGAGGCTCTGACTTAGCTGGTCTTCTGTTGGCCTCAGGTGAGCACCAACCTGGAATGAGACATCGACAGAAGCCAAGGGGTGAGAGAAGGAAAGAGACACGCGACACACACACACATTAGAAATGAAGACAGAAGAACAGGTGGAGGATCACATCACGTCTGTCTGTCTGTTTAATAGTCAATGTCTGTCATTTGTATCTGTTAGAATCTATGACATAGCGCCATTCATTATCTGTCTGTGACACAGCAGGGTCCTTTCATATCTATCTATCATTTCTGTTTGGGTGCCATTGAAGGAAAGAAATGAAGCAAATCAGAGGAACAAATCTTTAAAGAAGTCAACTAAAATGAATTCAAAAGAAGTTAAGTAGCAACAAAAACTGGTCACTAATTAAGAAAAGGGTTAGAATGAAAACCTGCGGCCATGGTGGTCCTCCAGGACTGGAGTTGGCGACCCCTGATCTATAAAACATTTCTAAAATCGGAGGTTTGATATCAAAAACAGATTTGGTAAAACTTGTCCAGGCTTTTATATTCAGCAGAGTTGATTACTGCAATGCTCTTTTGTGGGGTCTGCCCGGAAATTTGCAATTTGTTCAGAATGTTTACCAAAATTAAGAGAAGAGAACACATCACTCCAGTCCTAGGATCACTGCAATGGCTTCCAGTCAGCTACCGGACTGGTTTTAGTATAGAATTAACTAGACGGCTTCGGCCCAGCATACATTATTACATTTCTAGATCCCTGGGGGTTGGACAGCTGGTTATACCCAGAGTGAGATCGAAAAATGGCTTTTAATAATCTGGCAAAACGTGTCAGAGAGGCCCCAACAGATGAAACTTTCAAATCAAAATTAAAAACGTTCTTATTTTTCTGTGCCTTTGACTGACTATGGACTGCACTGCACTATTACTGAACTGAAATGCTGCCGTACTACCATTTTATTTTCTTCATTGTACGTATTGATTTAACTTTCTGTTATTTTACTGTCTCTCTAGCTATCGTTTGGTTGTGTTTTATTTCTTTATTGAACTAGGAGGCTCTGCCCCCTGCTCCAATCCCCGCACGGGCCCTACGCGCTCGTCATTTCACGGATCTGCCGCTTGCGACAAGTCAATTCAATTTTATTTGTCATTCAGCAGAACATCCAAGATGTGCTGCAGAACGAAAAGATGATGCACAAGACATTAATAAAAACATATAGTTAGAATCAATTACATTCTGATTAAAAGTGCAGAAAGTCGTGCTGTGCTTTTGGATAAACACGAGTATCAACTCTGTCTTTGATGTCTTCGTCTTTCAAAACTATTATCACTGACAATTCATCACATGTTGGTTTATTATATATGCGAGCGTGATCTTTCGGATTCATACAGAAATCCAAGAAAACTTCTTTGTCTGTGTTTTTCAGATAAATTTTGTGTAAAGTGCGATATTTTTGGACGTATGGATTTGTATCCATTATTGACTGTAGAATTTCTAATACTTCCGATCATTTAACTCTTTCGATTCTTTGTTGTATCGCTTCTCCGTGATCATAAATACAAACCTTGTCGTAGCTCTCATATCATCTATGTCCATATCTTCGATCTCTTTTCGCTGTTCTCTTATTTCACAGAGTAATAATTTCCGTTTGTTAGCGCTAATGTGATCTTTACTATCAGTTTTTTGAGACTTTCAAATTTTACTACTTTCATAATCTCTAACCTGCTCTGCATGTGTACTGCGCCATCGTTTTTGCACCTCTTTATGACGTTCTACTTTGTCTTCTACTTGTTTGTCTTTTCTTCTTCTACTCTTTGCCTTTTATTTCCGTCCCCGCTTGGAATTGTTAGGTTTTCAATTCATGTTTTGGCACAAAGTCTCGTCTCGCGGGATGTGAAATTATCTCTCTGAAAAAGTCTCGTCTCGTCCCAAGATTTTTTTAAATAATAGAGAGATTTGATCCATATTGCGTAAACCCCTTTGAATTGCCTAATGGTATGACATATGCCATATAAGTAAACTTGCTTTGCTTTGCCCCGTGACCCAAGCTGTTGTGACCGTCCCGTGCTGTTTGGATCATCCTATGGGAGTAAAGGTGGAGTGGCTGAGGATTGTGCGCCCACCGAATTAACAAATCCCTGCAACAGGGCCTTGTCTTCTTTCTTCTTCAACAGGTTCCCATTATGGGGTCTTTGATCATTCGTAGGTTTGGATGTGTCATTCTGGAGCCTCCATCTCAGCTCCCTCCCTCCTATCATTTTAAATCTGGCCACAGGAGACCTGGAGGATAATAAAGACTATCTGAAGAAAACCTTGAAGTTACGTAACATCTGTAGAATCTCCCAACAGACTGTACATGCGAAAATGGCCTCATGCATTTGGAAACCACAAGAACGTGACTTTGTGAGGAGCTTTGCCAACAAATTTGCCAGCAACAGTTAAATCCCCTGATGAACCCGACTTTTCGGTATGCTGCAGTGCAGTGGGAGCTGCCTCTTTAGCCACATTCACTCATGTCACGTGACTGGAATGGATAGACAACGATGTCATCGACACAAGCAAGCATGGCGGTGTGTTTGCTCAAAGTGGATCACAGTGGTGCATTAGTTAAAAATGACTGATTTACAGATCAATGAGTGCCACACTCCAGCAAGAGTCATTAAAGTCCACGTTAAAAAGAGAGAGCATTCGTATCCACCCGACGAGACAGAAGGACAGACAACATATGACTTCACAATGTGTCCGTCCAAGAATTCAATCAGCAAGCCTCACCTGACGTGCCCCTTCAGACAGGACAGCTTAAAGTCATCAGGCTGAGCCTTTGGCTCTCGACTCCACCGGATGGTTACAACACACTGACTATAAACTAATCGCCCTAAAATGGGCACTCATACCGACTCAGAGTCTGTCCTGGCCAAAAATACTAAGACATGTACTGAAGATAGTCGTCGCACTGGCCACTCTCACAGGTCATTGAAGAGGAAAACATTTGTCTCTAATCATACCCAGTGTCCCCATCATCTGTCTCTCACAAACACATCTTGTCCTGATTGGTCTGAACTTCCATTTCACTCGTGGATTTAGAAAGGCTTGGGCTCTTATTTTGGGAGAATTACGTAGGTGGGACTGGCAAGCTTTGTTGGTCTGAATGGCCTGTTCTCCTCCAGAGTGCTCTAATCTTCTAACGCTCTGTTAAAAGTCACTATATAGTAGTAATTGTGAGGTATACATACAACAGAGGGATTCTTACTGACATGTCTGACAATAAGGATGGACTAAAATCCAGAATCTTATTTAAGAGAAAACACAAATCACCTTCACTGACGAGCTCCATTACCTGGCCAGTCTCACGACTCCTGGTCACCGTCTATGTGGAGGCTGAACATTCCCCCAATAAAACAAGGACAGGTTTGCTCAGGGTAGTGCCGACGCCTCATAGGTCCAGTGCCCGCTTCTTGTTAATGTGGAGTTTGCATGTTCTCCCTGTGTCGGTAAGGCTTTTTTACCAGGTACTCAAATTTTCCTCCCATAACCATCCCTGTGCACTGCAAATGTCAGATTCAAATGTGGGCATACACGTGAGGCTTAGAGGGTCATTATTGTCCAGCGAACAGCAAAATTCTAACTTGCATGTGCTGATCACATGAGTTAGAGATACTCAGAGCCACAAGAGGGCACACTACTATTAAGGTGCAATTTTATGCTTTAATGACAGCTGATAACCTCAGCCACTAGGAGGCGCACTGCTATTACGTGGCAGCCTTTGTCTGTGGACAGATAAACCACTCGGACCCCTGATTCCCACTAAAACCACACATCAGCGTGCATCCGACCAGATCACTCTGACTGAAACGTCCCAAACTGAAACGTCACAAGTGCCATTTGTAGCTTTCAAATCCCTTTTAGTAATTTCTCAAATTTCAGATCATTTATGGGATAAACAGAAACTGATGGCTACTGGTGATTTCTGCAATTGGGCACCACAGGGCATGGCAAGGATGAAGCTGGAAAGTCCTCTGCCCAGGATATATGACACTATGACTTGCTGCCCTACTCTGAAGTGAATTAGTATGAGGTAACCAGCATAGTGGGGACTGAGTGACAGGGAAAGGCAACAAGAAGGGCTCTACATGACAGACAGCATGATGGGCAGTATGTGACAGAGAGAAAGCATGGTGGGCACAATGTGACAGAGACAGAGAGCATGATGGGCATGATGTGACAGACAGAAAAAGCATGATGGGCACTGTATGACAGATATAGAAAGCGTGATGGGCATTACATAACAGAGACAGAGAGCATGATGGACACTATGTGACAGAAAGAAAGCATGATGGGTATTATATGTCAGATATAGAGAGCATGATGGGCATTCTATAACAGAGACAGAGAGCATGATGGGCACAATGTGACAGAGACAGAGAGCATGATGGTCACGATGTGACAGACAGAAAAAGCATGATGGGCACTGTATGACATATATAGAGAGCATGATGGGCATTCTATAACAGAGACATAGAGCATGATGGGCACAATGTGACAGAGACAGAGAGCATGATGGGCACGATGTGACAGACAGAAAAAGCATGATGGGCACTGTATGACAGAAATAGAAAGCATGATGGGCATTACATAACAGAGACAGAGAACATGATGGGCACTATGTTACAGAGAGAAAGCATGATGGGTATTATATGTCAGATATAGAGAGCATGATGGGCATTCTATAACAGAGACAGAGAGCATGATGAGCACAATGTGACAGACAGCATGATGGGCACTATATGAAAGAGAAAGAGCATGATAGGCAGTATGTGACACAGAGAAAGCATGATGGGTATTATATGACAGATATATAGAACATGATGGGCGTTATATAACAGAGACAGAGGACGTGATGGGCACTATGTGACAATGGCACAGAATTATGAGCTCTGTGTGACAAAGACAGGGAGCATGATGGCCACTCTATGGCAGACACAGACAGCAATATGGGCAATATATAACAAAAGACAACCCACCACTTTTCACCATCACTTACTTGAAAGGCGCTATATCATCCAGGATGTTACTTAAGAGTGGCTCACTTTATTCATAATTAAAATAAAAGTTGCCATTAAGGCGGACTGTTCTGGCCCCTAAGTAATTAGGCCGTGGTCCTTCCTGTGCTCAGATCAGCTTGCAAGGCACTATAAAGTACAGAGTCTAGCAGACAGTCACTTGACAAGCTCCTGCACATTGTGAGGGCACATCACAGAGACACTTGGGGTCTGCGCTTTAACATTCTGAATGGCACCATAAAGAATAAACATGATGCCAGCAGACAGAACTGGTGCACAGGAGGCAGTCACTCGAGGGTCCCGGGGACTGCAGCTTTCACAGGAACTCGTCGGGAGTTTAGCGAGAGCGGCACTCGTGTCGGCGGCCCACCGCTGGCATTTGGCCAAACATCCCCACATCTGACCTTCCTGGCAAGTGAAATCTCAGCAGATAAAGTAAAGCACGTCAACATCTGCTTGGGTTCACACCGATTTTAATTTACAAAAAGAGCTTTGCTATTTTGAGCAGCCAAGCCGCGCGCGCGGCACAATGACAGATTTAGGGCCGCTAATGGGGCAGCGGACTCCTGCGTGTCAGCATTCTGCACTGCGCGCGGCTAAGCGGACACAGAGGGGTCACTGAGACCGTCAGTCAATTCCAGGCACTGCTAGCCGAGGGCCCCCCACCACCGAGTGCCTCACTCGATATTATTCCCTGCAAGAAGACTGTTGATTGTCAGGAAATCCTATCTGCGGGGTAAACAGGTGACACAATGCCACCATACGGGACACCTCCCTCCCACCCGCAGGACATCGGCCAACAGCTGAGCTGGACACAGGCTGCTTGTGGAATGTTGACTAATCAGAATTTGAGAAGCGCTAAGGTAATTTGGGGCTCCCAAAGAATGGCATATTCATGAAACAGGTGCTTGTTTTAGAGCAGGCCCTTAAATCATCTGCCAACCGCCAACTGGCTGCCTTCACTTTCCCAGAGCAGAAGCTCTGCTGGGTATATAGTGCCTTTGACGGCAGAGAGAGACAGAGAGTGCAGTGGCACACGCGCACACACACACACACAGGCACAAAGACCAACGTGCAGGGCACTTGAAGGCCACCTCAGCTTAGTTGCAGTATGCCTACCTGCAGTGCGTGCCACAGAGCTCTCAGGGTGGCAGCTCACCATACACGGCCCCTTTTGATCCTGTGTCCTAACAAGCGGCTCCCGCGCCCCATTACCGATTCACAGACGAGCGACAGAGCAGCGCGCTCTTCCATGGCTGCGGGCCGCCGAGTGCACTGATTAAACAGATCGTTTTCTCGCAACAAGCAGCTTGTTGGAATCAAAGGTCGGCAGAAGGCAGCCAGCATCATTAAAGGCGAAGGAGGGAATAAAGCGGGAGACGACTGATGTGCGGCCAGTGCACGCCGCCTTGGGGACTCCCAAAGTGACTGGGGACGAGAGGGGAAGGGCGGCAGGAACGGCTTCCAAGCAGTCAAGATGGCCACGGCGAAGGGGGGGTGCCTGGCATGCAGACTGCTCTTTTAATGGCGACTCAGACCACTGGTGACCCCCCCAGCTCCGTGTTAGTTCTGTTCTGGTCTGGCATGACACAGCAAGGCTAACAGTGAAAGGTGCTATATAGGACAAGAAAAAGCACACCGTAAGGGAGGGGCGATACGACCGATCAGCGATGTGGTCACACGTATTACACATAGGAAGTAAAAATGTGAGGTTTGAATACACAATGGGCGATCAGAAAATCGAGAGTCCACCTTATGAGAAGGATTTAGGAGTCGTAGTGGACTCTAAGCTAGCAATTTCCCTTCAGAGTTCAGAAGCCATTAAGAAGGCTAACAGACTGTCAGGTTATATAGCGCCTTGATGTGTGGAGTACAAGTCACTGGAGGTTCTGCTCCAGCTTTACAACACACTGGTGAGGCCTCATCTGGAGTCCTGGGTGCAGTTTGGGTCTCCATAAAGACATAGCAGCACAAGAAAAGGTCCAGAGAAGAGCGACTAGGCTGAGTCCAGTGCTACAGGGGATGAGTTAGGAGGAAAGATGAAAAGAGCGGAGATTAACACTTGCATTAAGTTTAGTTCTTGTTAGGTTTGAATACACAATGGGAGGTCTGAAAATCGAGAGTACACCTTATGAGAAGGCCTTAGGAGTCATAGTGGACTTGACACAATCAACTGCCTGACAGAGTTCAGAAGCCATTAAGAAGGCTCACAGAATGTCAGGTTATATAGCGCCTTGACGTGTGGAGTACAAGTCACAGGAGGTTCTGCTCAAAGCTTTATAACACACTGGCGAGGCCTCATCTGGAGTCCTGGGTGCAGTTTGGGTGTCCATAAAGACATAGCAGCACTAGAGAAGGTCCAGAGAAGAGCGACTAGGCTGATTCACGGCTACAGGAGATGAGTTAGGAGGAAAAATTAAAAGAGCTGAGCCTTTACAGTTTAAGATACAGAAGATTAAGAGGAGACCTGACTGAAGTGTTTAAAATTATGAAGGGAATTAGCGCAGTGGATCGAGACGGTGACTTTAAAATAAGTTCATCAAGAACACGGGGACACAGCTGGAAACTTGTGAAGGGGAAATTTCACACAAACATTAGGAAGTTTTTCTTTACACAAAGAACGATAGACACTTGGAATAAGTGACCAAGTAGTGTGGCAGACGGTAAGACTTTAGGGACTTTCAAAACTCGACTTGACTTGATGTATAGAGCCCAGTGAATCTCTTACTTGCATGTGCTAAACACCATGCAACATGTCACTGTGGTAGAGCGCACTATGAAAAGCACGTCCCATGACAGGAGTGCAGTGCATGATGGCCTGCAATAAAACAGGCACCCAGATAAACGAGGCCTGAAGTGCTAAATGAGCGATAATGTAAAGCATTGTATGAAACCTCTGAAGAAGAAAGGTGCTTAATGACAGCAGGAAGTGTCCGACTATGCTAATCAGAGAATGGCGCTATATGACTGATCATAAGAGCCTAACGTGCTACTGCTCAGTCCTAATAGGCACTCGCACTGTGCGACTGAGCTCACTGTGAAAGGGGCTATAGTGCAGTCATGTAAAGCACTGTTACATTGCCGCCCATCAAAGGTGCTACTGTATATGGCCACCGATGGGTGACAACTGTGTGATAATATTCAGGATGGAGTACTGACAGAGAAATGAGGCACTTTGTCATTTAGAAGGACGCAATGTGGCTGATCTGTGAAGAAGTGCATGATATCACCGTCTGCCTATATGCTACCAATGACTTACTAAGCACCACGTCATCCAGCTTCCTAAATTGGCCCTGGTGTGTGCTTGGTGTGTGTGTGCGCCCTGCAGTGGGCTGGCACCCTGCCCGGGGTTTGTTTCCTGCCCTGTGCCCTGTGTTGGCTGGGATTGGCTCCAGCAGACCCCCGTGACCCTGTAGTTAGGATATAGCGGGTTGGATAATGGATGGATGGGTGGATGGATGACGTCCAGATTACTATGAAAGGAGCTACACGACAGGATAACTGAATATGACTAACTACTGTATGAATGGCCCAACATGACTGACCAGAAGAGCATAAGGGACATCTGCTGGACTTGAGCAGCCACCCAGACTGACAGGGTCTGAAGTGCTGAGCACTGTGTGATTGAGCTCAATGTGACAGGCGCTATACAAAAGACATGGAAAGCACTGGGACATCACCGCCCATAAAAGGTGCTATATGGCCACCAGTGGGTGACAACTGTATGATAATATTTAGGATGGAATACTGACAGAGAAATGAAGCACTTTGTCATTCTGAAGGATGCAATGTGGCTGTCTGCCTATAGGATACCGACAACTTACTAAGCACCATGATGTCTAGGTTACTATGAAAGGAGCTACACAACAAGATAATTAAATATGACTAACAATGAATGGCACTCCATGACTGACGAGAAGAACATAAGGGACATGTGCTGGACTTGAGCAGCCACCCAGACTGACAGGGTATGAAGTGCTGAGCACTGTGTGATTGAGCTCAATATGACAGGCGCTATACAAAAGACATGGAAAGCACTGGGACATCACTGCCCATTTAAAAGTGCCAATTCATGAACACCGACTGTGATGATATTCGCTATGGAATACAAGCAGAGGAATAAAGCACTTTGTGACTGTGTCCCGCTACAAAGGCTGCAATATGGCTGATCTGTAAAGTGATACCATGTAGGAGATGCTATTGAATAAGCCATACGTCGTTGACCTGACTATGACAATCTAGCAGCACTGTGTGACAGGACTAACCATGAAAGGCGCTATATGAGTGATCACGACATCCAGTGTTTGAAAGTCTTCACCAAGGAAAGCGCTGTGTAAAACCTCAGACGTAGCAGGCCCGAGTATACAGTGACTGATCTGTAAGACTTACAAACCTGAGCGCACATTAAGATCTCAAGATGCCGGTCTTCTTAGGATTCCAAGGATTAATAAAATAACAGTGGGAGGTCGAGCTTTTACTTACAGGACCCCCTAAACTGTGGAGTGGTCTGCCTGCTACTATAAGAGATGCCCTTTTGGCGTTAGCTTTCAAATCTCACGACTTCAGTTTAGCACACCCTGACTAGAGCTGCTGATTAACTGTACAGACTGCATCTCTGTTGCTAGTCATTGGCACTAAAACACAAGTCACATGATCGTTATAATGTGTTACTAACCCTCACCTATTCTGTTTCTCTTCTTGGTACTCAAATGTGACACTTGGTGCCACGGCCCACTTGCCAAGTGTTTTTGCCTGCCTAAGGTAAAGTCATCTCTGATTGGGAATCGTAGGAATCGTGGGGTAGAAGGGTCCCAGCTGGGGAATGGCCAAAGGGGGAGGCATCTTAATGGCCGAGGTCTCCAGGACTCTAAACAAATCCAAATCCTATTATGGGATATCATCTACTGTTGAATTCTGCTGTGTCCTTGTAATATTTTTACTTTTTATTATACTGTATTGATGATTACTTGTGTTCTGTTCTGTCTATTGTGTTGTATTAACCCCCTTCTCTTTGACACCCACCTACCTAGAAAGGGGTCTCTCTTTCAATTGCCTTTCCTGAGGTTTCTTCCATTTTTTTCCCTACGAGGGGTTTTTCTTGTCTTCTTAGAGAGTCGAGACTGGCGGGCTGTCAAGAGTCAGTTAGAGCCCATTGCGGCACTCCTTGTGTGATTTTGGGCTATACAAAAATAAATTGTATTGTATTGTAAACCACTGCATGACATGACTGACTGAGAAAGGCACTATATGACTGATCACCCTAAAAGACATGCGGACCGACAAGGTCTGGAGTGCTTAGTAATAAAGCATTAGAGCTCACAATGAAAGGCGCTACACTGCAATGTTACTGCCAATAAAAGGTGCTGTATTAACAATGACAGGTGCTTTAGGGCTGATTATGAATGCGTAAACCAGTGGCGCTATATGACTGATTAGAAGATCATGAGGTCTGAGTGCTGAACTTTAACACGCACTCTGAAGGGCTAAGAACTGTGAGATTGAGCTGACTAAGATGGTGCTATAAGACAGAGACGAGGTGCCATGTGACCAGAATACAGACAGAGAAATAAAGCACTTTGTCATCGAGCCCCCTATGAAGGCCGCAGTATGGCGGAACTGTAAAGTGTTGAACAACAGCACCGCCTATCAGAGATACAACTGACTAAGCACTACGCCATTTAGCTGACAATACGACAGAAAATGTAATATGACTAGCTATGAATGGCGCTATATGGCCGATCAGAAGATCGTGAGGTCCGAGTGCTCAACCTTCACAAGCACTCTGACAGACAGGGCCTGAAGTGATTGCGCTCACTACGATAGGCGCTATAGGGCAGACATGTAAAGCACGGTGACACCACTGCCCATAAAAGGCGCTATATATGACCATTCCATGGACACTGATCGGTGTTAACCGTGTGATAATGTTTGGTAAGGGATACGGACAGAAAAATAAAGCACTTTGTGATATAGAAAGACGCAAAATGGCTGATCTGTGCCTGATTTCACTGCCTGTACACTCCCAACTATTGGGTATGATGACATCACTGCCCATTAAAGGTGCCGTATTAGGAATATGCCTGACATGTAAGGTGCTGATTATGAATGCATAAATCAGTGGCGCTATATGACTGATCAGAAGATCGTGAGGTCCGAGTGCTAAACTTTAACACGCACTCTGAAGGGCTAAGAACTGTGAGATTGAGCTGACTAAGATGGTGCCATAAGACAGACATGAGGCGCCATATGACCAGAATACAGGCAGAGAAATAAAGCACTTTGTCATCAAGCCCCCTATGAAGGCCGCAGTATGGCTGAACTGTAAAGTGTTGAACAACAGCACCGCCTATCAGAGATACAACTGACTAAGAAAATGTAATATGACTAGCTATGAATGGCGCTATATGGCCGATCAGAAGATCGTGAGGTCCGAGTGCTGACCCTTAACAAGCACTCTGAACAGCTAAAAACTGGGAGATTGAGCTCACCATGAAAGGTCAAAGAAGCCACCCTGCCATATCACCTGGCTATGCCTAGGAATGCCATGGGAACCCCACACTCGGAAAAACCAAAACTCTGAGGCACCTGAGAGATGCGCACTCCATCTTCAAAAGCCAGCGACAAGGTGCGAAGTCTGCGGCTCACTGCCTGCTTTCCAGGTTAAGACGTTTGTTTGCGATTAACACATGTAAAGCTCAAGTCTCTGAAGCAAATCCTGCTTTAACAGCCAAATCCTTGAAACGCTGCCATATTTTTAGTGAAACATGAATGCCGACTAGCTGGGCTGTAAGCCGGGATTAGAAGATAACAAGCTTTTAGCAGAAGTCGGAGGGCTCCAAACGTCAAGTCGGTCGGCGGCTCCAAGACGGCACTCAAGTGGCCCCCAGACTGACGGCAGGGTCACCAGCAACACAGGGACCGGCCGGGCCTGTTCACTTCCACAGCCCCATGCAACTGAGTCAGCCATCTTGAACCGCGGGACCTTTTGTCCTTTTTCGCTTTGCTCACTTGCACAATCAGCTGCGGAAATCAAAAGAGAAATAAAACAAAGGCCCCGAGAATAGCTGGGCAATAAGACAAATCAAACTTTTAGCAATTGGACTAAACACCTTGTCAGGAATTGGGGGCAGCATATCGATCAGTGTAGCGTACATTAAACAAAGTAGGCCTAATTGGTCGTGTATCCAAAACGTTCACCTTGAATTTTTATGAGTGATTATAAAAATTTTGCTTAATATTGACGTTTTTACTCTGACAAGCTCTGTCTGGAGAGTTCTCAATAAATAATCCATTTACAATATCCAGTAAATAAACAGTGGACACAATCGTTATCCCTTCCTGCCGGCGGCCCGCTCTAATAGGGCTTTTACAGCGAAGGTGACTATTCAGCTTAATGCAGTACTCTCCGTGCTGCAAAGCCATTTCCATTCATTACGGTGCTCACAAGCACTTAAAGCACTTTAAGAACCTGTTAGAAAACAGCAGGGAGAGCCGGCGGACTGGAGGTAACTGCAGGGGCAGCGCTTGGTTCATGGGGGACAGAAACAAAGGTCACTCCCGCCGCGCGAGCCTGCAGACCACTTCTATTAGCTTCCATTCAATTTCATTGCAGCACTTTTGCCTTGAAACCCACATTTCATTAACAACTTGAGGCTTTGCATGTGATCTTTGGCAGGGCTTGCGTTTTTTGGAATTGTGCCATCATGGCGGTAGGTCCACACAAGTCTTGGTGCCTGTGACTTAATGGGAAGGCCCACTCGATGACATCTTGAGCTTCCTGGGGGCTCCAGGTGCCTGCTGTCCTGAGGGTCACCGTGCTGGGACTAAGCCAGAAGTGGGCCTGTGCTGGCTACACATTTTATATCGAATTTAAGAGTACAACAATTTCTGAAATTCCCTTCAGGATTAATAAAGTTTCTGCCTATTTATCTTTCTATTATATAGTGCCTTTCACATCTATTTATCTATGCTTATATAATGCCTTTATTCTATCTATCTATCTATCTATCTATCTATCTATCTATCTATCTATCTATCTATCTATCTATGCCTATATAGTGCCTTTCACACTATCTATCTATCTATCTATCTATCTATCTATCTATCTATCTATCTATCTATCTATCTATCTATCTATCTATGCTTATATAGTGCCTTTCACTCTATCTATGCTTATATAATGCCTTTATTCTATCTATCTATCTATCTATCTATCTATCTATCTATCTATCTATCTATCTATCTATCTATCTATCTATGCTTATATAGTGCCTTTCACTCTATCTATGCTTATATAATGCCTTTATTCTATCTATCTATCTATCTATCTATCTATCTATCTATCTATCTATCTATCTATCTATCTATCTATCTATCTATCTATCTATCTATGCCTATATAGTGCCTTTCACACTATCTATCTATCTATCTATCTATCTATCTATCTATCTATCTATCTATCTATCTATCTATCTATCTATCTATCTATGCCTATATAGTGCCTTTCACACTATCTATCTATCTATCTATCTATCTATCTATCTATCTATCTATCTATCTATCTATCTATCTATCTATCTATCTATCTATGCTTATATAGTGCCTTTCACTCTATCTATGCTTATATAATGCCTTTATTCTATCTATCTATCTATCTATCTATCTATCTATCTATCTATCTATCTATCTATCTATCTATCTATCTATCTATCTATCTATGCTTATATAGTGCCTTTCACTCTATCTATGCTTATATAATGCCTTTATTCTATCTATCTATCTATCTATCTATCTATCTATCTATCTATCTATCTATCTATCTATCTATCTATGCCTATATAGTGCCTTTCACACTATCTATCTATCTATCTATCTATCTATCTATCTATCTATCTATCTATCTATCTATCTATCTATCTATCTATGCTTATATAGTGACTTTCACTCTATCTATGCTTATATAATGCCTTTATTCTATCTATCTATCTATCTATCTATCTATCTATCTATCTATCTATCTATCTATCTATCTATCTATCTATCTATCTATCTATCTATCTATCTATCTATCTAATAGTGCCTTTCATCTATCTATCTATCTATCTATCTATCTATCTATCTATCTATCTATCTATCTATCTATCTATCTATCTATCTATCTATCTATCTATCTATGCCTATATAGTGTCTTTCACACTATCTATCTATCTATCTATCTATCTATCTATCTATCTATCTATCTATCTATCTATCTATCTATCTATCTATCTATCTATCTATCTATCTATCTATCAGGTCCACACTAAAGCTGATGTCACATTATTTAACTTCTTGTCACCGGGCTTGTTAGACTTACTGAGTGTGGTTGCTGATCTTGTCAATTTACACAACTGAGAATCGCTAGGCGTGTCAACATTAGTGATTGCCTGGCCGACTCCCCAGAATGCTCACACTCGCCCCCTTCTCTCACAGCCAATAGCGTGCTGCCTGACCGACTCGGTTTTCTCATACAGTAGCTGTGGACAGATGCCACTCTCTGTCAGTGCAGCACTTAAGGCTCAGCTTTCATTCCCCTTCACTGTTCCCCAAAATCTTGACTGTTGTAAGAGTGTTCATTGTTCTGTGACTATCATTTGAATCCGAGGTCACATTATGTGAATTCTCGTTACTGGGTTTGTCAGACTTGCCGACTGCGGTTGCTGATCTCCTTGACAGACCATGACAGTTTGCATATCTGCAAATCTCTAGGCATATCATATTTAGTGACTGTGTGGCACAGTCATGTGCACGCCTTTTTGTGACAGTTTGAAGGGTTAACAGGTACAATGACTTCAGCTGCAATCTCGGCCCTTTATTCTTTTTTTTTACATTTTGTTGTGGCACATAAAACACAAGACACCCGACAAACAAGCTTCTCTTCTGTTTGCGAGGTGCAATATTAAACTATATTTCGAGATACGCGTTCATTGGTTTTCAGCTCTCATGCTGTCCGCCACTACAACTTAAGACAACATCAGACCTGTTTGTCTGATGTTTACTCCATTTGTAAGTCGCTTTGGATAAAGGCATATACTAAGTGAATAAATGTAACTCTTCCGTGTTTTCACTTGACCTGATTTTAGAACAGTTTTGACGAGATTCTGTTCACCAAATCGCATCAAGTCGATTGCAGTTCATTATAGAATCAATTATAAATTATATTTGGATTTATCGCAATACTCCACCCATCTGCCTCTCCAACTCATTCGTTGGTCAAGATTCCCGTCTTCAGGTCAAAAAGTGAATCCCATGAGGCTTTGCTTTCCTATTCATGATGTGTGCCAATTATTCTGGAAAAATCTATTTTAGGATAAAAAGGCATGTGCTCTGCATGTTTTGAGCGTCTGACCTGATAACTGACCTGAGGATTCTGCGATACGAGTGATGTGACATTGATTGATACTTTTTTTTTTTACTTTGGATGTTTTTCTTATCGTTTCCTGTTGTACAGCATTGGTCACCATTGGCTTCTATTATATTAAAACTGACTTTTCTCTCCCTTCTGAAAATTCTGAGATTACACACAAATTCCATACAATAAGTAACATATGAAAAAAATTTTGGGTGGAGTACTCTTATAAAATTAGACTACTTTATAACAAGCATCCGACACAAATCACAAAGTGATTACAAAGGGAAAAGTTACGTCGCCGTACTTCTTTCATGGAGGTAGACTTTGTCACACGCGTACGCATGTTTAAGGGCAAGGTGATGGTAATTCTCCACCAATCCAGGGGGTGGCGCTGTGTGATAACACTCTCTCTTTTCCTCTCTCTTGCCCATAACCCCCCCAAAGAGTACCAACGACTCTCCTCCAACACTTCTGGTGTCTACCCACCTGGGGGCAGCCATTTGACCAGAAGAACCTCCATCTTTGACAATCAGAATAGGACTCCGGCCTGAGAAGCCTTGTTTTGTGTTATCACACGCTTTATTTTGACTAAAACATATTTCAAGTGTACGGGGTTTACCCGCGGCTGTCCCGAAACTCCCACCCTATCTCCTTCTGTCTAATGACAACATGGCAATGCTGTGCAGCGCATTTGTGAACGGCGCACATCGACGTGTGTGTGAACCTGCAGTAGGACCACCTTATTCCGTCACAGAAAGTGGAAGCACCTGGTATGTGTCGTCATGGCGGATAAAGAAGACGTTCCTGTGAGAGGACGGCAGAGGTGTGCGATTGAATTTTGCGGTAATTAAACTCTAGAGATGTTACGGCAAGCACACGGTCATGAAATGATTACTGGTGGAATGAGTGAATGAAGAAGCGTGTTTGTGGAGGTCACCCACTGCGGTTACGACTAGCAAATGGGTGCAAGAAGACAGACGGCTCACTTCGTGTGAACTTTCGACTTTGAGCAGACTATGGCAGAGAAACTAGAAACGCACCGTGTGACCGTCAGGTGGAGCCATCATGAAGAAAAGACCAGATTTTGCTCCAGAGAACTGTGTTGTTTTTTCCCCCATGAAAATGCCTGGCCGCATATCACTGCCGTTGCATTGGCAGCATTGACTGAAACTGGTGGGACTGCAGTGGAACAGCCACCCTTCATAGAGCCGAGATTTAGCTCTGTAGGATTTCAGGGCATTCCTAACGCAGCCAAAAAAAAAAAAACACGTTCTCCTCAGGTGCCGAAGAGAAAAACGCTACGGCCACGTCACTAAGAGTGATGTCACAAAACAGTCGCTAACTTGTCTTTGAGTCGTGGAGAAAACATATTCAATGTGAAGGACGCCACTTCGAAAAAGAAAAATGATCCGAGCCCGTGAAGTCATTCAGTTCAATCTCGTTACTTTTCAATCAGCCCTCATATTTTTATTAGATAGTATTGTATAACAGAAAGGATATAAAAAGGGCCGAACACGAGATGTGATAAAATCTATTGGCCAAGCACAGGAAACCCAAAATAAATTAAAACATAAAACACCTGAGAGAGAAAAAAACACAAAGAGCACCCAAAGAAAACAGCAAAACAGATTTGCCAGGACAGAAGATGAAGTCCAATCGTTTTTTTCAGGAGAGAAGCGAGCACAAAGTAGCCAAAGCCTTGCCTAACACAGACTGGGGGTCCTGCCAAAAGAAACACAGCAAAGCAGTTGAGCATTTCAAGGATCAAGGATCAGTACAAGTCGGCCCACGGTAAAGATGAGTTCACAATGACGACGACGATGAAGCCGAAGTCAGTGCTCGATCATATGATGACACCTTCATTCTCTCCACTCAACAGCTACATGACACCCAGCACTTTCAAAATGAAACTCCAGGCAGTTTTTGATGCGATTTCTTTTCAGAGCTCAAAAATTTTGTTTCACAGTGGATGGAAGGCCATCATGCACTAAATTTGTAAATAGTGCAGGTCGTGTCTTCATGGTCTGAGATCTCTCTCGGTTGGTTTTTCACCCATAACAAGGCTCAAAGGTGAACGATCTGACTGCAAATGTCTCCACTATAGATGTGTGACCCTCACTCGGTTGAACCTGCCATCCATTCCAGTACAGCCCAGAGGAGGACAGGACACTTAAACTGGCAGGCCAGAGAAGAAAGAACAGGACACCTAGGTGGTTAAAATTCTGACATCTTGATGGATGAAACTTTCATTTGGAAATCTGCTCAGCGACTTTTGAGAGGAGCCAAACTGGAGAGGTCTGATGGGAAGGTGGGCCGCCATTCTGGCCTCTTGCCATTTCAGGGAGTTGGTTTTGTTTTTTACTTTTCTGAAGTGAAGTGTGCCATGATAAGCTTCGTAGTAGTGCATCGTAGGAGTGGGCGATAAAACAATTGATCCAGAATACCAGATTTAAATTCTAATTGCAATATGGACTTCAAAAAAAATGTTTCACCAGTATACCAGTGGAAAACATACAGAGTGTTCTATCACAAACTGTGCAGGTCTGCTGCAATATTGGATCATTTCTGTAGTATCTGTGTGATTCGAGCTTCATTTTATCATTATAACAATGATGTCAATATCAGGCCATTCTGGACGCGTTTCTTCCACGGTTGTCACTCCTTTGTAGCAGTGACATCAGCTGGCAGTCACGTGTTTAGATGTGACTGCATTATCCCTACTTAAGATGGTGGTTATGATGTATTTAATTCATTTTTGATCATTTAATATTCTTGTTCTGTGCTTTACGGATTCCTGCTGGTGGTTTTTGACGTCACAGAATTCCTTTCTTTTATTAACTCCCTGCTATAATGTCTGGTTTTAGATTTGTAAATTATTCTGAATCATTTCCACAGCCAATTTTTTTTTATAATGTGAACCACTATTTTGAGTACCTGTTGTTAACGTTGGGGCGGAATCAAGAGGATCGGGACCCTAATGCTACCAATTCAACTGGTTAAAATGTCACCCACTTGTGCAGTTCTCTATCCAAATTTGTAAACCAAAAAACTCCTTTTTGCGCTTTGAGCAATTCAAGTCTCATTATTTTGACCTTCTGCTTTAAGACCTTTGCCTTCCACTTTTGACTTTGATTTTTGTTTATTGATTTGGCTTTCTTACTTCATGTTCTCCATTTCATTGTGTCATCCCTGTTTAAGATGGCGTCTTTAGATGTCATTCTGCCATCCCTATTTAAGATGGCAGCTTGGACATCCTTATGCCCTCCCTATCTAAGGATGTTTTAGATGTTATTGAGCTACCCCTATTTAAGATGGCAGCTTAGATATTATTGCAGCACCTTTAACTTAAATTGGAGGCTTGTGATGTCATTGTGCCATTCCTATTTAAGATGGTGGCTTTAAATATCATTGTGTTATTCCTATTTAAGATGGCAGTTTGGATGTCATTATGCAATTCCTATTTAAGATGGTGGCTTTAAATGTCATTGTGACATCCCTATTTAAGATGGCAGTTTGGACATCCTTATGCCATCCCTATCTAAGGCGGTTTTAGATGTTATTGAGCTACCCCTATTTAAGATGGCAGCTTAGAAATTATTGCACCACCTCTAGCTTAAATTGGAGGCTTGTGATGTCATTGTGCCATTCCTATTTAAGATGGTGGCTTTAAATGTCATTGTGTTATCCCTATTTAAGATGGCACTTTGGATGTCATTGTGCCACTCCCATTTAAGATGGCAGCTTCAGGTGTCACTGACCTACCCTGAGTTAAGATAGCAATTTGAATGTCACTGTACTATCACTACTATTAAATCTGCAGCTTTCAATGTCATGCTGCATTCACATGCTATCGGATAGACAGTAAATATTAGTCTCCGAGTTGGAAATTCTACATGAATAATGCCATTTTTAGTCAAAATGCATTTGGAGCAAAATGATACACTTTTAATACATTTATTTTGCTCTTATTTCCACAAAAAATGCCATTTAAATTTGTTTTATTTATTAGAGACCAAGTAACATTTCAACAGAGAACTCAGAAAAGACTGACCAGAAATTCACGTGAAGTTGGAAAATGACCCGTCACAACAAGGAGTTCCAAATAGCCCAAGAGCATGTGAATGCAGCGTCATTGTGCTATCCCTATTAAAGATGTCAGCTTTAGACGTGGTTGCACTATCCCTATTTTAAACTAGTGGATGTGGATGTCATTGTGCTGTACCTAATTAAGAGGTCACTCTGGGAAGGTGCGTTGCTGCATTTTGGATCAAACACAAACCTTTTTTTTCCTATCAGCATTTTTTGCACATAGTGAAAGTCATTTTAGAGTAGGAGCCGAACTTATCTGACCTTGAGTTTTGGATTTCTGTCAATTACGTCACCCAAGATAAACTGACCAATCAGATCAAAGCCAAGTTGATGATTGCTCAGATTGCTTGGTGAGACCAGACATACACAGACACAGACAGAAACTGGTAGCAAATTATTATATAGCAGAAGACAGTCAATTTTTAATGATTCATTTGCATATTTTTATGTATTTTCTGTTACATTTGTAATTAAATATCGCTTCTTTAAATGTCTCGCTGTTCCTCATGCTTTGTGGGTGGAGCTACAGGAGGCGGGGTGGGCCCCTGACATCACAACTTCTAAGCCCAATCCCTGACTATTAAAGTCAGAGAAGTGAGGGCTCAGATCAGACGCTCATCGCATATGTTAATTTTGTACGTTTTGCTGTTTTTCTTTGGATTTTTCTGGTTCTGCTGACTTTCTTGCCCTGTTTAAGGATTCCATTTTCTGGGTTGTGTTTTGGGACTTGTTTGCTTTAGGACTTCCTTTTATGTAACTAATTCTATTTTTTATATATTTTTTGGTAATAAATCTTTAAATTTAGAAAGATTCTATGTTTCCCTTTGGGTTTGCCTGGGGTTTATGGTAATCCTCCTCCTCCTCCTCCGTTTGGGGCTATTGCTTCCTTTCAAGCCATTTCTAGTTTGTATTCTAGCTCTTCTTGTTTGGTGCCTTCTAGGACAGAAGCCAGCAGTTAGCAGTGAGGAACAGCTGGATTGGTGTCAGCCTCTCCTGGACTAGCTAGTGAGGGTCCTGACCCATCTTGTGGCTTTTTATTTTGAGGCCTCACACTTATTTTGAGACTCCACCTCATAACAATATAAACTTTTGACCATTAGGCCCACTACTAGCATGCTACAGTGCAGAGTTGGCCAGCTGTGAATGGTATTTAAGACCTCAGTCAGACCTGCACGTTCCACAGTTTCCTCCAGCCTCGCAAACACAGGGATGTTAGGCCCATTAACTGGTGAGGATGTGTGTCCAGTAACAGGCTGGCATCTCATCCAGTAAAGATTCCAGAAAGGTAAATTTTTCCCTATAAATGTAAACACACAAATATGAGAAACGCTTTATAATTTTTATGATACTAACAAACATCATTCAGTGAGCACATTGAGCACAGATTTGTTTTTTTGAACTGGAAAACTTTATTAAGGACTAACTGTCCTCAATTACTCGGAACAAAACATCCCTTTGTTGACATTCTTTTGATTTATGACATGCAGTATGTCAAGAAATGATGTGCTCTCCCTCTTCATTTGAGACATCTGTATGGCAGTCGACGAGACACACTTTTGGTTGTGTCTGCCGTTAGTCCTATGTGTACATCTTGAATGTAGGGTTCATTGCCATGAAGTTCTTCTTTCAGCAATGACTGGAACTTTGTAAATGGGCACCCTTTAATTACAATGAAATATGCAACACTTACTTTTATGTGCAACTGCTTGGGGCGCACGCTGCCTCAAGATGAAGAGAGGCGCAGAAGTCCTGCAGTCCTGCAGCTTTGTGTCAAAGGCCCAAATACCACACAGACTACCTGCCTTCAGACACACTTGCTTCACTCACATTGGCACCAGGAATCCTTCCAGAGACTTATTCTGGACTGCAGAGGTGTGGTGAGGAGGGAGTGCCACCCTATATGGGGGGGGACTTAGTCGTTCCTGAGGCTCGAGGTTTATTTTTTTTTTCACTTTAATTGCTATGCATTTTTCTCTGAAGTGAAGCTTTCCATGACAAGTTTATCAGAAGTGCGCCATTCTTTCTAAAGCACCGCTGTCATTCACATTTACAATAACTGCTGCGATTCAGCAGCACTTAAACCTCAAGATTTATAGTCACGCAATACAAAAAAAAAACATTTCAAAACACTGAGGGCAACTTTCTGATGTAACGCCTCAAGGTTTATCTTTTTTTTTTCTCTCCTTGCTATCAAATGCATAGCATGGACAGAATGAAGGTGAGGAATTGACAGAGAACAGAACAAGCCAGCTGCTGGTCGGAGCGGCCACAAGGGCTTTAAAGGTACAAAACTCACACAATTCAAGAGAGAAACCGCAAAGCATCAGCGCCCAGTCCAGCGCCAGGTCTGATGGGAAACGCTCTGGGCACCCCGTGATGGTGAATCGGATTAGGCGGCCTTGTTAGGAACAGGGGAACAGAGTGGAACAGAAAACTGGGTTTGTCATTTTAGTGACAGGGAATGAGGATGTGTGACATGCTGCTCAGACATGCAAGGAAATAAATTCTGTACAGGGGACAATACAACTGCTATCTATCTGTTATATAGTGCCTTTCACTTCTATCTATCTATCTATCTATCTATCTATCTATCTATCTATCTATCTATCTATCTATCTATCTATCTATTATATAGTGCCTTTCATCTATCTATCTATCTGTCTATCTATCTATCTATTTATCTATCTATTATATAGTGCCTTTCACATCTATCTATCTATCTATCTATCTATCTATCTATCTATCTATCTATCTATCTATCTGTTATATAGTGCCTTTCACATCTATCTATCTATCTATCTATCTATCTATCTATCTATCTATCTATCTATCTATCTATCTATCTATCTATCTATTATATAGTGCCTTTCACATCTATCTATCTATCTATCTATCTATCTATCTATCTATCTATCTATCTATCTATCTATCTATCTATCTATCTATCTATCTATCTGTTATATAGTGCCTTTCACATCTATCTATCTATCTATCTATCTATCTATCTATCTATCTATCTATCTATCTATCTATCTATCTATCTATCTATCTATCTATCTATCTATCTATTATATAGTGCCTTTCATATCTATCTATCTATTTCATAGTGCCTTTCATCTATCAATCTATTGTCACACATCCATGTCCAAGGATCTCCTCACCGGCTGCTATGTGTTAACCCCCTAAGCTCCTGTGAAAGACCCTATTTTGTGGAAGCAAACGCACCAATTCCGTTTCTTTTTGTTATGCCCTGAGAGGGCAGTATAATTGCAAAAGAAAGATATTTATTTAAGTTAGAGGACTGTATTAGAAGGGACAGGATTGTCCAACCTGTCATTCCTGCACCTGGCCACACTATCTATTATACTGTATAGTGCCTTTCATCTGTCTGTCTCTCTCTATTTAATCCATTCTTATAGCACCCATTTTGTTTGGACATAAAGTCTGAAGTTCACTGTCCTCTGTATACATCACAATAAGATGATTATTATTATTACTACTACTACTAATTACTTTGCAAAAAAGTTTCTTGACTCACTGGCTTACCACAACTACTTCACATAATGACAAAGACGGCAAGGGCTGCCTAGAGAACAAGAGGAAGAACTTCATGATGACACCAGAAAAAGACACCAACAACAACCCCAGGCAGCCAACTGCAAAGGCAGCAGATAAGCAGGCTGGCCATTTAGGACTGAAACACCAGTAAGAGTTAAGAAGATCACAGACAGAATCCAGAGAAAAGGCCAAAAAAAAAAAAACAAGGAGAAAAGCAATTCTGAAGGAAAGTCTGCTCACCAAGACGCAAATGAATGCAGGAGGCATGAGAACGTCTGTGGCGCTCCGATTAACAAGAGATTCCAACAGCTGTACACGGCGCTGAAGAGCCCACTCCTGCCTGCGCAAACATGCGGCTCCGGATTACCGAAAGCACTTGGCCATTTCAATTACAGCAAGAAGCAATCCACCAGCTGGGCCTTATTAGCGCAGGAGCCTCCTCCTTCATCCTATAAAGTTGAGCATCCACTTTTTAAAGAATAAGCAAAAGGGTAAAAAGTGAGCAACTGGGCACCATCAAGTCAAGAGTGGAACGCATGTAGCCACAGCGCAGGATGTCGAGGGGCTGCCAGGGGGGCTACCACCTACCAACATCATCCTAGATTGATCAGGCATTACTGACAGCAGGCCAGAGGCCCTCACAAGACATCCAAAGATGTATAAAAAAATCCAAACTCTAGTCATTGTGGTGTGTACTTGAGAGGAGCGCTTATGATAATGTGTATTTATTTGTTTATTGATTTTATGTGAAATGTAAAAAAAGCAACTTTTGTACCCTTGGCACAAACAAAGTTCATTCTGTCTATCCATTGTCACACATGCATGTCTGAGGATCAGCTTCCTGGGCCATCCATGGTAAGCAACAGCACCCCAGGATGAAAGGGGGTGCTGCTGCCAGCGGTATCAGCTCCTCCTGTGCCCTCCGTGAGGGCAACTGACTCTGTGCCTGCCAGTCAGAGGACAATAAAGTTGAGGCACCCTCAGAATGGAACTCTGCTCCTGACGTGACCTCCTGTTTACAGGGCACTGCAGCTCTGTGCTTGTGATTGTTTGTGCCAGCAAGACAATAGTCCTGCCGCGCTCAATTCTGTTAGTAAAGGGGGCGACTCGGCTAGCACCTCTTACAATAACATTTATTTATTTGTAATACACTATTAATATAATATACAGTAACAATATATATTAATTTATTATATAGTGCCTTTCATCTATCTATCTATTGATTATATAGTGCCTGTCACATCTATCTGTCTATCACATGATATTATAATATTATAGATAAGATATTATATATAATAATTATTATAATCATAAATATATAGCTATAATATACAGTGGGTTGGATAATGGATGGATGGATGGATGGATAAATAATTATTATAAGCTATTATCTATCTATCTATCTATCTATCTATCTATCTATCTATCTATCTATCTATCGTGCCTTTCACATCTATCTATCATATGATATTATAATATTATAGATAAGATATTATATATAATAATTATTATAATCATAATATATAGCTATAATAAATATATTATTATAAGATATTATCTATCTATCTATCTATCTATGTATCACATAGTTCCTTTCACATCTATCTATCTATCTATCTATCTATCTATCTATCTATCTATCTATCTATCTATCTATCTATCACATAATATTCTAACATTTTAGATAAGATATTATATATAATAATTATTATAATCATAAATATATACAGTGGTGTGAAAAACTATTTGCCCCCTTCCTGATTTCTTATTCTTTTGCATGTATGTCACACAAAATGTTTCTGATCATCAAACACATTTAACCATTAGTCAAATATAACACAAGTAAACACAAAATGCAGTTTTTAAATGATGTTTTTTATTATTTAGGGAGAAAAAAAAATCCAAACCTACATGGCCCTGTGTGAAAAAGTAATTGCCCCCTGAACCTAATAACTGGTTGGGCCACCCTTAGCAGCAATAACTGCAATCAAGCGTTTGCGATAACTTGCAATGAGTCTATTACAGCGCTCTGGAGGAATTTTGGCCCACTCATCTTTGCAAAATTGTTGTAATTCAGCTTTATTTGAGGGTTTTTCTAGCATGAACCGCCTTTTTAAGGTCATGCCATAGCATCTCAATTGGATTCAGGTCAGGACTTTGACTAGGCCACTCCAAAGTCTTCATTTTGTTTTTCTTCAGCCATTCAGAGATGGATTTGCTGGTGTGTTTTGGATCATTGTCCTGTTGCAGCACCCAAGATCGCTTCAGCTTGAGTTGACGAACAGATGGGCGGACATTCTCCTTCAGGATTTTTTGGTAGACAGTAGAATTCATGGTTTCATCTATCACAGCAAGCCTTCCAGGTCCTGAAGCAGCAAAACAACCCCAGACCATCACACTACCACCACCATATTTTACTGTTGGTATGATGTTCTTTTTCTGAAATGCTGTGTTCCTTTTACGCCAGATGTAACGGGACATTTGCCTTCCAAAAAGTTCAACTTTTGACTCATCAGTCCACAAGGTATTTTCCCAAAAGTCTTGGCAATCATTGAGATGTTTCTTAGCAAAATTGAGATGAGCCCTAATGTTCTTTTTGCTTAACAGTGGTTTGCGTCTTGGACATCTGCCATGCAGGCCGTTTTTGCCCAGTCTCTTTCTTATGGTGGAGTCGTGAACACTGACCTTAATTGAGGCAAGTGAGGCCTGCAGTTCTTTAGACGTTGTCCTGGGGTCTTTTGTGACCTCTCGGATGAGTCGTCTCTGCGCTCTTGGGGTAATTTTGATCGGCCGGCCACTCCTGGGAAGGTTCACCACTGTTCCATGTTTTTGCCATTTGTGGATAATGGCTCTCACTGTGGTTCGCTGGAGTCCCAAAGCTTTAGAAATGGCTTTATAACCTTTACCAGACTGATAGATCTCAATTACTTCTGTTCTCATTTGTTCCTGAATTTCTTTGGATCTTGGCATGATGTCTAGCTTTTGAGGTGCTTTTGGTCTACTTCTCTGTGTCAGGCAGCTCCTATTTAAGTGATTTCTTGATTGAAACAGGTGTGGCAGTAATCAGGCCTGGGGGTGGCTACGGAAATTGAACTCAGGTGTGATACACCACAGTTAGGTTATTTTTTAACAAGGGGGCAATTACTTTTTCACACAGGGCCATGTAGGTTTGGATTTTTTTTCTCCCTAAATAATAAAAACCATCATTTAAAAACTGCATTTTGTGTTTACTTGTGTTATATTTGACTAATGGTTAAATGTGTTTGATGATCAGAAACATTTTGTGTGACAAACATGCAAAAGAATAAGAAATCAGGAAGGGGGGCAAATAGTTTTTCACACCACTGTAGCTATAATATATATTGGGTTGGATAATGGATGGATGGATGGATGGATAAATAATTATTATTATCTATCTATCTATCTATCTATCACATGATATTCTAATATTATAGATAAGATATTATATAAAATAATTATTATAATCATAAATATATAGCTATTATAAATAATTAATGCTGCCAATGACTTACTAAGCACCATGTCGTCCAGCTTCCTAAATTGTCCCTAGTGTATGCTTGGTGTGTGTGTGCGCCCTGCGGTGGGCTGGTGCCCTGCCCAGGGTTTGTTTCCTGCCCTGCGCCCTGTGTTGGCTGGGATTGGCTCCATAGTGCCCTATATATTCCTCTCTATATATATATATATAGTGCCTTTCATATCCCTCTATCATGAAAGTGTTGGCCAAACATAGAATACTAATAAAGACACACTTAGACGAAGTGCCTTTCATTCATGGTCTATATCTTTATCTATTATATAGTGCCTTTCATCATCTATCTATATGCTTGTCCACGTCACAGTCACATGGAAGCTGCCAGCAGTCTTCATGCACAAGGCAGGAACAACACCTGGTAAGGGTGCCAGTTCATCACAGGGCACACACACACACACACACACACACACACACAAATGCCAACTTAGCAATACCTGTCCTAATCCACCTGAAAAGTCCAATATATCAGTAAATAATCAAACAAGCACAAATGTGCAGCCACTGAGCACACGTTGTCAGCAGAGAGCTCACAGCCGTATCTACAGTACGTTTGTTGAAGTGCATGTGTTGCCTGTCGATACCAGAGATGAGCAGCTTCAGGAGCCCCAATTTAAAGGCACTGCAGGACCCCCCAGTAAGCAGCAGCAGTGTCAGCCTTCTTCGGCTCCCCTTTATCCTTTGAGGTCGTTGCCCTTTTAGCCGATTCCTTTGAATTGTTTGATTTAGGTATTTGGCCCAGTTTTCTGATTTGGGGTTTGTGGACTTTGGGACGGCTCCTTATTTAGATTAATAAATAGTTTTGTTATTATTCCATTTTTCAAATAACCTGTCATTAGAAACTTTTTTTTGTTTTTTGTTTTGCTCTGGGACTTTCTCTTGTTTAAATAAATCCCATTTCAATGGAAAGGTTTTCATTTTTTATGAGATTCCCCCTCCCGTTTTGATATTTTAGGCCTTATTTGATCATTTCAGAGTATTAATGGCAAAAAAAACAATACTGCTGTGACAGTAATGCCACATGTGCTCACCTTTTAAATTTCTGTCCTCTTTATTTGAGGACCACTTACGCCTGCACATGCTGCAGCCTGGCACTACACCACAAACTATGACCTACAAACAACCAGATGCTCTCCTTTTGTTGTCTATTGAAGATCTGAAAAGCATTTTGCAATAATGACCAATGTGCAGACAGAGGAGGAACTAGCACAACGTTTAACAACCTCATTTGCAGTTTGTGAAAACAGTTGGTAAGTCAGATTAACAAGATGAAGGCACCGTAGTGAAGTGCCATCCACAGTAGTTTTAATCAGAGTGTGGATTTTACATTTCTGCATGGCATTTGAACAAAATCAGTTTTTAGAAGACACAAAACACACACAATACTGTGGATCCATGAAGTGAAGACCTAACAGTGCAGTTGAAAGGTGTTGCAAACTCAGTGAAGTGAAGAGAGAGACCACCACAGCACAGAAAATAGTGAACAGATCAAAGCCCCCTCATAGGGCGCAGTGGTGGCTCTGAGGTTAGGGATCTGCACTGGCAATCGGAAGGTTGCCGGTTCAAATCCCGTAAATGCCAAAAAGGGACTCTGCTCTGTTGGGCCCTTAACCTGTAATTGCTGAGCGCTTTGAGTAGTGAGAAAAGTGCTGTATAAATGAAAAGAATTATTATTAAAGAATTATAATAACAGGAGTAACGCCGGGCATGGAGGGACAAAAAAAACTGGCAGCCAGTTTCAACTGAGAAGAGAAACTCGAAGGCAGAGCCCGTTCTAAACTTGCTCAATCTGGATCTGTGCCAACTGCACCCTTTTGTCCACAAGACCGGCAAGGTTGCCAAACAACAAGTGGGCGTCTCACATTAATCATCTGACTTAACGCAGATGCCCACAAAGTGTCCACTACATTATTTGATCGGTCTGATTTCCATGCTTACTGTCTGCCCCTTCTG
This sequence comes from Erpetoichthys calabaricus, assembly GCF_900747795.2. Lineage (NCBI taxonomy): Eukaryota > Metazoa > Chordata > Cladistia > Polypteriformes > Polypteridae > Erpetoichthys > Erpetoichthys calabaricus. The sequence goes on from NC_041395.2 coordinate 346,197,140, forward strand.
CCATGAGCTGGCGCCCTGCCCGGGATTGGTTCCTGCCTTGCACCCTGTGCTGGCTGGGATTGGCTGCAGCAGACCCCCGTGACCCTGTGTTTGGATTCAGCGGGTTGAAAAATGGATGGATGGATGGATGTCTGCCCCTTTTCTCCACCCTGGCTGCGTATTATTCACATTTCACAATGCTTATTATTCTTACACACTAGCAGAGAAGAAACCAGCAGGAGTAGACACCAGGAGAAAAGGCAAAGGCAGGAAAAGCGTCAAAAATGAAAGACCTGCCGTACAGTAACCAAAACCAAGCACTGGCAACGGTTCTTAGGAAAAACATCTGTCCTAAAAAGAACGTTCATCAAAAAGGGATCTTAGAATCTGTCAACTCGGACGACTAAAATGGCGAGAATCATAAACAAACAAAATGGCTGCATAAACACGGCCCATAAATATTTCACAGAAACAACAGCAGCCTTTTGATCAAAAATGTGAGATTCAGACTCGAGGGGCTTAATAAATCCCCCCAATCAAGTGCTACATATCATCAAATGATGAAGAAAAACATTTAAAAATTAAATAATGAAGTCATTTATAACAACGGTGATCTTTTCACACTCTCTCTGACTCCAAAACTTTGGATCTCATCGGCTTGAGGATGACAGACTACACGACTACCTCACGACTTCTCAGCACAGGTTCAAATTTACAACGTTTTGCCAGCACGTTGCCCAATGGTGCCAGTGGCCATACAAATGCATAACACGTATGTTGTGTTAAGTGGCACAGTCTATACTGTCACAACTGCAGGGAGTGGCAGTTGTCGAGGACATCTTTAAAAGAAATGTCCTCAAGTCACTCCACAAGGGGTTTTGGTGTGCAAGTATTATCGAGTGTGGATACTGCATAGAGGGGAGGGCAAAGGTAAATTTTACAGTTGTGAGTACGTAAAACACAATGTTTATCCTTTGTGGTATATGGCCGGCCAGTACCCCCACGCCTCTAGGTGGCGCCCTTCTTTCAACATGGAGGTGCCCCGAGTTCCAGCAGGGCATCATGGACAGTGGAGTTTTACATCACAGTCCTGCTGGATACCATGGGGGCCTCCAGGGGACGCTGCAGGAAGGCACGAGGATTTTTATTATAGCCCGGAAGTACTTTCTAGTCACGGGAATGGAATTAAAAAAGTAATAATAATAATTCATTACATTTATATAGCGCTTTTCTCAGTACTCAAAGCGCTGTCCACACGGGGAGGAACCGGGAAGCAAACTCACAATCTTCCACAGTCTCCTTACTGCAAAGCAGCAGCACTACCACTGCGCCACCTGTGAAGTACTTCCAGGATGAAGAAAAGAAGGAGTTTTCACCTGACCTGGAAGTGTTATGAAATCACGTGGACTGAGAGAAAAGAAGCCCTTCCGGGTCAAGGACTATAAAGGACTCTGGGAAAACCCAACAAGTTGAGTCGAGTTGGGAGGAAGGGTGACTGAGCTGCTGGGAGTGGAGGATTGTGTACAGTATTGTGATTATTATTGTAGTTATTATTGGAGTATTGTGGAATGGAGGGTGCTTTGTGCACATTATTATTATAATAAATAACATTATTAGACTTTTATCTGGTGTCTGACGTGTGGTCTGAGGGTTCAAGGGGACGACAGCGCCCCCCTATCTGTCACACCTTCTATTATTATTTATTTATTAATTACTGTATTATTTATTTGTATTATTTGTCTTCTTATTATTCTTATGAACCAGCTACTACCCCCGCAGCTCTGCCCACTTGCTAGTGAAACAGAACAAACTTTAAAAATCATTAAAAAAATGTAATTCTGGCCAAATGGAAGGTAGGTACGGTCTGACGTCAAACGTTGCCACTGTATCTGATTGTGTTCAGCTCTATTGGGAGAGCATCTCCCACGTGGCCGTGATATCTCTGCCAATGAGCAGCTACCCTCTAAAACACACGCAGCTCTGATCTCTCTCTCTCAAAAACGTGAAACGTTACTCCTTAACAATCTATAGTTGGTAATGTCCGCTGAACAAACGGGTATGGCCAGCTAAGCGGAGGCGAGATACGCTCCAACACGTGGCGAGAGGTGGAGCGACTCGAACAGAGGCTGGCACGTGAGTGAGGAGGGCCCCACCCCCCTCCCTTCTGCCCGCAGCATCTCTCTCAGATTCGCGGAAATAAATCGGTACCGCAAGTGAACTACGATACTTAGCATGATGAGAGAAGCCGGAATGTTCAAGCAAATTCTAGAAAAAAAAAACCCGATCTAAATCCGTTAAGTAGTTCTCTTGTGAAAAGCAGACAGTCAGACAGACTTTGTATTTTATATGTATATATATATATATATATATATATATATATATATTTGCAGCTACCCCTACTAGGGTCTTCATCAGAGGATAATGCTTAGACTTACAAGAATCAAAGGCAATATATAGCAACACATTAAGTGGGGGGGGGGGGGTGACTAAGTCAGTATGATCAAGGGGGGGGGGGGGGGGTTTGTATAGTTTATTTATTATGAACATGTTCTTCTTAAGTTAGCATATGCTGGATTTATGTCCAAGTGTCTGTTGATGGCGTTCTCATTTGATAGCCAAGATTCGGCCAACTCTCTGGCACTTTTAGTACTTGGCTATCAAATGAGAACACCATCAACAGACACTTGGACATAAATCCAGCATATGCTAACTTAAGAAGAACATGTTCATAATAAATAAACTGTACACCTAATACCCCCCCCCCCCCCATCACACTGACTTAGCCACCCCCCTACCCCCCTCCACGTAATGTGTTGCTATATATTGCCTTTGATTCTTGTAAGTCTAAGCATTATCCTCTGATGAAGACCCCTGATAGGGGTTGAAAGCTCAGGAATAAAACTACTTTATGATATGTGATTCTTTTTTTTCTCCCTTTGTGGATCTCCAGCTGCAAATATGCAAACCGTATCACAGATCTTCTCTTCCATGTATATATATATATATATATATACTGTATATATATTGTCACAGGCGGCTTTGGGTGGAACCCAGCCGGGATGCCCGGAAGGACCAGAGGAGGGATTACGCCTCCTCCAGACCACGAGGGGGCAACCACCCTGGTGGCTTTGGGGAAGTGAGCATGGACGCTCAACCCTATAGGGGCCCGTGGTCTCTGCCAGGGGGCTCCCCAATGCCTCGAGAGCCCTGGTCCTCAGCACTTCCACCACACCCGGAAGTGCAGAGGGGAAGACGACCAGGGACACAGCCGGTACTTCCGCCACACTGGGGAGTGCCGGCGGAAGATTGCCGGGAGGCACCTGGAGCACGTTTGGGTGAAGATAAAAGGGGCCGCCTCACTGCGTTCAGTGGCTTGAGTCGGGAGTGGAGAAGACGGAGCTCGGGAGGAGAGGAGTGGAGGCGGACCTGAGAGAAAGGCATTGTGAAGAGGCCAGGACTTTGGGGGAGTTTTGGGGTTGTGAATATGGAGTTTATAAATAAACGTGTGTTGGGTGATGAACCATCGCTGCCCACCTGTCTGTGTCAGGGCTGCTTTCCACAATATATATATATATATATAGTCACACACGTGTGCATGGGAGGCAGCTAAAGGGCTTGCGTAAGTGTAATACTACACCAGACCAGAGGGTGGCAGAGTGCACTGACTCTTTTTCTCCCTTTCCTGCAGACCATTCATGGGAGATTCCACCTGGTCCGTCACTTCCAGGTCCGAGCCTATAGAAGAAGACCTTGTCGGCTCCGGCCCCTGTGATGTCACGTCCAGGCTCAAAGACCCTGATGATCCCGACCCATCTGACTTCACTTCCTGTCTCCCCCTTTAAAAGCCTCCACCTTTTCCCTATTCCCTCTGTTCTTGTTTTGGACTCGGTTTTCTGCACATCAGTGCTGTGTAACATTTTTACGATTTTGCAGCCAGGATACCAATTATATGGGTGGCTGCCCCAAACCTTGCTATGGCTTGTGGTCAAGTTTGTGACAATATATATTGTAGAAGATTAGCCCCGGACACAGACAGACACGGACTCAGTTTGTTCAAAAGCACACATGTTTATTCGTCTTCAAATCCTGCACACAACACAGTGCACCAAACAGCCACACTGACTCAGTTTCTTTTCTTCTGCCGCCTCTACTCCTTTCCTCCTAAGCTTCGTTCCCCTTCACACCCGACTCTGGCCTCTCGAATGGAGTGAGGCGGCCTCCTTTACACTGCACTCAGAAGTGGATGAGACACAAATGGAGTTATTTGGTCAGAACAAAAATCGCTTTGCATGGCAGAAGAAGAACACCGCATTCCAAGAAAAACACCTGCTACCTACTGTCACATTTGGTGGAGGTTCCATCATGCTGTGGGGTGGGCTGTGTGGCTAGTTCAGGGACTGGGGCCCTTGTTAAAGTCGAGTGTCACATGAATTCAACCCAAAATCAACAAATTCATCAGGATAATGTTCAAGCATCAGTCACAAAGTTGAAGTTACGCAGGGGTTGGATATTCCAACAAGACAATGACACCAAAACACAGTTGGAAATCTATAAAGGCATTCATGCAGAGGGAGAAGTACAATGTTCTGGAATGGCCATCACAGTCCCCTGACTTGAATATCAGAGAAAATCTATGGGATGATTTGAAGCAGGCTGTCCATCAAATTAAACTGAACTGGAGAGATTTTGTATGAAGAATGGTGAACAATACCTCCATCCAGAATCAGACACTCATCAGAGGCTATAGGAGGACAGCGTCTAGAGGCCGAAAGGAGGCTCCACTAAGTATTGATGACATATCTCTGTTAGGATGCCCACATTTATGCACCTGTCTAATTTTGTTATGATGCTTATTGCATATTTTCTGTTAATCCACTAAATTTAATGTCACTGCTGAAATCCTACTGTGTCCATAAGGCATGTCAGATATTAAAAGGAAGTTGCTACTTTGAAAGCTCAGCCAATGAGAAACAAAAATCCAAAGAATTAAGAGGGGCTCCCAAGATTTTTCATATGACTGTATATATATCCATCCATCCATCCATCCATTGTCTCCCGCTTATCCGAGGCCGGGTCGCGGGGGCAGCAGCTTGAGCAGAGATGCCCAGACTTCCCTCTCCCCGGCCACTTCTTCTAGCTCTTCCGGGAGAATCCCAAGGCGTTCCCAGGCCAGTCGAGAGACATAGTCCCTCCAGCGTGTCCTGGGTCTTCCCCGGGGCCTCCTCCCGGTTAGACGTGCCCGGAACACCTCACCAGGGAGGCGTCCAGGAGGCATCCTGATCAGATGCCTGAGCCACCTCATCTGACTCCTCTCGATGCGGGGTGATATACAGGGTGAATCAAAATTATGTTAACATTTGAATAGCAGAAACAATTTATTCACAACATACTTCATTTGTGCAAGGTGATTTACAGGAATGTCTCAACTTGTTCGCCTTCATGTTCAGCACATGTACCATGTGTGGCATATAAACTGTCCACAAAAATTGTATATAGTATGTATATACATAGCAGTACCATTACTGTTAATATCACCCTGTATATAACCTCTAAGTCTTTTTTCTCTACACACAACTATAACCCTGCCTTTGCCCACTCCTATATATACATTATTCATCTTAAACAAGGATAAGTATCTGTGTGTCCATCAGTCATTCCAACAGATGACACAAACATTAACACTGCTTTTATGGCATATAATGACTTAAAGCGAGACACATGAACTGAATTTAACATTCAAACAGATGGCGCATCACAAACATTTATAGTTATGCATTTTATTATTAGTTTCCTCCCACAGTCCAAAGACAGGACTAGGTGGATTGGCGATTCTCAATTGGCCCTAGTGTGTGCTTGGTGTGTGGGTGTGTTTGTGTGTGTCCTGCGGCGGGTTGGCATCCTGCCCAGGATTGGTTCCTGCCTTGTGCCCTGTGTTGGCTGGGATTGGCTCCAGCAATCCCCCGTGACCCTGTGTTCGGATTCAGCGGGTTGGAAAATGGATGGATGGATTTTATTATTACAAATGTTTCTGAGGCAGCATCTATTAGAATGACAACCGCAATGCATTTTATTACTACATGCATTCATAAATACATTCCAATAGATGGTGTACTGCAAACGTTGATTACTTAGAATATTACCAGTCTTAAGCAGGTAACACATCCAGTGTGTGGATATACTGTAATGGATGACACAAATGGACTGGAATCCCGTCCTGGATTGAACAGGAATCCTGATACGGGTGGGAAGCCAGGGCAATTAAATGACCAGGACAGATGATAACAGGTGAATATTTTCACCCCACTTCACTAGATGGCAGTAGCCCTGGGTTAGGGTTCACCACAAGGACACCCGCAGGGCATGCTGGGACCTGTAGTGTCATAGGGCAGACCTGTTGGGTTCCAAGGGGGCTATCAGGGTGACCTGCCGGGATTCACAATCCCTAGTTTCAGGGTCTTCTGTTTGACCCAGTGCTCCCGGTGGGCTATTCCACCATCTATTCTGCTTTCCTTCTTTCCTTACAGTTGCATTGTACCCTACTGAGAAGTCATCTGTGGTCCACTCTCACATGCTCAGGTGCCATCCATCCATCTTAAGACAAAATCCAATCCTATCACATGCCACTAACTATGCCTGGCTCTCTGGGGACGTCACATTATACGACAGGCCTACCCCCAGACTCGCTAAGGTCATATAAAGAAAGGCTTTGACTGAAAATGCCTGGAAAAGTCGAGTAATGTGACAGGGTGTTGAGGCATTTTGGTTTGGCTCTTCGGGGTCTTGAGTGTGTCGGCCATATCTGGTGTTTCTGGCAGAGGCTCAAGCCCTCCGTGAACATTCTACTGGATTAAGTAGGTTTGATAATAGCTTGAATGGATTGTCAATTCAGATTTGCCGTGTCAGGCTACAATGAAATAAACAGTGGAGTAAAAATATAGAGAGAGATATTTGTAATTAATTAAGAACAAAAAATAGCAAAGTGAAATGTAATAAAAGAGAATTGGAAATGTTGAGTAAATGATAATTTATTCCGCTGATGAGCCAGCACAGTTAAGAGCTCCCCAGACAATCAATGCGCATCCCTAAGGAGCTCCAATGTGTTCGATTGTGTGTTCCATTTAAAGGACTAATTAAGTGCAGAGTAAATGTTTCAGCTGTTGTTTTTTTATGTTTGTTTTTATCGCTGCACACACTAGGCTGCCACGTCTCCGAGCGGTAAAAGGCCAGCAAGCGCACGAGTGGCATGAGTAGGCCTCAGGAAGCAACACGGGCACCCAAGAGCTCTCGGTTGAGAAAGTCGTGGACGGGGTTAGCCAGCCGAGGCACCGAGACATCGCAGAAAGAGAGCTCGTTCCTCGTGTAATTAGCTCTATCATTTCTTCAGGTATCACAGATCGAAGCAGAAAAGCAGAAGCTGAAATGCTGCAGCTAATTAGGAAGGCAGTGAATTAGTTGCCTGCCAAGTGCATCTCGTCGATACAGATGTTCCTATCGTCACTCTCTCTCACTCTTTCCCAGTTCCAGTTTCTCTTTCCGAAGCATGGCATTGCTTCTCGGGAGAGCAGACGAGAGAAGATCTGCTCTACATTTCACAAGTTGAAACATTTATTAACAATAAGGCTGGCATCCGCTGTTCAGGCTTCAGGGTTTCAACTTTCAAATGAGAACTTGCTTTATATGAAGAAAGGCAGAGAAGACAGCATACAGCAGTGCCACCGACGCTCACCTCACTGCACGCACTGCACAGGAGCTGTTGATGGACGTGAAAATGTTTGTCAGTGGCCTTGTCTCTTTGAATGACTTAAACAGTCTGAACTATGCGTTCAAGACACCCAGGGAGGTCAGACTCCACAACCAAAATGGTATGCCAATCAGAAACGAACTCAAAGTGTGCTGCTCGCTGATCACTGGGCTACGCCACAATCCAGACGGGGCGGCACTGCTGCTTTGTGCAAGATTCTACGTGTTCACTCTGAAAATGTGGCGTAAAGCAAGGAATTTAACAACCATTCTCTGCATTCGCCCCATTGCACCCCAGGTTTTGGAGGCATCAGAGAAATCGTTACAAACAGATGCCCATCTTGATGCCACCCTCCTTTAGTCATCGTTTACGACACACAAGAGCAATGGCAACCTTATTCTTAGCCCCAGGTCATGAGGTAGACAAGTAATAACGTATACAACTACAACACAAATCAGAATCTTAACGAGCGCCTGTCCAGTTTAGCTGGTTTGTAATCCACCGAACATTCAACGGCAGCCAAGAACTTCAAGAAATATCTGATATGTCACTGTGATCGGTGTATTCAATAAGCTTGACACTCATACACATAACCTGATAACAAACGATTCTTCTTTCATATACAATATAATAATAATAATAATAATAAATTTTATTTATATGACATATAACTATGTCACGCACCATGATTTTCCCTTATGTACAATACATTCTTCCTTTTTACTTTCTCGTATACGAAGTATTGGGAAAGTATTGTAATCATCCAAAAATTAGACCTCGAGATTTGATGAATCTCGACATTTTAGACATCCCTGAGTCCGATTTACTATCTCGTAGATAAAGTATTGTAATCGTCCAAAAATTTAACCTCAAGATTTTGAGGAATCTCGATGTTTTAGACCTCCCTGAGTTTGATTTATTGTCTCATTGGAAAAGTATTGTAATCGTCCAAAAATTCGAACTCGAGATTTGATGAATCTCGACATTTTAGACCTCCCTGAGTCCGATTTACTATCTCGTAGGTATTGTAATCTTCAAAAATTTGAATTCGAGATTTGATGAATTTCGACATTTTAGACCTCATTGAATCCGATTTACTATCTCATAGATAAAGTATTGCAATCGTCCAAAAATTTGTCCAAATCTCGACATTTTAGATGTCCCTGACTCCGATTTACTATCTTGTAGGGAAAGTATTGTAATTGTCCAAAAATTCGATTTTCAGATTTTGATGAATCTCAACGTTTCAGACCACCCTGAGTCCTATTTACTTTCTCGTAAGTAAAGTATTGTAGTCATCCAAAAATTCAACCTCAAGATTTTGACATTTTAGACCTCTCTGAGTCCGAAATTACCATTTTTGGAATTATGTCTGTGTGTGTGTGTCTGTAAACACGATAACCTGAGTACTCTTTCACTTTGGTCAACCAAATTTTGCATACAAGTATTAGGTACAAAATGAAGATTTCTATCAACTTTTCAGCTATTTCCGCTAACCTGAAGTGGTACTTTACCTTTTATTCATGCAGCTGCAGGGTCTGATTTATTCAACTTTACTTATATAATAATTGTTCCATATGTTATTAATTTGATTTAATTTGTTGTTGATGGTTCTTTAATGTACATAACATAAAAATATAATTGTTGTCTTGTAGTTTACTCATCAAATATCCATCCCCATTTCTGAGTATATGAGAAACTCGAGGGGAGACCACTCCCGATTTTTGTTTTCATCATTAAGCTGTATCAATCTCTGACAAAATGCTGAGAAACTTCTTTGTTCCAGAAATCTCTGTCTAAAGGGTGTGTAGCCCCTAGTTAAACACTGATTGGTTTGTTGCACCAAACAGTATTATGTTATAAGTTAAAATCCGTGTTAGCCCACCCTTGAGCACCACCGACCCGTTCAATCCTGGGATTTTTGAAGTATGGCCCTCTTTATCCTAGCAGCCCCCAAACTTCCACACGATCCAACAGAATCTGGAGAAAATGAGCCAGGGAGCAACTCACAGCAGATATGAAATGTTTGGAAAGGTTACAAGAAGAAGGGAGAGAATAAGCTGGAAGAGAAGGAGAGAGTGTTGAGGAGATACTGAGAAGAGTAGGGGAGGACAGGACATTAATTACGACCATCAGAATGAGATGGCATCTGCTTAGGTATGACGGCCTGCTAAAATGTCAACTTAGCAAAGTGACTTACAGAAGAGGTCATCATAACTGAGTGACCATCAGTCTGGAAGACTGTGCAGGAACAAGTGTTACAGGCGAGGTTTGTCCAAAATTGATCATCATAAGTGAAGAGCTTTAAACCAAACAGAACCCAAGAATAGTTACAAGAACCTATCAAGGCCATTGTCAGTTAGGCCATGTCCACACTACTGTGTTTTCATTTGAAAAAATGTCATTTTTAAAGTAAGTGATCTCCATCCACATTAGCGTTCCACTTTGTTTACGAAGGCATCTCTGTCCACACTAAAACGACCAAAAACGCATTTGATGTTGGTGTTAACCTACAGTGTGCTTTGGCAGAAAAATCCTTAAAAGCAATGGTAATGTCACCGGCCACAGGATTTAGAGCAAAACTGTACCGACTGGTTAACTGTTTGCCTTTTACAAATGTATGCAGCATTTAAAATGCATAAAATGCAATTACCACTGGATGCATACAGGGAAGCACAATGGAAAACAACTCCTCTGCGTCCACCATGCTGAAATACAATTTTCTTCCGTGAAAGGTTACCAATCAGAGAATGAGACCTTGTAATGAGCAGGATCCAATCAGGGAAGACCTACGTCACAATTCTAAACAAATCAGAGTGCAATTAAGAGTCTGCGTTTTCAAAATGCCTCGTTCTCACTCATCCACATTATAATGTCGACCTGCCGTTTTCAGAACTACGCAGCTCTACGGGGCGTTTTCAAAAGTCTCCTGCAGGGTAGTTTGGACTAAAGGCGAAAATGGAGACTAACATGTCTGTGCTTTTTAAATGAAAGTGGCGCAGTGTGGTGTTGGCAGCCCTAGACAGACATTCACAGAACACATTGAGGGAGTCGGCAGTTCGAATGGAGGCGGGCAGCTCGTTCTACGTGATTTTGCTTGCAAATGAAAACAGGAATGTGTTGTTGATATTCACGCAGGTTTTGTGATTGTACACCAGAGTAAAGGCACTGATGCAGATTATTAAGATCTGCACCCGTTGCAACAAATACAATCTCTGTTGTAATGTTATCGTAACAAGTTTTCATGTTATAAATCAATCGAAATGATACAGTACATGCTTACTAAAAATAACTAACAGCCTTTCACATCATTCTTTCCATAAGATACTAACAGATGTTTACATTAAATAATATAATAAAGAAAATCCAGACGAACATCTAGATGACAGCTTTGTTATTAACTAAACAAATCAGCTCGATGGACTGAGTGATCTCCTCTCACAATCTGAATGTCTTACTTCTTCGTATTTTTATGTTCATATTCTCTGTAAATAAAGTAAAGATTTCAATGGTCTTCTAAAATTCATTAAGAATTAATAATACGAGGCAATAAATTGCGTTAAACTGCTCTTCCTAATCCAACGTGCATATGTTTTACAGAGACGGCTTATGTCCAAGTACTCGAAGTTTCCTTGTGGGATGCGCTACCGGAGCGGGATAATCCACTGCTGCTGTTTCATGTTAATTAAGCCTCCTATTGTTTGTGCTGTGCTACAGAGGCGCTACACAGAGGTAAAGTAAAAAACAGAAATATACGTTCTATAATAACGGAGAAAAACGGAGAGTGTGTCAATGACAGATATGTTCTTTACATAAAATGGATGACTCTTCTTGTTATTATTATCATTATTTGGATTTTTTAGTTTTGAGATCAACTTGTTAATAAAGACGTGCTGATTGGCACACACAGACAAAAATTTCACTGGACGCTGTAAACCTGATGACGTCTGATCCTATGAACTTATAAATCAAGAGGCACCATTGAAAGGAGATTGGCGGAAACATCACGTAAAAAGACAGAGAACGATGCTACTGGATAATATTAAAGTATTAGTAGTAATATTATAGTCTGTATTTTGTTACGTTTTGAATATAGTTTGGTCTGTAAATTTGTTACATACTGTATTTCTATTTTTATATTATTATGTAAACATTCAGTTACATACCCTGTCTCCTTAACATTGAATTTGAAAGACAGGAAAGGGGGAAGCTGGCATTCTACAACAAAGATCTGGCTATATTTGTGAAAACGTACCAAAAAATCACATTTTAAAAAACCGGTACGATACCAGCCCTTACATTAATTTCGGTACCTAAAGTACGATCGGAACTTGAAGGAGACCCCCATCAACCCCGCTGACCATGCCCCCAAATGCCACTCTTCACTATAATATACTTGTATCATTGTGCACAAAACATCAAGAGGGGTACCCCCCCCCCACCTTCAAAGCTATAGTTGGTAATAGTTGGTGACCCACCCCTTGTTATGATATGAGGAGCCTCACGTGTGTGCAGGCCTTAGGAACAGCGCAGATTTAAATATTCCTTATTTGCTTCATTTTAATATCAGTAATGAGGTTCAAAAGCTCAAAATTTTTGTACTGATCCAATTCTAGTCTACAGGCAGAAAACAAACTAAAAAAGACAAAAAAGTTCCACACCTGACAAATGATACTTATAGCAAAGCATGATGGGATTTCTCAATATGTACAGATTATAAAGAAAAGCAAGTGCAAGCTTCACAAGGCCTCCAACCCTCCCCGGACCACCGGATAAAGCACTGGTGCTGAGTTGTGCCATACCGTCCTGCTCCGTCTTGGTCATCTCCTCAAGTTTCTTCTGCTTCAGTGTGTCCACCACGTCAGCCAGACTTCCCTTGCGTCGTTCTGGCGTCCCGAAGGCCGAGCTCGTCAAGAGTTCTCCGCGGTCACGGCCTGCGTCTTCTGTTTTGTGTGGTGAGGTAGAGTTATTCCGGAAAGGGTAGAGGGGACATACTTTATTGCTGTCCGATTCCTGCAAAAAAAGCAAAAGAATGACTTTCAATATGACGATTCAGGTTGTTGCATGCAGTCCAGCAAACAACAATTCAACAATTTATGTCAGACATACTGAGCACACTCGGGGCAGAAACTTCAGCAAAACGGTCTGTTTCAGAGAGTCACGCTTTGATGGACCCTACGACATTATAAGAAGGAAAAGATAATCCAACAAAAGAAGAAGCATCCCATCCAGACGAGAGGACAATGACCAGGGCATCTGCTGCTAAGAGACACTCCAACAGGAGCCACCAGGCTGATAAGTAGTCAGAGTCGGCCTACCTGGGCTGTGATTTGTACCTTTATGACATTTCAAGCTCGGTTAATAGTCTCATGTCAGTGTTTATTTATTGCAATTCATAACTTGTCACGTCTTCTCAACAATCAAATCAAGGTGCCTGAGTGTGATGAACAGCTGCTCATTTATTACCAGCGGCCCTTGAAGCCTACAAGGCTGCTCAGTGATCCTAAAGTCTATTGGCTCTTTGCTACTTTCAAGCCATTGAGAGGGAACTTTGCCACCTTCCTCCACCTGAGACACAAGGAAAGTGGACCCCATGTTCACATCAAGAAACGACCCGAGGACACGAGGCCAAGATTGAAGCACATTCTGACGTTTACAAGTGTGACTACTTGGCATCCTGAACACCAAAAGAAAACAAAAAGCAGTCGTTCACCGTTTGTTCATCCAATTCAGAGCCCTGGGAGCTGGTGGCTAACCGGGCAGCACTTGGCACAAGGTGGGAAACAGCCCTAGACTGGGTGCAAGTCCATCCTAGGTGCAACCAGAACAAAGAATCTAAAAAAAGAAATAAGGATTTATACCAGAAAACAGAAGTGAGATTTCACAATTCTCACAGATGACAGGCCACTTTTGTGGCAGGTCAGTCACCACTCATCTTCCAGGGTCCAAATCCAGCTGAACACTCAAGGCCACACTGTGTACAGGATGTCTCAACAATAATGGCACCATTCAGAGAAGACAAATGTGCAAATACTGGGAGAACACGCCAACTCCACACGCACAGACGTGAAGTGAAGGATTCCAATCCATGAGACAGGAGTCGTGCATTTGGGTCTGCCGTGGTCGAATGGACGTGTGCCTTTAGTGCAAAGGGAGAATTTGCATCTTATTATCCGTAGTACTAGGGTGTTGTACTGTGTTAGCCATTATGAATGTAGAGAAAAGCCAAGCAAAATGACACCTTTTATTGGCTAACTAAAAAGATTACAATATGCAAGCTTTCAAGGCAACTCAGGCCCCTTCTTCAGGCAAGATGTAATCATTATGATTACATGATTACTAATTAATTATTAATTAATGATTACGTCTTGCCTGAAGAAGGGGCCTGAGTTGCCTCGAAAGCTTGCATATTGTAATCTTTTTAGTTAGCCAATAAAAGGTGTCATTTTGCTTGGCTTTTCTCTACATCTTATTATCCCAAAGATGTGACTTCACATCCCATGTCTACCATCTGACATCTAACACGGAGTAAAAATCCAAGAGGCTGCAGCACTGCTCACTGCATCACCACACCAGGCTGACAATTATCTGTATATCTCTGTATATAGTGTCACACACAAGTGCATGGCAGGCAGCGAAAGGGCCTAAATGACAGCAATCCCACGTCAGACCAGGGGGGTGGCGGAGTGCACTGGCTATTTTTCTCAATTTCTTGCAGACTGCTCACAGGAAATTTTGCCTGGCTCCGATGACGTCACTTCCGGTTCCGGCCATAAGGATGTCACTTCCGTTTCCGAGCCCATGGATGACGTCACTTCCGGTGTAGAACCCATTCAAGAAAAGCCGTCAGGTTCCGGCCCTTTTGAAGACGTCATGTCCGGGCCCGAGCCTATGGAAGAGGACTCTTCCGCTTCTGGCTTTGATGACTTCATCATTTCCCTTTTTGGCCTTTAAAGCCACCATGTTGGACTCTGATCTGTGCCATCTATTCACCCATTTGCAGCCAGGGAATATTATATGGATGGCTGCCCCAAACCTTTTTATGACTCTAGTCTCTAATTTTTGTGACAATATAAAATCCAATGTCTGTCTGTTTGTCTGTGTGTGTCTGTCTCTTGTCCTGAGAAAACTACTTCACGGATTTAGATCAGGTTGTTTTCTAGAATTTGCTTGAACATTCCGGTTGATTTTGCGACTTCTCTCATCGTACTAAGTATCGTAGTTCACTTGCGGTAACAATTTATTTGCGCGACTCCGAGGGGAGAGGGGCAGGACCACAGGAGTAGGGAGACGGGCAGGGCCCTCCTCACTCATGCGCCAGCCTCCGTTCGAGTTGCTCTGCCTCTCGCCACATGTTGGAGCGCACCTTGCCTCCCCTTAGCTGTTTATTCAGTAGACATTATCACCTAGAGATTGTTAAGAAGTAATGTTTGCTGTTTTTAAGAGACGTGCGTTATAGAGGCGTGTAGCTGCTGATTGGCAGAGATATCACGACCACGTGCTCTTCTCCCCACGTGGAGGACGCTCTCCCGTCAGACCTGAACACCATCAGATACAGTGCCAGCGTTTGACGTGAGAGCGTACCTACCTTCTGCTTTGCCAGAATTACATTTTCTTTTTTTTTTTAATTGATTTTTAAAGTTTGTCCTACTATGTGGGCAGAGCCATGGGGGACAGCTAGTATATAATAAACAAAAATAAATTAAAAAAAGTGGGGAGCATAAGACAATGTTTAGAAAAAAAAAACCCACAAGTGTCCTTGTGCCATCTGGAGATTCATTAAGATGGGGCGAGGCAGATGCCAACGGGCCTTAAACCAAATTAATAGTATAATGTATTAAGGCTAAGTTTTGGGTAGTTGTTGCAATGGAGAAAACGTAACATAAAGTAACAATCCTGGATGGGAGGATGAAATAAAGGAATGACATGTGCAGTAACCAGGGGCACACCTGCCGCCCTGACCCGACACAAACGGGCACAGACACCAGCTCTGTCCAACAAAAGCCCCTTTATAGGGAAAGGAATCCAGAGCACCTCCAAGGACTGATACCCACAGTCACTGGTAATAAAATACCACTGAAATGTCTCATTCTTCCCTTCATCCACCTCTTCTCGATTCAGGCTCTCTTCTGTGAGGTAGTTGGCTCTTTTTAAGCTGCACCCGGGAGAATTCCAGGTGGCTCGTTAGGGAGGTCTGGAATTGTCCCAGGTGTGGTGGAAGCCCAAAGTAGGGCACTGCAGATCCTGCACTTCCCCCTGGTGGCATTGCTGGAACCCAAAAGGGCTGAGCCGACTGATACCAAGTCCCATATAGCCCTGTGGGACTCTGAGGGGCCGTTACACCCCACGGGGGCAGCCAAAGAGCAGTGTGGGGAAGATGACGCCCTTCATAAGTCATCTCCCCCTGTTCTTCCATTACAGAGGCGTCCTGGTCGGGTAATGGCACAGGCCACCATCCGTCACACATGGCACTATGTCCTCCTGAGCTCTAGACGGCAGTGACGTTCTGTAGCTGTCCCAATCAGGAAGCCCAGCGAGCTACCAGAGAACTGTAGTTCAGACAGTCAGGCCTGACGAGGACTGCCAGGGCTTTGCTGTATCAGAAAGACTCGGCCCAAGCCAGGCTTTACTCTTGGGGAGCAGGGACTATTCAGGTTGTCGTCTGTGCCTCAGCCTGGTGAGTTCCTAAAGTTTTGAGGTTACGAGATGCAAGAGCTTAAGTGACATGAGGTGGGAGAAGGTGCTGTGTGAATAGAAAACAGACAGAGCTATTCACAGGTTTGGTCTCAGTCCATTTGAACACACCGTCTGCCCCCTTATCAGGTGACTTGTTCTAACTTCTGGGATCAGGAGGCCAAACCAGCTCCATTCAACCCAGTTTAGTTTATTTTTATATAGCGCCCTTCACTTGAGTGCACGCCCAGAGTACTGTGACAAATACAAATACAAACTTTACAAATTACCAGTCACATAATGAATATACATAAAGATCCAGATTAGTTTAAACAGACAAGAAAACAAAGGAGGCAGAAACTGATTAACATAAATGAAACCCAACAACGTCTGCCCATTCATTCAATGTTGAACTACGGCCAGGTGAAAGCAGAGGAGAGACACAAGAAAAAAGGCAGCAGCCCACATGGGGGGGCCACACTCAGCCAAAGACAGACTGATAGAACTAAATGTGTCCCAGGGGACCAGAGAATAATCAATCAGAAGTACCAGAACAGAAATCAATAATCAAAGGCTACGAATCAGGAGAAGAAACAAAATAAGAAAAGGCTCTCGTGAACTTTACAGGGCTGGGGGCAGAGCCTACTGGGAGATGGACAGGTGACCCCGCCTCTTGGGGAACCACCCACAAAATACAAAGAACTTGGTGAAACAAATTCTATCAAACCTGAAAAAAAAATTTGAATACACGGAACTGACAGTGAGGTGAGAAAACTGCTGTGGGTCCCGAGGTCCACATTTTAGTATCAATCCAACACTACTGTGGCATTTCATCCATTTCCTTATGTCTGTCTATGTTAAGAGGCTGAGCTCAAGGAGAAGAATGAGCCCACGGCAGAGAAAGACCACCATCCTCAGAAGAAGGAGGAGGAGTACAAGCCCTAGTTGTATTGTGACAAGTACAGATGACAGGAAGATTCTTACTATTATGGCCGAACTAAATGGCACAAGTCACCACACTCTGGCAGCACAATAAACGATAATGGATTTAATATGCAAAGGGTAGATGGCAACAGTTCTATATGACAGATAGATAGATAGATAGATAGATAGATAGATAGATAGATAGATAGATAGATAGATAGATAGATAGATAGATAGATAGATAGATAGATAGATAGATAGATAGATAGATAGATAGATAGAATTGAAAAGCTGAAAATCTATCTAAGATAGATGCTATGTAATTTTGTATATATTAAAGGCGCTATATGTAATAAATGAAGCCATTCAAAGCCAGCTCTTTAAATAAATAAATAAATACATATAAGTAGATAAGTAAGTTCAGAAACAAAAAAAACAGTGATTCCTAGATAAAGACTACACATATTGTAAATAACTATATTAATAATTAAAGTACAGTACAGCAGAAGGTTTGTCATTATACACCAGGAACAAGAGGATGGCACTGATGCTAACAGTTTCTTTTCTTCCCCACAGCACTCTTTGAGGACGACTGACGCTGGCCCTTCTGGTCAGAAGACTTTTAAACCCCAATGCCCCCTAATGGCGGTGTCTCAGTTAGACTAAATCGTGTTTCCTGAGTGCTGATGGATGTCAGGGGAGGACCTCCCTGCTTTGCATCACAAACGTTGCCTGGTCCGACTTAAAAGGTCGCTGCTGCCTCACATTGGAGAGTCAGAGTGGGGAGGCAGCGGGCAACACTCGACGGGAGGACAAATTTCTGTTGTATTGTGTATTGTGGCTAATCTTTGGAAGGGTGATTGTTGGAGAGGTGCTGTGCACAAAGACATATCTTTTATTTTTTCCTCAAAGTGTGTTGGGCATTACTGTGTCTTGGGTGTAGGGCTCAGTGGCACCCCCTGGTGGTTACAACTCCTAAAGTAAACGTGCCAAGCTGGTGTTTAACGCTTGTAACTTCACAGAGGAGCTCTCTCCTTGTCAGGTGGATTGTCTTCGGTGTATTTATTCATTTCTTTGATCGAGTTGTGTTCTATCGTAATTTTTTTTTTTTCTTTTTTGGAACAAGAAGAATAAAACAAAAAAAAAACAACAACGAGAAGCAAGCCCCCTGGCACAAAGGTCAGAAGGGCTTCGGTGCAAGGTGCCAGTGCTTAGCACCTGTCACCCGCCACCCCCACACACACGACACCCCTCGCCTCGCGCACGTCACCTCGCGACTCATGTGACAGCGTGAGCCGAGTGAAGATTTGTCTGTCGCGTCTGACTTCTTCATCCCCCGGCCCAAATTCTGCTGAGGATCAACACTTGAGTCGTAGCTCAGACAGGCTTTGCTGTGCATAGCATTTTCACAATTGCTCCAATGTGATAACGCCTTTTTTTTTTTTTTTGTAAACTTTTGCCAATTTTAGAATGGGGAATCCTAAACATGCAGTCTTTTCTCCCTGTTAAAAAAAGCTTAGCATACACTGTGCGAAATTCGAATGACACTCGATACGTCCTCAATGTCAGCCGGCTCATTAAAATGCTTGCATGTCATCTTTTTTTTTTCCATCTTCTTCTAATTCAGTACCCCCCCCCCAAAAAACACCACCACCCCGTAATGAGCCACAAACAAGTGCGACTCAGGTTAAAACATAAAACTGGAGCTAACAGGCGCTATCTCAACAAGAGGGCCCCCCCCACAAGTCCCTCCAGTAAACCCCCGTCAGCTGTAACCCCACAACAGTCAGCGCTCGTCTTTTCTCGCTTCCCTTTCCGTGGTTTTTGCTGACAAGCCAAAGAACAATAAGCTGAGGGGCCTCGGCCAAACCCTCCTAATCCCCTTTTAGCACAAACTCTGACAGGCCTATCGATTGGGAGTGTGTCCTTTACAGGTGAGTAAACTTTATTGAGCTGCGGGGTCACGGCGCTGGCCTTACCTTAGACCCTGAAGCCACGCAAAGCTAACATTAACATGCGCCACAATATGGTGAGGCACACGTGAAATGAGCCGACGCTTGCGTCAAAGGACAAACAAGAAAACAAAAGGGACTTTTGTGAAATGGTGGGATGTTAACCCGTGTTTGCCAAACACAGAGTGCCCCGGTGGACTGTGTGACTTCCCTGTTAACACCCAGGCACAAAATACACTCACGGGTGAGGACCTCCTGTCAGACTAAGAACAAAAGTGTGGAGTGGATCTGCACTGGTATCCAGAAGGTTGCCGGTTCGAATCCCCGTCACTGCCAAAAGAGATCCTACTCTGCTGGGCCCTTGAGCAGACCCTTAACCTGTAATTGCTCTAGGGGTGCTGTACAATGGCTGACCCTGCGCTTTGTATGCGAAAACTAACAAATTCCTAATACAAGAAATTGTATAAGGCGAAATAAAGAACAAAAAAAAAAAAAAGTGCCCAAGAGGGTCAAGAAGACAGGTGGCCAGCACCATCTTAATAAAGACAGGCAAACCCGGCCAGAGCAGAACTAGGATCCTTACCTGACTGGGAAGCCAATGGCATTGGAGGACAGGGCAAGGCGATTAATTCAGGGCATTGTCTCCCCCAACACCCTAAGTGGCAGCCCTCCTGCTACAGTGACCCACAGGGCATATCGGGAGTGGTACTTCTTATGGGCAGCCCTGTTGGGATGCGCTGACGGGATTTACGAGCCCTAGTTCGCCACAGCATCAGGACACCAGAAGTGCTCCCAGGTTTTATATAAAAGGAGCAGCCTCCATCATCCAGGTGAGCCAGAGGTGGGAGAAAGCAGACGAGGAGGAGAGAGGAGATAGAAGAAGCCTTGAGAATCGTGCCGTGTGTGCCTTTTAAAGTCTTGTTGTGAAGGTATTTGAAGAATTAAAACTTTTATATTAATCAGGACTTTGTATCGGGAGTCTGGGGAGCTGCACAGCGCCTAGGGTGGCCACAGTCTCGTTTGTTTTTTTTTTTACATGCCATTTAAGGACATAGCGATCCTCAGATGGTGGCATCTCTACTCTAACCACAGCTGACTGGCTCCTCCTGAGTCCATTCTTTTATCCCAGTTCCCCTGGTCACATGACCAGAAGAGGAGGTCACATGAGAGAGTGTGGTATGCCAATCCAATCGGAGAAGGCTGTGGGGGACCTAAATGAGGTCAGAAAACATCTTTAGAGGCCTCGATGAAGCTAAGTAGTGAATGGTGTAAACCTAAAGAGACGGCACTTAAGACAAAAGCCAGGATGATGCACTTCTTCACGAAAAGGGGCCTGAGGGGAATCAGGAACAAGTAAGCAGGAAAACCTTGACACCTTTGAAAGAAGCAGCTATTAAGGCAACTTAAAAAACGTAACATGAACTTTGACAAACAAGAGGTGACCATTCAGGCATGCCACTGCGCCCATTTAGCTAGCTAAGTTGTCTTCATGTTTCACCAACGCTGCCAAGTTCACAAAGCGCTGAATGGCATCCTTATGTTTGTCGGACGCTTTATCACTCGACTCAGACCCCATCGCTTCCTTTATTGTGACGTAGACGTCATTTGAAATTAATCAATTTGCCATTTTTATCCATCACTCTACATTACACTCAAAAACCCAGAATGACAAAGTGACCAGAAAAATGTTCACATTTACTCAAAAACCCCAAACTGAAACCTCTCCTTCATAGAAGCATTCAGACCCTTTGCTGTGACACTCCAGATTGGGCTCAGGCCCATCCTGTGTGCTTTAATTCTCCTTGAGATCTTTCTAGAACTTGACTGGAGTCCACCTGTGGCCAACTGAATCGTTTGGAAAGGCCCACGTGTACCTGTGTATAGGAGGACCCACAATTCACACTGCCTGACTGAAGGAAAAACAAACCATGAAGCCCAAAGAACTCTCTGTAGACCACCAAGATCAAACTGTGGGGAGACATAGAGCAGGGCATTTATAAAGTTTGGGGTGGTCCCAAGAGCACAGTGGCCTCAAAAATTCTGAAATGGAAGAAGAAGTTTGGAACCACCAGGATTGGTTAGGGTTTCTTGGTCAGGGTGGTGACCAACAACCCAATGGTGACTCTAACAGGGTTTCAGAACTCCTCTGCTAAGATGGGAGTACCCATTGGAAGGACAACCATCTTGGCAACACTCCATTGATCAGTTGTTTACTGTAGACGGAAGTCACTCATGAAAGTAAAAGGCATACGACAGTTTGAAGGACGTTTCTCTGGTGTGAGTTTGTTTGGGCCGAACTCTAAGCACAATGTCTGGCAGAGACCTGGAACTACTCATCACCTTTTTAATACCATCCTTGCAATGAAGAATGGAGGTGGCACCATCCGTACCATGGGGGGAGAGGGACAGCAAGTCTGGTCAGAATTGAGAGAAGGATAAATGCAGCCAAATACACATAAGTTCTTAGAGAAAACCTGATCTTCAAACAGGGGTGACAGTTCATCTTTCATCACGACGATGGCCTGTAGTATACAGCCAAGACAACGCTGGAGTGTCTTCAGGACAAGTCTCTGGGCGTCCTTGAGTGGCCCAGCCAAAGTCCAGACTTACACCCCATAGAACACATCTGGAGAGACCTGAAGATGGCAGTTCACTTCTCACCCAGTCTAACGGAGCTTGAGAGGATCTGCCAGAGAGAATGGGATCAGCTGGCCAAATGCAGGTGTGCAAAGCTGGTAGCGACCCAGCCAAGAAGGTTGAAAGCTGGAATTGCTGCCAAAGTAAGGGTCTGAATACTTCTAGGAATGAAGAGATTTCAGTTTGTGATTTTCAATAAATTTGCTGACCTTTCTAATTGAGGTTTTTACGTTATCATTATGGGGTATTGAGTGGAGACTGCTGGGCGAAAATGGCAAATGTCTAAATGTAAAATGAAATGTACAACGCAATAAAATGTGCAGGAAGTGAAGGGGTCTCAAGACTTTCTGAATCCGTTGTATTTTAAAAGGGCAAAGTGGTCAGGACACTGGACTTCAATCACAAGGTTACCGTTATATAAAGGGTTGGACTATTTCAGCTTTTTTTGGAGTATTTTTCTTAGTATTTTCTCACCCGTTAATAAAATATTAAATATATGTTGCTGCTTTGAACTCACCTTTGACATTTTCTTGTTTTTCTTTAGCCTTTCCATTTACGGTCACCATTTGTTTCCGTGTTTCCATAGTATCGATCCGGATGAGCACAGGGTGTGACGTCATCAAAGCGACCGCACGAAATGTCGGCGCTTTGGTCTCGTCATTATCTGAGACTGCGGGTAACTCCATTCATTCTAGTGATTCTTTAGTAGTATTGTAGTGTTCTTGTTTAATGCTTAAAAAAACATAACAGTTTAATAATAAAGGGATACATTATAGGCTTCCTTTTATATAGTGATTATGTAATTTTTGCACATTATTCTCTATAGTTTTACAAGATCTATTGCTTGTTTTGTGGGGATTCTTGAGCCACAGAATCTGAAATTGCAAATTTTGGTCCATTTTCACCTCCATTTTTGTTTACTCACGATGGCCGCTATTTCAACATTCCGTTGTTATGGTAGCCAGTCGAGTTGTTAGGGGCGTGTCCTCAAAGGTTGTGACCTCCGGTTAACGATGTGACTGGTGTCACGCATGTGTGTTGGACAACTCCCTCACTGGCTCTGTCAAGGTATGTAAGAATCATCTTCTGTTCCCCTTACAGTGGCAAGAACCCTCGCAGTGAGGGCAAGTAGCTCCGCCCCTTATGGTCCCACCAAACATAAAACACGGGCGTCCCAGAAGGAGGCGTGACTTTTGGGCTGAGCAAGACACAGGTTGGAGCTCTGTTACAGCCAGACCCTCATAAGGACCCCCGTTACGGGATACGTGTGAAGTTGTGCTCTTTATGTTATTTATCCTCAAATTCTTTTATTTTCCATCCTTGAATGAATAAAAGGGACGACCCGGTTGGTGTCCCAAAAATTTGTTGCTTTTGAGTCTGTCATTGCTGCACCTGACCACACGGGTTAAAAAGTTATTTTTGGATGCACAATGCAATCCGAGTTTGAGAATTCAAAACATCCATTTTTTGCCATGAAATTCTGTGATGTTGGCTTCTCCGCTTTTTTGACTTAGCGCTGAATCCTGGCTGTGATATCCGTGCGGCAGACTCCTTAGCTTTCAATTATTTTTTTGGCTTCTGACTTTGCCTTGTACTCCCGATAACTGCTTATATATTATTCCTACTAATATGATATTAAAGTAACGTAAATTGTCATTTATGATAAAATCATGGGACAGGCTTAAACATGACAAAAAAACGAAGCTCCCCTGACGATACATCGATTAAGAATAAGCAAATGTCCTTTATTTAAGCACGTCTTCAACACATTCTCAGATGCTGGGCAGCAGGCACAGTCGAGAAATAGGAAATAAAAAGTGCCAAACAAAAAGGCTGCGTCTTTCAAGGTCAAAGTACGGCTACAAGATGATTTCAGCCCCCATGCAGGTCCTTAATAGGGATCCCCTGCTACTTGCTAGTGAGCATCTCCCAGTATTTTTTAACAAAGTATCGGGTAAGCTTTCAAATAACGCATATTGAAACAAAATTCTAGACAACTGCTGGCAGTGCATTTCTACGGTGAATATGGAATACACACATCGATTAGAACACAAGGACTGCAAGAAGGAAGAAAGACAAAGCAGAGATGAGCAACCACACATTTCCATGGGCCACTCAATTCAGTCTCGAGCAGAGAAGGATGTGAGCTGACCTGACCAAGTCTTGAAAAACTGATACAGTTGATCCAGCCATTTCTAGGACCACTAGTGGGAATTAAGGCCATGTGCACTGAAGACAGAAGCCAGCAAGCACTTCCTCACAAAAAGGGTCGCGAGACTCTGTAATAGAACCCGCGAGTCATGAAGGTGACGCCGAGACCCTTTTATAAAGTGTCTGGATGTGACATCAGGACAGCTGCACCATTAGGTAATCACACTACACTGGAACTCTTTAAGGAAGCAACAAAACCCACGTGATCAGAGAGACGCCCGTGACGTTACTGATCTGGACTTTCAGAAGGTACAGTGCTGAATTTGATAAAGTCTAACATGAGAGGCTGGGGATCAAATCTAGAGAAGTGGCAATTCAGGTGTAGATTTCGTGCAAAATTGTTTTAAACGCTGCAAGCACAGATCAGAGATATGCAGGTGGATGAGCCTGTGGGGTCCTGGGTAATGGACTATCAATCAGGCAGACGCTCAAGGACTGTGTGAGCAACACTGAAGCACCACAAGGATCAGGCCCGTCACCATTTCCGTACACCTCGGACTATCAATATAACATCAGGCCACGTCACTTGCAGAAACACTTTGATGACTCTGCACTGATGGGGTGATATTGATAAGGGGGATGAGAAAGACGAGAAGAGTCAGGGGGCGAAACCTTGAAAAATGTCCACATTTCAACATCAGGCAAACCAAGGAACTGTTAATCGACGTGCGCCGCACCAAAGGGCCTCCACGTCCAGTCAATCATCTTTAAGGGAGAGGATGTGGAGATGGTGCACTGTTACAGGTACTTGGGGGCTCACATCAGTAACATGCTGGACCAGCCCCCTAACTAAGAGAAGAAAGGTCAGAGCAGACTCTTTAGTCTTAGGGGACTGTGGTCCTATAAGGTGGGTAGTGACATCCTTCCCATGTCCTCCATCTCTGTGGTAACAACAACAACATTTATTTATATAGCACATTTTCATACAAATGATGTAGCTCAAAGTGTTTGACCAGTGATGACCAGTGTGGTGTGCTGGGCTGGTGACATCACCCCAAGAGAGGACCACTGGATCAACAAGCTAAATAAGAGGCTAGGCTCAGTCATGGGAAACCCTCTGGACTCGCTGGAGGTCATAGTGGAGTAGAGAAAGAGGACATGTGATGGCCATGATGAACAATGCTGCACATCTTCTCTATGACACTATGACACTGAGATGGGGCAGAAGTGTGTGAGGAAACACGGCTGGAACTCCTTTAGACCAACAGCAATAGGCTTGTATAGCGCCTCACTGGGGCCGCTTTCTTATCATTAGACAAGTCTCAAGTTTTTTATCCTGTAGAACCTTTGTTATTAAATCTTTAAATTTAAAGCAATTTGCTTTGTTTAGTTTGGATCAGAGGTTTCCACATTTTCCTCTTCTCCATTTTTTGCAGTCATTTTGAGACTTTTATTATTTAGGAGCCTTATCCCCCCAATTTTGGGCCTGTGCAGGCTTGAAGCCTGCCTTTTAAGTTTGGGCTCAGGTTGCCCAATCCAGTGGGCCCAGACCTCAGAATAAGGGTAGGTCTGGCCGTTTGTGTGAGTTTGTGGACCTTGTTGTGTCTCAAGATGGAAGGACTCCACGATAGTCATGTTATGCAATGTAAGACAAGTGAGGCCTGTACCAGGGGGACACTTTGTAGTGTGGAGTAAGTCCTTTAGAGGTGTGATGGATGGCCGGCTAAATATTCCGGCCCACACCTCCAGACCGCCAGGTAGAGCCCTCCCAACAGCATGGAGGTTCCCCGAATTCCAGCAGGGCCTTATGGACTTTGTAGTTTGTATACACAGCCCTGCTGGATACCTTGGGGACCACCAGGAGTCGCTGTAGGGAGGCTGTCAGACTCTTACATGCCCTATAACCCGGAAGTGTGTCATGATCACATTACACGAAGAAACGACTCGCTTCCGGGTTGAAGAAAAGGACTTTTACCCTGACCCGGAAGTAATGAGGACTTGTGGATTGTTGGACAGGAACACCTCCGGGTCAGGGGGTATAAAAGGACTCTGGGAAAGCCCAGACACTAAGATGAGCTTGGAGGAAGGGTGGCAAAGTGTCTGGTAGCGGAGGAGTGATTATTGTACTTGACTATTGCTATTTGTATGTGTAGTGTGGAGTGGAGGGTGCTTAGTGCACATTATTATCATAAAAATAATAAGTCTTGGACTTTTACCTGGTGTTTGGCGTGGTACCTGAGGGTTCGAGAGATCGATAACAACCTCAACTGTTACAAGGTTTGAGACAGCAAGAAGAGTGGCCCTGCCAGACCTCACTGCATGCTGTAATTTCTGTCATTTGTCTTCATGTGCAGAACGAACGAGACAAGTGTTCCGCTTTTGGAGGCCACTCTGCCTACAGAAGGAATTCCTAACTGCCCAAAACAGGTACAGAACTGCACCTCCACGTCTTCGGGGTCATGGTGTTCACAGAGGGCACGATTCGATTTAGTGCTTGGCAAACACTGTGCACACAGACGAGTGCCACTGCTCTCCAACAAGATGTCTGAAGCTGCGTGCACGCATGTCATCCAACCCAAGGAGAGGAGCGCAAGGCACACGCTGGTGCATTAAAAATGCTCAGCAGCAAAGCCGCAAAGAAAAAAACAAGCAGCCCCACACCGCTCCAGATTTAGCTCTGCTCGGTATTTTGTGTGAAGCTTTAAACACAAAGCGTCCATATTGATCGAATCTCAGCAGAGACCATTCACATTAAAGAGCCTAAACTTTGTTAAGTTAAAACGCAGATTTGTTTTTGAAGCCGTAGGAAGCCTGCGGTTTGCTTCTTTTCAATATCACAAAACCCCTGAGGCCTGCAAGTGTGCCACTGCTGTCTTTATCTGCCATCCACCCACTAAAGCGAGAGCCAAAGGTGGAGCAGCTGAATAACTTATGGATGAACGGCACCAATGTCACATGAGATGGCCGTGCCATTCAGGGCGACTTCCTTAGCTCAGCACACAAATGAATTCTCATGTCACTTTATCTCTGGTTTACTGTGCTGCCGGCTGAACTACCGCCAAGCCCACCCCGCTAATAAACCAAGCACTAAATTAAAATGTGACCGGGGGCTGCCAATGCATAAATATAGGCGCGACCCTAGGATGCGAATGTGCGCTTTACAAGCGCTGGCTGTGCCTGTCAGTTAAATACAGGTGTGTGACGTGGGAGCGGATCTCGTGAGCTCTCGTTCTGAGGAGGCCTCGGGCTCCAAACCACAAGGCTGCTGCCATGGCGTAACATTCAGGTCTGTTATGTGACTTCATCAAAGGCAGAGATATCAAGTTCTGTTTAAACTCAAACATAAGCGGTCATAACAGAACGCAGCAGAATACACAAAATCCATGCCAGTGAGAACCGAACTCGGACAGCAGCGCCCGAGTCAAGTGATGTCACCTTTTGCATGGATTCATGAGAAGTTGTTAGCCGTTGGTTATGGGGGGCCAGTGGCTAACTGGAGTTTATACGGTGGATTCAGAAAGTCTTTGGACCCCTTGACTTATTTCACATTTTGTTATGGTGCTACAATCATTTCAATTCATGATTTATAACATCAAGTAACACTTAATAATACTCCACAACGACAAACTAACAACAGGATTTTTTGGCATTTTTTCAAATTTAAAAACAGACACAAGTAGATAGATAGATAGATAGATAGATACTTTAGTACTCAGGACCCTTTACTCTGTACTTACTCGAAGCCCCCCTGGCAGTCATTCCAGACTGGAGTCACCTTGGCTCTGATGCGACAAGCTCTGCTTCTCAAGCTCTGCCAGGTTGGGTGGAGTCCATCAGTGCACAGCTATCTTCAGGTCTCCCCAGAGATGTTTGATTTAGGGTCAACAACATTGCCACGCCTGTGAGGTCCAGAGCTCTCTAAGCTCTCTGAGCAGGTTTCCATTAAGGATATCTCCGCACCTGTGGTGGGTTGGCACCCTGCCCAGGATTGGTTCCTGCCTTGTGCCCTGTGTTGGCTGCGACTGGCTCCATCAGACCCCCGTGACCCTGTGTTTGGATTCAGCGGGTTGGAAAATGGATGGATATCTCCGCACTTTGCTCCGTTCGGCTCTCCCTCAACCCTGTCTAGTCTCCTAACCTCTGGTGCTGCCCATCACCATGGCAATGCACAAGTGATGGGAGGTACTTGGTCTCCTCCAAAGTGACACTAATCTCGGCTTCATCACACCAGACAATCTTGTTTCTTACAGCCAGAGAGTCCCATAGGTGCCTTTTCTCAAGCTCCAGTTGGGCTTCCATGTGTTTGTTAACTGATGAGAGGCTTCTATCTGGACATTGGATCATAAAACCAAAATGCGGTGGAATGTTGCAGTGATAGTTGAACCTTCTCTCGTCAACCCCACAGGTTCTCTGGAGCTCAGTCAGAGTGACAAGCAGGATCCTGATGACCTCTCTTACCAGGTCACTTCTCTGCCAATTGTTCAGTTTGGCCATTTGACCAGCTCTGAGAAGAGTCCTGCTAATTAAAAACTTCTTCAATTTAAGAATTATGGAGCCCATTGTGCTCTTGGGAACCCTTCAATGCTGCAGCCTTCCTAAAATCCATGCCTTGACACAATCCTGGCTCTAAACTCTGCCAGCAATTGCTTCAACTTCATGGCTTGGTTGTTTGCTCACCTGTGGGACCTTCCATAAATAGTTGTGTGCTTTTCCTAATCAGTCCAGTCAACTGAATTGACCAGAGGTGGACTCCAAAGAAGGTGTAGAAACTTCTCAATGATGATCAACAGAATGAGATCGAGTTCAAGTCTCAAAGTAAAGGGTCTAAATACTGTGGCCAGTAGGGGTGTAGCAGCAACCCAATCTCTAGACACAACTGCACAGACATAATGTTTATTTTATCCAATACCTAATGAAATGCTTCTCAACACGGTTTGAACAACCACAATTCTCTCTTCTCTCTCTTTCTTCTCTTCCATTCCTACCAGGTGAACTCTGTCCATCCTCCACACCCGAGTCCAACTCACCTGGGTGAGGCAGAGTGGCTTCTTTTACCTCTGACCCGGAAGTACCTCTGGTGCCAGGGGATGACCTGTAGGAAGCACTTCCAGGTCAGAAGAAAGCCCCACAAAGTAGGGACAGCTAATTTTTGTGGCACTCCCTCTCAGCAACAATTGGAACTGCTCTATTGGACTACAGCTCCCAGCAAGCCCTGCGGGTGTCCACATGGGTACCATAGCCCACGGATGTTGCCACCTAGTGTGTTGGGAGGGCCACTGGTCTGAATAGATCGTCTCCCCCTAGTGTCTCGGCCAGGTAAGGATCTTTTGTCCATCCCTGCCTTGACATCAGCATATTCACTCTGAGGTTCGCACCTGCTGCCTTTCTTCTCGGCCATTCATTAGGACTGCCTCCAGGACATGTGAGGGTTCATGCCCCACGCAGCCAATGCCTGCCATCCATCACAATACTTGTGTTAGTGTGACATTTCAGTTGTTTATCTCTAATATATTTTCAAACATTTCTAAAATCCCATCTTTGCATTGTCATTCTGGGGTATTGAGACAATAGACAATACTAATTACTGATGCTAATACTGATCTTAGGAACAAACAAGTTTAGGTGACTTTAGCAACATAACAAAATGTATGAAAAGTGAAGGGGTCTAAATACGCATCGTATCCACTGTATGTCTAACAAGTACACGATGGAAAGTTAAAATCAGTGTTAAAAACCACCTGCACGTGCCCATCCAGCTGACATGACGGGGGCATCACAGAAACATGCATGAGTCTGCTGTAGTTTTTAATTGTACTGGGACTCTCTCAGAAGAGAATTACACAAAATATACCAGTCGAAGAAATAAAACAGAAAAAACGTCACTGAATGTTTTCCATTTTAAGCTTTTGAAAAATTTGCCAATGCTTTCTTAAAGATAGATAGATAGATAGATAGATAGATAGATAGATAGATAGATAGATAGATAGATAGATAGATAGATAGATAGATAGATAGAAAGAAATGAAAGGCACTATATAATAGATAGATAGATAGATAGATAGATAGATAGATAGATAGATAGATAGATAGATAGATAGATAGATAGATAGATAGATAGATAGATAGATAGATAGAAATGAAAGGCACTATATAATAGATAGATAGATAGATAGATAGATAGATAGATAGATAGATAGATAGATAGATAGATAGATAGAAATGAAAGGCACTATATAATAGATAGATAGATAGATAGATAGATAGATAGATAGATAGATAGATAGATAGATAGATAGATAGATAGATAGATAGATAGATAGATAGATAGATACTTTATTAATCCCAAGAGGAAATTCACAAGTTCACAAAAAGGAGAGTTTTTGAAATTTCCAAAGTTTCTGAAGTGTTCTCTGTTTGAAAGATCTCAACAAATTTTTTTGAAGAATAAACGTGCTACATTTCAAGAAAATCGTCAATAGTCAACAGAGAGACGGACAAACAGACACGATGACTACGGCTGCTCTCACAATTTATGTGAATACACCTAACAAACGCAACAATCCACACGACATTTCTGCACTTGTAAAGTGCCATGGGGTGGTGTTGCCTTAGAGTAAGGTGATATGTAAAATATAACAGAACACAAACCATTACTGTCCACAGAAAGAAGGCAGAGCTAATGGCTGGAAGCACAAAAGGAGAATGGAGAAGGGATAAAAGTGTAACAATTGGTGTTTACTGTGCGTTTATTACCGTCTACATATTCGCTGCATTCATGTCCACATAAAGACATCCACTACTTGGGAATACATGCGCAAAACTCTCTAATGTACACCAGGCATGGGGTGGTGCTCTGGCCACTATGGTTCAAGGTCTGATACCTGACTGGGATGCCAATTTAATGGAAAGATAAGGGGTGACCAATCATGTGGACTATTTGCTCCCCCAATACAATAGGTGGCAGTCTTACACAGCCCTGCGGTGCTCCGTGGGTGCTGCCAGGTGGAGGTGCAGGGACTGATCGTCCCCACTTTAAGGAACTTCTGCCTGACCCAGAAGTGCTTCTAACCTGTAGTGTGATAACGCTGGAAGTACTTCTGGGTCTGGCATAAAGGAAGCCTTTTGACTTCATCCAGGCGAGTCGGAGTTGGAAAAGGAACACTCGCCAGGAGGGGAGGAAAGAAAGAAAGAAAGAAAGAAAGAAAGAAAGAAAGAAAGAAAGAAAGAAAGAAAGAAAGAAAGAAAGAAAGAAAGAAAGAAAGAAAGAAAGAAAGAAAGAAAGAAAGAAAGAAAGAAAGAAAATGAGGAATTGTGACTGTGCTGTGCCATAACACACGACAATAATGACCCTATAAAAAACAAAATCCCAATAAAAATGTACATATAGTAGCAAAGTGCAACATGTTGATTAGCACAAATCAAAGTCTGTATCAACACTACTAAAACTGCGTACAACTCCCAGCAGCTCCGGTAGTAATACAACATTGGGCAGGTTTAGAGGGCTCAGGGAGTTGCTGTGAAGAAGGATAATTAAGCTGTCTCTTTAAAAAGGGCGGGGTGGGTGGCTCTGAAGCTAGGGATTTGCACTGGTAATTGGAAGGTTGCCGGTTCGAATCCCGTAAATGCCAAGAGTGACTCTACTCCGTTGGGCCCTTAAGTAAGGCTCTTAACCTGTGATTGCTCCGTCCTGAGTATGACGTTAATCTGCATCCGGCAACCTGCAGTGAAAAACCTGGGGGTTGGTGGCAGAACTGGCACTTCAGCCACCATAAAAAACCTCCCACTGGTTCCATTTCATCTGAACTGGTGTGGTGCTGAGGTGTCACCTGTTGCATGGCTGCACTCGGGCCCTAATCTGGGATCCTGAGTTGGTTTGTCATGTGGTGGATGCCCCTCTCTCTCTTTAAAAAGAAGCTAAAAAGACAATGAGGGGATCGCGCTCATCTGTGTATATCTGTGCACTATTGGAAAAAGAAAGAACAACCACCGTGGGTTACAGTTTCTAACTGTAGTGAGAAGTCAAACAAAATGACACCCTTTATCGGCTTGCAATATGCAAGCTTTCGGAGGCAACTCAGGCCCCTTCTTCAGGAAGGATTTGTAATCTGTTCAGTTAGCCAATCAAAGGGGCTTGACTTCTCACTACATTCATAATGGCTGACACGGTACTGGATGCATGTGCTTGTTCAAGTGATTTCGTCCTGGTTTGATACGTCTCATCTGGATAAAACTCCTAAAAGCATCACGCTACAACTGGAACCAGGTAGGACAAAACCTTCAATTTCATTCAGTGGGCTGTTTACAGGAGGGTTTCGTTCCACACCCCATTGTCATCTGCACCTGCTGTACTGGACTGTGTTCTGACTGCATTATGCCTGTTAATTGTTTACTGTGTAATGTCCGGTGTTTCATTTCTGCAGTGTTTGACAATAATTATCACCGTCGGGTAAATGGGGAGGGCTTTTGGGTACACATGGCACTTTACTAGCTTCACAAGGTCTTTAGGACAAAAAACAACCCAAGACTCCCTAGCAGTTTTACTATATTGGTGAACTTGTAGAGGTGTCAGCCAGCTCTTAAGAATTACCCAGGTCAGAGGTCGTGGACCCTCCTCTGCAGCCAGGAGAGGTCGTATCCTGTCCAAGACGGACGTGTAGTCGAGTGCAGCTGTGGCACACACTGACCGGTCTCGTTGTGTGAACGTACAACATGCCACAAAGCTGACTTTGTCTGCTTGGGTTAACTAGAAGTGAGGTGCATACAAGTGTCTGAAAAATGGAAAACTGCCTGCACGCGCCATCTCACCAAGTGCAAGTCACACTTGTATAAACTTCTACATCTTCCATGGAATTCACACCAACTCCCATGGTTGTGGTTGAGCGTGAGCAGCGTGGGCTGCGCCACACACACAAACACACACACACATACAGGTCTTTCATAGTGAGAGCTAAGGTGCATACATATGCCATCTAGTGGTTGTGGTTGAGTGTGGGCAGAGTGGGCTGCTCCACACACACACACACACACACACACACACAACCATACAGGTCTTTCATTTATTCATATCTAATTATCTTTATTATTAATTCATTGAGCCCCTTTATCAGTGTCTTGGTGTGTGAGTGTGTGAGCACCGGGTCAACGCTGAGTGTGTTCCTGGGGTCCCCGTAGTAACATAAACAAATCACCATCTTCAGACGGTCTGTATCTTTTAGTCCTCGTGACCACTGCAAATTTCCCTGTACACTGAACATGTGACAAAAAAGTGTCCCGCCAACATATAACAGAATGCAGTGGCACATCTGGCATCTAAGTTGTTGCTGCTAGGGTGTGACAAATGTGAGAATTTTCTGTTAAGGCAGACAAAAGTGTCAAGATCAGGTAGTTCTACTCCATAATGATGGTACTAAAGAGTGGCAATGACGTGTTCTATTTTGATTGGCATGCCCAGGCAAGAATTTCACTGGATTCTGTACACGGGACAATAATAACACTATAAAGGTATAAAGGTTATTTGTTTAACCCTGATGACGTTTGACAGTTCATAGCAGCCTCAGGACATAAATCTGGTCCGATGGCTATGTGAACAGTTCAAGATGATCTCAATGTGACAAAGAACCATCTGAGCATAAGGCTGTACTCCGAGCAGAACCACATACCCAGATGTGAGGTGCCACAAACCATCATCGAGATGTCCAAGCGGATCTCACGTGTGCATGTTAAGCAGACTAGACTGCAATGTGAAATCAACGCTCCCTCCCTGTGATCTGAAACCAGTCACTATATCTCTGTCCATCCACAAAGGATTCTGGGTCAAGTGGGCCTACAGAATCCTGGGAGCTGAACACACACCACATTTTGGATTCCTGCCTTAAAAGTTCAACTGCTTGGGACAAACAGGAAGTATGAAGTGTGAAGTTGCGCTGGACGTACTGTAACGGGCGGCCGGATCCCATGCCCGACTGGGACGCCACTGCTGCATATGTTCCGAGGGAGCAGCCATGGGCTCCTCAGTACCTCCCCTGGGATGCTTGGTGGCAGCCTCCCTGGGTGACGATGGAGCCTCAGTTTCCCGCAGGGCTCCATGGGAGATGGAGTTCTCCACAACCCTGTGGGGATCTGGTGTGGCCGCCAGGGGGTGCTGCATGGATTCCGGAGCCAACCTGGACAACTCTACAGCCCGACCCGGAAGTGCAATTAGCAACAGGTGATCAAGCACCTGGAGCACTTCTAGGTGGGCTATAAAAAGGGCCAGCAACCACCACTCAGGAGCCAGAATCGGGAGGAAGAGGACGAGGTTGCCTGGGAGGAGTGGTGGTGCCAGAAGGGTGTATTTGTGGTTTGGTTGTGCTTTATTTGAAGTGCTTTGGCACTGTGTATTGCCTGTGGGGTTCACAGGGAAGACGTGCCCCACAGGTGAAGAAAAATAAAAAGTCTTTCTGCTTTTACACATGCCTCAGTGTGAATCTATGCCGGGTCGGGTGCCTATATAGCGCCTTATTTCACAGTACATAACACCGGACAAGACAGACAGGACCATGTAAACACAATAAGCTAAGAACACAGCATTGGCCAACGAGTTCCTGGTTCATGCTGCTCATCTAGTATTGAAATCAATCAAATCAGTAAATCAATTGATCAGTCAATTCTAAAACACCTACATGTAATGGCCTAGCAGGCCTTTAGATCAGCTGAGGCTGCCTGTCTTTGCCTTCCCGAGATAACAGCAGCAGGCAGGCGGCTCCATTCATCTTCTACGAGCCTCGGCTGTAGTCTATAGTTTGTTGAAATCAGCCTAAAACCTACTTTTATCAAAATGCTTTTAGTGCAATAAACAGCTTTTAACTGCATCTTATTTGTCAGCTTGGACTGTTTTGTACGTCTCATATGGCATATTGATTTATATTCTTTTTATCTACTTGGTTCTTCCCTTTTTAGGTGTGGCTTAGTTCTGAGAAACTGGACTGACAAACCACAAGGCTACCAATTCAACCGCAACCTCTGACTCTGAGTTTAATATATGTATCTATACAGCCTGTCCAGCAGCTCCGTGTATGACTTCATCTTTCTACCTTATTCTCTGTTTCACTGATCACTCCTACCACTTTCTTTTATGTGGACTCGTTCCCTGGACACTTTTTACTACTTTTGTGAATTTCCCCTTGGGATTAATAAAGTATCTATCTATCTATCTATCTATCTATCTATCTATCTATCTATCTATCTATCTATCTATCTATCTATCTATCTATCTATCTATCTATCTATCTATCTATCTATTATATAGTGCCTTCTATCTATCTATCTATCTATTATATAGTGCCTTCTATCTATCTATCTATCTATCTATCTATCTATCTATCTATCTATCTATCTATCTATCTATCTATCTATCTATCTATCTATCTATCTATCTATCTATCTATTATATAGTGCCTTTCTATCTATCTGTCTATTATATAGTGCATTTCACATCTATCTATCTATCTATATTATATAGTGCCTTTCACATGTATCTATCTATCTATTATATAGTGCCTTTCATATCTATCTATTATATAGTGCCTTCTATCTATCTATCTATCTATCTATCTATCTATCTATCTATCTATCTATCTATCTATCTAAAAGCCAAACACCACTGACTCACTCATCACAAAATCTCCCAAAATGGGACTTCAAATTTGGAGTGTAGGTAACCCTTGGTCCATAGGTGCTCGCTAAGAAATGGTTTTAAAAATTTCGTCGTCCAAGCGCGTTCTGTCTGTATGTCTGTCCACTTTTCACAAGAGAATTACTTAACGGATTTAGATCTGATTGTTTTCTATACTTTGCTTGAATTTTCCGGGTGATTTTGCGACTTCTCTTATCACGCTAAGTCCCAGAGTTCGCTTGCGTTGCCGATGTATTTATGCAAATCCAGCAGAGTGGCTGTGGGCCGAGAGCAGGGGGGCGGGGCCTTCCTCATTCACTCGCCAGCCTCTGTTTCAAGTTGGTCTACGTCTTGCCATGTGTTGGAGTGCACCTTACCTTTGTTTAGCTAGTGACTGATACCTGTTTGTTCAGCAGACATCATCATCTACAGATTGTTAAGGAGTAACGTTTGACGTTTTTAAGAGAGAGATCAGAGTGCCATGCGTTTTACAAGGTAGCTGCTGATTGCCAGAGATATCATGGCCATGTGCTTTTCTCCCCACGCGGGGAACGCTCTCCCGTCAGAAGTGAACACGATCACATGTAGTGCCAGCGTCTCTTGATTTTTTAAAATTTGTCCTGTTTCATTACTATGTAGATGCACCCACAGGATACAGCTAGTGTATATATATTGTGATGGGCCCGGCCGGGACACCCCTGCTGCATATGTTCCGGGGGAGCAATCAGGGGCAACTCAATATCTCCCCCGGGACGCTTGGTGGCAGCCTCCCTAGCCGACGGTGATTCCCCAACCTCCCACAGGGCTCCATGGGAGATGGAGTCCTCCACAGCCTGGTTGGGAGCTAGGGGGTGCTGTCTGGATTCAATAGCCCGGCCGGACGAGTCTTCAACCCCATCCGGAAGTGCAATTGGGACCAGGTGGTCAAGCATCTGGAGCACTTCCGGGTGGGCTATAAAAGGGGCCAGCCACCACCACTCAACAGCTGGAGTCGGGAGGTCGAGAGACGAGGTCTTGGAGGAGGCAAGGGGCGGCCTGAAGAGAAAGAGCCATAGTGTGTTGTTGGCCTGGGCATTTGGGGACCTTGGGGTTTGTGTGCACTTAGTATTGTAAATATTAGTTATAAAATAAATGTATGGTGATGCTTAAAACATGTCTGCCTGTCTGTGTCCGGGGCTCGTTCCACAATATATATATATATATGTGTGTGTGTGTGTGTGTGTGTGTGTGTGTGTGTTGTGTACTCTTTGTATTATTTGTCAAATTCTGTATCACACACATATGTATATATATATATATATATATATATGTATATATATGTCAAGTATATACATGTACAAGTATACATAAATATAATATACATAGGGTCTTTCACAAAAGTTTAATAACATTTTATTATCACTATACAAAACAGCACAAAGAAAAGATATTAGTTGCAGAAACATCAAAAATAAAGCAGCAATGCAATATAAGGTGCATTGGCACAGTACGGCAGGCAAAGATCACTAAACAAGGCCATGACAAAAAACAAAAGCGACAAATAAATATGCAACAGATTTTAAATTAAAAATATAAACATACAAAGTGCATGAGACAAAACACAGGGACTGAGCTGCATGACAGAAAATCAGTGGTGCAGGTGCTTACACGCTGGAGGCTTTGTCAAGATGGCTGCGTGCGCACTAGCAGTTGAATGGCTCAGGGGTAAATGCGATATCGACTGCTCAGCGGCAGGGGGGGAAAGCTGTTTGAGGGGTGTGTGGGGTCTGAGACAATGGCAAGTGCTTTCTTCAGACGTCTCTCGTTATAAACATCCTATATGTGTGCGAGCCTGGCTCTGGCGGTGGATGTGCCCGTTTTACGCACCTACAGCTGGGTCTTACAGTCTACCAAGGTGCAGTGGCCACACCAGACTATGATGCAGTGAGTCAGTAAAATTTTTACATTGCAGATGTGAGGAGAATGGGGCACAAAAATTACTATTTAATTCATAAAATGCATTTTCACATTGTGCTTTTTGCAGCATTCTGGCTCAGCACACAGCACTGATTATTAAAAATAACTGTCAGAAATTATCCATCCATCCATAAACTTCTAAATCCAGTAGTTGTAGGGTGCAGGAGTACATCCCAGTGTGAATGAAGGTTGGAACAAACTTGATATGGAAAAGCCAGCCTACTGCAGGACACACACACACACCAGCACTTATTGACAAGCCCAGTTTAGAGACCCCAATTCACCCAACCATCACGTCTTTGGAATGTGAAAGGAAAGCTGGAGGATCCGCAGATGAAACCCATCCAGGTACGAGAAGTAGAACATGGGACTCAAATCCCAGTCATCTGGAGCTGCACTGATCCACAGAGCTCACGTGAAAAGACAAACGTCTAAACGTCAAATATTCTGTAACAGGACCCCAACACAAATACACACACACACACAAAGACACTTAGTTAACGGCACTTCAAACAGCGTTGTGGGCAGTAAAGCACAAAGGGCACATTCTGCCCCTCGTCCATAGGGCAGCGACATTGGATTAATCAACTGTGACAGTCTCTTTGGTTCTCTACTTTGGATTATTTTAAATATCTGTTTTTAATTTGCTTTTGAATTTCACACTTTGAATTTTTGTTGTTTTTCAGTTGCCTGATTTTGGAGCAGCTTGCTATATTCTGATTATGTTTTGCCTCTTATATAAAAAAAAATATATATAAATATAATATCCATCCATCCATTTTCCAACCCGCTGAATCCGAACACAGGGTCACGGGGGTCTGCTGGAGCCAGTCCCAGCCAACACAGGGCACAAGGCAGGAACCAATACTGGGCAGGGTGCCAACCCACCGCAGTAAATATAATATATATATAAAATATATATAAATATATATGTTGCATAGTTTACTGTCAAATAATGCAAAGAGTACGCGACACGTGTTTCGCCCTCATTTGGGCTCACCAGGCGTACACACTCTACTGCTCCCCTCTCAGGGATCGAACCTCGGACGTCGGCATCAGAGATGAAGCCCCTTTACGCTGCGCCACGACGTGTGGTTCGTTTATTTGACAGCCTGTAGGTCCGGAGTTATTACATTCATTGCATTCGTAGTCTGAGTCTCGACGACCTGAATTGTGTGGGTGGTTACCTACCAGGTAACATTTGTGGTTGGTCTGCCGTTCAGCAAACATCTGCCATGGTGCCCTCTTCAATAAATTACATGCCGTGGCGCAGCGTAAAGGGGCTTCGTCTCTGACGCTGACGTCCGAGGTTCGATCCCCAAGAGGGGAACAGTACAGTGTGTACGCCTGAAGAGCCCAAATGAGGGCGAAACACGTGTTGCGTACTCTTTGCATTATTTGACAGTAAACTATGCAACATTCCATGATCTGCTTCTCACAACTGAAGAGGGCACCGTGGCGGATGTTTGCTCAAGTCAGAGAGGCGAGATGGCGTTGGTTTGGACATGTGCAGAGGAAAGATGCTGGGTATATTGGGAGAAGGGTGCTAAGGATAGAGTTGCCAGGGAAGAGGAAAAGAGGAAGGCCTAAGAGAAGGTTTATGGATGTGCTGAGAGAGGACATGCAGGCGATGGGGTAACACAGCAAGATGATGAGGACAGGAAGATATGGAAGAAGATGATCCACTGTGGCAACCCCTAACAGTAACAGCCGAAAGAAGAAGAAGAAGAAGATATAAAAAAAAATATAAAGGAAGATTTGGGTCCAGGGTTGTTACAGTTCTCCTTTTGCCTTTTCGAGTTTTTCTTTTCTTTTCTGGAATGTGACCAGCCTTTCTTTGGTTGGATCTGTGTAGGCCTGAAAGCCTGCTTCTAGAGTTTAGAGTGAGGCTCATGTTGATAATAGGCCCACATTTGAAAATGGCATTGTTTGAAAATTTTTCCATCCGCACTCGTGCTTTCACGTTGTTTTCTAAAGCTTTATCATCTACAATGAAACGTTAAAAACACATAAATCTTTCTTACTGAGTGGGCACAGTTTGTTTGCCCTAGAAGACCGTAAAAAAAAAAAATTAATTAATTAATGTCAGGAGATGAAGTGAAATCAAAAATGTGATACTAGAAAAACAAACCAATCTTTTGTCAAGCAAGAAACATTAAGTAAAAATCAAAAATCATAAGCCAGAAAACCATTAAGAGAATTTAAACAGAGAACTTCACACCAAATGTTGAATCCGCTAAGTAAGAAACGCCTATGAAGACTTTTTATCTGGTGATGCTGATGATGTCACGTGTTGCGCATGCCCAGGGAATTCTGGGAAAACCACCTTCGGCAAAAGCAAATGTGAATGTCACAAAAGAGCAGAGCCCGTAAAAATCCAAAAAGGTGTTGCTGGGGTGATGATAGAAAATGAAACATTTCTCAGGAATATTTATTAAAAAAAATCAAATTTCTTCAGTTCAAAATCCCGAGTTTACTTGCACAGAAGTCCAAAAACCTCTCCTGAGAAGGCACTAAAAATAATAAAATATGCCAATCAAAACAAACAGCACCAACAAATCCGAATTCAAGTGAAACCAGACATGTTTGTGAGGACAGATGATAAAGTATAACTGCTTTTTAAAGGTTACAAATGAGTGCAAGATTGTCAAATCCATGGAAAATGAAGACTGGGATTCCTGCCAAAACAGAAACAACAAAAATTGGGGAATTTCAAGGTACAGGACACATCAGCTGATGCAGGCAAGTTCAAAAATGACATCCTGACTAGACCCGAGACAAAACACTTAATCTACGATACAATTCATATTGCCATTTTAAAGTCACCGTCTCGATCCACTGGAATAAATCCCTTTACAATTTTAAACACGTCAGTCAGGTCACCTCTTCATCTCTGTTTGCTTAAACTGTAAAGGCTCAGCTCTTTGAATCTTTCCTCGTAACTCATCCTCTGCAGTCCTGGATTCGGCCTAGTCGCTCTTCTCTGGACCTTCTCTACTGCTGCTATAAAAGGAGACCAAACTGCACCCAGGACTCCAGATGAGGCCTCACCAGTGCGTTATAAAGGTTGAGCAGACCCTCCTGTGACTTGTACTCCACACATCAAGGCGCTATATAACCCGACATTCTGTTAGCTTTCTTAATGGCTTCTGAACACTGTCGGGAAGTCGATAGCTTAGAGTCCACTACGACTCCTAAATCCTTCTCATAAGACGGACTCTCGATTTTCAGACCTCCCATTGTGTATTCAGACCTAACAAGACCTAACCTTATTGCAAGTGTTAATCTCAAATCTTTGAATCTTTCTTCATAACTCATCCCCTGTAGCCCTGAATCAGCCCAGTCGCTCTTCTCTGGACCTTCTCTAGTGCTGTTATGTCTTTATGGAGACCCAAACTGCACCCAGGATTCCTGATGAGGTCTCACCAGTGTGTTATAAAGCTTGAGCAGAACCTCCTGTGACTTGTACTCCACACATCAAGGCGCTATATAACCTGACATTCTGTTAGCTTTCTTAATGGCTTCTGGACACTGTCTGGCAGTTGCCTAAATCCTTCTCACGAGGTGTACTTTTGATTTTTAGACCTCACGTTTTTACTTCCTACGTGTAATTCTTTACATTTACTGACTTTAAATTCCACTGTTCACAAATCTGCCCAAGTCTGTCTGCTGTCCAAGTCCTTCTGTGATGATATAACAGATTCCAAATGATCTGCTAATCTACCTATTTTGGCATCTTCTGCACACTTAACTTGCTTGATATTTATATTCCTATCCAAATCATTTTTATTTATTACAAATAGCAGCAGCCCCAGCACTGCCCCCTGCTGGTCACCACTCTTAACATCAGTCAATTCTGATTACCATCACTTTTTGCTGCCCCCATCGACATGACACACCCTGAACTGCCACTTCTTTTAGTTTGATGCCCACCCTCTCATGTGACTCCTTATCAAATGCTTTCTCAAAGTCCAGATAAATAATATCATGTGCTCCACTTTGATCGTATCCTTTTCAAAAAGTGTCTGCGTGACTCTTGAGGGAAACAAAACAAAGCTGAAAGTGAATTTTCAATACGTGGTTATTTAAAAAGAAACTGTGAGAAAAATATTAGAGATGTATGTGTATGTGTGTGTGCGTATGAGAGTCGCCGTCCCTAAGAAGGACGTCTGACATGCTGTGCCTGTCTGGTGATGGCTTCTGTCTCAGAATCCCACTTTCAGTACAGTACGATATCAGCAGGATTTCGGCCATCAAATAAATGACACAAAGCAAACATTCAACAACAGCGCTAAGCTCTCTGCCAGTGGGCGACGGCTCAACTCCTTCAGGAGATCCCCCCATACTGTACTCTGTACTCCACTTTACTCGTCTTTCACCATCACCCTACCACCATGTCGACTGGCTGGTGCCAACGGGCTGCCTGCTGCGCTCCTAATGCTCTACCAGGGGTGATGGATTTCTGAAGCATTCAAACGGCAGGCACAGAGATAAGTCAATGAATCCTGACTGCCCCGTCATGGACCTCAAGAAGACAAAAGAAGGACATACTCTCCAGGATTTCTTTATCTCCACTTATTATTAAAAAATTTCAAGCAACTTGAGCACAGTTCATTGCACTTCTGCTGTGACGCTAATGCCAAGCATCCAACGGCACCAAATGTGCCAAGAACTTCAAAGACAAATGCTGGCAACTGAAGCATCTTGAGCCTTGAAGCGATTTTTTTATTTTTTTTATTTTGTCCTTGGGAAGGGAAGTTCACAATCCCGAGGCATTCCTGCACCGCAAGACTATATTGAAGATACCAGAACACCCCAAAGCTTGGCAGCAACTTGCGGCAGGACTTGGCAATAGGCATGCATTAGCTGGGTACACAGACTGGCAGCAATTTAGTGTAAGAAATCTGAACGTCGATGGTAATGATGGACACTTTTAAAGTATTGCTATTTAAAGAAGCGATTTTTACATTGCCAAGCAGACACAATATCAATCCACACAAACAAACAAAGACGACAGCAAGGTGCGCTCGAAAAACAGAAAAGCTTAGCAAAAAAGCACTGGCAAGCAGGCAAAGGCCACTGGCACCTATTTGGTCAATCCATCATCCGCACTCCCCCAGCGAGGTCACTCATTGTAAATTAATGGAGGACAGTCGCATTTTACTATCTTTAGATAATGAGATTTACTCTCTGATGTCGGAGCTTTGAAGAAGCTGAGGCATTAAAGAATTCTGTTGTTTCTGTACAAATCACCAGAAAACAGAGGATCGGAGATAGATAGATAGATAGATAGATAGATGTCAGTGGACTCGTATGATGTTGGTGGAAGAACTCAACATCCCAAAAATCAACACGGCGGTTAGATGGCCATGCACGGCTTAGTGATGATTCATGGGATCTTGAGTTCTTCCACCATTTAATACTACGTGAGAATGGCTGCATCTTTTCAGAGTGCACTTTTATCAAAGCCCCGGACAAAAAAAGTATCGGTCCCTGTAAAAAGATAGAAAATTGTGATGACTGCACTCTTTTACAGTGAACCTCAGAGGGTAGGTGCCATGATGAAGAGCCTTTCTGCCACAGTTAGTGCAGCCAGTCAAGACCGGGTGCTCGTGGGCACCAGACTGAGCCTTTCAGGTTGGGTGACTGGAAATAAAGAAAGAGGAGCTTACCCTGCATGCGCCATCTACAATATCGGAATGCAATGGAATATAGAAGATCTGAATACTGCTTTACTCTGTCAGACGCACTACTGCAAATGTGGCTGAGGTCTTTATCCAAGGCCACTTCAGGATGCTGATTTATGGTGGGAGCACAGAAAGGTGGTCAGAAAGTGATGGCAGAAGAAGGCAACCTTGGCATTTAAAGTCCAGGCCTTTAGCCACTCCACCCCACAGAACAAATACACTGTATTCATGACCTTGAAATCACCATTCCTGGTTTAGAAGGCCAATGCTTTGTCAATTAGGCCAAGGCATGCATCAATGTATTTATAACAATAGTTAACTAAGATATGATTGGCTGCAGCACAGAACTCGTGCCATAATGTCATTTTGTGATTTGCAATATTGTAATGCCTGCCAAACTTGGCATAAATTCAGTTGACTGAGCCTAAACCAAGAACACATCTACCCATTTTGTCAACCTTCTTCTTCTTCTTTCGGCTGCTCCTGTTAGGGGTTGCCACAGCGGATCATCTTCTTCCATATCTTTCTGTCCTCACCTTTGCCAACTCTACTTCCTCATCCTCACCATTCTACTGACCTCCCTCTCATTCACATACATGTATTCTGTCCTGGTGGTCCTACTGATCTTCATTCCTCTACTCTCATATCTCCACCTCTCCAGGATCTCCTCCACCTGCAGATCACAATGTCATCAGCAAACATCACAGTCCACGGGGACTCCTGTCTAATCTCGTCTGTCAACCTGTCCATCACCATTGGAGATAAGAAAGGGCTCAGAGCCGATCCCTGATGTAATCCCACCTCCGTCACTCCTACCACAGACCTCACCACGGTCACACTCCCCTCGTACATATTCTGTACCACTCTTACGTACTTTTCTGCCACTCACGACTTCCTCATCCAATACCACAGCTCCTCTTGAGGCACCCGATGAAGGGCAGTCAAAGTCTTTACCTGCAACTTTGGTAGGGAGTGACCCAGGAATGGATGCCTTACAGTAGTGGTAAGCAAATAATACACTCAGACAAAATGGACATCTGAAGAACAT
This sequence comes from Erpetoichthys calabaricus, assembly GCF_900747795.2. Taxonomy (NCBI): domain Eukaryota; kingdom Metazoa; phylum Chordata; class Cladistia; order Polypteriformes; family Polypteridae; genus Erpetoichthys; species Erpetoichthys calabaricus. Next base: position 346,241,541 of record NC_041395.2, read on the forward strand.
TTCTAAACTCATACAAGCAGTGACAGAGATGGCAATCAAACCTCCTGCCATCCAGTGTGCCACTTGTGAAGTCTTGCTGTGTCCAGCAATCCATTTTGTTAACCTGCTTATTTGATTAAACGGTTGTGAGGAGCCAGATATTATTCCTGGAGGACCATCAAGGATGGAACAGCAGCCTGTCACTGGGCCCACTACCACAAATTAAGTCAACACTCACACCTTTGATCACCAGCCTGTCGTGGAGCCCACTCAAACATGTTCAGTCCACACTCACATCTTTGAATGTCAGTCTCTTGCGGGTTCCACTCGTCGACACATTTTTGGTATGTATGCCAGCGTTCAAAAGGACATCAACATGCACATCTTTGAATGCTAGTCTGCCACTCAAACTTGGCCAGTCTTCAATTGAACCCACTAACACACATCCAGCCAACATTCACACCTTTGAATACAAATCTGTCTTTGGTCCCACTCAGAAGAATTCAGTCAACATGCACATCTTTCTCAACGCCAGTCTATAATTGGGCCCAATCAGCCAGATTTGGTCAACTTTACACATTCAGTCAATACTCAGACAATGGTACTGTAAGATATCAGAGTACCCAGAGAAAAGTGCTGAGACCCCCACACAAAGAGTGGGCAGGCCAAGCTCTTACAGGAAGCATTCTGCCACTATGTGCCCACCTAGCTCCTGTAAGGACTCATTTAGTTCAAAGAAGAATTTGGTGTCGGGTTAAAACTGCTAGACGTTTCTGCAAATGGCAGACCAAAAGATATGCCAAGTGGCTAAGCTAAAACAACAACTGAACTCACAGGCAGGAGGTCTCAACAGAGCAGACCAGGCCACTGTCAAGCTTTCAAATGATCGTTGCTTTCCCTTCTTCGAGCTAATGTGCCCCTTTAAGTGGACAGGCTTTGTTGGGCTGAATGGCCTGTTCTCATCTAGATAATGTACTTTACGATGACAATTTCCCCAATGAAGCCACGACACAACATCCACAACTAGAATGCCCCCTTTTTCAAGGCTGCCAGCATCCACACCACATGGAAATCAACAGGCCCTGCGCAGATTTGGTGGTCTAATAGAGTAGAAGGTCTGTCTGTTACCATTCGATGCTGGGCGGAGACCATGCTTTCCCAATCAGAGTCTGAATGAACGTTGGTGACAACGCTTTGAAGCTCCTCAGAGTGAGGTTTGTTGTGCAGCAAGTTGTGTAGAGGCAACGGAGACGTCAGGTGCTGATCGCTGCTCTCCTCCTTGTCCCATGACAGTCGTTCTTGAGTTACACTTTCCTCTCCATCGGCTAAAGGAGCAAATGGAGAGGTGGCTTGTTTGGAAGACATTCTTCTGTGAAGGGAAAAAAAAACAAAGAAAACAGAAGTCCATGAGGAGAGGAGTCATTTGACATGAACAGTGCAAAGGCAGACCACCAGGTAGCTTGGAAGGACGCTGACCGATTACTGATACGCGGCAGAGGAGCTGAAAAAGACCCGTCATGAGAGGGGTGTGAGGCGATTAAGTTCTTGGATGAAACCAACTTTGGTCGGCCCCATTTGCAGTTATACAGTATATATATATATATATATATATATATATACCTTTTTATAAAGCTATTGAGTTAATAAAGCTATTGTAATAATCGTAAGCTGCGTGTCTTTTTCTATACAAACAACTGTAAACTTACTTTTGCCCACCTCTGTATATACGTATACAGTATATTCAAATAACCTGATTATTATACTCTCACTGGCCACTTTATTAAGCACACCTGATCAGCTGCTTGGTAACATCTAATCGGACAACCACATGGCATGTAGACGTGTCAAGACGACCTGCTGAAGTTCAAACCGAGCATCAGAACGGAGAAGAAAGGGGAGTGAAGTGACTTTGAACGTGACATGGTTGGTGGTGCCAGTCGGGCTGCTCTGAGTATTTCAGAAACTGCTGATCTGCTGGGGTTTTCACACACACAACCACCTCTAGGGTTTACAGAGAATGGTCTGACAAAAAGAGAAAATATCCATTGAGCAGCAGTTCTCTGGGTGAAAATGCCTGGTTGATGCCAGAGGTCAAAGGAGAATGGCCAAACTGGTTCGAGCTCAGAGGAAGGCAACTGTAACTTAAATAAGCACTCGTTACCACCGAGGTATGCAGAAGACAACACGTTGAACCTTAAAGCAGGTGGGCTACAGCAGCAGGAGACCACACCGGGTGACACTCCTGTCAGCTACAATTAGCACGGGATCACCAAAACTGGACAACAGAAGACTGGAAAAACGTTGCCTTGTCTGACGAGTCTCAATTTCTGCTGCAACACTCAGAAGGTAGGGTCAGAACTGGGCATCAACACCATGAAAGCAGGGATCCGTCCTGTCTCATATCAACAGTTCAGGCTGGTTGTGCTGCTGGTGGTGTGATGGTGTCTGTGATATTTTCTTGGCACACTTTGGGCCCCTTACTACCAACTGAGCATCATTTAAATGTCACAGCCTACCTGAGTATTGTTGCTGACCGTGTCCATCCCTTTATGACTGCAGTGTTCCCGTCTTCTGATGTACACTTTCAGGACGATAATCTGCCACGTCACAAAGCTCAGATCATGTCAGACTGCTGTCTTAAACATGACTGGACTCAAATGGCCTCCATATTCACCAGATCTCAATCCAGTAGAGCACTTTTTGAGAGGTGTGGAAAGGGAGATTCGCATCATGGATGTGCAGCCAACAGACAAATCTGTAGCGCCTGCATGATACTATCATGTCGATATGGACCAGAATCCCTGAAGAATGTTTGCAGCACCTTGTTGAATCTACGCCCCCAAGAATTACAGCAGCAATGAAGGCAAAAGGGGGTCCAAGCGGGTACTAGGAAGGTGTACCTAATAAAGTGGCCAGTGAGTGTAAGTATTTTTATGTGTTTGATTCTTCTAGTCTGATACTGTTTATCAAATCTTTTGATATTAATTAAACAGAAAATTATAAACATCATTTCTTCATTATTCAGTTATTTATTTTGGGAGTTTAATAGAATTCTTTTCTACAGGCCTGGACTAAGTGGTGATGTACCTAAAGGTTTTTGTCAGTTTTTTATTTTATTTTTTTTCCCCTAAATAGTTTCTGATTTGTTTTCACCTTCTTTGTTTGGGATGCATTTTAAAAATAAAGGTGCAAAAAGTTCGGACATGTTTGATTTTTTTCGTTTCATTATTTTTTTGTTACCTCACAAAAACCTGCCATCTTAAGAGGAGCGTGTGCCAGAAATCGGAATTTTAGTCCATCAGTAGCAATTCTGCAAACTCCGAGACCCGGCTGGCTGCTCAGCTCAGTCCATGGAGGCCGCGGCGGCTGCCCGTTTTGATGTTAATTAGGCCTCCGTATTAATAAAATATGCCATTATTTGCCCGTTTCAGCCTTTAATGAGTCAATCCAGAGACGCACAACAGGATTGATTTACCTTTTGAAGGAATTTAACCCTCATGACTAAGCTCTTCTGATCTCTCTTTTTACAAGCTGTCTCTTTTGTTTCTTTTAAAATAAGAGTCTCGTTTTTTGAATCAGTAGCTCGCTAATGATCACAGAAGCAAGAGAAGCGACAATGAAGTCGTCGCTCCTGTCATTTGCACCCGTGTCTGCTCTTTGTTGATGGAAACCGTCTGAAGAAAAAAAAAACGAAAAAACAAAAAATCAACCCTGCTGCCGATTCAACTGCATACGTGATGAACTGCCCACTTCTTACAGCCAGGGAGACAATTCAATCGGAAATGTTTCATTTTTTTTTCCCATTGATTTCAATTAAAAAAAAAGAGTGTTTTTCAATTTCTTCTCTTTGTGTCAAGCTTTTTAGAGCTTGAACTCCAAATGGTATTGGAATAATGAGAACTGTAAAAAAAAAAAGGAGACACGGGCACTAAATGCTAAAGAGAAGACACTATTTTTAATAACATTTCCAGCACAGAAATCATTAACTGCTTACATAACTTCAGGTATAAATGATTAACCGCTTAAATAACAATGGCATTTTAAGACAAATAAGGCAGAACTGGAAAATGCAGTTATACTGTATGTATACATACATATATATATATATATATATATATATACACACACATTTTTTTAATTCTGATAAAAGGTGAATATTATTGTGCTACTCTGTAATGACACACTGAAGTGAACCAGAGGAGGCCTCATTAAGAAAGCAGGCCTTGGAAAGAATAAATAAATAAATAAATAAATAAATAAATAAATAAATAAAAACCCCAAACTGCTGAGGCCTCCATGGACTAAGCTGAGCAGCTCGGGCTCAACATCACCTTGTCAGACCTGCTCAGTCCAACTTGGGCTAGCAGGGTCTTTCTACGTGTATCAGTAAAGTGGGTGAATAACATGGTAAAATCTCAAGGTCTGGCAAATGCAATTGTCTCCTTCTTGTTCTTTCTGCTGCTCCTATTAGGGGTCGCCACAGAGGATCATCTTCTTCCATATCTTTCTGTCCTCTGCATCTTTCTCTGTCACACCATCACCTGCCCGTCTTCTCTCAGCACATCCATAAACTTTCTCTTAGGCCTTCCTCTTCTCCTCTTACCTGGCAGCTCTATCCCTAGTACCCTTCTCCCAATATACCCCTCATCTCTACTCTGCACATGTCCAAACCAACGTCATCTTGCCTCTCTGACTTTGTCTCCCAACCGTCCCACCTGAGCGGACCCTCTAATGTCCTCATTTCTAATCCTGTCCATCCTCGTCACCCCCAGTGCAAATCTTAGCATCTTTAACTCTGCCACCTCCAGCTCTGTCTCCTGTGCCACCGTCTCCAGCCCATATAACATAGCTGGTCTCACTACCGTCCTGTAGACCTTCCCTTTCACTCTTGCTGATACCTGTCTATCACTCCTGACACTCTTCTCCACCCTGCCTGCACTCTCTTTTTCACTTCTCTTCCACACTCCCCATTACTCTGTACTGTTGATTCCAAGTATTTAAACTCCTCCACCTTTGCCAACTCTACTCCCCTCATCCTCACCATTCCTCTGACCTCCCTCTCATTCACACACATGTATTCTGTCTTGGTGGTCCTACTGACCTTCATTCCTCTGCTCTCATATCTCCACCTCTCCAGGGTCTCCTCCACCTGCAGATCACAATGTCATCAACAAACATCACAGTCCACGGGGACTCCTGTCTAATCTCATAATAAGAAAAGGCCCAACTGCATTAATTTATAATAATAATTTATAATGTAATTGTAGGTGTGGAGGACCCTCTGAACTCCATGCTCCACACAGCCTACTCTCACCACCCTCAGGACGATGCTCTTTGATTTTAACAGCATTCTGCCTCAAGGCTTAGCATCCTGATGCTTCCACAATCTACTGGATCTTGGACTACCTGACCAGCAGAGAGCAGAATGTGTGTGTCAGAAATGGTGGCATGTAATACAGGAGCACCTCAGGGAACTGTCCTGTCTCCCTTCCCACTCACCCGCCCTACACAACAGACTTCCAGCACAATACCAGCGCTTGCCACCTACAGAAATTATCAGATGACTACTCCATCATAGGCTACATTAATAATGGCGATGAGTCGGAGCACTGGTCGTTTGTGGAAGACTTTGTCTTGTGGTGCAGGGACAATGACCTGCAATTCAACATCAGCAAGAAAAACGAGCTGGTGGAGGACGTCCAGAGTGCCAAGGAACAATTCAAAGGCAGGACGTGGCAGTGGTGCAGAGCTACAAGTACCAGCAAACTGGACTGGTCTGTCAACACAGTGGCGCAGGACAACAAGGGTCAGAGCTGACTGGACTTGCTGAGGAGACTCGGGTCTCTTGACATGTGCAGCAAGCTGCTGGAAATGTTCTGCCAGCCCATAGTGAGTACTGAGAAAAGCGCTATATAAATGTAATGAATTATTATTATTATTATTATAGTAGCCAGTGTGGCATTCAATGCTGTGGTCTCCTGGGGAAGCAACTTGAGCTCAAAAGAAGCACAATGTCTGAAGAAACGTACCAGGACATCACAGGGACACACTGGATTGTGGAGAAGAGGATGGTGGCAGAATTGGATGCCATCAATAGTGAAACAGGCAAAACACACAAGATTTCGAAATATAAGTTAGGATGAAAACATGAAATAAATTGAGCACAACTCCTGACCCTCTTTGCCTTCTGTAAAGTCATCCATGACTTTCTCATTTAATCTCTGTCCAGCAGCCTTGTGGGTGGTGCAAGTGACAGGAGGACCACCAAAGTGATCCTCTGTCATGATGGACCTCAGGGAGGTCCTACTGAGCTTGAGCTGCTCTGCCCTGCTAACTGTCTCTGAGGTTATGAACAGCAGTCTCGTATGTCTGTGCGCTGCTGTTCATGAATGAACGTCAGCAGCTCAAGGGATGTCCTATTCAGAAATGGCCAGATCTTCAGCTCCCGGAGCAAGCGGACCACCATGTATGTTAGATCCGTCATGTACCACCATTGAGTGATTCCCTATCCCTCTGCCCCATCAATTAAAGGTCATGTCCGGCTAAAGACTAAACCAGCTCAACATGGTTTTCATTACTTATTTGATTTCATTTATTGACTGATCTGTTTAGTTGTCAGCCAGGCCAAGCAGCAGACTGCACCTCATTAGCTGTGGTTCTATGCCACATAGCTGAGCGCAAACGTTTTGTTAAATGTCATTTTGCTGGCCCGTCGAGTGACAGAACCTGATAAAGGGACTCCTAGACAGCCAACCCTCCACCTTCTTGGGCTCCATTCTGGTGGCAGGATGCGTGCAGAACACTGAGAGGGGAACTCGATTTGGATGTAATCTTAGGCTGGGTTTATACTTCACATGACGCGACACATGCTCCCGCGGACGCTCCTGCTACGCAAGCGTTTTACTGTTTATACTTGCTCGCGTACTTTACATAAATCTGGAGGAATCCAGCAGGTGGCAGTGCGAGATATCATCACGGTGAGAACAGGTTCGGCTTCGCTGTGTTATGAATTGCCTGGAGCAGCCATTAAATTCTGATGACACCTTAGTGCAATATCTCTGAAAAGGATGTTTAATGAGTAAATCCATCAGTCCAGGGATGTGTCAATGCCAGCAAACATTGGGCACGAGGCAGAAAAATCCCTGGACAAGGCATCAGCTCATCGCAAGGTGAATACAAGCACACACATACACACTGGCGTCATTTAGTGTCACCAAATCTGCATATCTCTGGGAGAAAAAAGGAGCACACGGTGGAAACCCAGCAGGAAAACATGCAAACTCCATGCAGGAAACATCAGCGACATGACTCCCTGCAGTGCTACCGCTCCGCCACCGTGTCACCCCCATGTGTGTAATTATTAACAGTATTCATTATTTAAACAAAATTAACGATTTATCTATAAAATGTAACATACATACTTTAATGCATTTCATCATGAAAGTGATATCAAGTAGAAATCTAAAGATTCTAAATGTGCAGAAAGTTGGAATATCATACATTTAATGTGCTCAGTGTGGTGATCGCTGCCTGCCGCTGCTGTCAGTACCGGAGGAAGCCCCAGAAAAAAGAAGGCACAGAAGACGGTATGTGAGACCTTTAAAATGTATCGTGTCATTACAATCGGGAATATGCGACGCTTGAATAATAAAAGCACCACCAATGCATTTGTATGTCTGCATTTTGCTTCACCACATCGAACCATTCATCAAACATCGAAGCACGCACATCAAGTCCAGCTCAGGGCGGTGAAGGAGCAGTACAGGAGAAAGCTAAAGCAGAAGTTGCAGAATAACAGCATGAAGGAAGTGTGGGATGGGATGAAGATCATCACTGGCTGCAGCGCGAAGTGGGGTACCACCTTCGAGAGAGACGTGAAGAGAGCAAACCAAATGAAGAACTTCTTTAACAGGTTTGACCACCCTAACCCACTCTCACTCTCACCTCGGAGTACTGCACCCTCCACACATCCTTCTGCTGATACCAGCATAGGAGAGACATCCCCACCCATAATTACAACAGCGCAAGTGAGCAGAGAGCTGAGGAGACTTCGTGCCAGCAAAGCAGCGGGTCCAGATGGAGTATCGCCACGACTGCTGAAGGTCTGTGAATCGGAGCTGGGGGGTCCTCTACAGCGCATCTTCAACCTGAGCCTGGAACAGGGGAGAGTCCCGAGGCTTTGGAAAACATCTTGCATCACCCCAGTCCCAAAGGTATCACGTCCTATTTAGCTGAATGACTTCCGGCCTGTTGCTCTGACATCACATGTGATGAAGACCATGGACAGGCTGCTTCAACACCATCCAACCTATGCTCATTAGGGACAAGCTGACAGAGATCATCAATCTATCTATCTATCTATCTATCTATCTATCTATCTATCTATCTATCTGTCTGTCTGTCTGTCTGTCTGTCTGTCTGTCTGTCTGTCTGTCTGTCTGTCTGTCTGTCTGTCTGTCTGTCTATCTATCTATCTATCTATCTATCTCGTAGGATCCGCTAGAGGCTTTCTGTCACATGCAGATAGTAAACAGAGACTCTGACGTCACATTCCGACTTTTATCACACTGCGCCCCCCAACTTTTTGCTGGTAGTGCAACTCGCGCACAGGTCGTGTTAATTTTTGAGGACCTGCTCAGAGGACACGTCAAATGAATGCTGGGAATGTGTAGCAGCCATGATGTGGGCGCATCCATGTTCTGAGAGTGAAGTATAAACGAGTCCTTACAGATCAGAGAGATGGGGGCACACGATGCCAGTAGGGGAGATCGATGTGCCCGTAGTCATTTACCATGCAAGAAACTGTCAGGATGGCACTGACAGCCATGATTCCGGTCGTAATGTGAGATCAACCACTGATGAATGGAGTGGAGTGTTGGCATCTGATGAGGTGAGGAACGTTCAGCATGACCTCCAATCTAAGCAGGATCTGATCCTGCACCCTAAAAAGAGATGGCTGGAGTCTGATAGCCTGCGTCAAACTCTCACATCCCGATCGGACGTCTGCCTCCTTTGGCGCCGGTGTGAATTTCATTGGCACACTAACACCCTTGCCCTGTCCAGGGTTTGTTTCCTGCCTTGCGCCATGTGTTGGCTGGTATTGGCTCCAGCAGACCCCCGTGACCCCTGTAGTTAGGATATAGCGGGTTGGAGGATGGATGGATGGACACTAACACCCTGGGCTCTAAAAAAAAAAAAAAAAAAAAAAAGAAGGAAAAGATGGCATACAAGAAGAGGCAGTAGGCGATGGAAGAACTGCAGGAAAAGAGCGTGCAGGCTGCCAGCAGAAGAGCCGGCGAGCAATTTAATTGAAATATTGCGCGTGTGTTCTGTTAGATTTGAAGCGAAACAATCGCTCACACTTCAGAAAAATGAGATGCATTTACAAATTATCCATATATTTTCACCTTTCAAATGACATATGGAATAAAAAAAAAATTATAAAGCATAATTTCCCGCTAATTGGTCTTCAAATTAATTGATTTCATCGTCTATCTTACCAAGTGCACAAATCAATTGACGTAGAAAGGCACACGAGCAACTTTCCGCCTTTTCTCTTCCTTTCCTTTTTTTTTTTTTTTTTTCCTCCTTTTCAAATTAGCAAACCATTAACTCTCTAGTACTATTTCTCCAGGCAAATAAATCCTGATTAAAGAGCTTGGAAATCTGAGCCTGGCTGTTAAAGACAAAATTTGCAAATCTGTCACATGCTTTCATGAATATTACAGTGAAGGGAGAACTGGAAATATCAGGTGCAAAGAAAAATAATTAAGTTAATTCCAATTTAAACAGTACTTTTATGAGGCGGCCCCGTGTTTCACATAAGATTTAACAGCTAATTCCACTTTTCTCACAATTAATGAGGAGGCTATGAGACTGTGTCCTACAGTGAATGGAATTAATATCGGATCAACTAATCTAATTATGCTCTTCATATTAATAATGCTATTACACGGCCCCAGAAAGAATGGAAAACGCTTGCTCCGATTTGCCTTCAACTTACACAATTAAACCCTGCATTTTTCTACATGTCATCCAGGAAAATGAAGCTCGCCATGCTTGCCGACTGTCAGCGCCATGTGCTCCGGGCTTCCCTCGATTTCCTGAGGCAGCAGTAATGCACGTACCGATCCGGCGTCACAACATCTTAACAAGGCATGTGACATGAGGAGCATCGAGACGGTAGGAGTGAGCCGGGCCTCGTCATCCTGACAGCACCTCTCGACTTAAGTGCACATCATGAGGCCAGTTAATTCGGCACAACCCTTCACTCCATGCAGTAGTCCCTGTGACCGACACCACACAACATCCATGTAAATCTAGAAGACGGGCTGCGTTTGTGCACACCATTTAAAAGAATGGAAATGCCTTACATGTGCTGGTGGAACAACCTTGGAGAGGACTTCTCCAGTCAGTGCTGTTTTTATTGTGCTCACAGTGCACTTGTGGTGATTTGTGAAAATCATGAGCCAAAAGAATTGTCAAGTGTTAACAAAATGGACCAGGAGGTCAATTTGAAAGAGTAAAAAACCAAACACCCATCAACAATAAAAAATCGGGAGTGGTCTCCCCAGGACTTTCTCGTATACTCAGATATGGGGATGTATGGATATACAATACAATACAATACAATTTATTTTTCTATAGCCCAAAATCACACAAGAAATGCCACAATGGGCTTTAACAGACCCTGCCTCTTGACAGCCTCGACTCTCTAAGAAGACAAGAAAAAATTTCCCTGTAGGGAAAAAATGGAAGAAATCTTGGGAAAGGAGGTTCAAAGAGAGACCCCTTTCCAGGTAGGTTGGACGTGCAGTGGGTGTCAAAAAGAAAAAGGGGGTCAATACAACACAATAGACAGAACAGAACAAATCCTCAATACACCATAAAAATAAAAAACTAAATATAAGAGGATACAACAGGAGTAAACCGCAAGACAATGATTCAATTTTTATATTATATTGAAACCAGAAAAATCGATCATAAAATCAGACCCCGACTTATACGCCCGTTCAAACATGCAACCCTTACGTTTCTTTTTTACATTTTCTTGCCTCCTCCAATCTCTCATCAGTTTCTCAGACACATCGAGTTTTGTTACAGCAGTGCAGTTACCGATTTTTTTCGCTACTTCAACGACTTTTAATTTAAAACCAGCTTCATATTTTTCTTCTGATCGAACGCTCCATCGTAGATAAGGGATACTCTTATGATAAAGGTATATGAGGGAGTGAGGTACAAAAAGCACAAATCAGTGCAAACGTCGTGTTGTGGTGTGAAATTTTGCATATAAGTTGATAAATATTTTGTATGTCTTTATCGGTAACTTGTAACACTAATGTCTATCATTGATAAGAACAGCAATGGTTAGATGGTTAAGAACCCCTTCCCTCCTTTTAAGCGCCAGTCCTTTGTCATTTTTACAACAGGGTTGGGGGAAGTGCCTCAAACCAGTTTGGCCAGTGACTCTCTGCAGGACCCACTCAATCAACCTCCACAGGAAAGCCAAACTGCCTAACTGGCAATCTTCATGGGGGTAGGTGTGAAGGTGCTCTGTGCCCTATTGGTCTGAAGTATGGCTGTTTGGAATTGGCTTGTATCAGAAGCCTTGAAGTACCACGACGCCCTATTGGCTGTAGGGGTTGGACAGAGGGTCTATAAATTTGCTTGCTTTACCCCCCTCTCTCTCTCTCTCTCTTACCAACTGATGAAAGAGCATCTCACACACCATAAACTGAAAAGGTCAACACAATGGAGAGCACACCTCGGCAGCCATATTGAGACAGGCATGCGGCCTGTTCTGTAGAAAGCTGACCACAAATTTGGACTCGACTGCAGACATTTTACGTAACTAACAAGTCTGTGTGCTGCCTGAAATTACACATCAGCATTTATCAGGTTGTATGGTCACCAATATTCACTTGTACTTTGCATATTCTTATTATTTATGAATATTATCAACAATATATTATTTAAATTGTAACTTAACTCCTGCTTGTCTTTTACTACACCTAATTGCCTGAGGTTTTAAATGTAGAAGTGAAAGTGGGGAGAAGTTATAAAGTACAATACCTTATAAACAGTGGTAAGTCTGTGAGATTTGAGGCATTCTGACAAAGGCTACACATTAATAATACAAAAGTGGAAAGTCGAGTAAAGTAGATAGATAGATAGATAGATAGATAGATAGATAGATAGATAGATAGATAGATAGATAGATAGATAGATAGATAGATAGATAGATAGATAGATAGATAGATAGATAGATAGATAGATAGATAGATAGATAGATGGAAAGGCACTATATAAGGATAGATAGATAGATAGATAGATAGATAGATAGATAGATAGATAGATAGATAGATAGATAGATAGATAGATAGATAGATAGATAGATAGATAGATAGATAGATAGATAGATAGATAGATAGATAGATAGATAGATACTTTATTAATCCCAAGGGGAAATTCACAAAGTATTACTCTACCAAGACAAAACACATCGCTTCAGAATAGTTTGGGTATTACCATGTGGTTACGCAGGCACAATACATAGAAAAAAAGGCCGTGTGCTCCGTGGTTACTCTCTCAGGTGGGCGGGTGTCAGCATATCGTAATCTCTTGGACCAGCAGCGTTAAATTACTTTTATAATAATTGTTCAATATATTATTAAAGTTGAATAAATTGGACTCTGCAGCTACATGAATAAAAGGTAAAGTGCCACTTCAAGTTAATGGAAATAGCCCAAAAGTTGATAGAAATCTATGCTTTGTACCTAACACTTGTATGCAAAATTTGTGAAAGCGTACTCAAGTTATCGTGTTTACACGCACACACACACACACACAGACAGACAGAATTCCAAAAATGGTATTTTTAGACTCAGGGTGGTCTAAAATGTTGAGATTTAGCAAAATCTTGTAATCGAATTTTTGGACGATTACAATACTTTCCCTACAATTGGTATACGAGAAAATAAAAAAACAATCATCGGAAAGTCAACACACTAAGCATAGCTTGTCAAAAATCTGCAGCCTGTTTAAAAGGCCTTCCTTAAACAGCAACTGTACACACATTCTGAGATATCTTCCACAAACGTACATAACGATGATAAGAATGTGCCTGCTGTGCTAGCAAACTAGAAAGGAGAATTTTAACAAGAAACTGGGAGACAAGTTAAGGTCATAAAAGGAAAAGGCCAAAACCAGGAGATCAGCCACTCAACATATGAAAACCAAAATACAAGACAAAAGTTGCAGTCAAACATCAGCAGTCAAAAAAACCTGCCTGCTTAAAAGTCCTTCCTCAAACAGCTATAGTGCAGACATTTTGAGATTTTATCCAGAAATTTAATGATGATGATGTGAATGTGCCTGTTTTGCTTGAAAACTACAAATAATAATTTTAACAAGAAACAGGGGGACAAAGCGAGTTCATAAAGAAGAACAGGCCAAAACCAGAAGATCACACACTCAAAGCATAAGACAAAAATCACGGTCAAAACTTTGCAGCCAAAAGCCCCGTCAGCCCAAGTTCTTTCTCTAAAGAGCTGCAGTACATAAAGTTCGAGAATGTATTGAGAAATGCAGATGACAGTGACGAGAATGTGCCTGTTGTGCTAGATAACTAGAATTTTCACAAGAAATGGGGAGAAAATGCAAGCTCAAGGCCAAAATCAGGAGATCAGTCACTCAACGTTTGAAAACCAAAAGGCGAGACAAAAACTGAGGTCAAACATCTGCAACTAAATCACCTGCCTGCCTAAGTCCAATCTTTAAATGGGTGTTGTGGGGTAGCAGTTTGGACTTCAAACTCTGGGGTTGTGGGTTCAAACCCCATTACTGACACCACTGTGTGATCACAAGTAAGTCACATGACCTGCCTGGGCTCCAATTGGAAAACCAAAAGAAATGGAACCAGTTGTATTATAAATGTTGTTAAGTTACCTTGGATAAAGGCGTCAGCCAAATAAGTAAACGTAAATAGCTACAGTACATTTGAATTGGAAAGGGCAAAAAAATTAAATTGGAAAGTTAAAAACATTAAGCAGATCTTGTGAAAAATCGAAAAAGCAGCTGCAGTACCTGAAGTTTAAGATTTTATTGAGAAAAACAGATGATAATGACGAGAATGTGCCTGTTGTGCTAGCGAACTGGAGAATTTTAAACCAATAAAGAACAACAGCCAAGGTGAGGTCAAAAAGAAGAAAAAGTCAAAGCCAGCAGATCAACCACTCGACGTGCCAAAACCAAAACGCAAGACAAAAATCAAGGTCAAAAATGTAAGTAAAAGTTAAAAAACAGAAAAGATTTTTAGCAATAGAGGTTAGAAAAAGGATATTTAGAAAAGGCATTTGAATCCTTCAACTCTGAAAGGGTAGTGATGTCCAGAACGATCTTTTAAACTCTTACATTGCTAATCACAGGTCACGATCCTTAACAAGACAAGGACAATAGCAGTGATCATAAATAAACAAAATGGTGGCAAGAATGGCACAAAAAAGGTCAAATTAATCATTGAATTAATAAAAAAACTAATGTTAAACTCAAATTCTGTTGCTCATAATACTCGCCATATGAGTGCTAGATAACAAATAAAAGATGAGAAACAACATGCAAAAATGAAATCAATAAATTCCAATCATAGCCACACTGCTGTCCTACCTGTCTTCACCACTGTTCTGCTGGTACAACATTGTATACTTTTTAAAAATAAACGACTCCCACTGCCACCTCGTGATGGCCAGAAGGCACATCAATTGATGCCACCAACAAGTCCAAGTTTATGGATTCACTTAACAACTTGTGTGGCACTTCAGGGATTCTCTGCAAGGCTTTTTTTTCCCAACTAAAATTTGTGGGTTACATTTTGAGTTTTGCTGATCAGTCTTAGTGCACGATTTTCACCGTGTTTGTTGTTCATCTTCATGTCCTCCACTATACCTTTTGATTGCTGTCTTTAGTAAAAAGCAGAACTGGATCACCAACCTAAAAGGATCTCTGTAGTGAAACTTTATTACAGGTACTGCATAATCAGTAATCTGTTCTGATTCAGCGTGGCACCGGAGAGTGCGGACATGCTGCGTGTTGGGCAGAATTTCACTGTTCTCTGCACGAGTGAGAATACGGCTACCTCATCTACTGCCACTGCTATCAATAAAGCTCCTTTCACATCTATCTAAATACCTATCATATAGTGCCTTTTACATCCATCTATCTATTATATAGTGCCTTTACTATCTATTTATCTATCAATTATAGTGCTTTTACTATCTATCTATCATATAGTGCCTTTCATATCTATCTATCTATCTATCTATCTATCTATCTATCTATCTATCGCTATTTGTATTATATAGTGCTTTTCATCTATCTTTTCTATCTATCTTACTATCTATCTATCTATCTATCGCTATTTGTATTATATAGTGCTTTTCATCTATCTATCTATCTATCTATCTATCTATTATATAGTGCCTTTCATATCTATCTATCTATTACATAGTGCCTTTACTATCTATTTATCTATCTATCATATAGTGCCTTTCACATCTATCTGGGGCAGCACTGCATGGAGTTTGCATGTTCTCCCCGTGTCTGCGTGGGTTTCCTCCGGGTGCTCCAGTTTACTCCCACAGTCGAAAGTCATGCAGGTTAGGTGCATTGGCAATCCTAAATTGTCCTGAGTGTGTGCTTGGTGTGTGGTTGTGTGTGTGTGTGCCCTGCGATGGGCTGGCGCCCTGCTCGGGATTTGTTAGTGCCTTGCACCCTGTGTTGGCTGGGATTGGTTCCAGCAGACCCCCGTGACCCTGTGTTAGGATATAGTGGGTTGGATAATGACTGACTGACTGACATCTGTCTATCTATCTATTATATAGTGCCTTTCACATCTATCTATCAATTACAGTGCTTTTACTATCCATCTGTCTATCTATTATATACTGCCTTTCACTTCTATCTATCTATCTATCTATCTATCTATCTATCTATCTATCTATCTATCTATCTATCTATCTATCTATCTATCTATCTATCTATCTATCTATCTATCTATCTATCTATCTATCTATCAATACACTGCACTTTACATCCATCTGTCTGCCTGTCTATTCATATTTAATCCCTTCTTGTTTACTGTGGCCCTGGGAGTGGTGCCATGTTGGTCAGACTGCCTACTATCTACTACTATCTGTCACTTACTTCCCATTCTTCCCACATGCAAGGAAAAATCAGAACAAGAAGGCGGTCCTTTACTCTGTGATGGTTCCACCTCTTCCACTCAAGATCAAATGAAAGGGAACCACCAGAGGACAGTAGCTGTCACAACACAACCAGCAACAGAAGAGGACACTACTCTGTTTGTCTGCCATTGCTTCCTTTAGTCCAACCAAAGTTAATTAAATGGCATTTCCAAGCTGGACAATGTATTTTATTTTTTTTTTTTTAAATATCTTAATTCACACCAGAGTTAGTAGTACAGACAGGGATTCTGGGATGCTTTTGTGGGCCACTCTGTCACTTAGTTGCTTTTCTAGACAATTGTGTAACTGTAAGTGAGCAACATTTCACGAATTCCGCAGTTCAGTTTGAACCCCAGTTCTTGGTCCAAGTCAACAGCTGAATGTCTCTCTTAATTGGTGAGAAAAACATCTGTCTACAATTCCAAAAGAGATGCTTGAAATATTCAACTCTGCTTTCCTTAATAATAATACTTATATTTATTTATTTATTTAGTATATGTATTATATATATATATATATATATAGTTAGAGAAGCTGGCGTAGCTCCAGCGCTTGTACTCGTGCCCTCATACTACTGTCACTAGGCCGTGGGAGGCATGCCAAGTAAGAATCTCATTGTGCTGAGCACACGTGACAAGAACCTTGAAGTTAATTTGAGACACAGGCAGATGTAGGAATTCAAGGACTGCTTTTATTCCACTGCCGTACCACACAGAATGAAACACCTCAAAGCACCGTGTGGGTTTACCTACACAGGTGTCGTGTCCCCGTCTGACTCAGTCTGCTTGCTTTTTGTTTGCCCCTTTTCCACTCTAACACCTGGTCATTCTTCCTCATCCAGTCACAGGGCTGTTGAGGTCAAACTCGACTAATTCTGGCAAGAGGTTGCCACTTTAAACTCTTTCATGGTCTCAGGTCCAGGGCTGGGTGACTCCTTAAATTCTTCTTACCACCCTAAGTCCAGACATTCTCTACAAAAGTACGGCATCCAAATCTAATTTTGGGATGAAGCAGTAGGGACTTGTGGGGATCTTGCTGACATCTACCTGTTTTGATAACATGGCTGGATGTCCCTGCAGGCAGTGAAGGTGCCTTCTGACAACTACTATACTCCAAGAACTAGGGTTTATAGCACAGCTGGCCATGCCACTCATGAGGCCAGATGCTGGGTGTATTGGTATATTGACTTAAGGCCCCCAGACACACAGAACATGGCCTCTCGCTACATTATTCTACTCAGGTCAGTCGACTGGTACACCTAATTCTCTTCCTCATCTCTTTCACCAGTGGTGGGTTTCTATCTTCTTCCTGAAGCCTGAAGGCCACGTCTTCAGTTCTGACACGGCCCATTAGGTAGGAAGGTTGAGAAAAAATAAAATCAAACTCAAATCATAAAATGTTGGCCATTTTGATATATATTTTTGGGCGCAATTTTTGTATTTTAAACCTTTAAGGCCAACTCCCCAGTTTAGGTCGTGTGTAGGCCAAAGCCAGCAGGTAGCAGTTGGAGGACTAGCTAGATTTGAGTGAGCTTCTTCTGGGTTGCCAAGTAAAGGTCCTGGCCTGCTTTTGTGGCCTATTTTGGAGGTCTCACGCCAGACTCTCCATGTATGAGACTCTTATCTCACAACAGTATGGTGACACATTGTAGTTGACATTTCATACAGGCATAATAGTCTCAGTTAAAGAGAGGTACTGAGGCTTTAAACTGGACAATTTTCATTTAACTATTCACATTTATATAGCGCTTTTTTCACTACTCAAAGTACTTTAGACAGATAGAGGAGATCCACTTTAACCACCACCAATGAGCAGCACCCACCTGGATGATGCAATGGCAGCCATTACTGCATCAATACACTCTCCACACATCAGCTATTAGGTGGTGAAGTTGTGAGAGATAGCAAATAAGAGACAGGGGGTGATTGGGGGCTCAAAATGGATGAGGCCATGATAGGCAATATTAGCCTGGACATTGGGACACACCCTACTCTTTTCAAAAGATGCCCACAGAGAGTCAGGACCTTGGTTTTACATCTCATCTGAAGGGGGCGCCATTTAAACAGCACAGTCACTGCATTGGGATCCACATTCCACAGGGTCAGCGCCCCCTGCTGGCCTCACCAACACCTTTTCCTAGATGGTCTCCCATCCAAGTACTGGACAGTCCTGAAGATGCTTAGCTTCAGGTGGATGACCTCTTCGGAAGTAAATGTGGCATGGTTGCTGATTTTATTTGCTGTTTGTTTCATTTGAACATTTTTAAGTAACTGATTGGATAAGCTATAATAATCCTTTATATATATTTAACTTACAGTGTTATTTGAGAGGGCGGCATGGTGGCGCAGTGGGTAGCGCTGCTGCTTTGCAGTAAGGAGACCTGGGTTCGCTTCCCGGGTCCTCCCTACGTGGAGTTTACATGTTCTCCCCGTGTCTGCGTGAGTTTCCTCCCACCGTCCAAAGTCATGCAGGTTAGGTGCATTGGCGGTCCTAAATTGTCCCTAGTGTGTGCTTGGTGTGTCCTGCCCGGGGTTTGTTCCTGCCTTGTGCCCTGTGCTGGCTGGCATTGGTTCCAGTAGAATCCTCGTGATCCTGTGTTAGGATGTAGCGGGTTGGAGAATGGATGGATGCTATTTGAGATATACAGTTAATAGTTCACTTAAGATTATTCACACATACTGTACTTATAGAAATTCATTTTTTAAACAGACCTGTATTTGTTAAAATTGACTAAAGTAACGGAAGACATACAGTATAGTAGGATATTATTTTTTTGTTCCTCGTTGAAATACTTTATCATTTTTATTATATTTCTGACTAAGGCACTGCCATTTAATGCTATAAGTGGTTAATATTTTCCTGCCGAGAATATGAAAAGAACCTGAGTTTATTTAATTCTCAGTGTCATAAGATTAAATTGATAAAAGCCATAATTCAAATCAACAATAGTTGATACACACTCAAGGCCCTGCTCATGGTTATTTCGTTTTTTAAATGATGAGCAGGGTGTTACACATGGAACATATCTGCTGTAAGTGACGGGATTTCTGTGGGAGATATGGAGGAGATCTACCTACAGCTGCAAAGAGGCACAGACACACAGAAGAAAAGAGCCACCAGTGTGGGAGAGAGCAGAACTTTAAGGACACTCAAATCTCGACTTGATGTCTTTTTGGACAACCTAGGTGACGAGGCCAGACGAGCTTGTTGGGCTGAATGGCCGGTTCTTGTCACAATTCTTTCCAATGTTCTAATAAGCAGTTTGACAATCGAGTGGAGATCATTAAGTCCATCAGGCTTGTTTGTTAAGCCAATAGCTATGCCCGTCCCAAAATCTCGTCCAGACACTTTTTAATGGATTATTAGTTTGTTCCTGACTCCCACAACCCCTTTTTGCAGCTTGTTTCAATCTTTACATTTTCTTCTTGCTGCCCCTGTGCTGTATTTGACTCGGCTTTACCCGTCAATTTTCTCTCTACAAGTCACACTGCCCACTCACAGATCAGATGCCCCGATTTTCAGATATCCTCACACCTTGTCTGGACTCTTGTGCACTTCTGACTTATAAAACTTCAGCATACAAAACTGATTCAAAAGAACAAAGCAACACTTTGAAACTGGCGTTTGGGAACATCAATGTCTGCATGAGGGCGCATGTTGAAACCAAACAAGAACCACAACTTCACGGCATCAGCATGAGGTCCACGCACAGGGCAAGAATCTGTGAAGACTTGAAATTCTACTGCTAGCTCCAAAACCCTTTGTAAAACAAGAATTAAAAGAAAGAAAGCAGCAATCTTGCATCTTGAGGATTACCAAATTGGCATATGATACCAGTCTACGATCTGAAGGGGTGCCCAACTATTAATAAACCAGAGCTTTGGACTCGGGAGTGTTGAATCAACACCTTCTTAGATTTTTCAGGGCAGGTGGTACATTCTGCAATCTATATCCATACATATAGTTATACTTCTCACACGTGTGCGCTCAGGGGGCCGCTTAACAGCTAACATAATGGTAATTTCCTGCCACAACACAGGATGGTGCTCTTGACTAACACATTCTCACTTCCCCCTTCTGTAGACTGACGGCTGTACCTCCCTTGACCTCACTTCTGGTGTCTGCCTGCCTGCACCCGCCTCTTCCTTATCTATGGAAGCTTCGCCATCTTGAATCAGTTGACTCGGTGACTCACGTCTGCATAGGTGTTCTGCTTTTCTTTTTAACGCATTTATAACCCACGGTTTGTTTCAATTATATGGGGTTTGCCTACGGGTGCCCAAACACTTCACAGCTGTGTTCTTTCTTACAATATATATATATATATATATATATATTTATATATACAGGGGTGGGCAGTGGGGTGGGGTTTACAGTGGTTCACATGGAAAAAGAGATGCAGGTTATGATTATTACAATAGCTTTATTAACAAAAAGAATAACACAATGGTGCAGTGCACTAAGTGCACAATCTCTCAAACTGCCAGCCTCATATACTCACATCTGTGAACCTACTTTTGCCCTTCCCTGTACATATATTGTCACACGTGTGCGACTGGGAGACAGCTGAAGGGCCTAAATAATAGCAATTCCACGCCAGACCAGGGGCAGGCGGAGTGCGCTGACTGTCTTTCTCAATCTCTTGCAGACCATCCACAGGAAATCACACAGGGTACCAGTGCCACTGATGACATCACTTCCTGTTTTGTGTCAATGATGATGTCACTTCCGGCCCCGACCCCAATTATGGCATCACTTCTGGCCCCGAAGATGTCACTTCCAGTTCCACCCAGATAACGTAATTTTCTTGACTGGCCTTTAAAGCCGCCATCTTGTCTCAATAACTTCAGTTCTGTTTTGGACTCGAATCTGTGAACATCTCTGTTTAATTTAACCTCATTTTGCAGCTTTTGAACAATACGGTGGCTGCTACAAACCTTCATGTTGTCCAAAACTCATTCTTGTGACTATATATATATACTGTGTACTGTGCAAAAGTTTTAGGCAGGTGTGAAAAAATGCTGTAAACAAAGAATGCTTTCAAAAATGGAAGTGTTAATCATTTATTTTCATCAATCAACAAAATTCAGTGAATGAACAAAAGAGAAATCTAAATCAAATCAATATTTGGTGTGACCACCCTTTGCCTTCAAAACAGCATCAATCCTTCTAGGTACACTTGCACACAGTTTTTGAAGGAACTCGATTGGTAGGTTGTTCCAAACATCTTGGAGAACTAACCCCAGATCTTCTGTGGATGTCGGCTTCCTCACATCCTTCTGTCTCTTCATGTAATCCCAGACACACTTGATGATGTTGAGATCAGGGCTCTGTGGGGGCCATACCATCACTTCCAGGACTTCTTGTTCTTCTTTACGCTGAAGATAGTTCTTAATAATAACAATAATAATAATAATTAATGACTTTGGCTGTATGTTTGGGGTCGTTGTCCTGCTGCAGAATAAATTTGGGGCCAATCATACGCCTCCCTGATGGTATTGCATGATGGATAAGTATCTGCCTGTATTTCTCAGCATTGAGAACACCATTAATCCTGACCAAATCTCCAACTCCATTTGCAGAAATGCAGCCCCAAACCTTTAAGGAACGTCCACCATGCTTCACTGTTGCCTGTAGACACTCATTATTGTACCGCTCTCCAGCCCTTCGACAAACAAACTGCCTTCTGCTACAGCCAAATATTTCAAATTTTGACTCATCAGTCCAGAGCACCTGCTGCCATTTTTCTGTACCCCAGTTCCTATGTTTTCGTGCATACTTGAGTCGCTTGGCCTTGTTTTCTTTTTGGCTGCTACTCTTCCATGAAGACCACTTCTGGCCAGACTTCTCCGGACAGTAGATGGGTGTACCTGGGTCCCACTGGTTTCTGCCAGTTCTGAGCTGATGGCACTGCTGGACATCTTCTGATTTCGAAGGGTAATAAGCTTGATGTGTCTTTCATCTGCTGCACTGAGTTTCCTTGGCCGACCACTGCGTCTACGATCCTCAACGTTGCCCGTTTCTTTGTGCTTCTTCAAAAGAGCTTGAACAGCACATCTTGAAACCCCAGTCTGCTTTGAAATCTTTGTCTGGGAGAGACCTTGCTGATGCAGTAGAACTACCTTGTGTCTTGTTGCTGTGCTCAATCTTGCCATGACATGAAACTGTCTTCCACAACCTCACCTTGGTAGCAGAGTTTGGCTGTTCCTCACCCAGTTTGAAGCTGTTTCTGTTTCAGTTAATGACTGTGTTTCAACCTATGTGTGACATTGATGATCATTAGCACCTGTTTGGTAGAATTGGTTGATCAGACACCTGACTAGAATCCTACAAAATCCCTGACTTTGTGCAAGTGGACCTCTAAGAATTGATGCTGGTTTGAAGGCAAAAGGTAGGAACACCAAATATTGATTTGATTTTGATTTTTCTTTCGTTCACTCACTTTGCATTTTGTGAATTGATAACAATAAACAATCATTATTTATATTTCTGAAAGCATTCTTTGTTTACAGCATTTTTTCACACCTGCCTAAAACTTTTGCACAGTACTGTATATTGTCACACACGTGTGAATAGGAGGCAGCTGAAGGGCTTGGAGAATAATGGTGTGACAATAATACAACATGAACATCATAAAGATTTGGGGCAACCACCAGTATATTGTTTTCCCAGCTGCAAAATGATGTCATCAAAAGGGCCAGAACCAGAAGTGATGTCTTCAGAGACGCCGGAACCTTGCAGGATTTCCCGGGAAAGGTCTGAAGGGAACTGAGAAAGACAGTCAGCGCACTCCGCCACCCCCTGGTCGGATGTTTTATTACCATTATTTAGACCCTTTAGCTGCCTCCTACTCACACGTGTGTGACACTGCCTCGACTCGGGACACGCCACTTCCAGTCTCAGCCCCGAGGACGACATCACTTCCCCCAGACTTCCTATAAAGCCTCACTCCCTTTCTCTGGAATTCAGTTCTGTTTTGTAAACTTCACTTGCTACCAAATCTTTGACTTTTGCAGCCAGGAACACATTATACGGGTTCCATTTTCCAACCCACTGAATCCGAACACAGGGTCACGGGGGTCTGCTGGAGCCAATCCCAGCCAACACAGGGCACAAGGCAGGGAACCAATCCTGGGCAGGGTGCCAACCCACCGCAGGACAC
Source organism: Erpetoichthys calabaricus (assembly GCF_900747795.2). Classification (NCBI taxonomy): domain Eukaryota; kingdom Metazoa; phylum Chordata; class Cladistia; order Polypteriformes; family Polypteridae; genus Erpetoichthys; species Erpetoichthys calabaricus. Next base: position 346,264,923 of record NC_041395.2, read on the forward strand.
ACACAAACACACCCACACACCAAGCACACACTAGGGCCAATTTAGAATCACCAATCCACCTAACCTGCATGTCTTTGGAATGTGGGAGGAAACCGGAGCGCCCGGAGGAAACCCACATAGACACGGGGAGAACATGCAAACTCCACGCAGGGAGGACCCGGGATTCGAACCCAGGTCCCCCAACTGCGAGGCAGCAGCACTAACCACTGCTCCACCGTGCCGCCCTATATATATATATATATATATATATATACATACAGTATAAGGTCTGTCTTTATGTCACACAATTACTCATGAACTTCTGGGGCTAGAACCTCAATCTTACTCTTAATCGAACGCTTATGACCTAATATATTTTGGAAATTCAAAAAATAGCAGGTGGTGACAGCCTCACCAAAGTAACCAGTGGCCTTGGGTTTGTAGCAACAAGGTGACCAGCAAACAAAGTGACACGGCGGAAAGAAAAAGAGGAGCAGAAACATCTGCTGAACATCAAGCAAATCTCAGAGGCGGATTACATGATGAAGAACACCATAATTAGAAGAAAAGGAGCATCAAGTGTGAGATAAAGAATGTAAAAAGCACAAAGACAAAGAAATGCATGGTGACAATGGTGCAGAGAATTTACTGTAGTTTATATCTGGCCTATTGTGGGGTCACACAGTACCCTCCCATAAGAAGACAAGATGCTGAACCACACTGACAAGCAAGAAGTAATCCTGAGTATGGAGCAACTGAGCAGCAGACACACATGATGGGTCAAAGGCATGCAGGGCATAGTCCAAGAGCGTCCCAGAGACAGAAATGCATGGTGCCAACCGAGGAGATCATCATTTAGTCGAAACTGATGAACACGTGAAAACGTTGCTTTCTCATCCTTCCATCAATTTTTTTTTGACAACAGCTCCTCATCTCTAACTTGGTTTTGTTTTGTATTTTATGTTAGGACCGTGAGCCTGCGTAGTTTCAGTAGTTTACCATAAAGTGTGTTGCTGGCTATGGGCACACTTCCATTTGAAAGAGCAGTGCACAACACAGCAACTGAGAAAACAAACAAGCTCTCACCAGGTGCGTCTCATCTGCGTTAAACCAATAGTACCCCCAAACGTGTCAAGTGCCTGGCATTGCACCCCGAGTGAAGTTTTAATTCCCTGCCTCTGGACTTTTCCCGGCTTCAGTAAACGTGCCGCCTACCCAAATGTGATACCCTCCAATGGTGAACGAAGAGAACCAACAAAAGACCCGTTGTGCACGGCACGTAACAAACACCACACATCAGTTCAGGGCCCACAAGTGGGCAGCTGTACAAATACACGCCGGTGCGGTGCGGTCTCTGGGGCGGCGGAGCCGTCTCTTTAACTCAGCCAATAAACTCTTTCCCTCAAATCTATTTATCTTTAAATTGGTTGTGTCAATTGGAAATCTAAATTCAGAGCAAAGTTCAAAAGTTACACACAGAGAGAGGAGAAAAAAAAAACTGCGGACAAATAATGGCTTTTTTTTTTTTTTTTTAAACTAATGGCTCGAAGGCAATCCGTCTAGTGTTCAAGTGAGCTGAGGCGCGGAGCACGTGAAACAAAGCATTTAGTTTGTATTACACAGTAAATCAAATTGTATTGTTTTACCTCTAAAGTATTCAGTCTCTCAGGCACTTTTACTGTACTCTCCAACCATCACTCAAATTGCTGAAGCATGAAACATTTTGCAGGGAATGAGCGGGCTAAAGCTTATTCCACTCTAGTGTAACACGTGTCTGCAGTAATCTTGTAAGAAAATACAGCCCATCTTCTCAGCGCTCGCTAACAGTATTTGTCAGTTGGAGTTAATAATTGATCTCAAGCGCTCCCAGCCTGGATTCTTTGTATGCACAACTAAGAAGTCCATAACTCAGCTTCAGTAAGCCTGCGCCCCTGCCAACCAGCCGAGAGCCCAACAGGCCGACGGAGGCCATGTAACCGGAAGAAAGGCAGGCCCAATCTGCCACCAGGGCCTGGGGTGGCACTAGAAAATCGTCTCTGACATGACTTCTGAGATGTGGCTCCTGACCTTAATAATTTGATACAGTCTGTGGCCGAGGGGCTTGGCTCATGATGTGACTTTCTTTACCTTAATTAAGTTACATCACCAACTTAAATGGCGAAATTCAATAGGCACTTCTCCGAAATTAGTGGACGTTTAATAAGGAATATTACTCACAGAAGGCTTCAGGATACAAGAATGCTTCTGCTGTTATGGATTGACGCAAGCACATCTACTGTATGATGTCCTCCAGCCTTTGCTTCCTTGGACAAGAGAGGACTGTTCACCTTCTTTTACTCCCTCCATGTTCCGAATTTTCAGTGAAATTCCCCTTAACGTGTTTAGCTTTGTTAGCAGAGTCCTCTCTCAATTCAAGCTCAATGACCCAAGAGGGAGATTTGGTTTGTCAGCAGAAAGACCAAGACGTCGCATCAAAAACACTGCAAATAACAACTCTGCTATCAAACATAAACTTTGTACAAATAATTAAGATACAATAGTGAACATCTTTATCATCAGATCATACCTGTTACCTCCCCTGGGACGCTAGATGGAAACCCCTCTGGGTGGCAGTGGTGCCTTGAACTGTGAGGTTTCATGAGAGTTGGAGTTTGGTACAGCCCTGTTGGGATCCGCAGGCACCGCCAGCGGGTGCTGCAGCAGAAACTGCCCACCACACCCTGGAAATGCTGCCGGAAGTGAGTCATCAAGCACCTGGAGCTCTTCCGGGTGCCTTATAAAAGGAGCCAGCAGCCACTTCTCAGGGATCCAGAGTCGGGAGAAGGAGGACGAAGCTTGACCAGAGTAGTGGAAATGAGAAGAGGAACAGAAACCGAAAAGAAAGTATTGTGTTTGTGCTGTGGTTTGGACTATGTTGTGCCTGTGGGAAACGGGGAAGGCGTTTCCCACGAGGAAAAATAAAAAAAGTGTGCCTTGAACTTGTGTCCCACGCTTGTCTGTGTCGGGTTCAGGTGGCAGTGCCAGCCTGGGTGGTCCACAACCGGTTGCTTAAAATTCTTGGAAACTTGAACCTGTGACTTGATGGAAACAACTGGAATAGTCAGAGTTGCGGCCAAGTCCAGTCTCTGCTTTCGGAAATGGCTTCTTTTTATGATTTGATTGGTCCTAACATTCAGATTTCCAAGCCAATGGATCACAAGACAAGACAGAATTCTTCTTCCTCTTCGTCTTTTCCCACTTCTGTGTAGGGTTGATGTGCTTGATCAACCTGAGTCTCCAAACAGCTCAACCCTGCACCTCCTCTCCAGTCAGACCTTTTCATTCTGCTCTTCTTTTACTTTTATCAACCCCCCTGACTTTGCCTCCCTCGCTTCCTCTTCCCCTGTATTTCCATTCTCGTCACTCTTTAGTCCACATCTTCATCGTCTCTGCTCATCACATGTCCGTACCACTTCAATCTATTTTTCCTCTACTTTCTTAGATGTCTCTCCAGTTTCTGTTGCACCTCTCATTTCTTACTCTGTCCTTTTCTGTAACTCCACATAGCCATCTCAACATTCTCATGTCTGCCACATCTCCGCTGCTCCCCTTCACTGTCCATGTCTCAGCTCCATACGTCACTGTTAAACTTACCACGATCTTAAAAACCTCACCTTTAATGTTCAATCACACGACACTCCTGATACTTTCTTCCAATTGTTCCATCCAACACTGCACTCTGTGGCTTATCTCTAGTTGTCCATCCTGGTCTACCACTGATCCTAGATCTTTAAATTTATCCACTCTTGTTCCATCACTCTCCCTGCAGGTTTCCTTCTGAATCCTGATCATCATTAAATTAATCCTCACCATATTTTGTCTTCTTCTTCTTCTTCTTCTTCCTATGTATCTTCAATCCACCGTCTTCCAAAGCCCTTCTCCATTCTTCTAACTACCTCTCCACTTTATCTTTTCTGGTGCTACACAAAACAATGTCATCAGCACAAAGCCTGCACTGGGGGGATTGGTCTTTTATCTCTCGAGTCAACACATCCATAACCCTATCAAAGAGGTAAGGACTTAAAGAAGATTCCTGGTGCAGACCACCTCTAATGGGGACTTTGTCTGTTACCCCAACACTGCTTTTAACCCAGGTCCTCATTCTCTCATTGCATATCCTGGACAATCCTCTCATACTTCTCCAGTACTACTTCCTCTCTCCAGATCACTTGATGTGGCACTCAAATCAATAAACAAGACAAGACAAACTTATTGCAAGATTTCTAAAAAAAAATTAACATCATATTAGAACTGACGTTAAAAAGGCTCAGCTTCTGAGCAGGACGCCTACCTGAAGGTAAGCATGTTTGGGCCCAGCCAGTACTTGGATAGGAAAAGCTATAATTGCTGCTGGAGGAGATGTTGGTGAGACCAGCAGGGGGCACTTACCCTGTGGTCTGTGTGTGGATCCCAATGCCCAGTGCACTGACATGGACACTGTGCTGTAAATAGGCTGCCGTCTTTTAGATGAGATGTAAAACTGAGGACCTGACTCTCTGTGGTCTTTAAGATCATAAAGAGTGTGGTGTATCCCAATTACTGGTTAATCTGCCCATCACAGCCTGGTCATTCTGGCCCTTTAATCACTCTAATGGGCTAACTAATAACTAATATTCTTCTGCTGTGAAACATTTTGACCTGTCATTGTTTACATGTGTCTTAAACAACTATTATCATACACTGATCATTTCTGTATTATCTATTATTTATTTATTATATTACGTATCTATTGACTATATGTATGTACAGTGCATCCGGAAAGTATTCACAGCGCATCACTTTTTCCACATTTTGTTATGTTACAGCCTTATTCCAACATTTCATTTTTTTCCTCAGAATTCTGCACACAACACCCCATAATGACAACGTGAAAAAACTTTACTTGAGGTTTTTGCAAATTTATTAAAATTTGTGGAAAAAGTGATGAAGCGCTGTGAATACTTTCCGGATGCACTGTATCTAGAGTGCATAATATCATACATTGCATCAATGTTCATATTACTTACTACACATCAATATTGCTGCTACTTCTTTGTCTTGTCTTTGCACAATGTCTTGTCTTGTTTGTGTTTTAATTTTAAATCTTAATTTTAATTTTAATTTAAATTTTTTATTTGCACTTCATGTTGTTACACTGTGGACCCTGAGCTTCACAATTTCATCTATCTGTATACTTGTACGTATATGGTTGAGATGACAATAAAGTTCGCTTTGACTTTGACTTGAACTATCTCACTCCTTGACAACCTAATAGCTAATGTGTGGTGAGCGCACTGGTGCACTAATGGATCCCATCATATTACCAAGGTGGGTGCTACACATTGGTGGTGGGTGAAGTGGTTCCCCTCAGTTTATGTAAAGTGCTTTGAGTAACCAGGAAACTGCTATAAAAATGTAACTAATTATTGTTATTATTATTGAAACAAGTCAGTTCTGATCCTCTGGTTATCCCATGTGGACAACAGGGGGCGTACAGCTCCCCAAACCCCGGACTAAACAGACACAGATGCCAAGTGCTGCACACAACACTCCTTTCTTCAGCTGTGGAAACGCCTTCGCCTCGCTCCCCACAGCAGCACACAGTACAAGCACCGATTAGCACCAATACATTGTCCCTTTCTTCTTTCTCTCTGCCTCCACTCCTCCACCATTGAGCTTTGTCCTCCTCCTCCCGACTCTGGCTCCACAAGTTGTGGCAGCTGGCCTCTTTTATAGAGCACCCGGAAGTGCTCCAGGTGCTCCACGATCTCCTTCCGGCTGCATATCCGGGTGTGGTGGCAGCCCTGCAGAGGAGGGCTCACCCGTTCTCCACGCTCATCAGCAGGGCTCAGCTTCTGTGCTCTGAATCCGTGGCACTGTAGCATGCCAGGGGGGGCTGCCCTCTGTCGTCCCGGGGGAGGTACTGCTCCATGCAAGCTCCTTCCCCATTATGGAGGAGTCCCAGCCGGGTAAGAATCCCGGGGGACCGTCACCACCAAGATATTTATGACTTTCGACAATCCCTACCGCATGGTCTTTGAGGACTGCTCCTTGTGGGCAACCAGGGCCAATGATGGTGAATCAAAGATATTTTCAGCTTCATTAAATCATTTTTATGCCTTTCACTTCTACTTACACCACTCACTCTAACAGAGTCTTACACAGAACCCAGGCTCGCCAGCACTGCTCCTTTCTGGGGCTTATAGACTACAAGACAAGTGATGAAAAAAAGTAGCAAAAGGCAAATCATTTTGTAATTATAGGTCACCGAGAAAGAGGCTTTCAAACCAAACACAGTTCATTAACTGACAGCATATAATGTTATGTCATGACAGTACATATAGGAAGAGAGAAATGTACAGAATACTAATGATGTACTTATGAACTGCAGTGATCATTTTAAGCTACAGGCTAATGTATCAGTTCTAAGATCGCTACATTATGTAAGCCAATTTCTGTTCATCCAGTGGCAACAATTACATTAAGTTTGGATAAAGCAGTAAAAGAAAGCTCAGCTGACGCTTCTGCATTTAGAACGGAATCGTCGACTGGGCCAGCTGGTGTTTTAAAGAGGGATGGGGTTTTGATGCTTTGTCAGGTTAATGACAAATTGGGTTTACAATGTTCTACAGCAAAGGGTGTCTGGGAGACAATTCCGGAACTTTCTAGAAAGTACTCAGGCAGCATCCTGAACTATTCCAGGATGACACATGGATGTCGATAAGCAGATACTGTAAGTAGAGAGATACGTGATTGTGTGCCCGGAGGAAACCCATGCAGACATGGGGAGAACATGCAAACTCCACGCAGGGAGGACCCGGGAAGCGAACCCGGGTCTCCTAACTGCGAGGCAGCAGCGCTACCACTGTGCCACCGTGCCGCCCTTTATTACTTACATGCATTACAAAATACATTTTCAATAAAAGGCACATCACAAACTTTAACGAAGTGTTAGAGTGATTCGTGAACAAGTCTTTTTTTTTTTAACAACTCCTTTCAGTGAGTCATACGAATCCATTCAGCAAGCAGAAGTGAATCGATTCTGTGGAGCTCAAGAGAAGTGCTGTAGCACATGCATCATGTCGTCGGCCTCTTTCGTTTCACAGGTAGATGTTTAAAGCATATGTGTGCAGACCACCGGTCTAATTCATAATTCTCATTCACTTCACCTTATGATTCTTTTGAGGTCGAATGGCATTATTACCATCCATCCATCCGTCCATCTATTTTCCAACCCGCTGAATCCAAACACAGGGTCACGGGGGTCTGCTGGAGCCAATCCCAGCCAACACAGGGCACAAGGCAGGAACCAATCCTGAGCAGGGTGCCAACCCACTGCAGGACACACACACAAACACACCCACACACCAAACACACACTAGGGCCAATTTAGAATCGCCAATCCACCTAACCAGCATGTCTTTGGACTGTGGGAGGAAACCGGAGCGCCCCGAGGAAACCCACGCAGACACGGGGAGAACATGCAAATTCCACGCAGGGTGGACCCGAGAAGCGAACCTCAGGTCCCCAGGTCTTAACCAGAATATTTTAAACAAAAATCATATATTTCTCTGAACATTTCCAAAATGTAATCACCCTCAAAATACTCTCCCTGAGACACAATACACTTGTCCCACCACTTTTTCCATTGTTCAAAACTGTTCTGAAACTCATGCACCTTCAGTGCCATCCATCGTTTGCTTCTTGACCTCCTCTACATCCTGAAAACACTTTCCTTTAAGGTCCCTTCTTCATTCTTGGAATTAAGAAATAAATCGCAGGGAGCAAGGTCCAGGGAGTGGAGGGGGATTGAGCTGTTGTCATGTTTTTCGTGAGAAACTGCCACTCACTCAATGCTGTGTTGTCGTGATGCAGAAGCCACTCGCCTGATCTCCGAAGTTGGGGTCATTTTCTCCACACTGCATCACGCAATCGCTTGAGCACCTGAAGGTTAACACCCTTGCCTGGCTCTCCAAGCAATGTGACAGCTTCTGCTGCTGTTTACACCCAAAAGGAAACCGAACTTGATGCAAACACATTATTCTTTCAAGTCTGCCATCACAAAATCGATGAAGACGGTAACAGAGGCTCAAGAAAAAAAAATGACACTGGCCTTAATAATAATTCTTTGCATTTATATAGTGCTTTTCTCACTACTCAAAGCGCTCAGCAATTGCAGGTTAAGGGCCTTACTTAAGGGCCCAACAGAGCAGAGTCCCTTTTGGCATTTACGGGATTCAAACCTGCAATCTTCCGATTGCCAGTGCAGATCCCTAGCCTCGGACACTGGCCTTACAGACCTTTCCCCAAGGAAGCCGCTTGGCCAAATGATGCAGAGGGCAGACTAGTAGTACACGCACCTAGCGGCAAACGTTGAAACGAACACCCTCCAGCCTCCAGAAAAAAAATTCTCGTTATTTTTGGGTCCCCCCTCATAAATAGAGATTCATATCTCACTGCCAAAAGGTGCCAAAAAAATTTTTTTTTTCTTCACAAGCAAATGTTTTAGATGAAATCGCTCCGAAACTACTGCAGACAGGAGCTTTCTAAACCACTCACTGCTGAAACTGTTAGACAGCAAAGAACTTTGCAAACAGTTTAGGAGAGTTCTGCTCTACTGCTAAAATGCTATAAAAACACTAAGGTATGTATGAGCCCTATGGGAAGTGTGTCCCCTGTTGGCCAAAGCTATCAGTTTCAGTTACTGCACCTCACTGGCAGCAGCAGCAGTCGATGTACCAGTTAATCCAGTACACAATATACCATACAGGATGTGAAAGTGGTGCAGAGCTCCAAGTACCTGGGGGTTCACATAACCAGCCAACTGTATAAGAAAGGGCCAGAGCAGACTGTACCTCCTGAGGAGACTCCGTTTTTTGTGATGTGTGCAACAAGCTGCTGAAGATGTTTTACCAGTCCATAGTCGCCAGTGTATTATTCTATGCTGTGGTCTCCTGGGGAAATAACTTGAGATCAAAAGATGCACGATGCCTGAACAAACTCATCAGGAAAGCCTGCACCATCACAGGCCTACCACTGGACACAGTAAAAGTTGCTGTGGAAAAGAGGGTGGTGGTAAAATTGGACATCATTATGAACAATACCCTCCATCCCCTCCAGGGGGAGCTCTCTTGGAGACCTTTCAGCCACAGGCTCTTTCCACCAAGGTGAGCTAAGAAGCACCTCTGATGGCCTTTTATGGCCTGCTGCTGTTTGGCAATTCAATACTTCCTCCTGACGCAACCAGACTAAATTCTTCCACTCTGTAATTTGCAATTTCTGTGCAATATGCATTTATGCATGTATGATTTATTCATTTGTTTTTCTATGAATCTATTAATTGTCTGTGTTATTTGTTCTGTGAGTCAGTATCTTTGTGCTTTTTATGCTTTTGCTGCTGTATGCATCTAAATTTCTTTTTGGGGTTAAAAAAACTTTATTTTCTTCTTCTTCTTTCGGCTGTTCCCATTTAGGGGTCACCACAGTGGATCATTCATCTCCACCTGTTCTTGTTTTTTTACATCACTTACTGTCACACCGACTGCCTTCATGTCCTCCTTCACCACATTCATACACCTCCCCTTTGGCCTTCCTCTATCGGTCTTGCCTGGCGTCCCATCCTCAACATTCTTTTCCCAACGTACATCTCTTCTCTCCCCTCTGCACATGCTCAAACCACCAGAGTTTATCAAATCTAATCGCTGCATCAGGAGTGGGCAGGAGGAGGAGTATAGGGACCTAATCAAGGACTTTGTTAAATCGTGCGACTCAAACCACCTACACCTGAACACCAGAAAAACCAAGGAGCTGGTGGTGGATTTTAGAAGGCCCAGACCCCTCATGGACCCCGTGATCATCAGAGGTGACTGTGTGCAGATGGTGCAGACCTATAAATATACCTGGGAGTGCAGCTGGATGATAAACTGGACTGGACTGCCAATACTGATGCTCTGTGTAAGAGAGGACAGAGCCGACTATACTTCATTAGAAGGCTGGCATCCTTCAACATCTGCAATAAGATGCTGCAGATGTTCTATCAGACGGTTGTGTTGAGCGCCCTCTTCTACACGGTGGTGTGCTGGGGAGGCAGCATTAAGAAGAAGGATGTCTCACGCCTGGACAAACTGGTGAGGAAGGCAGGCTCTATTGTAGGCATGGAGCTGGACAGCTTGACATCTGTGGCAGAGCGACGGGCGCTCAGCAGGCTCCTATCAATTATGGAAAATCCACTGCATCCACTGAACAGGATCATCTCCAGACAGAAGAGCAGCTTCAGCGACAGACTGCTGTCACCGTCCTGCTCCACTGACAGATTGAGAAGATCGTTCCTCCCCCAATCTATGCGACTCTTCAATTCCACCCAGGGGGGATAAACGTTAACATTATACAAAGTTATTGTCTGTTTTTTCCTACATTGTTATCAATCTTTAATTTAATATTATTTATTGTATCAGTATGCTGCTGCTGTAGTATGTGAATTTCCCCTTGGGATTAATAAAGTATCTATCTATCTATCTAATCCCATTTGAAATTCTTCCTTTCTTATGGGTTTAATAAAAAAACGTTTTACCAGTATGCTAAAAATTAGTGGCAAACGTCCAAACACAATAGAAAATGTGCAAATCTGTGCATGCAAAAAGATAGACAATGTCTTTGTGTTTGTGCTTTTGTATCTGATTTGTGTGTATTAAGTCAGCCAGCCCCTTTGACAATATTACCCAGAGTGCTGTGCAATTCATCTGGATTGGAAAGTCGATGCAAACCAGAAGAAGCTGTGTCTTGTGCTGTGTCTGCCGCAGTGGTGGTGGCAGCAGCATGCCTGAGGAAGAGGGTGAAAGAAGCTGTACTTTCAGCAGCTTGAGAAAGGTAAATGAATACCTGGTACGGAATCCACGTGGGTTAAGAAGCTTATTGTTAGAGATGAGGGGAACCCATGTGCACAGTTCACCAGTGGTACATTTGTTATTTGGTAAACAATGAATTTCAGCTTAGACAGAAATACTGTACATTATAACAATATCTACCAAAACCATTGAAATTTTTAATTACACCATGATGGAAGTTTGCCCACACTGCCCACTGCTCAGTGGTTACTAATTCCAAGTGAGGAAGACAGAAATGTCAAGATAAGGGAGTTCTACTCACTAATAATGGCACCCGAGAGTGGAAACATCTTGCATGTTAATTAGTAAAAGGAAGTAAGAATTTCACCATAGTCTGTATTTGGAACAAAAAAATGAGGATAAACTTATAAAATTCACCTTTAGAGTGACTGTGACTAGTATCAGATGGAATTAAGCAGGTCTGGTCCTAGGGGACTAATAGGTTTTCTTTCAGACATTTCATTTATTTATTTAATATCAAACTTATTTTCAACTAGCCATCTCCCACGGCTTCGCCCGCATATTAGTGAAACAGGACAGCGAGGAGACACCCACCCAGCTCTCTACTCCTGATGTTACTCTTCACCCTCCCCTCGGCCCGCAGCCTCTGTCTCGGATTAGCGCAAATATATCGCTCCTGCAAGCGAACTACGATATTCTGCGCAATGAGAGAAGTCGCAAAATCAACCGGAATGTTCAAGCAAGTTATAGAAAAAAAAAACGATCTAAATCCGTTAAGTAGTTCTCTCGTTCGCTAACTAAGCGGACTTAAGGCAGACACGTGAGTGAGGAGGGCCCCGCAGCCCGATGAGTCTCTCTCGGATTTGCGCTAATAAATCGGTACCGCAAGCAAACTCTGATGCTTAGCGTGATGAGAAAGTCGCAAAATCAACAGAATGTTCAAGCAAATTATAGAATAAAACCCAATCTAAATCCATTAAGTAGTTCTCTTGTGAAAAGCGGACAGACATATAAACGGGTCTCAAAAACTATAAGAAATTTGACCACAAAATTTTAAAACCGTTTCTTAGCGAGCACCTATGGGCCAAGGGTAACCTATATTCCAAATTTCAAGTCCCAAGTCCTTATGGTGCGGGAGATTTCGTGATGAGTGAGTCAGTGGTATTTGGGTTTTATATATAGACTAGACAATGAGCCCGTTTCGACAATGTAAGATGAAACAGGCACGAGTTTGTGTCAGCAGTGTATGACAAACAAATGATAAGTAACAAAGAAGTTGTTTTGTAATGATTGTAGTCCGCTTTACTCATTACTGTACAGGCTTGTACTGTTAGTTGATGAATTTTCCAGGCCTATAGTATAATATTGAATGATGAATGTTCCAGTACAATATGGAATAGTAATAAGTATAAGCACCACAAACCTGATATAGGTGTATTGAATGAATGCGTAATTGAATCAGAATTAGGCCTCGAGCTGTAATCGAAATCGCCTTTCAGGCCTCTAGAGCTTTAATCGAAGTCGCCTTTCTCTTTGAATTTTTGCGGCCGTAAATCCGCCGCCTGCCGTGAAGTTGGGGTTGGATGTTGGTCTCGTAAGGTTTTTCGGGCAGCTGCGTAGAAGGTGACTGCGCATTCGGCTTCAGACGGACGTGAGTGAGTGAGGAGGCAGGCGAATTATGTATTAAGATAGATAAGCTGGTTATCTCAGGTAAGGAAGATAGCTGTTTCATGGTTAAGGTAGTTCTAATCACTAATTAAATTTCAGGTAAGGAAGGCATATGTTTGAAGGTTAAGGTTATTCTACACACTAATCATGGAGCTAGAGAGTGGTGATGAGTTACTTGTTAACATGTGTCACACACACGTGCTTAGGGGATAGCCAAAGGGTCTAACACGGCACAAAAGACACCAAGAAAAGGGTTGGTAACGAGCATTAATGTCTTGTCTTTTTCCACTTTCAGAAACACAGAAGACTAAGCCAAAATTCATCACTCCCCTTCCTTTGCAGATGATCTCACTACCATCCCGTCCTGATGACATCATTTCCTGAGCATACCGACATCATTTTTTTCATTTCCCACTGCTCTGTATAAAGCCGACCTGTTTGCCATATTGCCGTGTCTTTGTTATTTTGCATAAAGACTGGTATCAGTTGATACTGGCTACTCCACAGCAATATACACGGCAGATCCCCAAATCTTTGATTGTGTCATCTCAAGTACTTCACATGTGAAAGAATTTCCCTGTACTCTGTACACATGACAATAACAACCTTAGAAAATGATCATTGTTGGCTTTTATTTTAGTCTGTGCATTACTCGTTTTCCTCCTATGTTGGTTGCTAGCGTTCCATAGCGTTCGCATGGTGTGGCCAGCAGCTTTTGCCTTCTGGAACATCCTCCATTTTAGTGAGATGGTTCCTTCTTTAGTCTTCAGACTTTGGTTACTTTATGTTATGAAGCAGACCCCAGTGTGAATGATAAAGAATTCATTAGCAGCTGCCAGTCAAACCTGTGAGTGACCTGCCTGGCATTAACTGAGCAGATTAGAGGTACCCCTGTTGCCTGCAAGACTATGCAAACTAAGCACTAAGATTTTTGGAAAAAGTCCACATCTCCCCACGAGATTTTTTTTTTTTTTAATGTGGAGGACTAGATAATGAAGGAGCAGATGAGGCTTTAGATGCTTGAAGAAGCTCCTGTTTAACAACCACTTTGAACTCCTAGACAGATTTTTTTGCCCACCCCTGTCCTTACACAACAAAAAGCGGTGACTTCAATTTGCACCTATAAAGCGCCCTGACGCCAGAAGCTCTCCAAGAGAACATTACACCGATTGAGCCGTCAAAGCCTCTTGAACTTGTTCACTTTCCTAAGTAGCTGTTTATTAGATCGACCCTCTCGGATCATCTGCACTTAATAAGCCACATTCATTTCGTTCTGCACTCGAACAGTTTTAAACACATGGAACTGCTGCACTGGACAGGTTGCAGCAGCTGATCTAGTGACACTACATAAAGTCCTGTAAAAATCAAGTGCCCTTTGATCCCACATCTTCAGCGAAGCATTGCAGCACGCTGGCAACTTGAACTAAAGTTCATATATAATTAACAGTGCTTTGCATAAGCACGAATAAGAGCAATTAAAAAAAAGCAAATGAGAATGAAATATTAAACGCCCTACCGGCAAAATTAGTCTACAGCCATGACAAGGTAGTGACTAAATACCAGCAGACACTGAAAGCAAAGAATCTTAATGGACCCCAGGAAGATGCCCAGCAGCCATCACCACTGACATGCTGCACGGGCGAGTGCCCGGTGACAATGGCCGCCTGGAGAAGAAGAAGAAGAAGAAGAAGACGACACAGAGGAAATTCCACTCATCTCAAAGAGCCTCAAGTGATTCCTGAGTTCAGGTCGTCCCGGGGGGCTATATTTAGCTGACAATATTGCACTTACTATTTTTAAAGGAGGCTCAGGACGCAGCTCTTTGACCAGAGCTCATATGCCTTGGAATGCTTTGACTCATGAATTGTTTCTCCTGATAATGTTTCATCACGCAATGAGCTCTGTTTAATTGGTTAGCTTGTCGTAACCTAGCCAGCGATGGCTAGCTCGTTGGCGCTTGCTGTCTTGTGACTGAGCCATGTGTCTCTGCATATCCCATTTCCTCCCTATCACAACAAGGTGCGGCTTTCAGCTCCCCGTCTAACACTTGTGACCTTTTATAGACAATGGCAGCATTTGCTGAATCTTCCCTGACAGACACTCTATTTAAAATAAATAGCAAACAAATGCAACTGGGCCTTTTCTCAATGCTGGCATTCTTTTTTAAAAAGTTGCCAGTGCATTTTGTTCTCTTTTTTTTTTGTAGTTTCCTAGCTATTCTCGGGGTGCACTTTGATTGCTTTTTAATGTCCCAACTAATAAGAAACAAGAGTAGATAAGGTCACAGAAGCCCCCCATCGTGCCTCTTTTCTCTTCATTATGCTACCCTAGCAACACGCGTGCAGTTGAAGACACCGGCTAACGCTTGACAAGACCACATTAGGAGCGCTCGACCCTGCACCGCCTCACTCAGTACATTCCCCTTGCCGTCTTCAAACTCTTTCTCCACGACAACACAATACCTGCCTATGCAGTTCCTTAGCTAGCAAGGCAAGTGGACTTGACCGCACAAATCACGACACGCAAAGGGCTTTCCTTACAAAGCACATGCATCATTCATAGAGATCTGCTGTGACCCGCCCAGCTGGAGTTATCAATGTGCAAAAGATGAAAGGTGGACAGTCCCAGAAATATCTCAACCTGCCACCCAAAGGTTAAACTCACTACTGCTGCTGCCGAGCCAGTCATTTTAAAAGAAGAATCAGAATAAGAGAGCTGCTTTGATAGTTGGGTTGGTGAAAGCTCAAAAGGTTTTGAGAACTTCACCTAGCAGAGAGATGAGCCTTTATTCTGTAACAAAAGGGAAAATGTGTATAAAAAGGATAGAGTTTACCACAAGCAATGAGAGTAATCTCTATTTTTATAAAATCTCAAATCTGTCTGTCTGTATGTCCACTTTTCACAAGAAGCCTACTTTAACGGATTTAGATCAGGTTTTTTTTGTACAATTTGCTTGAAAATTCCGGTTGATTCTGCGTCTTCTCTCATCGCACTAAGTATCATAGTTCGCTTGCAGTAGCGATTTATTTGAGCGAATCCGAGAGACACGCAGCAGGCCGAGGGGGGCGGGGCCCTCCTCACTCATGCTCCAGCCTCAGGGCGTTCCTTACCTCCGCTTAGCTAGCGAATGAGAGAATTACTTAACGGATTTAGATCGTTTTTTTCCGTAATTTGCTTCAACATTCCGGTTGATTCTGCAACTTCTCTCATCGCTCCAAGTATCATAGTTCACTTGCAGGAGCGATTTATTCGTGCTAATCCAAGATAGAGGCTGCAGGCCAAGGGGAGAGAGAAACGTGATGTCAGGAGTAGGGAGCCGGGTGGGGCCCTCCTCACTGTCCTGTTTCACTACTATGCGGGCGGAGCCCCAGGAGATGACTGGTAAATATTATATACACTGACACACGTGTGTGCATGGTGGACAGCTTAGGAGCTCAGGTGATGGTAATAACCCACCGAACCAGGGGGTGGCACTGTGCTCTAATGCCTTCTCTCTTCCTCCCTTTGCAGAACAGAAGCCTAACCGCCACTCCGGTGCTGATGTCACTTCCGTTGTCTGCCCTCCTGGACCCTCCCCTTCCTGTCCAAAACATATATAATCGAGAGAAGCCACCGACCTACTTCAGTTCTGTCTTGAGCTAGAGTCTGAAAAGACGTCTCCGCTTTTTGATTGTCTGCTGTCAGATAATATATGGGGTTCACCCAGGGTGATGCTCCCCATCTCTTTAACTTTGTTGTGTCTCCTCTTTACAACACACGGGTGGAAACATCCAAAATCAAGGCAGTTGAACCAGACTGGAAAGAACAGCAAAAGAAAATGGTCAAGCGCATCACAGTCATGAGGTCCAAATTAAAGTCTTAATCACATGCCAGCCCGGTTAAACAGCTAAACAATGTGACACTTCTTTACAAAAGTTCTTTTAAACCCATGAAAAAGTGAACATCCAGTAAAGCTGACTGGGTTCTTGCATCTGTAAAAGGAGCTTTACAGGTCACTGCCTGTTCTTGAAAAAGCTGACGCATTTCAGAACGCCGTCTTTCATCTGGGCTCTAATCACTGATACGACAAACAAACACAAGTTAGACAGACTGAGGCACTGAGAAACATTATCAAGCACCGACAAAAAAAGTCTTTCCTTACAAAAACTTCACCAAAGATGGCGGGCGCTCTCTTCCACTCTGACATCACACATATATACACATAAAAAAACAAACTACCATAAGACAAGCTTTGGATCTGGCCTGAAATAAAGAACAAATCACACCTGGACGCTGGACACACCGTGAACTCGGCCAGACTGAGAGGTGCTTACAGAAACCTGGACGACATACCAGAACGAGTGGAAGTCGATGCATTCAGAAGATAAGAGCAAAAGGAAAAGGTTTTAAATCAGGACAAGCCATTCGTCACAGCGCAGCTCCCAAACAGTGTCAGTTTGAGACGTGACAATCTCGCTGGCGCTTCTCATTTGTGTGAAGAAATATTTCCTACCATGTCTGTGAATTCTTCTGTTGGCCAGTGGGCACTCTGTGTCCTTGTGCGATGGGTTTATTTTAAAGTAACAGCTGGCATCCCTCCGACTAACCTGCCTCTGAATTTTAAACCCTTTGATCCGCATCAGCTCTGCATGTGTAGGCTGATGGCGTTCAGCACCTTTTGTCATTCCACAGATCCTTTAGTCTTTAAGATGGTCTGGATTTTCTCTAACGCTGTGAGGTCCTTCTTGTAATACATGAGACTAAGACTGTCCAGTTCCTTAGGTGTGACCTTCCATGTGTGCTATACAGAAGACTTGTACTCCTTACTGTGGGGGTACTCGACACTCCAATATCCTACTTCTCATTTTAAATGCCTGGACTGCGGTGATCCCACAAAGATTTCCAAGAAACATACATATAATGCAGCCATCCATCTTCTCACACACTTATGCAGCTCAGCGTCCTGAAGTCACAGTATCTGTCCAGGCAGGTCTGGGTATGAGTCCGTCGCAGGACGCAACCTCGCTCATTCATACTGGGCCAGTTACGAGTTGTCCATTAATCCAATCTAATCTAATTTTTGGGATCGTAAAGCAGAGTTCACATAAGGTTACTCAAAATCCATCCCTAGTGTCAAATCCATGTTCCTATATAAATACTGTACATGTATGTGTGTTGAATTTGTTGTATGTTGCATTCAGTTGCGTCTATCAACTGCAGATGTTATTGAATTATTACCTCCAGTTTGCAGGAGGCACTCCAGTTACTGTATACACGTTTCATTCAATTTACTGTTGTAGAGCGCAGCTCCCTTCACTGAACGAAGGCTCAGAGCGTTGTAAGAGGTCCACAAGCAAAATGCAATCATCCATCCATCATCCAACCCGCTATATCCTAATCACAGGGTCACGGGGGACTGCTGGAGCCAATCCCAGCCAACACAGGGCACAAGGCAGGAAAGAAACCCCGGGCAGGGTGCCAACCCACCACGGGACACACACAAACACACCCATACACCAAGCACACACTAGGACCAATTTAGAATCGCCAATCCACCTAACCTGCATGTCTTTGGACTGTGGGAGGAAACCCACGCAGACACGGAAGAACATGAACACTCCACGCAGGGAGGACCCGGGAAGTGAACCCAGGTCTCCTAACTGCGAGGCAGCAGCGCTACCACTGCGCCACCGTGTCGCACACATACAATACATGACAACACAGATTTGTTTAAACACACAATAAAACAAAGCAGTTCCATACCAGGTAATGTAGTCTCTGGGGAGCTTCAAAACTCAACTTGGTGTTATTTTGGATAATTTTGGTGAAAAGGATAGATGAGCTTGTTGGACTGAATGGCCTGTTCTCATCGCAATTTTTCTAACTTTCTAATAAATGGAGCCGAGCAACATCTCTCCGTCCATTAACACCGTGACACATGGCAAAAATCTTCAACTTGCTGACACACATAGCGATGCCATTCTGAAAGTTGACACATAGTGATACCTAAACCATGCAAATCTGCTGAAAGGTCAAAGCTGAAATTTTGATCCTATCACAATACATATACAGGTATGGTCTCGGGTTACGGTGGTCTCAACTTACATAAATTCCACAGATAAAAATGAGGCACTCGAACAGTCAAAACTTTTCTTCTCAATTGACTTTTAACTCATGTTTAACTAGCAATTTGCATTTTTTACTTGCAAACACAGCTAACCAGTTTGGACGCAGAGAAATACGTAGCAGCAATCACTGCTATGCAATGCTGCGGAATGGTACTTTGTCACCATTTGGTGTAATTTGTGGAAATGTCGCACATGTCAGTGGCACATGCAGTTGCAAAATACACTCCATTGAAAATAAACAGCTAGATCAGCTACTGGACCCTTAGCTAAGCAGCAGAGCCCACCGTTTGCGATTCCCAAGGTCCTCAGATGCACATGCCAACCGTGTCATGTCAAAGGGAGGCGACACCTCGAATGATGCTTAATCAGAGGCAGTGTGTGTGTCACCATCATCACTTAGTGAGGTACTGCAGGGTGCTGAACCAGATAAGACTGACATACCGAGCATACCCATTGCCCCAACTCTTAGTTTAAATTATTGGTGGCTTGCGACTTGAATACTGTGATATTGCTTTCCTGTTATTTTATGACTAACTTTGAAACATCCTTCTATAAAATAAGTAATAAAGCATCACGCATTTTTGCTGATTTCCCACAGACAGACATGTTTTTCATCCTGACTTACCTACAAAAGTCAGAGTTACAACTACCTGCTGGAACGCAACTTGTTCATAACCTGAGATCTTTCTGTGTGTATACTGTATATATTGTAAAGGTAGGCAAGGATGGACTGGCTTCCAAACTGAGATGGATGAAATACCCATGTAGTGGATGAAGGACACCGATGGATTGATGTTTCAATTAGAATGGATGGTCTTCCCTATCCTGGACAGGACTGTGAAATGAAATGAGAGTTCTATCTATCAGGACTACGTGTATACTGCTCCGTATGAAAGGTTACAGCATTACTTGGCGAGATCACCCATATACATTTGGGAACTGTAGTCCCATTGGGCAGCCCTGCTGAGTCCAGAGGGAATTTCTGAAAATGGTCTTCCTTGTTCTGAGGAGGTTCCGTCTGACTTGGAAGATTTCTTTCAATGTCGTGTGATGCTGGAAGTACTGCCAGGTCTAGCATGAAAAGAGCCACCTCACCTCACTCAGCAGAGGAGAGGAGAGTCGGCAGAGGAAGAGGACAAAGCTCACTTGGAAGGAGTGGAGGAGAAAGTAGGAAGGAAGGAGAGAATTGTGTTTGGATTTGTGTTGATTTTGAAGAAGCCTGTATGGAGATACTTTGTTAAATTAAAAAAATATTTATTTGAATCTGAGACTTGTGTAGGTGGAGTTGTGTCTGGAATTTGGGGCTCTTTTATGCCTTGTATAAGTCACGATGTACACAGTACATATAAACTATATATACAGTATGTATACATATAAGCTGTTGTAGAAAAGAGGACGGTGGCAAAATTGGATGCCATCACGAAAAATCCCCTCAATCCCCTCCAGGAGGTGCTCACTTCGAGCACATTTAGCCACAGGCTCATTGCACCACAGTGTGCTAAGAAGCACCTCTGCCCACTGCTATCAAGAAATTCAGTGCTTTCTCCCAGGGCATGCATTACATTTATTTTGAAATATCTGCACAATATACATTTTATTATATTTACATACTGATCGATCGATTGATTGGCTCTATTATTTGTCCTGTGAGTCTGTATCCTTGTTTTTATATTTCTGCTGCTGTATGTAACTGAATTTCCCCTTGAGATCACTAAAGTATATCTAATCTAATACAATCTAACCCTAACCCTAATTTCTCTAATACAATCTAATCTAACCTAATCTAATGTAATATATATATATATATATATATATATATATATATATATATATATATATATATATATATATATATATATATCCATCCATTATCCAACCTGCTATATCCTAACTACAGGGTCACGGGGGTCTGCTGGAGCCAATCCCAGCCAACACACGATGCAAGGCAGGAAACAAACCTTGGGCAGGGTGCCAGCCCACCGCAGTGCACGCACACACACACACACACACACGGGACAATTTAGAATTGCCAATGCACCTAACCTGCATGTTTTTAGACTGTGGGAGGAAACCGGAGCGCCCGGAGGAAACCCACGAGAACACGGGGAGAACATGCAAACTCCACGCAGGGAGGACCTGGGAAGTAAACCTGGGTCTCCTAACTGCCAGACAGCAGTGCTACACACTGCGTCACCGTGCCGTCCCACATATATTATAATATATATATATATATTTACAGGTGTGGGGAAAAGTAGGTTTACATTTGTGAGTACATGACAAACAGAGTTTATCCTTGTATTAAGTACAATGTGCCACTGTAACATTCTTTTGAAGTAACAAAGTTAATACAGCTATTGTAATAATCACAACCTGCAAGTCTTTCTCCATATGACCAACTGTAATACCACTTTTCCCACCCCGTATATATATATATATATATATATATATATATATATATATATATATATATACGGCACACCTGATAAAGACTATACAGCTGAAATGTCGTGTCTTACTTGTCTTGTCGTGTCTTACGTGTCTTACTTTTTCACTGTGGAAATAAGCACTCTGATGCAGCCCAACACTAACTCCATTTTACACTCACACACACATAAAAATTATTTTTTTGTTATTCTTTTGTGCATTTCAGGGTAATAGTTGTTGTTTAATGTAGTATTTCTTGACTTTCTGTCAAAAGCTAAATATGTACTAATGTAAGTAATACATTTTTACATCTTTATATATTCTTACAGTATATGCACATGTGTGCACACATACATATTTACTCATACATACAGTATATGGAATATGCAGTATAAACACACTTCTACCGTATATGTATAGAAATTAAAAATATCGTCACCTCATTGGTTGAGCAGATGACATAAATGGTGAAGACAGTAAAAGTAGAAGCCTGCACAAATGACCATACGTTTGCAGCTCAAAGTGAAAAGCCAACGCAGACATGGAGAGAACGGGTACAGACTCCACACAGGCTGAGATTTGCACCCAGCACTTCTAAGAGCTGTACCCCCATGCCCCCCTCCCCACCCCGTTAGTTGAATACGGCACATTAGTTTAGCAGTCAGCTCCTTTGTCAGAAGCCTGCCTAAATCCGAATTCTGACTGTCTACCAGTAGCGATTATTTAAGGTATCACCCAATAACCCAATGAAGTGTCCTCTACACATCTAACCATTCTACTCCATTTTTTCTATTGTTCTAAATTTCAAAAGTGGTGGCGGAAGCAGCACCAGCATTGACCCCCTGCTCGTCTTCATTAAAAACAACTTGAGTTTCTTGCCGTAAAGTTCCTTCTGCACACTACACTCTGTTGAGGTGATGAGTAGCCTCTCGCCTGCCTTTTTGATAAGATCGGATGCAGTCTTGCTGTCCAACACAGTATGTTGTGCTGCTTTCTCCTTAAGTTGCAACCTATGCCGACTAACTCGTAACAGACTTGAATAACTTTTCTAACGGTTAGGTAGGACCTGACTAGCGTCCGTACCATACTAAACTCACTACTACTACTGCATGCCTCCTTATTTTCGATGTGCAACATCAGCAGGGTGGGGACCTGCAGTCAGACTCTCGTCCTGAAGAAATACACCAACACCAAAAGAGTTAAATGGCTACACAGCCGGCCCCCTGGGCGCGAGACACAGCAGTGCAGGGTCTAGATATATAAATGAAATCGGCCAAAAGCAACTATAGCTTTTCTTCTGAGGGAATTTATTTTCTTTGTCCACTTTCATCCATAACATTTTGATTTAGGACGCTGTATGTATTGTGTCTGTCTACAATTCCGTGAACTTAGGCAAATACATTTTGAATAATGGCTTTTAAATCCCCCCAAATCATCGGTATAATCCAGAGTCAAGCAACATTGCAGTGGCTGCAGATAATTTGTGGAAATTGTTTTGCCGTAAATTTCGAAGGCCTGTAAAATGTCAAGATTCAATTATGAAATTGCATTTTTTAGACGTATTCAATTATCTGACCGTTTTTCACTTGAAAACGGGTGTTAAGTTAGGCCAGTTACAGCCGAGCTCCTTTAATCAGGTAATGTACTGAAAAGACTAAATGAAGCCTGGAGGTAATTGATACAAAGCACAATATCACAAATAACCCTGTGCAGTAAATTATTTTGCATAATACCACATAATGCATTGCATTAGCTCGTGATCTTTCAGCCTTGTCTCAGCTTGAGGCAATATTTAAGAAACGCTTACAGTGCCCGTCCTGGCTTCATCCCTTTAAAACGCACACAAGCACTAAAGCGTTTCTCAGCCTTCCATAATGGCCTTCTTGTTTCTGCCGCTCTTTGCTATAAGGGTCATGTCTCACTCACGTGCAACGGCCGTTGTCCGAGTCAGCTCTCCGCCAGCCATCCAGCTCGATGACATAAAACCTTTACGGTTGACGCACCGCCGGTGCTGCACGCTGCCAGTCACTCATGTCAGGTCGTTCGTGATGGAGGCATCAGCACTTTCCTGCCAGGTAGTCAGCGCCGCTACCCCTCTTCTGATTTGCCCCGCGACGATTTCACAGAAGACGAGAGCGAGATAGGTGCTGGGCTTGTCGTTTCAATTTTTTTTTTTTTGCCCCCCCCCCCCCTTTTCAAGCCTTCTTGGGAATTTGCTTCCCAATGTGCCTCGTGTCACCACCACAGCACTTAAGTAAACTTTACAGCCAGTCAAGCCATCGTCCAGTGGAGCCTATTTGCTGAGCAACACTGGAGCTTTGTGGTTTGCTTCACAGTTGACAGTAAGTTATGAGTCCTTTGTGAGCGCAGGGGAAGGAAAACAGAGATCGGAATTTGGCAGGAAAATATAATACCGAATTCTCCTGTCTATGGAACCTGAATATTCGGGAAAACAATCAAGCATTGTTGAAAGAGAGAAAAGAAACTTTGACAGATGAAATATAGAGGGGCCCCTTTTAGGAAAACAGTAAACAAAGCGCCATTGAAGCGGGCTCCTTTCTGTCATTTATAAAGATAGTGTCTTGTGTGTGTGTGTGTGTGTGTGTGTGTGTGTGTGTGCGCGCACAGTTTACAGCACACAGTTCAAATTCAACAAATCAAGTGTAAAATCTCCCACAGTCCACATTAAAATAGGCAGCAGAAGGAGAAGGGCATGCCAGAGAGAGAGAAAGAGAGACAGAGCGACGAGGGGGCTGCGGGAGCAAAAACTATCAGACGCTTCTCTGTTTCCGATGGGATACAATAAGTCGGCACGGGAGGAAAAAAGGGGCTCTCTGAGAAAACCCAACAAGAGTCGCCAACAAACGGGAACAATTGCTAATTCTCAAAGACTAATTTTGTCAGGGACAGGAAAAGAGAAAAGCTCTGCAGATCACTCTGTGGCATATGAAAGGAGGGAGCTATTCTCTTCCACAACTGGAGAACTGTGCATCCCATTCTCTGGAGTGGACCTCGTGAGGTCACCATTGGCATGAGGCACTCACAAACTTGGGCTGGTACAACTGCCGTTTGGACATCTGGAATGCCGGCATACAGTGGGCCGCTTTCTCCCCAAAGTCTTTTCTTTTCCAAAAATAGGAGGCTTAGCCGGCACTAGTCACCCAAACAGGAAAATTCCCGGCACATAAAGAAAAGAAAAGCACTTCTGTTCCCTTTCATTCTAGTTTTTTTAGAAATGGCACGGAGGAAATTACCTTCAAGGCAGCCGTCACTGAGGCGCTCTCGTCTCCGGGCCTGGTGTGCAAAAATCCTTTAGTCGGAACAAGAGGGACCCACCAGAGTCGGCCTGTTAAAGCCTTCAGACTTGTGCCATCTTAAGCATATAGAAATGGAAGGGAAAATGTAAACGGTAAAGCGGCGGTGACACATCTATCTGAAACGGCACACGGGCAAGCGCCCAGAAAAAACCGAGTCGTGTGTCAAAGCACAAACGTACATGGACACGTGGGGGTAAAGGACAAGAAGACGAGGATTAGGAGTGTGTGTGTGCATTCCACAAAACCTGAAATATGAAAAAAATGCAAACCGCTGCATGGCACACAGTGGCGTGCCACATGTGTCAGGTCAAGTCAGGCTGCCTCCATGAATTCAGAGTTAAAAGAAAACAACGAGTCCGAACAAAGATAAGCAGCTGACAAAGGATTTCAAGACAGCTAAGAGCGTGGGCCGTGGGTTCAGATGTTTTAGGAAGTCCACGTGACCGCTGGAGAGTTTCTGTCCTTCTTCAGAGAGGTACATTTTATCAGTTGGATGGCACAGAACACACACTGCCAAACATACAGCTTCAATCTATTCAACCAGAGGCCACCATCTACAGGAGTCCATCAAAAATCCGAAGGAGAACATCAGAACAAACATCACAAAGAAAGTGAACAAGCAAGAAAGTGCTACCTGCTGTGGCATGAGGGCATGTGTAAATAATCAACCTTTATTTTATACAACATCGATACAGTGAAAATTGCCCTAAGGCAGGGGTCCCCAACACCGCTCCTGGAGGGCACCAATCCCTGCAGGTTTTCATTCCAACTCTTTTCTTAATGAGTGACCTGTTTTTGCTGCTAATTCACTTCTTTTGAATTCATTTTAATTGACTTGCTCTTGAAGACTCAGACCCCTCAATTGTTTCTTTATCCTTAATTAGCAGCCAAACAATAATGAGATACAAAATGAGCCAAAACACGGCCTACAAAACATAACCAACATTGTCCATCATAGAATATCTGAAAATAAAGAGAGGTGAGAGTCTCAGGAATGTCGATCTGCTCAGGACCTCAAAACATTTGACCAGAGCTCTTAGAAAAGAGAAAGTCAACAATTTCAGAAATGTCTGCTACTGCACAAGGAGAGCAGCAACAAGCCATGGAATTAAAGAACGAGTTTAATTAACAACAAGAATAAGCAACTGGTTGGAGTGAAATTGTTTGGAGTTTCAGGCCCTGACTTCTGTTGGCTCCCTCACTTCACATTTCATTTCTGTTTGGATGCCATTAAAGGAAAGAAATGAAGCAATTCAGATCTTGCCTGAAGAAGGGGCCTGAGTTGCCTCGAAAGCTTGCATATTGTAATCTTTCTAGTTAGCCAATAAAAGGTGTCATTTTGCTTGGCTTTTCTCTACATTCATAATGGCTAACACGGTACAGCACCCTAGTACTAGAGGATAGGAAGAAATTCAAGGGAACAAATCTTAAACAAACAAGTCAATTCAAATGAATTCAAATGAAGTTAATTAGCATCAAAAACAGTGCATTAATTAAGAAAAGGGTTAGAATGAAAACCTGCAGCCACTGGAGTCCTCCAGGACCGGAGTTGGAGACCCCCTGCCCTAAGGCATTGTACAGATCTTCCTACTTCTACTGTGTGGGCACTGCTATATTATTTTTACTTATTGTTTGGCTGACGCCATTATCCAAGGTAACTTACAACATTGCAGATACAATTGGTTACACTTCATGTTTTTTCAGTTGGAGCACAGGCAGGTAAAGTGACTTGCTCAGGGTCACACAGTGTCAGTGGTGGCATATAAACCCACAAGCTCAGGGTTTGAAGTCTTAGCCTTAACCACTGTGCCACACTGCCTGCTTAGATGAAGAAATTATTTCAGGACAGCACAGGGAGACACTGAGCTGTGTGCTTTACAAAGTGACACCCTACCCACTAGGCAGCCACACTGCATTATACTGTATAGTGACTTTTACACTCAAAACCGCATTGAAGACTAGCCATCCATGTTCAGAACGCAGGCCACCAAGAACTGAAGTCTACCTAGCTGTAACGTGTAGGAGGTTCAATCTATCCCATACAAGTAGAACTTTATATTTTAAGAATAAACTTCAACTTATTTTGAATTACCTATGTAGTTATATTCATATAAATTTAAGGATATTTCTACAGCAGGTTCATGTTCTTTAAAAGTCATAACTGATTTGTGTTTTACAGCTGCACCTAGACACAGGTACACTCTGACAGGAAGGTGGCCAGTATGAGGGCATGAAGAAAAAGGAAAGGGCAGGAATGAGAAATACACACGGCGGTAATGTGAACTGTAATAGTAATGTGAATAATAAAAGTAGTGGTAGCAGCAGTACATGATGTGATGTGGACAGAGGACAGGGACATTCTTACTCGCCTGTCTGACCAACGTGCAGCAAATCCAAAAATGGAATAACCATCAATATACAGATGGGAAAGCCGCTATAGGATACAGCCAGGTATATAATCATGATAGATAGATAGATAGATAGATAGATAGATAGATAGATAGATAGATAGATAGATAGATAGATAGATAGATAGATAGATAGATAGAATTAAAGTTTAGTATTGAATGGCCAAGTCAGTCACCTGATCTTAACCCAACTGAGCAGGCATTTCACTTGTTGAAGACTAAACTTCAGACAGAAAGGCCCACAAACAAACAGCAACTGAAAGCTGCTGCAGTAAAGGCCTGGCAGAGCATTAAAAAGGAGGAAACCCAACATCTGGTGATGTCCAGGAGTTCAAGACTTCAGGCTGTCATTGCCAGCAAAGGGTTTTCAACCAAGTATTAGAAATGAACATTTTATTTCCAGTTATTTAATTTGTCCAATTACTTTTGAGCCCCTGAAATGAACGGATTGTGTTCAAAAATTGCTTTAGTTGCCTCACATTTTTATGCAATCGTTTTGTTCAACCCACTGAACTAAAGCTGAAAGTCTGCACTTCAACTGCATCAGAGTTGCTTCATTTCAAATTCATTGTGGTAATGTACAGAACCAAAATTAGAAAAAAGTTGTCTCTGACCAAATATTTATGGACCTAACTGTAGATAGATAGATAGAATTATCATCATTGAGATCCCCATTCAGACCACAGGGTAAGCGCCCCCTGCTGGCCTCACCAACACCTCTTCCAGCAACACCCCACACTTTTCCTAGATGGTCTCCCATCAAGTACTGGCCGGGCCCAAACACACTTAGCTTCAGGTGGATAAGCTCTTCTGAAGCTCAGGTGCTATGGCTGTTGGCATCTAGTAGCAGGATTTGAACCCAGAAACTTCAAGTTTGAAGTCCAAAGCCTTAACCAGTATGCCACACTGCCTGCATATTGTTTCATTTAAATCACTCTCAAAAACATAATAGTTATAATTAAAATAAAAGCTCAAACTTATGCAATAAAAGTGGAAGACAAGGGGTCAAATCAGAGCAAACAATGAGTATCATATTGACATGTGATTGATAATTCTGTACAAGACAGTATTAGGAGAATTATCATCATGCTTCTGGAAAAAAAAGGAAAATATGATCTTTGTACATCACTGCATTTGTGAAGGTTAGAAGTGGGAGACTATCCAAATTTATCTGTGAGTGTATTTGAATAAAGTGTTTAGTGACTTGTAAAAGCACAATGTAACACCAGAATAAACTGTATGGCAGCATCTTCATAAATTACACAATGACCTTCAATCTCTCAATATTGTACCAAAATAAATTCTGTTCTGCCCTCTAGGAGAAGCATCTGAAATGCCGAATTGTTTTCAAAACAAGTCATTTCTGTTTACTTTTGTTTATTCTTTTCATGTCGCATTTTTAAAAAGGCTTCTCACAAAAGCCTTTTGATCACATGAAATGAGTTTTAAAAATACCAACATAAACAATGAAAACAAACACCAATATATCAAAAGGACAAGCAGACACAAAATAATACTTATAGTTAAACTGTTAACATTTTCAAAAAATACCTACCTACACAGCAAATCAGAATATCCAAAACCGCAATCCACTAACATAGCTGTAAATACACAATAAAATACACCCGGTTGTGCTGACTTAATTGTGGTGCTAACTTTTGAATCGTTATGCATTTCTTCAAAAATTACAAAAACACAATTTTGATTCTGTACCTACAAGAAGAATTTGCAATACTCATCAATACATTTTTTACTGGGTGTTTTCCAACTTTAATAAGCTTTAACAATGTTCCTTTGTAGGAGCATGCTGATGAAACCCTCCACTAACTTTCCGTTATGCTGTTTCACCTAAAAGAGATAAAGTTGAGTTAAATAGGCTCCCTTCATTATTTTTCTCTACCGTTCATCATATTTATTTGATGAAATCCATTTTAAGACATCACTCTGTAGGTTGTACACTCTGGTAGACCTCAGCCATTTGGGAAAATTACTTGCAAAATGCCCTGACACAATTCACCAATCAGATTCAAGTTCAGATTCAAGTGGCATTATTGCCATATCATCCAAACACAGCATTGCAGCATACAGTAGCATGAAATAACGTTCCCTAATGTTGTGGCGCAACATACTGTACATATAAAGACAGGGCATGTGCAAGATAAGTTAACAGCTATACTACATTATACTTCTTCTTCTTCTTCTTTTGGCTGCTCCCATTAGGGGTCACCACAGCGGATCATCTTCTTCCATATCTTTCTGTCCTCATCATCTTGCTCTGTTACACCCATCACATTCATGTCCTCTCTCACCACATCCATAAACCTTTGCTTAGGCCTTCCTCTTTTCCTCTTTCTCAGTAGATCTATCCTTAGCACCCTTCTCCCAATATACCAGCATCTCTCAAAACCAACACAATCTCACCTCTCTGACTTTGTCTCCCAACTGTCCAACCTGAGCTGACCCTCTAATGTTCTCATTTCTAATCCCGTCCATCCTTGTCACACCCAATGCAAATCTTAGCATCTTTAACTCTGCTACCTGCAGCTCTGTCTCCTGTGCCACCATCACCAGCTCATATAACATAGCTGGTCTCACTACCGTCCTGTAGACCTTCCCTTTCAGTCTTGCTGATACCCGTCCGTCACAAATCACTCCTGACACTCTTCTCCACCCATTCCACCCTGCCTGCACTCTCTTCATCACTTCTCTTCCACAATCCCCATTACTCCGTACTGTTGATCCCAAGTATTTAAACTCATCCACCTTCACCAACTCTACTCCCCTCATCCTCGCCATTCCTCTGACCTCCCTCTCATTCACACACATGTATTCTGTCTTGGTGGTCCTACTGACCTTCATTCCTCTCCTCTCATATCTCCACCTCTGCAGGGTCTCCTCCACCTGCTCCCTACTCTCACTACAGATCACAATATCATCAGCAAACATCACAGACCACGGGGACTCCTGTCTAATCTCGTCTGTCAACCTGTCCATCACCAATACAAATAGGAAAGGGCTCAGAGCCGATCCCTGATGTAATCCCACCTCCACCTTGAATAAATAACTACAGTTGAGGCCCAAAGTTTCCATCCACTTGGGGTGAACTCTTTCAAACTCACTTTCTAAGCCTCCACAGATTATATACTAACAAACTATAAACATGGTATATTATTTAAGACATCGACTCTGTGCAGGGCAAAAGACATTTCTTCCAACAATGTTCACGGACCTCCGAGTATTTCACTTTTTACTGACCATATCACAATTCCAGTGGGTCACAAGTTTACATACACTTTGTTGACAGCTTGGAAAAATCCAGAAAATGATGTCAAGCCTTTAGGCGATTAGGTTCTGATTACCAATTAGCCTTATTGGGGCCAACATCTGAATGGATGTTAAGGCCTACCATCAACCACATAGCCTCTTTGCTTGACATAATGGGAAAATGAAAAGAAATCAGCCAAGACCTCAGGAAAAAATGATGGTGGATCTCCACAAATCTGCTTCATCCTTGGGAACAATTTCCAAATGCCTGAAGGTTCCACGTTCATCTGTACAAACAATAATACTCAAGTATAAACACCAGGGGACCACCCAGCCGCATTACCGCATAACACATTCTGTTTCCTACAGAAGAATGGACTTTGGCACGAAAAGTGCAAATCAATAAAATAAGCTACCTGGAGCAGATCGGCAGTTGGGCCGCACAGGGTTCACAGTCTGGACACCCAAGTTTTTGGTGCTACTGTACCTTCTGCTAGATAGAAGAGGGACAATGTGACAATGAGAAGTGAGGGAGCGGTCCTGCACAATGCTGCATCTCTTAATAAAGGTGTCAGAGTAGTGACGTTTATGGATGTTTGCAGCTTGGAGGGTTTCCGAATGGCAGTTTGCTAGCTTGAAACAGTAAAAACCAACATCGGGCGAGATTTATAGGACTGGGTGATATTTTCACTGAAATTGGACTATAGAGTGTCAGTCAATTCTGGCAACCCCTGCTACTGCTGCTCCTTGAAATCGAAGCGGGTACATAAGTGACATAATGTTCACATCTGTGAAAAGTAAAATATAAAAGCAACATAACTTATGTGGAAGTGTGTGACAAATGTCTCAGTGACATTTCATGCTACAGTGACTAAACGTGTGCTCGGTATTTCCAGCTGCATTATCTAAAGATGATAACGATTCAGTATTTCTCTGAAACTATCATTTATCAGCAAAGCGCCGCAATGATCTGACATCAAATCGCGTTTGCATGCGGCCAACAATTTTAGCTTGAAACTTCAGTGCAGATTTTAAATCTCCATTGGGTACTTTGAAAAAAATGATGTTTAAGAAATGTGAGCTGCAGTTCGGCACAGACCTCCACATCCAACAACTAACAACAGCATGGCAGTCTTAACATCAGTTGGCATCTGCTGTCTACAAAAGCAACCACAGCCATATGATACTATTAAAACACTATTACAAATGTTTTATGTACATAATTAAAGTCTACTGTCCCTGTTAGTTTTGAATATTACTATTTTATTGATGCCTTTATCCAGGGCGACTTACAACATCTCTATATATCTAAAATCCAACGTCTGTCTGTCTGGAGACTGTGGAAGATTGTGAGTTCGCTTCCCGGTTCCTCCCTGTGTGGATAGCGCTTTGAGTACTGAGAAAAGCGCTATATAAATGTAATGAATTATTATTATTATTATTATGTCTGTCCACTTTCCACGAGAGAACTACTTAACAGATTTAAATCTGGTTTTTTTTCTGTAATTTGCTTGAACATTCCGGTTGATTTTGTGACTTCTCTCATCTCGCTAAGTATCATAGTTCGCTAGCTAGCGAACAAGAAAACTACTTAGAATTTGCTTGAACATTCTGGTTACTTTTGCGACTAAGCATCATAGTTCAGTTGCAGTACTAATTTATTCACGTAAATCCGAGAGAGCAGCTGCAAGCCAAGGGGAGGCGGGCGGTGCGCTCCTCACTCACGCGCCAGCCTCCGTTCGAGTCGCTCTACCTCTTGCCACGTGTTGCCTCCACTTAGCTAGCGATACCTGTTTGTTGAGCAGACATCATCATCTACAGATTGTTAAGAAGTAACGTTTGACATTTTTGATCAGAGCTATGTGTGTTTTAGAGGGTATCTGCTGATTGCCAGAGATATCCCGGCCACATGCTCTACTCTCAATATGGAGGACGCTCTCTCCCATCAGAGCTGAACACGATCAGATATAGTGCCAACGTTTGACGTTGAAGCGTACCTACCTTCCACTTGGCCACTGATACCTTACTTTTTACATTTTTAGTAAAAAGCTACATTCTCACCCCAAATAGCAAAACCAAAGATATTGTATACCAGTAACGGCGTACTGCACGATAAAGTCCAGTGAATACACTTGACTTATACTTTTCATCCTCTTTCTCTGTACGTTTAGCATTCGTTTGCTCAGAGGTTGATGCGCTTGCTGCTTTGTGAGCAACTCGTTTTCTCCACTATAGCGGCCCGCTTCTTCTCTTCTTCCGTTGGCATTAGTTCACATTAAAACTGATTAAGTCAGTGTTTGTGTTGCAATTACAGTCGACCCTTGATATACAACCAGCCTGACATGCGAACTTGATTTACGACCAAAATTTTTGTTTTGATTTACGACCAACATCTTGTGTTACGACCTGAATGCGGTCACGTGTATCCACTTGTGCTATTGTAAACAAACAGCCGAGAGCGTTTGTAAGCGTCAGTCGGAGCCCAGATACATGTGTTTGTGGACGTAATTTCGGTCAGTGCAGTGATTTATATCATTTTTTTCGATAATTACTAAGGAAGGAAGAGAAGGTAACGAAGGTAAAGAAAGCGATCACAATCGAAATGAAGAAGGAAATTGTGTGGAAATATGACAGGGGTGGTCATGTGACCGATCTCGCTAATATGTACAGCATGTCGAAATCCACCATCTCGACAATTTTACAAAGAGTTGTATAAGGAGGCTCCTTCCAAACAATAACCACCTTCCATTTCATTCTCCTCCTCCTCCCTTCCTGCAGCCCAAAGATGTCAAAATAAATGGCGAGTACAGTATGAAATTGTTGTTTCTGGTAGGCTAGGCACTTTTTATAACTTTTTGGTTAGTACATTAGAAAAATTAGTGGTGTTTTTGGTAAATTATGCACATTATACAACCCTTTTTTATTAAAAAAAAAAAGTTAAGTAAGTGTTGCTGTGGGAGGTTCGGAACACATTAAGGGCATTTCCATTATTTCTTATGGGAAAAATAGTCTTGACTTACAACCAAATTGTGTTACAACCAGCCCTCAGGAACGAATTGAGTTTGTAAGTCAAGGGTCCACTGATAGATAGATAGATAGATAGATAGATAGATAGATAGATAGATAGATAGATAGATAGATAGATAGATAGATAGATAGATAGATACTTTATTAATCCCAAGGGGAAATTCACATACTCCAGCAGCAGCATACTGATACAAAAAAAACAAGATTAAATTAAAGATTGATAACAATGCAGGTAACAACAGACAATAACTTTGTATAATGTTAACGTTTACCCCCCCGGGTGCAATTGAAGAGTCGCATAGTTTGCACTGTACTTAGTACGTTTTCTTTAATTTTTCACTTAAGCTGGCACTTGAGTCTTCAATCTGCCTCAAAAATGATTTAAGATATGAAGAGGTAAGAGAAGTGACGGCGAAGGTGGTAGGGATGAGAACGGCGCCCGTACGCATGGCCGCCTCTAAGAGATGATTCCACAATAAAATAAAATAAGAGTAATAACAATCATCACCCTGAAAGCAGACAGTAGATGTCACATAGTATATGTGTACCAAATTTCAAACGGTTTGCGAGCTACAGGCGATTTAAAATCCTGGACAGACAAACAGACAGCCACGGTAGCGTATTATAGAAGAAGATCAAGAGGCCCTCAGATATGAAAGCTATCAATATAAATTCTTCTCATTACAAATTATTACATTTTTTTAATTGATTTTTAAAGTTTGACCTGTTTCACTACTACGTGGGCAGAGCCGTGGGGGTCAGCTAGTTTGAGATAATGAGAAGTCAAGCAAAACGACTAAAAAGATTCCAATATTCAGGCTTTCGAGGGAACTCTGCCTCTTCTTCACAATCAGAGTTTGCCAATAAAAGGTGTCACGTTGCTTGACTTCTCATTACATACATAACGGCTAACAAGGTACAACACACTAGTGCTAGGAACATTTGAGGTACAATTAGTTATATTTCTTGTGGCTTTCAGGCAGGTGATGAGACTTGCTCATGGTCACAAGGTGTCACTAGCAGGATCTGAACCCACAACCTCAGAGGCTGAAGAGCAAAGCCATAACAACTATGTCACACAGCCTGCCATGAATCAAAAGTTGGGTTTGTCTGGAATATGAACACGGGACCCCTCGCATATACATCTCACTGCTAACAAAAATATCAAATATACAGAACCGTGATAACAAACGCCTTCATGAAGCGTCTAAGACTATTGAAAAATGCTCCAACTGTCGAACCAGCCAACGCAGTTTACTTCCAAACGTACCTGAATGTTACGCCATGCGAAGGTGTCCTTACTTAGCACTCGACAACAAACGACAGACGAGTAGTGTGCTCTTATCACGACGGGCCATGATGTCTTGATACGGAGTTTCATTCAGACGAATGGGTCACTTTTCCAAACGTTGTCGCTTGAAACGTCCATTACCTCGCGCATCGAGGGCTGACTGGTGAAAGTGGCGGGACAGCAACACGCGTGTTCGCGGGCGGCGCGTAAACGAACGAGGTCACGTGTCTCCCGCGATGTGACGTCACTACGCCGTGCCAGTTCCTTTTTTTCCTACAAGGTGCGGACTCGCAGAGTAGCTTTTACTGCTAAAGTTTTGAACTGTGCTGTTGATTGTAATGTAAGAACTAAATATGAATAGTCGTAGAAAAACTAAACTTTCACGCACCGTGAAGAGTAACCAGTATTTCGTCGACTGAGGACGCGGCAAGGGAAGAGTGGAATAAACGGAAGGTTGCGTTTGGTTTGGAATAAGGTACGTCTATAAACATCTTTTTCTGTCGAGTTCATCAGAATATGACGCTTGAATACCTTCTCTTTTTAAATATGATGATATAGGGCGTTAATGTATCAATATATTTACACACTATCATTGTTGTAAAAAAAATATGAATACAGGCATTGTTTGTCGTTCCATGTAGCCACGTTAAAGTAAGCGAGGCTACAAAGTACTGCAAGTTGAACGACCCGTTGTAACGTTATTAACTAGGCATCAAAAAACGTTATTTGACTTAACGTCTAACCAATCACGATAGACGTCGTTTTTCAAGTACACCCGCCCACTCATTTTTGACCAATCACGAGCTACGTCGACCGGGCTGCCAGTTCAGTGCTCGCGCACACCCTCCATGTATGCGATGCCTCCAAGTCTTCCTTCAATGAAATAACTTCGTTGCGCCTTCCAAATAAAGCTGAAGCTCTGTCGTTTAAAAGTTGTTCGTAAGTTTTATAAAGTTAAGATTAATCGTTTCTAATAATAATCATCAGCAGGGTGATTCGTGTACTTTTTTTTGTCGAGTTAAAGTCGAGCCTGTGCCGCGTCTGCTTGTTTGATATGCGTTTTCAAAAGGATTTTGGGCAGATTTGCAGAGTCTTGTGTGTAAGTATTTAAAAGTGTCTTTTAATGTAAGTGTTTGGGCGGTTATTGTAAGAGAAAACATAGTTTATTTATTATAAATGTTGTTATTTCAGGTACATTTTATATTAATAAATATTTTTGGTCCAAGGTGTAAACTGACTTGACAATAAAATAAATTTAAAATGCTAAAACAACGAACACTGTAAAAAAGTAGTTTTGTTACATAAATGTTAATTTCCTTACTTTTAGATGTTAATGATGCAGTGTATTAATGTAATGTATTAATACTTATATTCTTAAGTATTGTTGGTTCAAGAATAACTCTCTCTGTCTGCACCTTTGACGTTCAAATGAATGAAATATTATTTAAAGTCTAGAAAAGGTTTTAAACATTACTAAAGCAAAGGAAACTTTAGAACTGTGTAAAAATATAGTTTTGCTGCATACATTTTTTATTTCCTTATTTTTGACTTTATTAATGTAGGTCCTCAGTTTTATTTGTTGTAAATTGTCTTAGTTCAGGTAAATATTGTTGATCTAAGAATCCTCCCTCTTTCAGCACTTTTGAGGTGCAAATGAATAAGTCTTTAAAAGAGTTTTAAAATGCTTAAGCAACAAAAACTTTTGATTTGTATAAAAATGTAGTTTTGTTATATAGATAGATAGATACTTTATTAATCCCAAGGGGAAATTCACATGCATTTTTATTTCCTTACTTTTAGATTTTTAATATAGTTCCTCTATTTTATTTATTATAAATTGTATTATTTCAGCTAAATTTTATATCCTTAAGTATTATTGATCCAAGGATGCTCCCTCTTTCAGCACTTTTGAGATGCAAATTAATGAATATGTTACTTCAAGTCTATAAAAGATTTTTAAAATGCTAAAGCGAAGAAGGGCGGCATGGTGGCGCAGTGGGTAACGCTGCTGCCTCGCAGTTGGGAGACCTGGGGACCTGGGTTCGCTTCCCGGGTCCTCCCTGCGTGGAGTTTGCATGTTCTCCCCGTGTCTGCATGGGTTTCCTCCCACAGTCCAAAGACATGCGGGTTAGGTGGATTGGCAATTCTAAATTGGGCTTGGTGTGTTTGTGTGTGTCCTGTGGTGGGTTGGCACCCTGCCCGGGATTGGTTCCTGCCTTGTGCCCTGTGTTGGCTGGGATTGGCTCCAGCAGACCCCCGTGACCCTGTGTTCGGATTTAGCGGGTTGGAAAATGGATGGATGGATAAAGCGACGAAAACTTTTAAACGGTGTACGTTTTTGTTGTATACATTTTTAATTTCCTTATATGTGGATTTATTAATGTAGGTCCTCAGTTTTATTTGTTGTAAATTGTCTTAGTTCAGGTAAATATTGTTGATCTAAGAATGCTCCCTCTTTCAGCACTTTTGAGATGTAAATGAATGAAATATTACTTCAAGTCTTTAAAAGATTTTTAAAATGCTAAAGCAATGAAAACGAATGTAGTTTTGTTACATACATTTTTATTTCCTTACTTTTAGATTTATTAATGTAGGCCCTCTGTTTTATTTATTATAAATTGTATTATTTCAGCTAAATTTTATATTCTTAAGTATTATTGATCCAAGAATGCTCCCTCTTTCAGCACTTTTGAGATGCAAATGAATGAATATATTACATAAAATCTATAAAAGATTTTTAAATGCTAAAGGAAAGAAAACTTTTAGATTTATGAATGTAGGTCCTCTGTTCCATTTATTACCAATTGTCTTATCTCAGGTAAATATTGTTGATCTAATAATCCTCCCTCTTTCAGCACTTTTGAAATATTACTTAAAATTTGTAAAAGGTTTGAAAAATGCTAAAGCAAAGAAAACTTTTATACAATGTTTAAAGTATAGTTTTGTTGTTTTCTCTTTGGATGTTTATAATCTAGGCCCTCTGCTTTTGTGAAGTCTCATAACTGTATTGGCTCTCCTTTCTTTGTGTATTCCTTCTGAAACGTTTTCATTTTTTTTATAACTAATATAAAAAAGAAATGTCCACGCAGTGAACACCACGGTGTTCATTTCAGTTTCTTGATATAAGTTTGTGCACATCATCCTATCGCAGGTAAGGACAGTCACTTGAAATGTAAAAATGCAGCCAGCTTCCCAAAGCCCAATCAGATGTGTCATGCAATGGCGGCTGAAGGACGGTAGCTCGGTGTGCAGGTTTGTTAAGTCTGCTGCACTCAGGACAGCCCTGCTATAGACACTCGGGACACAGATTTGGGTGCCATGGTGTGAAGGTCAGACCCCTCTACAGTTTGGTACAGCAGTATGATTCTGTTTTTCTCAAATCCCCTTCACTTTACTCTTTCTCATTCATTTTTTTTTCTTTTTCAAAGGTTCAAATAATCCCAAGCAAGTGAGCTAATCCACAGCACAAATGAGAAGCTCTTGTAGGTGTGAACATTCACAAAGTGCTACTAAGAAAGCATTTGGACTCTTCCATGAAATTACAGTACTTTTCAGACTGAAATGTATTTATTTTTTTAAATAAATGGCAAATGTATTAATGGCTAAACACATCTTACTGCCACCTTCAAGCCTGTTGTTGACTGCAGCATCTCTCTTATTATTCAAGCCAGAAGATCTTACAGTATGTGTGTTTGCAGGGTTGCTGTTTATTATAATATTTCTATTTTTCTTGAGGCACTGAAACTCAGCATTTCACTACATATTATGCTGCGTGCACAATTGTATGTGACAAATAAAATTGGATTTGATTTGAACTGTGTCCACAAGCACAGTGTTTTATCTGCCGAAACACTTATTAACGCTCTGGTACACAAATGAAGTATGTATTCATGTCTCCAGCCTGAACTCCTCGCCAGCTGTATTGAGTTAGTTGAGAGCATGCAAGGGAGATGCACACCATTCTGAGGATAAGGCAGTGTGAACACAGTTGATATTACAGTATCGGCAATCTTTCTCACACTCTGCTACCTACTGTCACACTCCAGAATCAGTTAGACCATGACAAGATCTAATGGCTGTACAGGGCCTCAGTTTGTGATGTATCTCTAAAAGTCCCATCGCTCTTGAGGCTTATCAAAGGATGCATTTCCCTTCTCCATCTAACAGGCAACTGCCACTTGAGCATGTAATCCCACCCAGCCTGCCGCCACTCAAAACTTTAGCCACACCCAGGCTTCTGTCACTCAAGCATCAAATCCCTCCTAGTTTCCCACCATTCTACCATCTAGCACCACCCAGTCTGCTGTTACTCAACCGTCTACCTCTGCCCAGCTAGGTGGATGGTTAAGAGGAGCAGGCCAACTAAACTGGCCACATTAGCTGTGGTGGTTAGGACTGACACATGGTCCTAAGCAGTTCTAAAGCTATTGGAAAGACCGTTCATTAGCTCTTTTTGAGAGTCAACATTCTGTTTCTCATCTTGCAGAGTCGCTAAATTATGTTTTTACAAAGCCGATACTGGACACAGGGATTTATAACACTATCTATATACACAAAAGCCAAATACCACTGACTCACTCATCACAAAATCTCCCAAACCATGAGGACTTGGGACTTGAAATGTGGAATGTAGGTTTCCCTTTGCCCATAGGTGCTCACTAAGAAACGGTTTTAAAAATTTCATGGTCCAGGCGCGAAATTTCTTAGTTTTTTTTTACCCTTTTTTTATGTCTGTCCACTTTTCACGAGAGAACTACTTTACGGATTTAGATCGGGTTTTTTCTATAGTAACCTGATAGCCAACCGATCCACAGACTAAATCCCATAAACAGCATCCGTACACGAAACCCAGTAGTCGATAAACCAAGGAATCCAAGAAATCTCTCTATATATAAAGTCTAACATCTGTCTGTCTGCTTTTCATGACAGAACTGCTTCACGGATTTAGATCGGGTTTTTTTCTAGAATTTGCTTGAACATTCCGTTTGATTTTGCAACTTCTCTCATTGTGCTAAGAATCATAGTTCGCTTGCAGGAGCAATTTATTTGCTCGAATCCAAGAGAGACATGCAGCGGGCCGAGGGAGGCGGGGCCTTCCTCACTCGCGCGTCTGCCTCAAGGCGTAACCTTAACTCTGCTTAGTTAGCAAACGAGAGAACTACTTAACAGATTTAGATCTTTTTTTTTGCTATAATTTGCTTGAATATTCCGTTGATTTTATGACTTCTCTCATTGCGCTAAGAATCAGAGTTCGCTTACAGTGCCGATTTATTTGCACGAATCCCAGAGAGAGATTCACAGCGGGCCGAAGAGAGAGTTCTCCTCACTCATGCTCCAACCTCGGGGCGTATCTTACCTCCGCTTAGTTAGCGAACGAGAGAACTACTTAATGGATTTAGATCTTTTTTTTTTCTGTAATTTGCTTGAACATTCTGGTTGATTTTGCAACTTCTCTCATTGCGCTAAGAATCAGAGTTCACTTGCAGGAGCGATATATTTGCACTAATCCGAGACAGAGGCTGCAGGCCGAGGGGAGGGGGACGAGTGACGTCAGGACTAGAGAGCTGGACAGGGCCCTCCTCACTGTCCTGTTTCACTAATATGAGGTTTGTCTGTCCAGGCTCGCAATCTGTTTGACCTATTGACGTGAAATTTGGTACACATATACTGCATGACTTCTGCTATCTGCTTTCAGGGTGATGATTGACCTCCAGGGTCAAATGTCAACCCAGGAAGGTCAAGGTCAAAAATCAAATAACCTGTAGCCTGAAATTTGGTACACATATACTACGCTGGAACTCTGCACTACTGATTTATATTCAAAGCAGAGAGTTTTGGAATTATTACGGGCGCCGTTCTCATCCCTACCACCTTCTCCGTCACATCCCCTGCCTCTTCATATCTTAAATCATTCTTGAGGCAGATTGAAGACTTAACTGCCAGCTTAAGTAAAAAATTAAGGAAAACTTACTAAGTAATTGCAACACAAAAAACAA
Organism: Erpetoichthys calabaricus; assembly: GCF_900747795.2. Taxonomy (NCBI): domain Eukaryota; kingdom Metazoa; phylum Chordata; class Cladistia; order Polypteriformes; family Polypteridae; genus Erpetoichthys; species Erpetoichthys calabaricus. The sequence goes on from NC_041395.2 coordinate 346,305,266, forward strand.
CTTAATCAGTTTTAACGCGAAAAGATGCTGACGAAAGAAGAGAAGAAGCGGGCCGTTAAAGTGGAGAAATAAGAGCTGCTCAGGAAGCAGCAAGCGCATCAACCTCTGAGCAAACGAATGATAAACATACAGAGAAAGAGGATGAAAACTATGAAGAGTGCACTCAGCATTTACGGCAGGCTGACAGAGCAAAAGCGAAGTGCTCGAGCAACTGAGAGCAAAGAATAGACCATACAACGAAGACAGGCCGACACTGAGCGAAAGAGAATCACAAAAGCAAATGAGACAGAGGATGAGGCTAATTGACGTCGGCAATCAGTGGTCAAACGTGCCAGAATTGCAAAGGCAGGTGAGACAGAACAAAACGCCATCCAGTGGCGACAAAGAGACGCTGATCGCATGAGAATAGCTCTCTCAGTCAGGTGTATTCACTGCACGTTATCATGCAGTACGCCGTTACTGGTCACATATATTTAAAATGGATTTTCATGGATTTTCATTTTCAGGTTTTCAGAAGGTCCAAATTGTTAATTGTGGCTCCTGGCCCCCCCATCCCGCTCATGTTTCACACCTTGCCCAGTCCCTGTATCTGTCACAACAGTAGAGTGAGCTAAGGTGCTGCTTCAGCAGTGTCTGCTCTGCAGTTAATCTGGGTAGTGATAACCTTACTGACCATCAGAGCATGCTATCATCACAGCAGGTAATCACTCGGGACCCCATTTTAAGTACGTAAACACTATTAATGTGGTTTTGGTCCCCCAGACTGCAAGAGGGCAATGCTGTCTGTCACCTCATAAGGGTATGCAGAGGACAGCTACTCTGGTCCTCTCTAGTGTACCTCTGCATAACCTGATGTAATTCTCCTTATGCGATACTAAGGATTGATGATGCCATCTGGGACCCTGGAAGTGTTTACTGTGGGATAATAGTATGGGACATTATTTAAAAGGGCCTTCCTTCCTTTGATCCAGTGAGTGGAGGCAGCTGGTGTCAAGTACTCCGCTCTTAAGAGGGAGAATGAAGAATCAGAGCATTGGAAGGTGAGCAGAGGGAACAGAAGCAGTAGAGTAGCAAGGAGTTACTGCTGTTTAGAGAGGCCATAAAGGGAAGAGGTTTCTGGTATTTTTCTCTTATGTTGTACTTTGCATTCCCAAATGTCTCTTATCCTTTTTTGTGTTAAATAAAACCTCATTTTGTTGTTCATTTGAACCCCTGAGTTGGTGTTTTGCATTTGGGGAAAGCTCACAAGTGCCCCTTGTTGTCCTTCCTGTATAGAACCCACTTGTCCCACCATGTCCACCATCCATGCCTTAGCTATAAATCGGTGATTCTCAACGTGGGGCACAATTCGAGAATTTAGGTACATTAAACAATTTATAAAATGAAAAAACAGAAATTCCCTGTTAAAAATGATAGAAAAAAAATAAACAACTCATTTTATTTCTATTTTTACAGAGACATTTATATATTTATATAAACATAGAAGGGATGGTGAAGAACCCTTTAATTAATGATTTTACAACCGGCTTGGGTTTTTCTACTTGGAAATCGTTTTAATAACATGAATTGTAACAATGATTTATAAAGTTTTGTAATATAAAATGATCAAAATATTACAGAAAAAGCTGTCATGAAAGTTATTTTATATTTATGAATATCACGTCTCTTATTATATGTTTTCAAAACCCGTGATCATCAGAGGTGACTGTGCAGAGGGTGCAGACCTATAAATACCTGGGAGTGCAACTGGATGACAAACTGGACTGGACTGCCAATACTGATGCTCTGTGAAAGAGAGGACAGAGCCGACTATACTTCATTAGGAGACTGGCGTCCTTCAACATCTGCAATAAGATGCTGCAGATGTTCTACCAGACGGTTGTGGTGAGCGCCCTCTTCTACGCGGTGGTGTGCTGGGAAGGCAACATAAAGAAGAGGGACGCCTCAAACCTGGATAACCTGATGAGGAAGGCAGGCTCTATTGTAGGCACGGAGCTGGACAGTGTGACATCTGTGGCAGAGCGACGGGCGCTGAGCAGACTCCTGTCAATCATGGAGAATCCACTGCATCCACTGAACAGGATCATCTCCAGACAGAGGAGCAGCTTCAGCGACAGACTGCTGTCACCGTCCTGCTCCACTGACGGACTCAGGAGATCGTTCCTCCACCACACTATGTGACTCTTCAATTCCACCCGGGGGGGTAAACGTTAACATTATACAAAGTTATTGTCTGTTTTTTACCTGCATTTTTATCACTCTTTAATATTGTATTTTTTCATCAGTATGCTGCTGCTGGAGTATGTGATTTTCCCCTTGGGATTAATAAAGTATCTATCTATCTACTTGTTGAATTTTCATATAATTTTTTTTTAACAATTTCTTAGTGATTTCTTTCCCTCTTTTGTTTCCATGTTCATTGGAAGCTTGTTTAGACCAAATTAATGACATTATGGGCTTCCTCCACGTGAGTAGGAGTTCACTTTTGGAATAGGTAATAATAAGAATAAGGTGTATGTTACAGTGGGGGACATCATGATTTTAGAGAGGCCTAGGTGGGTCATGGCCAAAAAAAGGTTGGGAACCACTGCTATAAGTCATTCATCGTGGCACCCAGATCTGTCAGAACCAACACAACAACTTTGAAGTTACCATTAACTGAATGATTATTATGGACATGTGCACCTCCCACACCTAGCTGGTGATGACTCCAAATTTCAGACATGATTGTTTGTCCCTGAAAAGGTGTTTGCTGAATAAAGTGTTGATGTGTGGAAAGATGTACACGAGCTGATGGCATATCAGAACAGGAGAGGTGGGTGAATGTTAATTCAGGATATCGGCAAGCCATACAAGGAGGAGATGTGAATGATGCGATGAACTTTCTTCAGCCTAACTCTACTCGACCACGTGATGGATGAAGACGTTAGGAAGATCATGGGAGTGGCACCACTGACTGAGAAGATGTGAGAAGTGCATTTCTGATGGTATGGCCACATGATCTTCAGCATTGGCCAGTTGGCAGCAAGGACAGCGCTCTGTCCCTGAGCCATGCGGGCGCCCAAAGAAACTCTTGTTTAATTCTATTACTCTTTTCTCCCAGGGCTGAATAAAAAATTCAGTTTTCTGAAAAGCACACAAAGCAATGGTTTCACACACAAATCAACATAAAATACAGCAAATGTCACTCAGTTTTATGTTCATGAGCCTCTACAGTGTGAAAATTCACAGACTTGTTACGTACTGTTTGTCTCATCACTTATCAGCTGAAAAGCACTTTCTGGAAAAAAAAAAAACTGTTACCTGTCTTTCGTTTTCAGTTTCCAGATCGCTTGCATTCAAATTCAGAGTTTGATAAGTCGAGTCTGATGCAGTAATACTATACAAATACTATACAGAGTATTTTGCTTTGTGCATTAATTTCACTCTCTCGCCCGACGTCGATGCCATTCTAGACGTTGTTTATGCCAATCACACACATGGCAGGGAGTAACGTCAAATCGATGAGAATTAACAGTCCTCATACCAAAGAGGGTCTACCTATAACGTAATGTTGAGCTTTATTGACATTTACAGCCGATTATCACCCTCAACCCCTGCTGTCGACAAAAGTTGACATCCGCCCGGGAAGAGTTAATCAGTTGAATGATGATAGGCACAAAGTGGTGGCTCTGAGGCTAGGGATCTGCACTGGCAATCGGACGGTTGCCGGTTCGAATCCCGTAAATGCCAATAGGGACTCTGCTCTGTTGGGCCCTTGAGCAAGACTCTTAATCTGCAATTGCTGAGCGCTTTGAGTAGTGAGAAAAGTGCTATATAAATGCAAAGTATTATTATTATTATTAATGAACATAGCCTGGATTGGAATAAATGGAAAGTGAGATACCGAAAAGCAGACCCTGCATCAGCATGGGACAAATGCTAAAGAAAAAGAAGAAGCCAGAGAAGGAGAGCGGTCTGTGCTGTTGGTACAGTTCAGGGAGGAGGAAGCTATCAGCCAGGCTTTACTGGATTCTGACCACAGGGGGACATCTCTGGGACGTCCTGGAAAGCCACTTTCTCAATGAAGAGATGGAAATAATCAAGAAGATGGGGGAACTGTATCACTACCTCACAAATAAGACATGCAGCTAGCAAAGTCTCTCTGAAGGGAGCACTTAACCTAATTTAGAGGAGAGCCAAGCAAATGAATACACAGGAAACAGAGGAGAAAGTCGACAGGAGGCAGGGCCAGCCTGAGCTGCCCACTGCCCGGGTGTGGTGCCCCAACCACTGAGAATATGAAGCCATACCGGATGGGATCGTGCTGCTGGCATGCTGTAAGGCTCTTTTGGCTCGGACGGGTGTAATGGTGTGCTCACTCTAAGTTCCAGCAAAAAAAAAAAAAAGAAGCTAAAGCTGCCTTTTAGGAAGCACAATGGCTTCTCTTTAATGAAAGGCTTTTTGAAAAGACAAGTCGGCAGTGGTGTGATTAACCTTCTGCCACTGACACCTACAAACACTCTGCTGACAAATGTGTCACATCGCCAGAGAAAAAACTGCAAGCTCTTGCTCATTGGTGCATTCAGAGTGTAAAAACATGAGATTTTGGAGGAGGTTTGGACACCCCCCACTACTGAAGCTCTCAGATATTTCATAAACTGCCAAATAAAACCCTTCATGTATAAGCCTAGTCTGGAATTTGTATTCAGCGTGCATATATGAAAGGACTGCCTTCATGTGTCCCTGATCTTCTACCATATTCTCTCTAACTCAATCGAATATTTTTTAAATAATGAAAGCAAACAGACAAAGACAAATAGCTCGTGAAGGCCAGGCAAATATTTGGTAAGTAGAAAGAGATTCTATCTGTGCTGCAAGTGTCAGCCTCCTCCCCTAAATACCTGCCTACCTCAGATGCCTTTAGCTTTCACTTGCTGAAGTCATCGCAGCCTGAAGGCAAGTACAGCCGCGCAACAAGCTGAAATTTCACTTGCGCCATTACAGCGTGTGACATCTGAGAGGCGGCCCGGCAGAACGGGGTGCACACACGGTGCCCTCCTCACTGGACTGGAACTGTTAACGTTCTGTTTGGGTCACTTCAATTCTTTTTTCCTTTGTTTTTGTAATGTTTATGCCTGCTTCCTTCTTTGTGCCTTTTTTTGTATTATTTGTAATTTTGGGCCTGTCCCTTTCCCTATGATTAGGGTTTTATGGTTTTCAGGTCTGACACCTTTTGCTTTAGAGTAACCTGAGACTATGTCAGGGATGTAGAACTGTGGTCCTAGAGGGCTGCAGTAGCTACACATTTTCATTCTAACCATCTTCTTAATTAGTAACCAGTTTTTGCTGCTAATTACCGAATAGATAGATAGATACTTTATTAATCCCAAGGGGAAATTCACATACTCCAGCAGCAGCATATTGATAAAAAAACCTATTAAAGAGTGATAACAATGCAAGTATAACAGACAATAACTTTGTACAGTGGAACCTCGGTTCACGAACGTCTTGGTACACGTACAAATCGGTTTACAACCAAGCCTCGGTTCACGACCACACACTCAGTATACGAACAAACCAGTTTCCCTTTCGGTTTGTACATGTTGAGTCTCTCCCTGTGCATTTCCTGTGCAGCGAGCAAGCGAGAGAACGAGAGAGCGCGACACACACACACACAGGCAGCGCGAGAGAGAGAGAGCTGGACGCATAAGTTAGGAAGGCAGTTAAAGAATTCACTGGGCTTGATTTTGTTTTCACTTCTGTTTACAGCGATCGGTTCGTAGCGTGTATTGTTGCAATGTTACTTTTCTTGGTGGTTTATTAAATTGTGGATTTTTTCAAATGTTCATTTTTTTCCCTGTGCTTAAAACTCATTAAAAAAAAAAAGTGTTTTTAGCCAGCAGTTGGTAGCGCTATAACGCAAACTATTGCAGTGTTAGTTTTCTCTGTTGTTCAAGGTTTTCTCAGTGTTATTCAATGTTTTTACATTTAGTTTACTATTACGCTGTGCATTCTATAGTTTCATTTACTATATTTGTGCTTAAAAACTTAAAAATATATATATTTACATACAGTTTGTATGGTCTGGAACGGATTAATTGTATTTACATAAAATACAATCCTGGGGTGGAGTGTTGGCTCTGAGGCTAAGGATCTGTGCTGGTATCCAGAAGGTTGCCCGTTCGAATCCCCGTCACTGCCAAAAGAGATCCTACTCTGCTGGGCCCTTGAGCAAGGCCCTTAACCTGTAATTGCTCCAGGGGCGCTGTACAATGGCTGACCCTGCGCTCTGACCCCAAGGGGTATGCAAAAACTAATAAATTCCTAATACAAGAAATTGTATAAGGCGAAATAAAGAACAAAAAAAAAAAAAATCCTATGGGGGAAATTACTTCAGTTCACGAGCAAATCGGCTTACGACCAGAGTTTTGGAACGAATTATGGTCGTGAACCGAGGTTCCACTGTATAATGTTAACGTTTACCCCTCAGCCCCCCCGCCCCCCCCGAGTGAAATTGAAGAGTCGCATAGTGTGGTGAAGGAACGATAATAATAATAATTCATTACATTTATATAGCGCTTTTCTCAATACTCAAAGCGCTATCCACACAGGGAGGAACCGGGAAGCAAACCCACAATCTTCCACAGTCTCCTTACTGCAAAGCAGCAGCACTACCACTGTGCCACCTGTGAGGACAACGATCTCCTCAGTCTGTCAGTGGAGCAGGACGGTGACGGCAGACTGTCGCTGAAGCTGCTCCTCTGTCTGGAGATGATCCTGTTCAGTGGATTCTCCATGATTGACAGGAGTCTGCTCAGCGCCCGTCGCTCTGCCACGGATGTCAAACTGTCCAGCTCCGAGCCTACAATAGAGCCTGCCTTCCTCACCAGTTTGTCCAGGAGTGAGGCGTCCTTCTTCTTTATGTTGCCTCCCCAGCACACCACTGCGTAGTCCACTCTTTTTATTTATATATATCTTTTATATTTATATATTTATTTTTATATATTGAAGAATATACTCGCATATAAGTCGGGTCTTGAAACCTGAAAAATTCGCTCATAAAATCAGACCCCAACTTATATGCCCATTCAAAGATACAACACTTAATAATAATAATAATAATTACATTTATATAGCAGTTTTCTCAGTACTCAAAGCGCTATCCACACAGGGAGGAACCGGGAATCGAACCCACAATCTTCCACAGTCTCCTTACTGTAAGGCAGCAGCACTACCACTGGTAACTGTTTTGCCTCTTCTAATCTCGCACCAGTTTCTCAGACACATTGAATTTTGTTGCAGCATCGCAGTTACCAATTTCTTTCGTCACTTCAGCGACTTTTAATTTAAAACCAGCTTCATATTTCCTACTGATTGAATGCTTCATCGTAGGTAAGGGATGCTCTTACGATAAAGGTGTATGAGGGTGTGAGATATAATAAACACAAATCAGTGCAAACGTCGCTTCGGAGTAGCGCGGGTATTACTGTGTGGTCACGTAGGCACAATGCATAGAAAAAGAAAGGCCGTGTGCTCCGGGGTGACTCTCACAGGTGGGCGGGTGTTAGCATATCGTAATCTCTTGGACCAACAGCGTGAGTTTTCCACATTTAACTTATACAACCGACATTATAAAATATCAGAAATTTATACAGTAAACTCAAGCCCTGACTTATCCGTGGGAGAACTTAAACGCGAGTGTGTACGGTCATTTATTTTGCCTTAGTTTTACAGTAATTGACGTGACTCAGGCCCCTTAGTTGTTTCTTTTTCCTTAATGAGCCGCCAAACAATAACGAAACACAAACTGAGCCGCCACATGACCAGTTCAGCTGTGCCCATCACACAATATCTGAAAGTAAATAAAGGTAGAGGTCTCAGTAAGGCTGCTCTCTCAGGTCACCAAAACATTTTGATGGCGTTCTTAGAAAAAAAACGGAGGTTCTTGTTCAAAAAGCGGATGCCATCTCCTTCTTGTTGTTTGTTTTAGACTGGTCTACCCCTACTACAAACCCTGAACTTAAGGTTCGTGGGGGTAAGGCCAGGTACACCAGGGTCCCTAATCTTAAAAATTTAGAGTAGGTGCCTAATCTTCAAATAGTGTAAGGGTGCCTAATGTTAAAAACAAGTGGTGTCCGCTTTTTGAACAAGAATCGTAGCTGAAAATGAACAGTTTTGTAAATGTCTGCTGTGGCAAGACATTGGATTAAATAACAGGTTTAATTAACAGCAGTAATCAGCTCCTCATTAAGAAATTGGTTGGAGTGAAATTGGTTGAAATTTGAAGCCCCAATTTAGCTGGTCATCTTTCGTCTCATTTCTGTTTGGCTGTCACTTAATGAATTTAAGAACTGAATCCTTAAGAACAACAGGGCTATTAAAATGAAGGGAAAGAGTTAATTAGCATTAAAAACTGATTAGGGAAAGGGTAGAATGAAAACCTGCAGTCGCTGCGTCCCTCCAGGCCCGGAGTTCGACACCCCTGCCTGTGTTTATTAGCTCTGTTGGTCTTTTGGTCTCTTTTAAGTTTGGATTTCTTGGCTTTTTTCACTTTTGCCTTTCTGCTTTGATTTTTGTGTTTCAGTTTGGTTAGATTGCCTTTGTTTTTCTGTTGTTCTCTCTCTCTTTATATTTTTGGTTTTATTTTCTGTTGGCTTTATACAATGCAATTAATTTTTGTAATGCTCAAAATCACACAAGGAGTGCCACAGTGGGCCCTGATCTTTGACAGCCTTGACTCTCTAAGAAGACAAGGAAACCCTTTTAGCGGAAAAAAAAGACACCTTGGGAAAGGCAGTTCAGAGAGAGACCCCCTTCCAGGTAGGCTGGGCGTGCAGTGGGTTTCAAAGAAAGGGGGGTCAATACAACACAATCCACAGAACAGAACGCAAGTCATCCTCAATACAATACAATAGTGCAATAGAAATATTATAAGGACAGAGCAGAATTCAATAGTAGATGATATCACATCATAGCAAAACAAAATGTATTTGTTTATTATTTAGTTTTTGTGAGTTTTGTTTTGCATTCTTTAAATTATGTTTCTGAATTATTATTGTACTATTCCGTAGCAGAGGGAAATTCTTTGTATCTTTTAAGACCAGAAAAATTGAGCATGCAACTGTTTAATTTACAGTACACCAAATGGCAGAGAGGGATTCAGACCTCAAAATCCCCAAATCCCAGACCAGTACTCCCCTGGTCTGAAACACAAAAACAGACCTCACCTCAGGCCGTCTGACTCCAACCTTAAGCGACAGGCTACTAGGCCTAAACCGGACCCAAAATTGCAGAAAACTGGCTTTTACAGTTTAAAATACTCTTTAAGTTCCAAGTTCTCTTAGGATGCCTCTCAAACAACAACCATAAAAACTCTGATTTGAGAGACAATCTATACTACAGTTGCTTATAAATGAAAATGTTTATTTAAAAAAAATAGAACATTACGAAAATTCTCAAAAGACTGAAAAGGAGTTACCCAAAGCATAATCCGTAACAGAAGACCAAGAGTTACAGCAAAATAATCAATAAACCAAGAAAACAAATTCACTTCTTCCACTACAAGACACCACAACCTGAGGTCCTTTAGTCTGAGCCTAAATAACCAGAGGGAGGTCACAGGACGTCATGGTGGACCCACCTCCTGGGGTTCCACCCATACAGCACACAGAACAACCTCCCACTTTATAGGACAGACTACAGAGAGTAAACTCGTTCTACAGAATCAAAACACGCAACACAAGAATCAAAGTGGAAAAAAATGAGCCAAATGGTCATTGCCGGAATGATCCAAAACCAAAAAAGGAAGCACAAGTCTTTTTGGGGTTCATCTGTTGTCAGACATTTGGGCATCGGGTATCGTTTTACAGGTGTTCCATATGTTTCCTTAGAATGGAGGAAGAGAAACCCTGGAGGACCATGTCTGATACGCATGAACTACTGCCCCTTCTAATCTCAGCCGTATATATCCCGAAAAACGACCAGAAGTCAGCGTTCACTCAGAAATGATCTTTTGAGGAGATCGAAACTCTGCACCTCTGAGGATTCTGTATTTAAAATGTGACAACCAATTTGTTTGTTTTGGCACAAATGTACCCCAACTTCACCCCATGGACATTACCATTAAAACCTGACATCTTGTGGGTCTGCAGCCCTCATTTCTTGGTGCTTTTGTTTTTATTTATGCTGTCAAACTCGGATAGAAAATAATTGCCTTGGATGACCTTTTAACTCTTTTCTGCAATTGGTCGCTGCGGTTGTGATTCCTGAGGCTACGCCCCTAGTAACCTGTCATAGCAACAGGAGCATCAACATGGCGGCTTTATCTCCAGGACAAAATGGCACCCAAAACCTGGTCAAGATAATTATAGCATCATGAAATATATTTTTGTTTATAAAATAAAAAAAACAAAATCCAAGTTTAAAGGGTTAAAAGTTCTCAAATACAACTCATGTCATGGGGGGGATTGGGTGGTGGGATTTATAGAAGTCCCAACCAAACAACAGATTTGTTTTGGGTTAAAAGGTCATGTGATGTGACACTTTGCTGTCTGAGTTTATGGATGATGTGTCTTTGTGCTGCGATATTCTTTGTATATTTTTGGATCCGACTTCCCTAATGTCTTGTTTTTGTTGTCTGTGCTTAAACATCTCCTGGCTCTTGACTTTTGTGTTATGTCCTGACCACATTATTCATTAATTATTCATTAAGATCCCTAAAAGCAGAATGCACATATGGCCAGTTCACCCAACGTGGATTTATTTACGAATGTGAGTGGAAAATCCGTAATGCCATGGGGGGGGCAGACGTGAGAACTACACACAGAATTCCAAAGCTGGATCTGGGAGGTAGCAGCACTACCCACTGTGGCACCGTGTTACCCACTGTGTGAAGAAATATAGTGTTAGTGTTTACTTATAACCTGCAGAATTTAATAAGTGATGAATATCTTGGTCATCAGTTTCCAAACCATTTAATGCAAGGTGAGCTACTTGAGTCTTTAGTTATAAAGATTGTCATGTGCCTTGTCTTTAAGTCCGAGGCGTTTTTGTCATTTTAGTTCCTCTCCTTCGTTGGATGTTTTTTTACTTTCTTGTATATGAAATAGGGCGACACGGTGGCGCAGTGGGTAGCGTTGCTGCCTCGCAGTTGGGAGACCTGGGGACCTGGGTTCGCTTCCCGGGTCCTCCCTTCATGGAGTTTGCATGTTCTAACCCTAACCCCGTGTCTTCCGGGCGCTCCGGTTTCCTCCCACAGTCCAAAGACATGCTGGTTAGGTGAATTGGCGATTCTGAATTGGCCCTAGTGTGTGCTTGGTGTTTGTGTGTGCCCTGTGGTGGGTTGGCACCCTGCCCGGGATTGGTTACTGCCTTGTGCCCTGTGTTGGCTGGGATTGGCTCCAGCAGACCCCCGTGACCTTGTGTTCAGATTCAGCGGGTTGGAAAATGGATGGATGGATATATATGAAATATCGGGAAATTATCGTAATCGTCCAAAAATTCCACCTCGAGATATTGATGAATTTCGACATTTTAGACCTCCCTGAGTCCGATTTAGTTTCTTGTAGGGAAAGTATTGTAATTGTCCAAAAATTCCGTTTTCGAGATTTTGATGAAATTTTTGGAATTATGTCTATGTGTGTAAACACGATAACTTGAGTACACTTTCACTTTGGTCAACCAAATTTTGCATACAAGTATAAGGTACAAAAACTGTGGTGGGTTGGCACCCTGCCCGGGATTGGTTCCTGCCTTGTGCCCTGTGTTGGCTGGGATTGGCTCCAGCAGACCCCCGTGACCCTGTGTTCGGATTCAGCGGGTTGGAAAATGGATGGATGGATAAGGTACAAAAACGTAGATTTCTATCAACTTTTGGGCTCTTTCCGCTCACCAGAAGTGGTACTTTACCTTTTATTCATGCAGCTTTTAGAGTCTGATTTATTCAACTTGACTTTTATATAAATTGTTCAATATATTATTAATTTTGATTTGTTGTTGCTGGTTCTTAAATGTACATAACTCGCGATTTTTCACTTATATATTTTTATGTATTTTGTAGTACTAAGGTGAGGGGAGACCACTTCCGATTTCTTTTTTTTTGTAGCTCATGTGTGTTTTCTGGAGGGGGCAAGTTGTTTGTTATAATATTTCTGGAACTGCCAAGTCAGATATTTTTCTTTCTTTTTAATTTTCTTCCTGTTTAGTCATGCTGGTGTGTGCGAGGATACACATTTATTTATTAAAAGAGCTTCTGCAAAAAGCCAAATTTCCCCCAGGGACAAATAAAGAGTTCGCTTTCACTTTGGTCAACCAAATTTTGCATACAAGTAATTAGGTACAAAACGTAAATTTCTATCTCCTTTTCAGCTATGTCCGCTAACTGGAAGTGGTACTTTACCTTTTATTCATGCAGCTTCAGAGTTCGATTTATTCAACTTTACTTCTATATAAATTGTACAATATATTATTAATTTTGATTTGTTGTTGCTGGTTCTTTAATGTACATAATATAAAAAATTTAATCCTTGTCTAGCAGTTTACTCCTCAAATATCCATCCCCATATCTGAGTATACGAGAAAGTCGAGGGGAGAGCACTCCCAATTTTTCACTTGTATATTTTTGTGTTTTGTAGTACTAGGGTGTTGTACCATCTTAGCCATTACAGATGCAATGAGAATTCGAGCAAAATGACCCGTTATTGGCTAACTAAAAAGATTACAATATGTCAGCTTTCAAGGCAACTCGGGCCCTGTCTTCAGACAATCAACTTATTTTGAACTTAAAAACCCTCTTTTCCATTTCTTTTGGGTCTGGTTAGGCCAAAGCCTGCTTCTGCAGTTGGGTGGTGTTCTAATCAGGCTAAGCAGAGCCCAGGGTTGTTTTTAAAGGGTCTTTTTTTGGGGGCCTTACCCTCTTTTACTATAAGGACTGCACTCAAATCAGGACCCAAATAACAACCAGAGAGCTCAAAGTAATAACAGGAAAGGGGAATTTTATTAACAAATAGTTACAGGCAAGGGCAAATGTCACCTCATTAGTGACATGGAATTTGAGACCATAAAGAGGGTGGCATCTGTATCCTTCATTATCCCTCTTCTTGGGAAGTCTCTCCAAGAATTAGTGTCAGTTAGTTTTCAGTTCAGGTCGGCCCTAATGTTACTTATTCTGAAACTTTGTTTTTTTTGGTCCTCGACTTCGATTCTTGCTTTGCCCTTTGGTATTGGTACTGTGGGTTTGTGACTGCACACACACACACACACACAAACTCCATTTGCCGCGTAGCCACCTAGTGGCACTGAAAAGAAATAAATCTGCAAAGTGAGCTGCCCCGCAGCGTCTGTCTGTTTCATCCTGAGCAATTCACGCCAACTCGCATCAAAAAGTGCCCAACTCACTTAAGGCAGCTTGGTCAAGGTGTGCGTTTTAGAAAGAGGTCATTTAAAATTCTAAGGGCATAGGTTAGTCCCACTGTGCGGCCTCGAGTGAGTCACTTCAACTGGCAGTGCTTACCTTGTAGAATTGTGGAATGAGGTGTACTGCTGCCGTTAACCACTTTGGGTAGATAGTGTGGCAAAGTGGCTAAGGCACTAGACTTTAAAGCACACGGTTCCTGGTTCAATTCCTGTCACTGTGTGACCCTGATTAAGTCATTTAAACTGCCTGTGCTCCAACTGTACAAAATATCAGTAATGTGTACAGTAAGTGGGCACATAAAGACATCAGCCATGTGCCATATTAGTAGTGTTCACTCTCAAACAAGTACAGACCACCGCTGTCTCACTAGTTGGCCCTAATGGAGTCACTTAATCTGAAAAGGCTTCCATATTAGGAGTCTTTTTGTTAATGGTATTGGGCTAAAATGTATTCATCTTTCGGAGTTTCTTGAATGCATTTTATCCGTTGTAGTTCATGGGAGCCGAGCCAGGTCATCACAGGGCAAAATCCGACACAAAACACATCACAGGAGGGCTTCATTAGTGTCACATGTTAACCTAACACTCGTGTCTTTTTCACGTGAGAGGACATTAGAATAAGTAGAGAAAATCCAAACGGAAATGAGAAGAACAGGCTGGGAACTGAACCCAAGTCTTTGGAGCTTTATGGCAGCTGTGCCACCTTGCAGCGCAGCTAACAACAACTGTGAACGTCATGTCAGATCTCACAGAGTGCGCCCACAGCATTACACTGCATCCCTTTTACAGGGAAAATAACAAAATGAGCTGAAACAGGTGACATCGCCAACTGCTTTCCTTTAGTCAGCTCCTAAAGTGGTAGGAATTCATTTACAGAGCGCAGAATCGTCTCGGCTTTAGCAATGCGTCTGCCTCTTCTAAGAACCTGAAGCTGCTGAACAAAATCCAATGTGCACAGGAAAAAGGTAACAGTCAAGACGTGGAGACCAGGCTGCCCCATTAAGTGCGTACGGGACGAGAAAATAAGAAATGACACCAAAAAAAAAAGAGGGAGCCGCAATCAGAAGCAGCAGACTAACCACCAGGCCATCATTGGGTGTCTCCTTTCTGAAACCGAAGTGTAAGAAGGGAAGCTCAGAATTAGCTGCTGCTGTTTACAGCCCTTGTTGTTGTGCAGTCTCTGGTTCTCCTGACTTCGTCCCAAAGACGTGCCTATGAGGTTAAGTACTATGTCGAGCGTGCCCGCCGACGCCAACCGGCCTCAGTTTCACTTAGGATTGTAGTGGGATACGGAGGGGTAGATGACACTCTGACTTTAGAACTTCAACAAAGCCATCAATTTGGTCTTTCTTATAGTGCCTATTGTCTGTAGTGGTCTTGAATAAATAGAACAAGTCATCATAGTAGTTTTCTTTATTTCAGTTCCCCTACAGCATACAGAGCCTGTCATACTTGCAAAATATGAATTATTCTTTCTATCAAGACAAATTCCTACTGCACATAAGTGAACCCGGCCAATAAAGTGAATTCTTTCTTTCTTTCTTTCTTTCTTTCTTTCTTTCTTTCTTTCTTTCTTTCTTTCTTTCTTTCTTTCTATTTGTTCCAGTCACTTCATTGTCATCCATAGTAATCACACAAAGTGTTACAAAACTTCCAGTCTCTTTGTTTCTTTCAGTTACTCTGCATTATATGGGGCCTTTGACTGCGATCACACGTGCAAAGTGTGTAAATGTTCCATTCTCTTTCTCTTTCTTTCATGTACTCTACAGTATATTGCATTGTGCCCAACAGAACTTACACACTTATAAATATTCGTCAGTCATTATTCATTATATTGTGACTTTGACAGTAATCACACTTACAAAGTGCTTTCAGACTTCCAGTTTCTATCTGCCACCTTACTCTACATTATATAGTGCCTTTCGTAGAAATCACAAAGTTCTAAATATTCTTTTATGTCTTCCAAACGTTTCACAGCAATGTCTATGTATTCTTTTTTCAGCTACACTGTATTATACAGCACCTTCCACACTGATCACACTTGCAAAGGGCTCTAAAAGTTTCACTGTCTTTTTATGTCACATTTTATTACAAAGTGTCCTTCACGCTGATCACAGTTACAAACTTATAAAAATTCTTCTTTCTTTCTTTTCTCAGGTTATTATATGGTACCTTTCACAGTAATAATGTTTACAAAGTGCTTTTAGACTTCCAGTTTCTATCTCTCCCCTTACTCCACATTATATAGTACCTTTCATATAAATCACAAAGTTCTAAATATTCTTTTTTTTATCTTCCTTTCTTTGCTTCAGGTACTCTACACTGTATGATGCCTTCCATACATTTCACAGCAGTGTCTATGTATTTCTTTTTTCATCTACTCTTTATTATACAGCGCCTTCCACACTGATCACACTTGCAAAGGGCTCTAAATGTTTCACTGTCTCTTTATTTCACTTTATATTACAAAGTGTCCTTCATGCTGATCACAGTTAGAAAAATTCTTTCTTTCTTTTCTTGGGTCATTATATGGTACTTTATATGGTGCCTTTCACAGTAATAACGCTTACAAAGTGCTTTCAATCTTCCAGTTACTTTACATTATATAGCACCTTTCATACTGATCATTAACTACTCTTTCTTTGCTCCAGTCACAATACGTTATATGGTGCGTTTCACATTTATCACACTTGCAAATGTCTAATTATTCCTTTCTTTCAGTTACTGTACATTATGTAGTGCCTTTCATACTGACCACACTCACAAACTGCCTCATACCCTTTTCTGAGTCTTTCTTTCAGTTACTCTGTATTTTATAGTGCCTTTCATACTGATCAGAAGGTTCTAGATATTATTTTTTCTTTCTTTCTTTGCTCCAGTTACTCTGCATTATACAACACCATTCATACTGATCAGAATTACATCTGAGCTTCTACTCAGTAGACCTGCTCAGTCCGACTGCCTGGATATTTGAATCCTACTATCTCTTTATTACTTTCTCGTATACAAAGTATAGTATTGAAATCGTCCAAAGGTTCAGTGTCGAGATTTTGATGAATCTCGATGTTTTAGACCTCCCTGAGTCTGAAAATACAATTTTTGGAATTATGTCTGAGTGTGTCTGTCTATATGTGTGTGTGTGTGTATGTGTATAATGAGGATGGGCCAGCCAGAGGAGTTGGTGGGAGGACTTTGTTTCTTGTTGTAAACAGAATCGTCTGGATCTTAACATCAGCAAAGCCAACTGCCGATTTACTTTCGCCATACCTCTGTGTCCAGTCACTATTCATGGAGTGACGGTACAGATGGTCCTGCAAGTGCTTTTGGGTCCACATCAGTGGCACATATCCCATCACACAGAGTAACTCCATAAGAAAGGTCACAGCTGGCTCTTTTTTCTTAGGAGACTCGTGTTCCCCTAATGTGGGAGGTGACGTCCTTCATATCTTCTACAACTCTCTGATGGCTACTGTGGTGTGCTGGGCTGGTCACATCATTTCAAGAGAGGCTGACCAAATCAAAAAGCTCATTACAAGGGTAGGCTCAGTTAATGGGACGCCCCCTGGACCTGCTGGTGGTAGCAGAGAATGAGTGCCAGTATGAACAGTGGTGCACGTCCCCTATCTCTGACACACCAACACTGAGGACTTTCAGCCAATGAGATATTCAGCAGAAGTGTGTCAAGAAATGTGACCGGGGGTACTTCATATTACAGACTGCACACTTATCATTAGTCAGGTCGAGAGTTTTCTTTTTACTTCCTTGCATACGAAGCATAGGGAAAGTATTGTAATCGTCCAAATATTCGATGTTGAGATTTTGGTGAATCTCAACATTTTAAACCTCCCTGACTTTCTTGTATACAAATTAGAGGGAAATTATTGGAATCCTCCGGTACTAGGGTGTTGTACCGTGTTAGCCATTATGAATGTAGGAATTCATTTTCTCTGGAATCCTCCAAAAATTCTATTTTGAGATTTTGATGAATATCGACATTTTTAGACCACCCTGAGTCTGAAAATACCATTTTAGGAATTACGTCTGTGTGTGAGTGTGTGTAAACAGGATAACTTGAGTCTGCTTTCACTTGGGTCAACCAAATTTTGCATACAAGTGTTCGGTACAAAAACTTTTGGGCTATTTCCACTAACCGGAAGTGGTGCTTTACCTTTTTTTTTTGTTTGCCCTTGTATGCCCCATCATATTTTATCATTTTTTATTTTATAATATAATTATTTTTTGTATTTTGTATTGTCCTTGTATGTTGTTGTATTTGTGAACCAGGCCAATAAAGTGAATTTTCTTTCTTTCTTTCTTTCTTTCTTTCTTTCTTTCTTTCTTTCTTTCTTTCTTTCTGCAGTCCAGTCCACTGACAGCCTCCGCACTCCCATTTGTCCTTTCTGCCACAAAAAAAAAAAAAAAAATCAATGCAGACAAGCTGAGCCCCATAATGATATTATTTGCTCTTCCAGCCGGCATTTATAGTCACGCTCCTTTGATTCCAAGGATGAAAGCCTCGCATTATCTTTGCGAAATGCAGATTAAATATACAAGAAATGCAACTGATATCACGGCATCAAAAGGCAGACTTTTCAAAACATCTCATGTACCGGAGAGGAATGCTGACCCCCGAGGTCATCTGTGGTCAGCAGCGGCCCGCCGCTGCTTCAGGCCACATGCAGAGACTAAATGCTTCCAAATGCCGACAGGCCGGCTGAAGGCTATTTGTCTACAAGCCAGGATAGGTGCGTGCAGTTGTGTAAATCAGGAAAAATGTTCTGGGTATAGAACCGCTGGCAAGACTCTGGAAGGATTCTGTCCTGGATTGGCTCTCGGAATTGAGGAAAAGGCGGTAGATGGTGAGCGATGTGAGGGCAGGCAGGACACGAGGCAGGTGAGAGCACGTGGAAAGAGCTGAGGGAGACTGGGCCGAGGAAGGAGATGTCAGTTTCAGCCATAGAAGAGTCAAAGTTGTTTGAGTACTGAATCTGATCCTTCGTTTCTCACAAGCCCCCAATTGTCACAGTACACAATGCCTTCAGAAAGTCTTCAGACCCCCATCACTTTGTTCACTTTTGGTTCTGTTGCAGCTTTATGCTAATACCCCAGAATCAAATTTTAGACATTTTTGCAAACTAATAAAAAAAAAAAAACTGAACTATCACATTCACACACAAGTATTCAGACCCTTGGCTATGACATTTGAATTGTGGATTTGGTGTTTCCCATTCTGTTGATCATCGGAGTCCACCGGAGATCAGTTGAATTGCATGGGCTGATTAGGAAAGGCAGACACTTGTCTATAGAAGGTCTCACAGCCATGAGGTCAAAGGGATTGAGACAGGATTGTGTCACGGCACAGATCTGGGGACGGCTGTGGCATTTGAGGTGCCCAAGAGCACAGTGGCCTCGTGGTAGATGTTTGGAACAAACACAACCGGCCAAACTGAGCCAATCGGTGAAAAAGGGCCACAATAAGGTAGAGGAGCAGATTAGAACAATCTGGACAAGAACAAGCCATTCAGCCCAACAAAACTCGCCAGTCCTGTCCACTTATTTCTCCCTATTATAATAAAAAATCTTGGGTCGAGACGCGATCTTCTCGGAAAGACACTTTGACGTCCCGCGAGACTAGACTTTACAACCTTTGGAAGCAAGACACGTGATACGGTGACTTTTGCACGTCACGCCCTAATTACAAACAATTTAAAACAAGATCACAGACGTCTAACCTCTATAATAATAATAATAATAAATTTTATTTATATTGCACTTTATATTTTAGCAATCCCAAAGTGCTACAGAGTAAAAATAGAATTAAAAAAACAGAAGAATCTATAAAATACATTAACAAAATGACTTTCTAAAAAGATGAGTTTTTAGGTTTCGCTTAAAGGCCTCGGTCGACTGTGGGGCTCTCAGGTAATCAGGGAGGGCATTCCACAGTCTCGGCGCCACCGATGAAAATGCCCTGTCACCCATGCTGCTGAGCTTAGTTCTGGGGACTTGAAGAGTGTTAGTGTGTACAGAGCGGAGGGAGCGTAAGGAGGTATGAGGGGTAAGGAGTTCCTGTAGATAAAGAGGGGCATGTCCATAAATGCACTGATGGGTAAGAAGGGAGACCTTATACTCTATTCTGAATGAAACAGGGAGCCAGTGAAGGGTTTTCAGAATTGGGGTGATGTGATCATACTTTCACACCCTCATCAGGATCCTGGCAGCGCTGTTCTGAATATACTGGAGTCTCTGGATACTCTTGCCAGGAATCCCAATGAGGAGCGCATTACAATAATCCAGCCTGGAAGAGACAAAGGCTCTCAGTTGTTCGAATGATTTATGGCAGACACACTTCATGTGCCCTCAGCTCTTAAAAATGTTATACGTTCTAGATGGCACGTCAATGACTAAGCAAAGAAGAAAGAGCAGCTATGTGCAAATTCTGAAAATAAGGAAAGTAATAATCAGCCAACACCAAGTGGGATTGAAAACCTCGTAGGCCCAATCGGGGTCAGAAATAAAAGACTTCATAAAGACTTTCAAAAACTTTGGCACGACACACATGACGAGCAGGATAGAGAATATGAAAGTAGTAAAATTCAAAAGTATCAAAAAAAAAGAAAGTAAAGATCACATTAGCACAAACAAATGGAAATTATTACTCGGTAAAATAACGGAACAGCAAAAAGAGATTGAATATATGGACATAGGTGATACTGTATGTCGGAAGTATGTAGATATTGTAAGGCTTTAAAGCATAAGTCGGAGACTTGTAGTTCGTCTAATTTGTGTTGCCATCAGGGAAAAGTAGTGCTTCCCCATTAAAAGATTTGTTTATTTGTTGAAAGTGAAATCAACAAACACTACAGGCAAAATATCTGAATCTACAGTACAATAAACTTTTCGCGATCACATCATTCAATGCTCAAAACGTAGATTTACACGATAATGGATCATAACCTATGAGAATCTGTGGTCCCGCAACAATTAAAGCTATAACAAGTTTAATTTCAAAGAAACCACAATTTGGTCAGGTGTATATTTATGATCACGGAGAAGCGATGCAACATAGAATCGAACAGCTTACAGAGAGGAGGTCCTGAAGTTGGCAGCCTGGTGTTCAAAGAACAATCTGGCTCTGAACACCAGGAAAACCAAGGAGATCATTGTCGACTTAGCCCCCCTTTTACATCAATGGCGAGTGTGTGGAGAGGGTCCATACCTTCCGGTTTCCTGGCGTCCTTATCTCCACTGACATCTCCTGGACAGACAACATCACAGCAGTCATCAAGAAGGCTCAGCAGCGGTTACACTTCCTGAGGGTCCTCAGAAAGCACAACCTGGACTCCAGCCTGCTACTGACCTTCTACCGCTCGTCCAGCGAGAGCCTGCTGACGTATTATATCACAGTATGGTACGGCAGCTGCACCATGGCAGACAGGGAGAGGCTTCAGAGTAGTAAAGGCAGCACTGAAGATCATCGGCTGCTGTCTCCCCTCCCTGATGGACATTCACACCTCCCGCTGCCTCAGCAGAGCAAAAAACATCATCAAGGACAGCTGCCACCCTGGCTCTGATCTGTTTGACCTGCTGCCCTCAGGGAGGCGCTACAGGGGCATCACAACAAGGACAAACAGACTCAACAACAGTTTTTTCCCAAAAGCCATAACCATTCTAAACTCACACGGGCACTGACTACACAGTCTGACCTCCCAACCTCCGGACTTCCTTCTGTCCATCAACTGTGCAGTATCCAATATCAAAAATAGTACTGAATAATAACTGTGTAATATCTGTATACTGTACAATATCATTACTCTCAGGGTCCAACATCCACTACTCACTGCACATGATCAGCATTATTGTGCAATATTTAAATTATGTGCAATAACCCAATAGAGCAATAGTTATTTATTCTTTCCAGTGTTTAAATAATGTGCAATAACTCGATTTAGTTATTATTCTTTCCATTTGTATATAGCGTCGCAGAACATTTTTTGCAACTTTTTGCACCATTTGTTTATTTACTTGTTGTGTTCTACATATACAGTATGTCTGCACTGAAGGAGCTGCTTTTAATCTCATTGTACGTGTGTATAGTGACAATAAAAGGCATTCTATTCTATTCTATGAAAATAACAATCTCTTTAAATTGTATCTCAGGTTACACAAACCTGGGGGTGGGTGGGCAAGCAGGGAGCAAACCCCCTAGTCTTCCAAAAAAAAAAAATCCCTAAAGTCCCAAACATCTTTCAGTCTACCACACTGTTTGGTTGCTTATTCCAAGTATCTGCCGTTCTTTGTGTAAAGAAAAACGTCCTAATGTTTGGGTGAAATTTCCCCTTCACAAGTTTCCAACTGTGTCCCCGTGTTCTTGATGAGCTCATTTTAAAGTCACCGTCTTGATCCACTGGACTAATTCACATCATGATTTTTAAACACTTCAGTCAGGTCTCCTCTTGATCTTCTTTTCCTTAAACTGTAAAGGCTCAGCTCTTTTAATCTTTCCTCATAACTCATCCCCTGTAGCCCTGGACTTGGCCTAGTCGCTCTTCTCTGGACCTTCTCCAGTGTTGCTATGTCCTTTTTGTAGCCTGGAGACCAAAACTGCGCACAGGACTCCAGATGAGGCCTCACCAGTGTGTTATAAATCCTGAGCAGAACCTCCTGTGACTTGTACTCCACACATCAAGGCGCTATATAACTTAACATTCTGTTAGCCTTCTTAATGGCTTCTGCACACTAACGGGAAGTCGATAGCTTAGAGTCCACTACGACTCCTAAATCCTTCTCATAAGGTGGACTCTCGATTTTCTGACCGCCCATTGTGTATTCAAACCTCACATTTTTACTTCCTATGTGTAATTCTTTACATTTACTGACATTAAATTTCATCTGCCACAAATCTGCCCGAGCCTGTATGCTGTCGAAGTCCTTCTGTGATGATATAACGGATTCCCAATCCTCCTATCTTGGTATCATCTGCAAACTTCACCAGCTTGTTATTTATATTCCTATCTAAATCATTTCTATGTATTAAAAATAGCAGCAGCCCCAGCACTGACCCCTGCTGGTCACCACTCTTAACATTGGCCAATTCTGATGAAGTGGTAACCCTGACCCTATGTGCAGATGGCGGAAACTTCCAGAAAGACACCCCACAAATGCAACATCCTGCCAAGTCTGAGCTTTAAGATACATGAAAGCCTGCTTGGAGTTTGTAAGAAGGCACCTAAAGGAGTCGCAGACTGTAAGAAGAAAAGTAATCTCCGCTCTGACGAAACCAAGATTTGAGTTGACTGGCCATGATTCTAAGCATCATACCTGGAGGAAACCAGACATTGTTGTTCACCTGTGCAGAACAATTCCAACGATAAAGCATGGGGGTGGCATCAGGCACTGGAAGACTAGATAGGGTTGAGGGAAAGTTGAACAGAGCAAAGCTCTTGAGGAAAAATCTGGACCTCACCCTGGCCTGAAGGGTCACCAAGCAAAGACAACACAAGGAGTGGCTTAGGGACAACTCTAGGAATGTTCTTGAGTGGCCCATCCAGGGTCTGGACTTGAACCTGATCAAACATCTCTGGAGAGACCTGAAAGTAGCAGCCCAGTGATGGTCTCCAGCAGGTCTAACAGAGCTTAAGCAGATCACAAAATCCTCAAATCCAGGTGTTCAAAACTTGTGCTGCGTCACGCACGTGGGCATGGGAGGCAGCTAAAGGGCTCGAATAGTGACAATTCCATGTCTGACCAGGGGGTGGTGAGGTGCACCCTCTGCAGAACATTCACAGGAAGTTCCACAGGGTATCCGACGCCTGTGATGATGTCACTTCCTGCCCAGATGACGTCACTTCCACTCCAGACCGTTAAAGCCGCCCATCTTTGACACATGTCATCAGTTCTGTTTTGGACATTGAACCAGACACAACTCAACCAAAATGAACACTTTTGCAGCCAGGGGCATAATACATGGGGTGGCTGCCTCAAACCTTTCTTATGTCTTGTGTCCTTTCTTGTGACAGCCATCAAACCCAAGAACACTCCAGGCTGGAATGGCTGCCAAAGGGGCCTTGACGTAATCTGAAGACCTGTGTCAGTGTGAGATTACAGGTTTTAATTTGTAATAAATTCGGCAAAAAATTCCCCAAATCCTATTTTCACTTTGTCACTCTGTGGTATTGAGTGTGGTTCAGTAACACAATGTGTAAAAAGTGAGGGGGGTCTGAAGAGTTTCTGAAGTACCCATTTAAGATGTCAGTGTTTACTAACAGGACCCCCCAGCCACCTGGGGGGGGGGCATTTCGCATGCTGTTAAAGAGGGATGGTTAGTTAGTTTTATTGTCTGAATTACAAGTTAAACTCCAAACTGGATACAGAAGAGTGGCGACACCTTTTAGGAATGAGCGTGACTCTCGCCACCCACATACCTGATCTTATCCAAAATCGTGTTACTCCTTGCGACATTTTCACTATTTAAGTCTCCTCGAGCTCTCCGAGTCGGAGCAGAAATGAATGCTGACACCTCTGTGTCAAGGTGAGGACAGCCAGAAAGACGCGGCGCAGAACAGTCGTCACCTGTCATTCACCACAAGCTGTAGCTGGTGTGACGCTGCCAAGAAAAGGTGACATGAGTCAAATGTGTTATGTAATACTAACGGGCCGAAAGACAGCGTCCTGAAAAGATCTTCATAACGGTTATGGCTGTCTTACGGATGTTCAGAAGTGTACCGCCATATTGTATGGATATAAAGAAGACGAAGGAAGACAGGCTTAGTCTTAACTGTTCAAACGCTGCCTGCTCACTGCTGCTGAACTGATGCTTGGGTTACGTGCCAACTGAGGGCTTGACAATCTTGTCATGTAGGGACAGCGTGGAGGTTCAGATAAATCTGAGTAGGACACCAAACCAAACACACTGGAATCAACAACCACCTGTCCCAGCCCTATTTAGTTTGGGGTTACAGGGTGTTTCTTCTTATAGATTTGTCAGGTAGTCTCGCGGCTCTGGGGACCAAGAACTGGTCCGATCTCTTTGTGCTTTTTAGTTTTTTGTTCTCTTCCTCCCAATCCCAAAAACATACAAGTTGGTCTAACTGGTGCAAGTTGGTGTCCATGTGTGGGTGTGCCCTCTGATGACCTGCTCTTAATAATAATAATAATAATAATAAGTTACATCTGCAATGGTTTGGCACCCTACCCAGGATTGGTTCCTGCCTTGTGCCCTGTGTTGGCTGGGATTGGCTCCAGCAGACCCCCGTGACCCTGTGTTCAGTTTCAGCGGGTTGGAAAATGGATGGATGGATTTATTGTATAATGCATTTCATCTAGCTGTTATATACTGCATTCCTTTCTATCTTATGGTGTCTTTAATCTATCAATTTATAATAAGTCACCTTCAGATCTATTTATTAGTACCTGCTTTCACTCAATATTAAATAGCAGTTTTCCCTTCCAAATTTCTATCATATAATGACATCTTTTCACAGTATTTGTCTCTTATTATATAGTGCCTTTAATCTGTCAATCTGGTATAAAGTGCCTATATATATATATATACACTGTACATCATATTGTGCCTTTCTCTTCTACCTACCTATGTACCACCTTTACTGTCTGTCATATAATGCCATGTGAATTTCCCATTGGGATTAATAAAGTATCTATCTATCTATTAAACGTTCAGTCTATTTTATAGGACCTTCATATCTATTTTGAATATATTGCCTTTCATCTGACAGAACTTTTACTATCTGTTAGATAAATAGATAGAAGAAAAGACCTATCTAATCCTGCCTACTATACCAAATTCTATCTGTCTTGTGTATTATATAGTTCCTTTCACGTCTATCTATTATATAGTGCCTTTTATATCTATATATGTATCTATCTAATCCTGCCTACTATACCAAAGTCTGTCTGTCTATCTATTTATCTAATTGATCCTGCCTACTATGCCAAATTCTATCTATCTATCTATCTATCTATCTATCTATCTATCTATCTATCTATCTATCTATCTATCTATCTATCTACCTAATCCTTCCTACTATATGAAATTCTGTCTATCTATTTATCTATCTCACATATATAGTACCTTTCACATCTGTCTATTTATTGTGTAGTGCCTTTCACATCTATCTGTTATATAGTGCCTTTCACATCTGTCTACTGTAACTATCTATTACATAGTACTTTTTAAACTGTCTATGAAATGGTGTCGTTTTTATCCATACATCTGTTTTATATTGTCTTTTGCATGTACCTATCTATTATATAGCACCTTCCCCGTCATATATCACCTTTGTCTATTTAATATGCAGTAGCTGTAAAACAAAAAGCACACATCACCAAATAAAGAGCAACATCGCCCGCCTAATGCAGTTAAGAAGCAGCCGTCTTGGGACAGATGGTGAGAAATCATGGTGGATTAAAACGAGAAAGACAGCTATACATGCAGATGATAAAAATAATAAAAGAGGGGCCGAGTTGAGGCAGTGCTTTGCATTGTGCCAGGTGCAGCCCGCCCATGTCCTGGTCCGTGGGTGTGTACTCACCACATCATCTCAGGTCTGTATGACCCTTAAATCCAAGGTGAAGACCCTGTGTGTTTAAGTTGACAGACCCTCCTGAATGATCAAGTGAAGACTCTGAGTTTCACCTGCACTGTCAGGTTTGCCCCTCATCCTCCTTCGCACCTGTTGTATTGTCCCTGACCCTCGTGTTTGTAGCACCTTTGTATGTTTGCCGTGTGTGTCAGGACTGTGATCCTGGCTCTGATTAAGCGTAAATTTCTCACAGACATTAGGAAGTGTTTCTTTACACGGAGAACCACAGACACCTGGAATAAGTGACCAAGTAGTGTAGTGGACAGCAGAACTTTAGGGACCTCCAAAACACAACTTGATATTGAACTAAATGGATAGAACCGGCGAACTTTTTTGGACTGAATGGCCTCTTCTCGTCCAGATTGTTGTAATGTTCTAAAAATTAGCCTGTCCCACTCATTGTGTCCATTTCTTAGTGCCCTATTGTTGTGTCTGCTCCATGAGGTGCCTTGTGGGAGCGCCGGCTGTTGATAGCGCTACATAAGATGAAGACTTGAGGACCTCACAAGCTTGTATACAATGGAAGATGTTAGTTCAAGTATTCTAATAAACCTTCTGTGCTCTTCCCTGATGGTTGGCATTTGCAAGCTGAGGCACAAACGTACAAATGTGCAGTGGGTGGACACCAAGGGAGTGTGCGTATGAGAAAGACATGGCTGGGTAGGTCAGGGCAGACATGGGGACAGACATCTTAAAGAGCCCCAGCCTTTCCTTTATACAGCGCCTTGCTGTAGCATTTACAGTACATGTAGATGTACAAGCAGATGTGTGACTTCTTCAGGGTGGAGATGGAACAGATCATCTGGTGATGGTATGTAAGGAATTCAGGTTAAGCCAGCGGTTAGAGAGCTGCTGGGATTGTCATTTTGTATGCCAGCTTTCTATAAGAAAGTCCACCCCTGAGAATGCTACTGAACTCACCAAATGTACTGGCTGGAAAGGGGCTTTAGATAACCCTTGAGGAATACATCCGTGTCCTTGAGGAGTTTCCCCTAGCGGTCCCTTAGAGTTGACTTGTGGAGTGTCAGACTGGCGTCTCTCATTTGAAAACAAAATGGGGTTGTGGTGAACTTTAAAATAAAGGCGTCAATGATTTCTAACTTTTGATAACAGCTTCCCACAAATGTTTTTAACATGCCAAAAGATTCTCCATGTTGACTAAAACTTACAAAGGCAGCTTTATTTTAGAACAGAAAAAATGGTATTTTTCCCAGAAGAAAATGTAATTAACTCTGAATTCGTGGAAGGATCTTTATGTGTCGTATAAATTATATTCCTTCTCTTCTTTATGTTTAGCCAAGGTGAGGGGCACCTGACATGGCAGCTGGTGAACTCTTGCCAGAGCTATTTAACAGGCAGCAGCCCATATAATGTCTGTGTTGGAATTGCATTTATCTCCTACTAGCCGTCCCCCGTGGCTCCACCTGTGTAATAGTAAAACAGGACAAA
Organism: Erpetoichthys calabaricus; assembly: GCF_900747795.2. Lineage (NCBI taxonomy): Eukaryota > Metazoa > Chordata > Cladistia > Polypteriformes > Polypteridae > Erpetoichthys > Erpetoichthys calabaricus. The sequence continues at coordinate 346,332,712 of NC_041395.2, forward strand.
CTTTAAATATCAAGAAACAAAAAGGTAAGCAGAGGCGAGGTACTCTCCAAAACGCAGAGGTAGACGACTCCCCACTCCTGACGTCACGCTTCCCCCTCCCCTCGGCCCGCAACCCCTGTCTCGGATTAATGTGAATATATCACTCCTGCAAGCGAACTACGATATTCAGCGCAATGAGAGAAGTCGCAAAATCAACCGGAATGTTCAAGCAAATTACAGAAACAAACTCGATCTAAATCCATTAAGCAGTCCTCTCGTTCGCTAGCTAAGTGAAGGTAAGGTACACCCCGAGGCCAGAGCGTGAGTGAGGACGGTCCCGCCCCGTCAGCCCTCTGTGTCTCTCTCGGATTCGCTCAATCAAATCGCTCCTGCAAGCGAGCTCTGATACTTAGCGCAATGAGAGAAGTCGCGAAATCAACTGGAATGTTCCAGCAAATTATAGAAACAAACCCAATCTAAATCCGTTAAGTAGTTCTGCCGTGAAAAGCAGACAGACAGACGTTGGATTTTATATAGAGAGAGATTTCTTGGATTCCTTGGTTTATCGACTACTGGGTTTCATGTAAAGATGCTGTTTTCGGGATTTAGTCTGTGGATTGGTTGGCTATCAGGGTAGCCTTTTAGCCAAAGCCTTTGTTCTCCTGTGTACTAGCTGTGCTACCCGTGTTCAATGTGTTGAAATCTAAGTTATCAACGTTAGGCCTAAGCGTATTTAGTGTTTACATTTGCAAAGCGGCACCTATTAAGATTGTATTTTGTAATGCATGTAGTAATAAAATGCATTGCATTTTTAATCCAACAGATGGTGCATCACAAACATTTCCTCTGCTGTTACGAATCTCATATCAAATAGCATATAACACAGGAGACCTTTTATTAAGGTGCATAATTTTTAATTATTAATAAATCTTTAGATATTGAAATATCTTTGTTTTATTTATATGGGTTAGGTGTCTGTACAGTTTTCCCTCTCTCCCTTTGTGGGCATTTGGACTTCAAAGACCTCCCTACTATTGGGCTTGTGCAGGCCGTAAGTTTGCATTTATGAGTTTGGGCCTTGGCTGCATTGAATCGGACCAGTGTGAGAGTGCGTGTCTGACTTTTGTTTTGCTTTTTTTTGAGGCATTTGTGAACAGGCAGAATAACAACAGCCCCCATATCGGCATTTATAAGACTTTTCTATAATGAATACCATCAAAAGAAATGGATAAATCTCTACTCCCATTGTTTTAATGTGTTTTTACAGTTACAGGACCAACACACTAACTAACATGCTGAGAGCTGTCAATGATGGGGCCTGAATTCATAGTCAATGGGCATAACCACTAGGGTCAGGGCTGTCTTAACGCATGGGCATGCTGGGCAGTTGCCCAGGGGCCCCACGAGCATTGGGGATCACGTTTTTTTTCTGATGCCAATGTATGTTTGTGTTTTGCTATCAAAACAGGGACCCCAGTGCTCTCTTTTGCCTGGGGGCCTATGATGCTGTTAAGCCCTGCCAGTGTCTCTCTTTAATTGGATCTTCCATAACTTGGCTAATTGTGACGACTCTTCCGTGACCAGTAGGTTGCTCAGTGTAACTTGTTGATTTAAAGTTGTGTGTTTTTTATGCATTATTGTTTTTTTTTTTTAATTTTCGCTATAATTTTCATGTATTTGTTATTTTTATTGGTTTCGTTTGTAAGTCTATAACTGTGTTATGTCTCTTTAAATGTTCTCTCTATTCAAGGAGTCCAAGGAGGTGGAGCCAGCCTAATGTCATCCTCCTTCTGGCTATATAAGTGAGCTGAGAAGGCTCAGGAGCAGGAGGTCATTCATTTTCTGTTGAGTTTTCTAAGTTCTGCTCTGTGTGTGGATTTAATGATTTTTGCATTTTCTGGCTTTTGATTAAAGATTCTGATGTTTAGTTTTTGTAATGGGACTGGTTTGTCTAAGACTACTTCCTTGTGCCTCCTTTTACTCTGCTGAGCTTTTCTTTCTATTTTGCTCTTTTTGTAAATAAATCCTTGATCTATAAAGATTCCTGTTTGTCACTTTTTGCACAAACCAGGGGTTTATGGTTATCCTCCTCTTTTTAGGGCTTTTAGATCTATTTTCATACATTTGGTATTATTTTGCCAACTCTCCATTTTTGTGGACTTCCCCAGCTGAAGCCAACAAGTAGAATTAGGGGTCTGGTTGCAGTCAAGTGAACCTCAACAAGGCAGAGCAGTTTGATTTCTGGCCTGCTCCCTTGCTCGTTGTAGGAAGCATCACCACCATTTTGCCTTTGAAGAAGTTCCACTTCAAAACACTCACAAGATTGTGCTCCTCCCACACCTTACTGACCAATCACAGGAAGTTCTGATTACCTGTAGTGAAATATGTGCAGCAGCCAGCTTTTGTACAGCAGGGACCACGAGATAAAACAGAGTCAAAAAGCAAACCAAAAGGTCGTAAGCTGGAGATCTAAAGAATATTAAGCACCAGTACCAAAACGCTAGACAAAATCCGTGTTCACTACCAATACCATTGAACTAAACTCAGTAACTGAAAAGTGAAACATGAAAAGCACACCTTGAGAGTTTATGCGCAGTCTGGGAGAAAACTGGAAGTACACGACGGCGACCTTTACACCATTATAGCGATGATGTCATGCATTGCACACTTTCGGTTGGACAAGCATAGCAACGCCGTAGCCACAGTAAACAAAAATTCCCCAAAATGGCAGCATGAGAATAATATAAAAAAAATATCAAAGCTTTCAAAACAAACTCAAAAGTAATCAAAGAATTAGGTTCTTCATAGCAAGCAAACCTTAAAAACAATGAAGGAAATGAACAAAAGGGAATGTATAAATAATTTCTAAACGGAGCATCCATGAGGAGTTAGCAGGCGGATTTTGTTTCTTGGTGCAAAGAGAATCGTCTGGATCTTAACATACCTCTGTGTCCGGTCACTAGTCAGGGGGTGGAGGTGCAGGTGGTCCTACAAGTGCTTTTGGGTCCACATCAGTGACAGGTGGCACATGTCCCATCACACAGAGTAACTCCATAAGAAAGGTCACAGCTGACTCTTTTTTCTTAGGAGACTCATGTTTCTCTAATGTGGGAGGTGACGTCCTTCATATCTTCTACAACTCTCTAATGGCTACTGTGGTGTGCTGGGCTGGTCACATCACTTCAAGAGAGGCCCTCCGAATCAACAGGCTTATTACAAGGGCAGGCTCAGTTAATGGGACGCCCCCTGGACCTGCTGGTGGTAGCAGAGAATGAGTGCCAGTATGAACAATGCTGCACATCTCCTCTCTCTGACGCACCAACACTGAGGACTTTCAGCCAATGAAACGCAACCGGGGGTCCTTTATATTACAGACTGCACACTTATCATTAGTCAGGTCAGGAGTTTTCTTTTTACTTTCTCATATACAAAACATAGGGTAAGTATTGTAATCGTCTATAAATTCGATGTCAAGATTTTGGTGAATCTCAGTTGACGTTTTAGGCCTCCCTGACTTTCTTGTATACAAAGTATAGGGAGAGTATTGGGATCCTCCAAAAATTCCATCTTGAGATTTTGATGAATCTCAACATTTTGGACCTCCATGCGTCTAAAAATACTGTCTGTGTGTAAACACGATAACTTGAGTACACTTTCACTTAATTCAACCAGATTTTGCATACAAGTTTCAGGTACAAAGCGTAGATTTCTATCAACTTTTGGGCTATTTCTGCTAACGGAAGTGGTACTTTACCTTTTATTCATGCAGCTACAGAATTCGAGTTATTCAAATTTACTTTTATAATAATTGTTCCATGTATTATTAATTTGATTTGATTTGTTGTTGATGGTTCTTTAATGTACATAATATAAAAATATAATCATTGTCTTGCAATTTACTCCTCAAATATCCATCCCCATATCTGAGGATACGAGAAAAAGTCAAGGGGAGACCACTCTTGATTTTTCACTTATATATTTTTGTGCATTTTGTAGTACTCGGGTGTTGCACCATCTTAGCCATTGTAGATGCAATGAGAATTTGAGCAAAACGACCCCTTTTATTGGCTAACTGAAAAGATTACAATATGCAAGCTTTCGAGGGAACTCAGGCCCCTTCTTCAGGCAATCAACTTATTTTAAACTTAAAAGCCCTGTTTTCCATTTTGTTTTGGGGGGGCCTGGTTAGGCCGAAGCCTGCGTGTGCAGTTGGGTGGTGTAGCCTGTTCTAAGCAGGCTAAGCAAAGCCAAGGGTTGTTTTTAAAGGGTCTTTTTTGGGGCCTCACCCCCTTTTACTGTTAGGACTGCACTGAAATCTTGACCCAAATAACAACCAGTAATGACAGGAAAGGGGAATTTATTAACAAATAGTTATAGGCAAGGATGAACGTCACCTCATTAGTGACATGGTCGTCCCCAAATCTGAGTATACAAGACAGTCGAGGGAGACCACTCCCAATTTTTTTTTGTAGCTCTTGGGTATTTTCTGGAGGGGGTAAGTTGTTTGTTATGATATTTCTGGAACTGCCAAGTCAAATATCTGTCTTTGTTTTTAATTTTCTTCCTTTTTAGTCATGCTGGTGTGTGTTTAGACTGTAGCGTGTGTTCGGTATACACATTTATTTATTTAAAGAGCTTCTGCAAAAAGCCAAATTTCCCCCAGGGACAAATAAAGTTCTATCCATCTATTGGTATTATGTGTTTTTAATTGTTTGATTTTTTTTTTGAATGATTTAGTTTTGATTGTGCAGTGACCTTGGGTGACTTGAAAAGTGCTTGTAAATAAAATGTTTAAATATATAAATGAAGTATTAACAGCAGTCGAGTCTTGCGCCTTATAGGCCGGCACACGCCACCCAAATGAAGCAGATATGAAGCTCAAAACGCAGGCACGTTCTCCATTGTAGCTTTGGCCAGCTGAACTCACGGCATCCTGTTGAGCAGAGCAGATGAGGGGTCCCCATCAGTGGGCAGAGGTTGACGTTGAGGCTTTGGGAGTTGTGGGGGTGTCCAAATGAGCCATAAAAAATAATTGCATCTCTCAGAGTCTAAACCGTACGGCTGAGGCACACATCATAAATTGTTCATAATATAAAGTTACAGGATAACCTAAATCTCACTCACAAAAACACGTTGAAAAGTTTGAAATTATGAAAAAGTACAGAAGTCCCTTCAACGATATGGAAATGACAGAAAAACCTGCGCCTGATGTTTGTCGGGTTAGGCGTCCCACTCTGGTTAAGTACGCTTAGAAAAGGGATGGCTTCACGGAAAGTTGGAGTGTTTCTCATTTTCAATTTAAGATTTTCATTTTTGTGTGTTAAGTATTTTGTCACGTTGACAGAGGGTTGCTATTTGGGCAGGAAGCACATCGACTGTGTGGCCGCACGCGCAGATTTGCGTTCCTGTAAAAAGTTGCTTGAGGATCTGTTTGCCGACCAGAGTGGCCATCTGACATGTAAAAGCTCCAAAACATGCAAGTTGGAAATGACCTCCGTCAAGCTAAATGGGAAACGGCAAACTAAACCCTAATTTGTGTAGTTCAGAGTCCTTGTGTGTTTTAAGGGTGGGTGACGTTAAATGATCGTGATTATTGATTATTAATATATTTGCATTAGATGTGTCCTTAAAAAACCCTTTGAGAGGAAAAAACTTTAATGGAGATTTATTTTAATCTTTTTCTTCATTCAGCTACTCCCATTAGGGGTTGCCACAGCGGATCATCTTAATGGAGATTTATTTTAATAGCATAGTGTTATTGCTGGGGGGTAGTCAGACCCCCCCCCTTAAACTCCACCTATGGTCCCCTCACTCCCCTTGTCTTGGGATGGCCTCCATTGCTTCACTCCCAAAGTGACACAGGAGCACAGAGCAGGGCCATCTTGACAGCATCATCGCCCCCCCACTCCCCCCCCCCAAGCAAAGTAGAGCACTGTGACCCCTATTTTGATGGCAAAACAGAAAAAAACGTGGGCCCCTATGCTCGTGGGGCCCCCCCGGGGCAAATGCCCAGCATGCCCATGCATTAAGACGGCCCTGGCACAGAGATGGTGACAGCACAGCTAAAGTAGTAGTACAGCAGTGGGAAGTGAAATGTGCCCCCCAATGGTTGGCAGTGCAGCCTCAGACAAAGAAGCATGAAGGCATACTGATCTCAAAGCCTGCCTCCCATGTGCGAGAAACTTCCAACCAGTAATTATAAATAATAAAGCCTGAAATCCGCCACGCACGTTAGCCCATACATCACGCTCGGTGTAACTAAAGCATGTGCACTATCCCATAATTAAATTAAACCGTTTGCATGAGCAGCTCCTACTTATGGTGTTAATTACACCATAATAGGCACTCGCTCGGCTTTAGCCCAGCTAAACTGGTGGAGCTCATGGCCTTGTGGTCGCAGGCCGTTTCAGATACGGTAAGTGGATCTTCACGCCTTGCTGTGGCGCCCTAATACAGTAATTCCATCAGAGACTCCACACACGTCTCATATGTGCCCAGGGCCAGGGTGAAGCGCAGGGTCTGCCCATTCACCTGCTTGTCCCAGACACGATCAGATTCAGCAGGGTCCACAGAATGCCGACGGACATCGGCCTTGCCACTTTTGGTGGTGGATCTGACACACTAGCAAAAGGCTGATGCCGCCTGGCACGTCGCATGTGCCGCTTCACAGCGTCTCGTCTTCGTGACCGCAAGGCCCGCTCTGTGCCCGCCCTCCCCCTTCTTACAGTAAACGTTTAACTCGGTGGGTTTTTTTCCAATTTTTCTTCCCCCCCCCAGCTAGATTAATATTCAACTTCCAGCAGAAGTTAATTAGTAATGCCAAATTCATTAACCCATATTGCTGTAACAGTGACCAGAACCATAAATTAGCCCGGCGGGAGGCCATATTTTACTTTTAAAAGGATATATAAAAATGCTGGAGACTGACATAGATCACCGTTTTGTGAAGATCTTGCATTGTCATTGGAGTCCACTGCATTTTTTTCAATTTGTGGATTAATATCCTTGTTAAAGGCAGTTATGACCCTGGAAAAGGAATGTCTCCCTCTCAGCGCCGTTTGAGAAAAGCTAATCTTGTAAAATGATCATTCCAACGAGAATTTGGCAGCTGGGCTGACCTGTGGGGGATGGCCGGCGCGGGCACAGTGGTGTGATAAAAATGGAGTACGGAACGGAACAGGGCGCTCCTCCTAATGTTCTTCACCGCCGCCTGGCAGGCTACCGAGGCTACTGAGGCTTCCCTGTGCTGGCGCCCCCTACCTTCACTTGAATCATGGCATTGCATGTTTCGTCTGTAGAAGTGTGCCAGAGTGCGGATGGTCAGCTGAGTCTCTTGAACTGGACTGCACCCGTTTCACTCCATCAGGATGAGGCTAGTGCTGAGCTCGAAGTTAACTTCACAGCGAAACTACGGTGCTTACCCACCAGCGACTTTCACAAAATGAACACCGGAAGAGCCGTGTTGGAATGGAGGGTACAGATGGACTGGTACCCCAGTTGAGATATTTGCTGTTCCTTCCCCAGGTGGGTACACCATCTCCTGTGACCACGTGATCCCTCTGTATAATTGGGGGGGGGGGGGGCACAGCATCTCTCTGGTTCCGTTACTGTCTGTGCACCTGCAGTGTGGATTGGGACTTGTAGTTACAAGCCAGTTGAGGGAAAATTCTGCCAGACCTGGAAGTACCAGAAATACCCCCGGGTGTCATGACTGGGCATTTTATGTTAGTTCTCGTCAACCAGGCAGACCTCCAGCACATACAGTACGTTTCTCCATCTATCGTGATTTAGGCTGAGGTTTTGTAGCCTTTTCCTTTTAGAGAAGCCATATTGTGTAGTACCATTGTCAGGGGCACGTCCTGTGTTTCCAGGGGTATGGTCTCTGGGGTCGTGACCCTGACTTAATCAGCAAAATGACATAAAAAAGTCAGTTTTTTGCTCTTTATATACATTTCTGACCTTTTGTGTGATTACTTTTCTTGTCTTGCCTGGTTTCGACTTATTGCATGTTATTTGACCTCGAATTTTACCTCTCGTCCGGGTTTTCAGTCACTTTGCTTTATTTTTATTTTCATTTGTTTTGCTTTTTGCTTGCTTCTCCCGGTTTACTCAGGAAACTAGTTATCTGTTTTTCCTGCTGAATCAGGACACCATCATTCTGAATGCCACACTTGGCACCCAGCAGATGGCACAGCTCTTCGTCTTATTATTATTATGGTGTTCTTAGCCACATCATCAGCCTCTGCCATTTGTTTGACTCTTAGCAGATGTCGCTGGTCTTCCTTTTATTTCCACCATGCCACTTCGTTTGCCAATCTCTCTGCTAAAATAAATTCACAAGCACAGGCCAGTTTTCTGAGGTTGCCTTTACTTGAATTTTTTTTTTTTATATATAATCTCAGATCATAAGATTTCAAGCAAGACCAAGATGGAGGTTCAGGCCCCAGTAGTTTGCGAGTAATAGCGTGACAGACGGACAGGCCTTCATGTTTTATATATATATCATTGGCGGACCGTGCATTTCACACCTAGGCCTTCAGTAGTGCACTGTCTGAATCAACCTGCCCCTTAAAAACTAATTTATGGTTATAAAAACCATCTTAATATGCAGAAATACAGTATAAAAAGCCATTGCATCGCAGATAGATAACTCCTGTAGCCACAATAAATGCCTTTATTGAATAGACAAACAGGGGTGAACAAGGTCCTTTCTACTGCAGCTACAGCCCGCGACACACATAAAAAACATCAATAATAACTCATAAACTTGCAGTATTATTTAGGAAAATCGCAACATTTTACTCACCAAAAATTTGGATTATTTGTAAACAAAAGCCATCCTCCTCTCTTTCCTCAAAAACAGTTCAATTACTCTGTCGTACAGATTATCCGTGCGCTTCAGTTCCATCACGAAGTCCCTTTCTATCGCCATCGAAGCTAATGCTGAAAGTCGAACCTGCCCTGTCGTATTTCTGGCATAAGTTTTAATTCGCTTTAGGGCTGAAAATGTCCGCTCGACAGAAGCAGTGGACACGGGAATGGTCACCACCAAACATACAAATGTGTACAGCTGCCCCATGATGCTCTCATTCAGATTTTTATGTTACACCATCCTATCCAATCAATGGGTCTGAATACGGTGACGTTGCTGTACGCCTGCTAGAGGGCCCTAGTGAAACCAAATCAAAATCTGATTGGTTGAAGCAACAGTTTAATTGACATTTATTTTGTGTTAGAGGGCCTGCAGAACGGATTGTGAAGGCCTCCTGGCAGACTTCTTTGACTTTGACCCTGCCTGGCAACAAATGATGGCTGAAATGTGATTGGTTAAATGCTTTAATACGAAAACACATGTCTGGAAGCACCACAGCTGCTTGTGAATTTCCCATTGGGATTAATAAAGTATCTATCTATCTATCTATCTATCTATCTATCTATCTATTATATAGTGCCTTTCATATCTATCTATCGTATCTATCTATCTATCTATTATATAGTGCCTTTCATATCTATCTATCTATTATATAGTGCTTTTCATATCTATCTATCTATCTATCTATCTCTATCTATCTTTCTAGCTATCAGAAAAGCTATGAAAGGAAGCGGACAGACTATTTGGAATTATTTAATAAGTATTCATGGACAAAATATAATTAACATCAGTTTGTGATTCAGATATTTTTTTAGGCCAGCAGAGAAGGCCTTGAAGGCCCTGACAGCCCGCCACTGATATATATATATATATATGGTTGAAATAGTTTACTGTCAAATAATGCAAAGAGTACGCGACACGTGTTTCGCCCTAATTCTGGGCTCATCAGGCGTACACACTCTACTGCACTCCCTCTCGGGAATCGAACCTCGGACGTCAGTGCCAGAGGCGAAGCCCCTAACGTTGCGCCACGGCGTGTGGTTCGTTTATTTGACAGCATGTAGATCGGGGGTAATTACATTCACGGCATTCGTAGTCTGAATCACAATCTGATTGTATGGGTGGTTACCTACCAGGTAACGCTTGTGGTTGGCCAGCAAGTAGGTAACCACCCATACAATCAGATTGTGACACAGACTACGAATGCCGTGAACATATATATATATATATATATATATATATATATATATATATATATACAGTATATATATATACTAGCTGTGTAAGCCTGTGCTGTAAAAAGCCCAGGGTCCTAGAAAGTATCGAAATCATCAGAAAATAAATTGAAATGTAGAGATGTCAGGTAATTGGAAGGAGCTACACTGGGCATCTCTCTGGGTTTCGTATTGCTGACATGCTCGCATCATTTGTGCATTAGCGGCTAAGTGACTTCGTCTTTCTTCGTAGGTTTCGTTTTGCCAATGTGCTCGCCTCGCTTGTGTATTAGCCACTAAGCGAGTGACTCTTTCTTCAGAGGTTTCACTTTGCCGACATGCTGGCCTCACTTGTGTGTCCTCGTCGGTGCCACGGGCTTGAGGCTCTGAAGCTCAAACCTGTTGGTGTCCGTGGCCTCCGCCAGGAGGCGCCTGGACGGCTCTGGAAATAAGATCTGCAGCACTTCCACCACACCCGGAGGCTAATCGGGAAGCACCTGGATCACTATTAAAGGGGCCGCCATACTCCATTCAGAGAGCCGGAGCCGGGTGGAAGAGGACGGAGCTCGCGAGGAGAGAAGTAGAGGCGGCAATAGAAGAAAAAGACTTAAGAAAGGACCGTGAGCATTACTGGGGTTTGTGCACTGTGTGTGCCGTGCAGAAGAAGAAAATAATAAAACGTGTGAGTTTTGGACATCTGGCTATCTCATTTTCTGTCTGTGTCACAACATTTTTATATAAGATGCAGATTGCAGCATTGTTTTTTGAAAATGTACTGGTTTGTTTTTTTTTTTACCATTAAAGTAAATTCTGACCATGTTGTTATTTTTAAAAGCTGTTTAGAAATCCTTCATATTTATTTCTGTTCCTCTGGGACGCCATTTTGTTGTGGCCTTGTTTGACGGTTGCAATGTCATTGCTAGCAACAAAGTCAGCGGTCATAATGGAAGTGACTTCTGGGGTCAAGGGCTTTAAAGATTGGGGGGGGGGTCAGGTCATGTCAGGTCAGGTTGGGGGTCACTTCCTTATTCAAGTCTGCAGATACCTGAAAGAATTTTGAAAAGTGTGCTTGTGTGATTTAAAATGACTTTTAAATTCTTTAGTTGTTTGTTTTGGGCTTAGACGCTTGTAACTGTTTGACTTTCTGGTTGAAGACATTCACTTTGGTTCCTACTCCCACTTATCTCTCAGTCCTTCTCAGTGTTTCGTGGCTGGCCAGAACACCAGGTGCGGGTTGAATAGCAACTTCTGCATCTCAGCTGGCGTCACAAACAGAGGAGAGGAGGAGATGAAAAAGGAGGAGGAATAAGGTTGGTAGGATTAGTTCATTTGTGGTTTTCTGAACGCTGGAACGTTTTGTCTGTGGAAAAACCACTGTGTCAAATAAAGGGGTCTTTAAGACTGGAACTGGGTCTGAGGTGTGGGGTGCCTATCCAGTCACCAAGTGTCTTTCTATGCTAATTTGACTTGTGTCCACCTGTTGTTTACTGTTATAATAAAGTTCTCTATTAAAATAAAAAAAATCACCGGCCTCATTTCTGGTCACGTGTTGACATTGAGCGCAGTCGTCAGTCATGTGCTGCGTTTGTTCTGCAAGCCATCTTGACATTCGCAAAAGTAAAGATGCTTTCCGGAGGTCATTCCTCCACGGCACTTGGAGTCTGCACATCCTCATCCTCCTCTGTAGGAATCAAAGAGCAGGAAAGGGCGGTTGCTAGGTAACGGCAAAGGGGTGGGCTTCACGTTTTGCGAGTTTTCCTGCTGTGAAGACGCGGTACGGTGCATGTTAGTGCATACTGGTGGGTCTTTGTGCAGTAAATACATTAATAAACATAAACACCATGTGGTCCTTAGCACCATTGTGAGTGAGAAGTGCAGGTAAATGCAACACGGAGATCGAGGATTTAAGGAGCAACATTTTCCACGAAAAACTCCATGTAATGAGTCTTGTGTTTCAACAATTACAAAATCGCATGCAAAGTGAATTTCAGTGTCCATTCTACAAAACTGTATGTGATATGACACTTGGCTGTTTTGCTTGTCACCAGACCTGTCACACTGCAATTACCCCCCCCCCCCCCCCATTGGATTTCTGTCACTCATTGCTAACCTTCATTGGAAACGTAGCCTTTCGTGAGTTCAGAGCCTTATGGGAGTCATCAGTGTTAAATTGGTGTGCGCGTGCCTCTCTGTGTGTGTGTGTGTGTTCACCTTGCCATGTTTAGGTGTTGTTTCTGACTTGTGCCACTCTGCCCTGGATGAATGGGTGAAATGGCAGGTTGAACGTGAAGGAGATGCTATTACAATGAGCAATTAAAAAACAAAATGTCAGCAAAAGTTTCAGCCAAAAAAGTCACAAACAAATATTCAAACCTGAAACTGCCAGGAAAATCACTAAGAAAAAATGGACTTGAAGAGCTAAAGGTCCAAAAAACTGCAAGAAGCCAAAGACAAGGAAATGAAAGGGTTAATGACTGAAGGCCAGCATCCTGGTAGGGAGGGGGAGTGGTCAAGAACTAACAACAAACACAGAGGGTGTGGCTATCGGTGAGGCGGCAGGTAATGAAGGAGGGGTTTCAATAGACTCCTCCCACACAAATGGCCTGAGTTAAGTCATTTTGAGAAGACAGTGGGGGGATGGATGTGTCTCTTGCAAAGTTCCCTTTCCCTAATTTGGAAATACAGGGGTGGGCAAAAGTATGGAAACAAGACATGCAGGTTATGATGGCTACACTCAAGCACATTTTAATAAGAAGAAGAGGACAAATAGATAGATAGATAGATAGATACTTTATTAATCCCAAGGGGAAATTATTCTACAAATAATTAAGTAATAATAATAATAAATAAATAATGATTAATAATTGTTTACATCTTGCCTGAAGAAGGGGCCTGAGTTGCCTCGAAAGCTTGCATATTGTAATCTTTTTAGTTAGCCAATAAAAGGTGGCATTTTGTTTGGCTTTTCTGTACATTCATAACGGCTAACACGGTACAACACCCTAGTACTACAAATAATTAATAAATTGAAATACAATAATTAATAAATAAATAATAATACCAGAATCAACTCAATTTCATGTTCTCACCGCCGTAAACCTACTTTTGCCCACCCCTGTATATTCCTAATTCTATTATTAGGCTCATAAACTTTATAATTATATTCTGTATAACCTAACCTTGACAATAAATAGCTAAGATGAAAATGAGAGTTTGGCAATCTTTGGAATTTTCAGAATTCCAGCAGGAATTCAAGCCCCTGTTTGTAAGATTGGACGACGTGCAGAAACAACCGCCGACCACCAAATGTAGGAACAAGCAAGGGGAGCCAGTAAGGTGGCGGCTGCGTCTACTCACTGTACTCGTTTCATTTTCCCCACCAGTACGTATAAAAGGAGAACTGTGTTATTGCCCAGGGTGGCTGCGTTGTCTGTGTGTTACGTGAATTGAAAGCGTTTGACAAACATTCACGAGGCCGGCAGTGATGACAGAATGGGAAGTGGCCTTTCTCCAAGTGCATCTTCATCTCTACGGCTTCCTGCTTGGAAATGACACTGGTGAAAGGAGTGCAACCCTGCCGTCCCATAATGCACCAGTGCCAGGTGCAACATGCAAACATTCCCAGCACATTTGTTATATTAAAAGAATATCTTCATGTCTCTGTTTGCCATTAAATATTGATGCACACTCAGAGTGTCATTTGCTGTTGCTTCCTGTTATAAGTGGAGCCTTTGAAATCGCAGCGGTGTTGAGAGGTGAAAGATAAATGCAAATAAATCCATCTGCCTTTTTGTGCTCTGCTTAGTGAGGACGCGCGTTTGAGTAGCTGCTAGACGTTTAATGCCTGTGGCCTACAGCCCTGCAGCAAGGCTTGTGGGGAATCAAATATTTAGTTCTGTCTCCGATACTGACGGGCATCAGAAGGGTCTGGGAAGTGACACCGACAGGAACCACTGGGGGCTTGAAAGGCTTTCATCACTCCACTTGGCAGCAGGTGACACCGAAGATCAGCCGTCCAAAGTGGGAGACGAAAACATAAAAAGACAGCTTTGTTTATATGCTTGAGCTCAGGTTTAGTGAACGCATTCTAAGGGATTCATTCAGTGTCACACGGGATGTCAGTCGGTCCGCGGTGAGGGCTCAGTCAGTCCTGTGCCACTTTATACGGCGCACAGCACCACACAAGAGGTCGGCGGAGGGGCCGCTTATGTTTGGTATTCATTAAAGTGAAAAAGACGTTTTGTGTTTGAATCCGTTCTTGTGTATCATGGCATTGGGTAGTGGAGATGTGTCACACGTAAGAACTTCACTGTACTCTGCCAAGGGGACAATACAACAGTTACTGCCTGCCTGTCTGTCTATAATATAGCGCCTTTCATCTATCTCCATCCATCTCTATCTACCTATCCATTTTATAGTGCCTTTCATCTATATTTATCTAATGTTTAGTGCTTTTCATACCTATCTATCATATACTGCCTTTCATATCGATATCCATTATATAGTGCCTTTCATCTATCTGTATCTATCTATTTCTATCTGTCCATTTTATAGTGCATTTCATCTCTTTATCTAATGTTTAGTGCTTTTCATATCTATCTATCATATAGTGTCTATCTATATCTGTTATATAGTGCCTTTCCTATCTATCTGTCTATATATCTATCATATATTGCCTTTCATATTGATATCCATTATATAGTGCCTTTCATCTATCTGTATCTATCTATATCTATCCATTTTATAGTGCATTTCATCTCTTTATCTAATGTTTAGTGCTTTTCATATCTATCTATCATATAGTGTCTATCTATATCTGTTATATAGTGCCTTTCCTATCTGTCTATATATCTATCATATATTGCCTTTCATATTGATATCCATTATATAGTGCCTTTCATCTATCTGTATCTATCTATATCTATCCATTTTATAGTGCATTTCATCTCTTTATCTAATGTTTAGTGCTTTTCATATCTATCTTTCATATAGTGTCTATCTATCTATCTGTTATATAGTGCCTTTCCTATCTGTCTATATATCTATCATATATTGCCTTTCATATTGATATCCGTTATATAGTGCCTTTTATCTATCTGTATCTATCTATATCTATATATCCATTTTATAGTGCCTTTCATCTATCTTTATCTAATGTTTAGTGCTTTTCATACCTATCTATCTATCATATAGTGCCTTTCCTATCTATTATATAGTGCCTTTCCTATCTATCTGTCTATCATATATTGCCTTTCATATCGATATACATTATATAGTGCCTTTCATCAATCTGTATCTATATCTATACATCTATTTTATAGTGCCTTTCATCTGTTATCTAATGTTTAGTGCTTTTTATATCTATCTATTAGATAGATAGATAGATAGATAGATATGAATGGCACTATATATCATATAGTGCCTTTCATATCTGTATCCATTATATAGTGCCTTTCATCTGTCTCTATCTATCTGTTATCAGTTATTTGCCGATGTGAATGGGATGGTTGAGTCTGATGGGCTGAATGGCCTGTACTCGTCCCAGTTGTTCTGATGTTCTAGTATTGTATGTGAAATAAGTAAATGGCAAAAATATTAAATACATGCATACAGTGCCCTCCATAATGTGTGGGACAAAGACGCATTCTCTGTGATTTTCTCCACACTTTAAAACTATAATTCAAACAGTTCTGACATGGTTACAGTATGCATTGCTGACTTTCATATAAGGGGATTTGCAGACATTTCAGTCACACGACACTGTATCCACGTGGTCCTCCCATTTCAGGGCACCACGATGTTTGGCACACAGGTCCATTCAAGCCGTTGACACATTGAGGACTTTGTCACAGAGCCCTGCTTGAAGTCTGCGGTTCATTGACATCAGCAGGTGCTGAGGGTCTTCTCTGGTGATGCTCTGCCAAGCCTCTCATGCAGCCATCTTCAGCTCCTGCTTGTTTTGGGGGGGCATGTCCCCTTCAGTTTTCTCTTCAGCATATGGAAGGCCTGCTCAGTCGGGTGACTGGCTTGGCCATTCAAGAAGTTTCCATTTTTTAGCATTGATAAACTCCTGTGTTGCCTCAGCGGTGTGTTTGGCTCATCATCTTGTTGTAGGATGAAGTGCCACTCAATGAGTTTGAAGGAATTTACTGGAACTTGAGCAGATCAGGTCTTTCTACACACCTCAGAATTCATTGAGCCATAAACAGCTCCATCATCAAGGAAGAGAAGTGTGCCAGGACCTGTTGCAGCCATACACGCCCAAGCCATACCACCCCCAGCACTGCCATGTTTAACACATGAGGTGGCAGTTCCTTCATGACTCCACACTTTGATCTCACCATCACTCTGATCAGGTTCATCTTTGTCTCATTTGTCCACAAGGCCTTCTCCCAGAATTCTGCAGGCTCTTTGAAGTCACAAACTGTAATCTGGCCGTCCTGTTCTTGTGGTCTTCATCTTGCAGTGTGGCCTCCTCTGTGTTTCTGCTCATGAAGTCTTTGGCTGATAGTCATCTCTGACATGTCTCCTGAAGACAGTCTCTGATCTGTCGGACAGGCGTTTGGGGATTCTCCTGTCATCAGCAGTGGGGGTCTTCTCTTTGTGACTACTAAGCTCTCCAGTGTGTTCTTTCTTCTTCATGATACTCCAGACAGTTGATTTCAGTCATCCTAAGGTCTTACCAATGTCTCCAGTGGTTCGATTCTTCTTTTTTAAGCCTCTTTCACTCTCACTGGCACAGCTCTTGCCCTCATGTTGAACAATGACAATTCCAGACTCCAAAGGAATAGAAGCAGGCCAAGGTATCTTATGAAACAATGAAACCCACCTGAGAAATCACAAACACCTGGTACATCAACTGTCCCAAACATTATGGTGCCCTGAAATGGGAGGACCTTAGAGAAAAAGTGCCGTGTGACCAAAATGTCTGCAAGTCCCCTTCAGTGAAAGTCTGTGATGTGCTCTTTAATCACAATGTCTGAAGTGTTGGACTTGGAATTTGAAAGTGGAGAAAATCAAGGAAAAAAAATGTGTCTTTGTCCCACCCAAACATTATGCAGGACGCTGTAAGTAATGAAATACAGAAAGCTGGGAATGGCCAACAGGGGGAGGCAGCTTGATGGCTGAGGAACAAATCGGAAACGTATGACGTGATGTCTACTTGTAATCAGGACCGTCTTAATGCATGGGCACGCTGGGCCGTTGAGCATAGGGGTCCCATGCTAATCTACTGTATGCTGAGTGGCTGTGTAGGTGATAATAATAATAATAATAATACATTTTATTTATATAGCGCCTTTCCCATGCTCAAGGCTCTTAGAGGGACCCCAGTGCATGGCTTTGCCCGGGGGGTCTATAAAGCTGTTAAGATGGCCCTGCTTGTAATATTTCTATTGTATTGTATTGAGGATGACTTGTGTTCTGCTCTGTGTATTGTATTGTTTTGACCCCCAATCTTTGACACCCACTGCCTGCCCAACCTACCTGGAAAGGGGTCTCTCATTTGAACTGCCTTTCCCGAGGTGTCTTCCATTTTTTTCCCCTAGTAGGGTTTTTTGTCGTCTTCTCCTTGTGTGATTTTGGGTTATACAGAAATAAATTGTATTGTAAATTGTATTGTCTAAATAAACTGCTCAAAACAAATAGAGGACCACTTTGAAAACCCATCAGATCTCAATGAGAAAAAACTCCTGCTGCTAATGATATGGTGATGTGTGAGGAATGAAAGGATGGCAATGAAAATGATCAACCGACAGAGGGACACCCCGAAAATCAAAGGGAACAAATGATGTGGCAGGCAGGCGAGTCCATTTGGCCGAAATTTCATTACAGCAACTCCAAATCGTACTCAGTAGTTCGTATGCCCCCCCTATGCCTGACAACGTCCTAATGGAATGATAGATGGTGTCCTGGGGAATCTCCTGCCAGATTAGACCAGGACATCACTGAGCTCCAGGACAGTCTGAGGTGTCAGATGGACCCAAACATAATGTCCCACCCAGAGATGTTCTATTGGATTGAGGTCAGGTGAGTGAGCGGGTGGGGTTGGGGCCAGTCAGTGGTATCAATTCCTTCATCCTCTCGCCACATGAGGCCGGGCATTGTCATGTACCAGGAGGAACCAGCATAGGGTTTGACAATGGGTCCAAGGATTTCATCCCGATACCTAATAACAGTCAAGGTGCCCACCATTGTCTAGCCTGTAGCGGTCTGTGTGTTCCCCCATGGATATGCCTCTCTCCCCAGATATACCATCACTGACCCACCACCAGACCGGTCATGCTGAACGAGGCTTCTCCAGACCCTTTCACGTCTGTCACATGTGCTGTCATCTGTGAAAAGCACAAGCCGCCAGTGGTGGACCTGCCAATTCTGGTATTCTATGGTAAATGCCAATCGAGCTCCACGGTGCCCACTAGAGGACGTCGGGCCTGAACATGAAGTCTGTTTCTGATTGTTTGATCAGAAACATTCACACTAGTGGCCAGCCTGCCTGCTGGAGGTCATTTTGTAGGCTCTGCCAGTGCTCATCCTGTTGCCCAAAGGAGCAGATACCAGTGGGTCCTGCTGATGAGTTAAGGACCTTCTGTGAGGGGTCCTGTCCAGCTCTCCTAGAGGAACTGCCTGTCTGTCTCCTGGAATCTCCTCCATGTCCTTGAGACAGTGCTGGGAGACACAGCAAACCTTCTGGCAATGCCACGTATTGATGTGCCTGCCATCCTGGAGACGTTGGACTACCTGTGCCAGCTCTGTAGGGCTACCAATACTGACACTGACCGTAGCCAAATATAGCAAAGCGAGTGACAAAACAGATGAGGAGAGAAAATGTCGGTGGCCTCCCTCCACCTGTTAACCCATTCATTCCTGTTTTGGGGGTCGTCTCATTGTTGCCCCCCACCTCTAGTGCACCTGAAACTGATGAACAAGCCCCTCTGCTTCTTCACTGACCACATCAATAGCCCACAGGTTTCATTGACTTGATTCTAGACTCTCATTAAAGTGTTCCTTTCATGTTTTTTCAGCAGTGTATTTTGATGCTAATTATTTCTGCTCACTTGCACCTCATCTTTATGGTCACAATATCATTTGATCTCAAATCGCCCCAAATATTCTTCTGCAGAAGAGCGCCCCTTACGTACACCAGTACAATCTACAATCCATTGCAAGTTTTTAATGGCTGGCTCTCCTTTTTACGCTTGTAGCGCCGCGGCCGTTGGGGTCTTCCCCCTGCGCCGTTACAGCCGAGCGACTCTCCGCTATTTACTTCTTCCGTCTGAAGGTTGGTAGCAAATCAAAAGAAAAGTGCCATTGTCCTGCGAGACGAAGACTTTTGGCGGCCTTGCTCTGCGTGGTGACCTTTCATCTTTGCCCTCGTCTCTGCCAGTCTCTCCTAACAAGTGGGGCAGCCAGCGCCCGTCCCTATTAGGGCTTGAATTCCGTATTGCCATTAAAAAAAAAAAAAAAGATCCTGTCCTTTCAGGACAACAAAACAAAAAAAATGCACACCAAGGTGGTGGAGAAACACAAGTCCATTGTTTCCTCACAGATGGAAGTTGGGGTTACTACGGCAACAGGTCTAATCCTTCTATTTACCACCTTTTTTCAAATTATTGGCCTATCAAGGGGTACCTTTTAACTCATGGGCAGGAAATCTGGTGGTGGAGGCCCGCTGCCTTAATTAGCTATGATTTTCGCTGTATACACAACATGATGAGCTAATCGAAGCTTGCAAAATAATGACGTACCTCCAGCAAGTATCCCTCCATCTGAGGCCCAGTCTAAGAATAACAATAATGAGGCCATTATTAAGAGAGGACATTAAAATGCTGCACTGCCACTAAACAGAGAACATAATTGTTCTGGTGTTGTCCACACAATCAACAACCTATTGTTGTGGATTTGAAAAATAAAGCAGTGGAGAATGGATGCCATAATGATTGGTCTGTCCTGTCATCTCGGCTCGGCGCAGAATTGTCTGCGCTTGAAGTCCTCGATAGACTGCTGACTTGTTGAAAAGGCAGACAGAGAAGACAACCGTCTGGCCTCTCAATGTGTCCCCCTTTCCTCTCCTCCAAGAAGAATCGCTCGCTCAGCTTCACAACACCCTCACAGTTGACCATTCACATCCACTCTCTCCGCTCGCCTCAGACTTTTCTGCTCTCTTAAATCTTCCGGCCATTGGAGAAGGCGGACGTACGGTGCGGCTACCAAAAAGGGGTCAGGATGGCGTGAGTGCCTCCACAGAAATGCTCACAAAATTAAAAACCCGAATGAGGGAAAAATGTCGCATCACATTAGAATGAGAAAAAGGAGGTTTGAATTCATTTATGGATCATTGGCAGCTTGAGGAAATCGAGTCGGACGGCACGATGATAAAAAATGGATAGCGTACTGAAAATGGCAAGCGTTTAATAATGCAGCTTCTAGAAGTGCCCGTCAGTCAGTTCAGCTTTATTCTGTGCACCGTCGGCCACGGCCATGAGGTGCCTCACCCGGCATGCCAGGCTAAAGATCACAGTGGACCACACTGAGCACCCGCGTGTGCCCTATGATGTGTAAAAATGGCAAAACAAAAAGGAAAACCCCACCTAAGGTAACAGCTCGACTGTAACTGACGAGCATTCAGAATCAAAATCACGTTTATGTACAGAGAATTTAACTTGGCGGCTTTGGATGTTCACATTCCCTCCATGCATTTATTTATTTAAAGAGTTTGGTAAAGAGACAGATTCTCCCCTGGGGACAAATAAAGTTCATTTTATCTATCTGTTATATAGTGCCTTTCATATCCATCCGTCTATCTCTCTATTGAATACAGTATATGGTGCCTTCCACATGCATCTATCTGTCAATCTATCTGTTGACTATATAGTGCCTTTAAGGTCTATCTATCTCTCTAGCCTATATTATGGCTTTCTTGTTAATCTATCTACATTTTAATCTTGCCTACTATACTATCTATGTATCCATCATATAATGCATTTCATCTATCTATCTATCTATCTATCTATCTATCTATCTATCTATCTATCTATCTATCTATCTATCTATCTTATAGTGCATTTCACAATTACATTATCTATCTATCTCATAGAGTGTCTTTCTTATCTATCTGTCTCATTATTATATAGTGGCTGTCACATCCATCTGTCTAATAATATGTCTACCTATTATATAGTGACTTTCACATGCATCTATCTGTCAGTCTATCTGTTGAGTCTATACTGCCTTTCAGGTCTATCTACCTATTTATGCTTATATAGTGCCTTTCAATTTCTATCATATCATGCCTTTCAAGTCTATCTATCTATCTATCTATTATATAGTACCTTTCATCTATCTATCTATCTATCTATCTATCTATCTATCTATCTATCTATTAAGTGCTTTTCATCTATCTATCTATCTCTATCTATCTATTAAGTGCTATCTATCTATCTATCTATTAAGTGCTTTTCATCTATCTATCTATCTCTATCTATTAAGTGCTTTTCATCTATCTATCTATCTATCTATCTGTCTATCTATCTATCTATCTATCTATCTATCTATCTATCTATCTATCTATCTATCTATCTATCTATCTATCTATTAAGTGCTTTTCATCTATCTATCTATCTCTATCTATTAAGTGCTTTTCATCTATCTATCTATCTATCTATCTATCTATCTATCTATCTATCTATCTATCTATCTATCTATCTATCTATATATCTATCTATCTATTAAGTGCATTTCAGCTATCTATCTATCTATCTATCAAATGTTTTTCATCTATCTATTAAGTGCATTTCAGCTATCTATCTATCTATCTATCTATCTATCTATCTATCTATCAAGTGCATTTCAGCTATCTATCTATCTATCTATCTATCTATCTATCTATCTATCTATCTATCTATCTATCTATTAAGTGCATTTCAGCTATCTATCTATCTATCTATCTATCTATCTATCTATCTATCTATCTATCTATCTATCTATCTATCTATCTTATATTATGCCTTTATTGTTAATCTATCTACATTTTAATCTTGCCTACTACACTATCTATCTATCTATCAA
This sequence comes from Erpetoichthys calabaricus, assembly GCF_900747795.2. NCBI lineage: Eukaryota > Metazoa > Chordata > Cladistia > Polypteriformes > Polypteridae > Erpetoichthys > Erpetoichthys calabaricus. The sequence continues at coordinate 346,354,843 of NC_041395.2, forward strand.
TCATATAGTGCCTTTCAGGTCTATTTATCTATTGTCACACACGAGCGATTAGGGGGCAGTTAAAGGACCCAATGAGCTGTGTGAAACCACAAAACAGGGAACTAAGACAACGTGTTAACACCTCTTTCTTTATTTTAACAGGAAAGACAAAGAACAAAAACCCACAGCACCATGAATTTGTGTCAAAAGCCTCGTCCAGACATTCGAGCCACTCCCATAGTACTCCTAATAGCTCCTGATGACTGCACCTCTGGTCGCTTACAGCTGACATCACCACTGTCCCAAGGTCCTCCACGTCATCCTCCCAGCATTTCTACCTCCATCACATAAATTCTTCTGTGTTACCACCATTCCCTGTCAATTGTATATTACAAATCTAACCGTGACAGTGAACTCTCAGGTTCTTACTGTGCTTTGCAGTATACGGGGGCGGAATCCCCAACCCTTAAAATGTGTTTTGAGTTTTTCTTCACACTATCTATCTATTTATCCTATATTATGCCTTTCTTGATAATCTATCTACATTTTAATCTTGCCTACTACACTATCTGTCTATCTATCATATAATGCCTTTAATCTATCTATCCATCTATCATTTAGTGCCTTTCACATCTATCTATCTATCTATCTATCTATCTATCTATCTATCTATCTATCTATCTATCTATCTATCTATCTATCTGTCTGTCTGTCTGTCTGTCTCAGTTATAGATGGTGATGTTTACGTATTGCTTTCCTAGACCCTCAAGGCACTTTACATAAAAAGTGAGAAGCCGACCCCCACCAACGTGCAGCACCCACCTGGGTGATGTGATGGCAGCCATTCTCACACCTGTACACTTGCCACCATTACCTATTAGGTGGTGAAGGAGCGCCAGAGACTGGTAGCCACTAAGGGCACAGGATGATTAGGGGGCCACAAGAGACAAGGCTGGGGTGGGCAGTTTAGCTCGGACATCGGGTTGCACTTCACTTTTTCTGAAAAAGATGCCAAGGGATCTTTTATAACCACAGAGAGTCGTTTTTACATTTCATCTGAAGGACGGTTCCATTTTTACAACATGATGTCCCCATCACTGCACTGGGACATTGGGAGCCCCACACAGACCACAGGGTATGTTCCCCCTGATGGGCTCACCAGCACCTCCTCCTGTTTTTCTGGTTGGTTTCCCATCCAAGTACTGGCTGGGCTGGTTAGGAGCCACTGTAAATGATGCCATAATAGTAAAGGCTTAACTAGGTGGAAAAATGACAAGCATAATCAGAATGGCACTTATAGAGTCTTTGGAAGAAGTTGCTGTATAAACTAGGAGCAAAGAAAAAAAGGGGCATGGGTGGTGACCTCAATGACAAGAATGCTGGGGAGACATCTGAAGGTGAAGACAGCATTAGTGACCGCTGCACTGGCCTTCACCTCAACGCCACTACATTCCCTACTCACCCCTCGAGATGGCACTTTTGGTGCCAGGTGACCTAAAGTGCACACTTTTGGGATGTGAGAAGGGCAGACAGCACACAGTCAGAGATTTAATCACACATCGCTGGAATTCTACACACTGTGCCACCATACCAGAGCTGTCTTAACAGCATTATGGGCCCACCGGGCAAAGCAGTTCACTTGGGCCCCAACCTACACAACCACTCACAGCAATAAAAATGGAGATGGCCAATCAAATTAAACCTAAATATATCATATTGGTACTTCCAACAATTAGATTAATCAACAGAAACGTTTGAACAATTTAACATGAGCCTTGAAAAACACACAAATGTCGCCATATAAATGATACTCAATTGGTAAACCATACAGCATGGGGCGCCTATGCTCATTGGGGGCCACTGCCCAGCGTGCCCACGTGTTAAGGCGGCCCTGCACCATACCACCCTCATGTTAAGAGTTAATTGTTTAGGCCCTAAACTTTAGGGGCTTCCTTTAACAAATACAACAGCAGCACCAGTGGTGTGGCAGAAGACTCTGATGCTATACATCGGGCACAGTTCCTTTCCCTTGGCATGGATGGGAACAGGACTTGGGGCTGAACAGATGTGTGGTGACAGAGGGCCCCCCCCAACACCCTTCCTCCCTTCAGCCCCCATAACCGCTTTAGACAAGGCGCCCTCGCCATCTCCGCTTCCACAAGGCACAGGCCCGGAGAATCAGGAGACGGAGATCTTTGCCAATCTGCCCGCGGTGCAGCGCATTTATCTTCATCTTGTTAGACTAAATTAATTAAGAATCTCAGTGTTGTACACTTTCTCTTTTCATTACATCAAACAGTAGAGGGGGAGCGATGCGGGAAACGGGGGGGGGGGGGGGGGGGCTGCCCCGTAGGACCGCCGCCTCGGCTCACTCCGTACCGTACACACACACACACACACACACACATACACCGTCCGTAAATAGCTACAACACTCCTCACACCCAGACTCGGGTTTATTAACGCCATTAGCATTTTTCATCTGAAATCCAAAAGATTCTTCCTTTTTTCACTCGTGTGTGTGTCACATTTCCGCATTTGTTACATTTCACACATGATATTTAATAAAATGTGACGCAGGATTAAAGAGACAAAATAGCAAGCAACAGGCTCTTACTGCAACAGGCCGGGCAGCGTCTGCCCCTTATGCTGGGGTGAGGGTGGGGGGTCCGCCACCTTGATTTTTAAATTATAATGCGGAACACGTAGTTAGTAGTTGTTAAGGCTGTGGACCTCAAACCCTGAGGCTGTGGGGGGTCAAATCCCACTACTGACACCACTGTGTGACTTCACCTGCCTGCACCCTCACTGGAAATGCTAAAGAAATGTGGACGACCGCACCTGCCATGTTGTGAGTGGCCCTCGATAACAGCCTGCCAAGTCAGTGGCTCAGGGTGACCTTCGTTAACGCCTTCTTATTTCATCCATCCATCCATTTTCTAACCCTCTGAATCTGAACACAGGGTCACGGGAGTCTGCTGGAGCCAATCTCAGCCAATACAGGGTGCAAGGCAGGAACCAATCCTGGGCAGGGCGCCAACCCACCGCAGGGCACACACACACCCACACACACTAGGGCCAATTTAGAATTGCCAAAATGTCTTTGGACCGTGGGAGGACATGGGGAGAACACATAAACTCCACCCAGGGAGGACCCGGGAAGCAAACCCAGGTCTCCTAACTGCGAGGTAGCAGTGCTACCACTGCGCCACCGTGCCGCCCACCTTCTTATTTAATGTGTTTTATTATACTGAAAAATGGAAATTTCAGCCCGAGTGAATATATAAGCAATTTCTTGTTCTTGGGTGTCTGTCAGTGGTACACTTGCTACTGTCTTGAGATTTTATCATAAATATGGCATAAATATCCAGAATATGTCAAGTCAAGTTGGGGAGCAGGCACTGGTACAGTGTGTTGGCGCACCCACTACACGACGAAACAACTCGGGATCCCGGTTGGCAACCCCCTGGACAGACACACGGTCCAGTCCCACCCTCCGGAAATGACCCTCTATCTGCCGCAGCCAGGTGTTACGTGGGAGACCCCTTGGCCTGGTCCAGCCACTCAGGTCCCCAACAATGAGGATCTTATGAGCTGATCACCCTCGGGGAAACGCGCCACATGGACACAGTGCCGAAACTGACGCTCCCTCACAATGCAGGTCATGTGCCTCATTCAGGACTTCATGAGCAAAATAATAAAACCAGTGGTACCCAAGGATTTTCCATAGAGACACACATGAAAGAGTCCAGTCTTCGTTTTGGGTCACTGGATAGCGCCCATGTCTCACAACCAGGACTCTAAAGACTTGGACCTTTGTCCTTTTGCATAGATATCGGGAGCATCTGTTGGTGAAGAGAGATTCACTCATCCTGACTTTGCTGACAATGCTGTGATCTTCATGGAGGCTCTGATTGGGGGTCTCGAGAGACAGAGCGAGGAGTCGGAGTGTCTGGACTGGCGAGGGTCCTGATAAAAACCAAAGAGCCAGGCCTTTAATGAACTCTTGGGCACGGCCATCAGCAGTGTGTCAGTCTGCAGAGAGAGTGTCGACCTCATCATTGAGAGGTTCACGTACCTCGGCAGTGACATTCATGTGACTCTGGTGACTCTTCCTATGAAGTCAGTAGACAGACTGGGGGGTCATGAGGTCGCTGGGTGTGTGACGCACCTGATATCTGCAAAAAGACGAAGGTCCAAGTCTTTAGAGTCCTGGTGCTTCCTGCTTGCTATCCAGTGACCTGACTTCATGTGTGTCTCTATGGAGAATCCTTGGGGGCAGCTGGTTTGACTTCGTGTTGCTCATGGAGTCCCAAATGAGGCACATGACCTGCATTATGAAGGAGCGTCAGTTACAGCGCTACGGCCATGTGGCATGATTACCCGAGGGTGATCCACCTCACAGGACCCTCATTGTTGAGCACCAGGCCAAGGGGTCATTCACATAATACCTGGCTGCACCAGATAGAGGATAATTTCTGGAGAGTGCGACTGGACCGCGTGTCTGCCTACCAAGTTGTTTCGTAGTGTGGTGTACCAGTGCAGGCTCCCCAATCTGACCTGACCTGGAGGTGGCGTAGCAGTTAGCATGGCTGCCTCATGGACCCAGCATCTGTGAGGAGTCTGCATGTTCTCCCTGGATCTCGTCACAGGTAACATATTTTGGAGCACAATAATAAAGAAGTCACCACCCTCATTCAAGCAGGAGTACAAAATGAAAAAGAAAGGCCACAAACTCAGCCAAATCTGAGAGTGCAGAGCCCACTCAGTATAGTTCCATTGTGGGGTTAATGTGCCTTTTAGCAGGGTGGCTATGGATGGGTGGTGGCTTGGTCTGCCCACCCAATGGAAAAAAGAAGTAAAAAGAAAGTTTTAGTTTACTTTGGCACATCCAAATGCCCACCCATGCATGACATCCTAATAATGCCACAGCCTTCAGTGATGTCCGATTACACAGATGCCCAGAACATGTGGCAAAGTCTCATGCCAGCTTCTCTCTCCTGCCCACAGACCAGAACACCATGACCCATGAACTCCATCCACATACTGTACAGACTCTTCCAAGCCCATCTCCTTAGAGCAGGGGTCCCCAACTCCAGTCCTGGAGGGCCGCAGTGGCTGCAGGTTTTCATTCTCACCCTCTTCTTAATTAGTGACCTGTTTTTGCTGCTAATTGCTCTTGAAGACTCAGACCCCTCAATTGTTTCTTTTTTCCTTAATTAACAGCCAAACAATAATGAGGTACAAAATGAGCCAAAACAGGACCAGCAAACTGTGACCATCCTAGAATATCTGAAAATAAAGAGAGGTGAGGGTCTCAGGAATGTCGACCTGCTCAAGACCCCAAAACATTTGACCAGAGCTCTTAGAAAAGAGAAAGTCAGCAATTTCAGAAATGTCTGCTGTTGCACAAGGAGAGCAGCAACAAGCCACGGAATTAAAGAGTGGGGGGGTTTAATGAACGATAAGGAGTTTGAGGCCCTGACTTAGGTGGTCTTCCGTTGGCTCACTCATTTCACATTTCATTTCTGTTTGGGTGCCATTGAAGGAAAGAAATGAAGCAAATCAGAGGAAGGAGGAAGAAATTCAGGGGAACAAGTCAACTAAAATGAATGGAAAAGGAGTTAATTAGGAGCAAAAACAGGACACTAATTAAGAAAAGGGTTAGAATGAAAACCTGCTGCCACTGCGGCCCTCCAGGACCGGAGTTGGGGACCCCTGCCTTAGAGGGAGGTACCTTGGTGGTCCAAGATGTTCTATCAGACGGTTGTGGTGAGCGCCCTCTTCTACACGGTGGTGTGCCGGGGAGGCAGCATTAAGAAGAAGGACGCCTCACGCCTGGACAAACTGGTGAGGAAGGCAGGCTCTATTGTTGGCACAGAGCTGGACAGTTTGACATCTGTGGCAGAGCGACGGGCGCTGAGCAGACTCCTGTCAATCATGGAGAATCCACTGGAGCCACTAAACAGTGTGATCTCCAGACAGAGGAGCAGCTTCAGCGACAGACTGCTGTCACCGTCCTGCTCCACTGACAGACTGAGGAGATCGTTCCTCCACCACACTATGTGACTCTTCAATTCCACCAGGGGGGGTAAACGTTAACATTATACAAAGTTATTGTCTGTCTGTATACCTGCATTGTTATCACTCTTTAATTTAATATTGTGTTTATCAGAATGCTGCTGCTGCTAGAGAATGGGAATTTCTCCTTGGGATTAATAAAGTATCTATCTATCTATCTATCTATCTATCTATCTATCTATCTATCTATCTATCTATCTATCTATCTATCTATCTATCTATCTATCTATCTTTACCACCATTCCTATTTGACCAACTTAAGGGAGAGTCAATGGATTTATTAAGTAGTGATCTGCCGTAAGGAACAGAGTTAACGCAAGCCGTGGAGTGAGAGATAAGGCCAAAAATCAAATTCTAGTAATATGCAGGGGTTCAAATGTCAGCACACCAAAGTACAAAAAGAAAGGAGCAGAAGTGACAGCAACAGGTAAAAAGTCCCCTGATAGGTTTAAACACTAAGAGAAATTAACGGAGATTTGTTCTTTGAATCCAGAAATGCTGTACTCGCCGTGACGTCACGTGTCACCACTTCAGGCTACCAACAAGGCTGCATGGTTCCCAGTAACAGTCTTACAAGACCTCCAGGAAAACCCACAAAATAGCAGCGACCACGACTCAAAACCAAAACATATTGAAAAAGAATGTAACGACAGTAAAGCCAAGTCCAAAGTGACAAAAAAAAACAAAACGGACAAAACACGAAAATCCTGACCTGCATGACGTCAGTTTTTGAGCGTCTCTGTGTCTACCGTTAGTGTTTTGGGTTTTGTGTAATGGACAGCAAGCATGGGCAGGATGGGGTGGTCCAAGGCTCCTTACTCGGCCTGGTGGCCAGTTTAACGGTAGGATGGAAGGAGACCACCACCCTCAGCCATCCGAATGTCTGACAGGTGGCAGCAGCTCTCTAGTGGCTCTCCCACTTACACTCCCGCAAGGCTTCATGGGAATTGGAGTTCTATTGGGCAGCCCTGCTGGGTTTTGTGTGAGCCACCAGAGGGAGCTGTCCTCCTTTTAGGGAGGTTCCACCTGACCCGGAAGTGGATGCAATGTGGCAGCACCAGACGTCTTCCCGGCTTCGGGATGAAGGAAGACACTCCTCCTCCTCACTTAGGGAGTCAGAGTCGGGTGAAAGAGGATGAAGCTCACTGACAAAGAAGAGGAAGAAGATTATTGTTTGGGATTTTGTACATTGTGCAATGTATTTATGCAAAATAAAATCTTTATTCAAGCAGAGGGAGATCTGTCTTTGTGTTGGCGTGTTTGAGGCTTGGGGGCTCAAGTGGCATCCCCTGCAGGTTACAGTTGATCTTCTTGGTGTTGTCCCCCTCCATTCTCTCTTGTCTGCAATGGTGTTAGAACGTCACCGGTTTGGAAAAGTGATGTGATATTAGAGCATTGTTGGTTTTGACAGTCCCCGATCGCGATACTCGGGGTTAGGGCATTGTTGGTCTTGGCACATCCTGATCGATTGTGGATAAGTGACGTGATATGTGACATCAGAGTGGACAAGGCTCGAGAGTGTTTCTGGGAGCGGACTGGGAGATTGTCATCCCAAGATCCACTACCGCCGATGCTTTTTGACAGAAGTACGGGAGACTTGAGGCCATGTCACGTTAGACGACTTTTACGGTGATTTTCAGTCATGGCCTTCATTTATATAATCTTAGAGGTGACGGAGGCAGCCGGCGGTGTGTGCTGCTGTGGAGCTCAGTCCATCTAGTCTGACATGAGTGGGGGACTTCAACTAGTCCACGACTCCACCGGTTTGCTTTTGTCGTTCGTCGTAGTGGCAGACTCTGTATGCTTGAGAGCGGACGTCTAATGAACGCTCATGTGGAAGTACAATGCATATAATGCATTGATGAAGAATAAAGAACCTCGTGATCACAAGAGATGCTCTCCTGGCCAATTTTTCGTTTTTCACGACAAAAAAAAAAAAAAAAACGACTGCAGCTAAACTCACAATACAGTGCGTATTAACCCTTTAACACCGGCTCACGCTATTGGCTGTCGTTAAATAAGAGACGCCCGTGTAAATCGACACGGCTTGGCGACGAGATCAGGTCTGAGACACCCCACGCACGACATCAATGCGACATCAGTCTTAGCTGCCAAGACTCTGGATGGAACGAGCGTTCAGAAAGTGGACACGGGGGGGGGGGACGTCTTCCCTCATTTACGGGCAACACTCCGGCGTTTTTTGTTTTTTTTTGTTCCTCCTTCACACCATATTGAGTTTCGTGTATCTGCGCCTCCTCGACTTTGGGGAAATTTAACAGAGGCTGGTAGGCCCTCCGCCAAGCAAGTGCCGTCGTCCACTTTCACCCTCAAGAGGAGGTGAGGTTTCACTTAAACACCCCCCCCCCCCATCGAAGACTCGTGACAGGGAGGCCAAGCACAGGCCAAGCAGGAGGACCAACGGGAAATCAAGATGTGCCTCCTCTAATCTCCCTCCGCCGTCCAAAGGCGCGCAGTGCGTGCGGGATGTGCTGGCGTTTCTCATTTAATTAAAACAGACATTGACAGAAGGATGTGGATTAGGGCCGTAATGAAGCATTTACGTAGATTAATCGGCGGCACTGCTCTAAGCGCAGAACAAAAGCAAATTGTTATGAAACAAGCCAAAGGTCACATCATGAGCTTTTTAATTCTGTCAGCTGCTGTTTCTCTTCAGATGGCCGCTCGCGATGAAGCAGAAATTCAAATTGCTGATTTTTTCCGTTTTTTTTTTTTCGTTTTTAAACAGGTCTTTAATTAGCATGTGTTGCATTACTCGGAGATGGAAGAGGGGCAAAGGAAATGCTAATGACCTGCTGCCGGGTGACCATTCTCCTTTCTGCATTCAAAGAAAGAAGCCTTTGAAATCGGCAGCCGAGAACTGCTGGTGCAGATCAAGTCTTAGCGGCATATTACACAGATTAAATATTACTTCATAAAAGCTATTGTTTGTGTATACCAGTGTTGCCATAGGAATACAATAAGGTTAAATAGGAAAATCGTTTCTTTCATAGTACCTGGCAGCAGTTGGCAGGCTGCTTCTTTCAAAGTCATTTCTTCTTTTCAGCCCGGCTCCACACAAGAAACACAACCCTCTGACGGCTTTAACGCGATTGTGTCTTAATAACAATGCCGCGATACTTTTCTTTCCAATGTCTACATCTTTTTCCTTTTTTTTTTTTTATTTTGAATAACGTAAATATATTTATTCTTCCTGCACTGTGTTAAAAGGAAACGCTGCACATCATGTCCTTAATACGTTAGGGGGCGAGGAAAAATATAACCAGAGGGGGAAGACCGCCGGGAGACGAGCAAGTGAGGACACGAGCGATAACACGGCATCAGGTTGAGCAACACGCGATCACGGATGAGCAACATGAGATGCCAAATCAGCAGGCGAGTGATACAACACAGAGCATCCGATGGGCACAGATGGGCAAAGTGATAAGCAGAATCAGAGCATCACCGGTTTGTACAGTGCCCTGCCATTGACACGCAAGGTGATGTGCCATATCATAGAATCGTCTGTTTGAGTTGCGTAATACTTGATCACGGACAAGGGATATAATACGCCATATCAGCCAATGAGCCATGTGAAGTTCATTATCAGAGGATCGTCAGTTTGAGCAAAACTTGATTACAGATGAGCGATGTGATATGCCACATCAGCAGGCGAGTGATACCATACATAACATCAGAGCATCGTCAGTTTGTACAGTGCCCTGCTACCGACAAGTAATGTGACGTGCAGTATCGTAGAATCGTCAATTTGAGTTGTGCAATACTTGATCATGGATGAGTGACATGATACGCCATATCAGCCAATGAGCAATGTGATGTGATGAGCAATGTGAAGTTATATTAACTATCAGAGCATCGTCGGTTTGTACAGTGCCCTGCCACTAACACACAATGTAGTGTTCATCATCAGAGAATCGTCAGTTTGAGTTACGCAATACTTGATCACAGATGAGTGACGTGATACGCCGTATCAGCTGATGAGCAATGTGAAGAGATATTAACTATCAGAGCATCGTCGGTTTGTACAGTGCCCTGCCACCGACAAGCAATGTGATGTTCATCATCAGAGAATTGTCACTTTACAGATGAGCAAAGTGATACACGCCGTATTAGCAGATCAGCGATATAACACTTGGCACCACAACTTGAGCAATACTCAGTCACAAATGAGCAATGAGATGTGATGTTCATTATCAGAGAATCATCAATGGCAGATGAGTGATGTGATATATTGTTATTAGCAGGCGAGCGATACAATACATAGCATTAGAGCATCACTGGTTTGTACACAGAAGGGCGAAGTGATACACACTATCAGATCATCGTTGGTTTGTACAGTGCCCTGCCACTGACATGCAATGTGATGTGCCATATCATAGAATCATCTGTTTGATTTGTGCAATACTTGATCATGGATGAGTGACGTGATACGCTGTATCAGCCAATGAGCCATGTGATATTCATTATCAGAGCATCGTCGGTTGGAGCAAAACTTGATTACAGATGAGCGATTTGATATGTATTATCAGCAGGTGAGCGATACCATATATAACATCAGAGCATCAGTGGTTTGGGCACAGATGGGGAAAGTAATGTGACGTGCAGTATCATAGAATCGTCAATTTGAGTTGTGCAATACTTGATCATGGATGAGTGACGTGATATGCCATATCAGCTGATGAGCAATGTGATGTGATATTAACTATCAGAGCATCGTCGGTTTGTACAGTGCCTTGACACGCAATGTGATGTTCATAATCAGAGAATCGTCAGTTTGAGCAAAACTCAATTACGGATGAGCAAAGTGATACACGCTGTATTAGCAGATGAGCGATACAACACATGACATCACAACTTGAGCAATACTCGGTCACAAATGAGAGAAGAGAATCATCAGTTGCAGATGAGTGATGTGCTACGTGTGTTATTAGCAGGCGAGCGATACAATACATAGCATTAGAGCATCACTGGTTTGTACACAGAAGGGCGAAGTGATACACTCTATCAGATCATCGTTGGTTTGTACAGTGCCCTGCCACTGACATGCGATATGATGTTCCGTATCATAGAATCATCTGTTTGAGTTGTGCAATACTTGATCACGGATGAGTGGCGCGATACTCCGTATCAGCTGATGAGCCATGTGATGTTCATTATCAGAGTATCGTCAATTTCAGCAAAACTCAATTACGGATGAGCGATGTGATGTGCCACATCAGCAGGCGAGCGATACCATACATAACATTAGAGCATCAGTGGTTTGTACACAGGTGGGTAAAGTGAGGTGTGTTATCAGAGCATCACCTGTTTGTACAGTGCCCTGCCGCTGGCATGCAATGTGATGTGCCGTATCATAGAATTGTCAGTCTGAGTTGTGCAATACTTGATCACGGATGAGTGGCGCGATACGCCGCACCAGCCAATGAGCAATGTGATGTTCATTATCAGAGCATTGTCAGTTTCAGCAAAACTCGATTACGGATGAGTGATGTGATATGCCACATCAGCAGGTGAGCGATACCATACATAACTTCAGAGCATCAGTGATTTGGGCACAGAAGGGCAAAGTGATATGTGCTGTCAGAACACCAGTTTGGACAAAGCTTGTTTGGTGATGTGCAGGATCAGAGAATCGTGAATTTGAACAAAACTTGATTACGGAGGAGTGATGTGATATGCTGTGTCAGCGGAAGAAGGAGGTAATATAAGATCTATGATAATAATAATAATAATGATATAAGGTATATGACAATATAAGATCATCATTGGGTTGGGTAAAACTCGATCACAGATGGACAAAGTGATACGTCAGTTTATACCAAGTCGAATCACAGACATCGATGTGATGTGCAGTATCAGAGAATTGCAATACTCGATTATGGATGAGTGATGTGATAGGCCGTATCAGCAGACGCGCGATACAGTACATAACTTCAGAGCATCACTGGTTTGGACAAAGCTTGATTGGAGAAGGCCGATGTGATGTGCAGTATCAGAGAATCATGAGCTTGAGCAATACTGGATTACGAATGAGTGATGTGATAGGCCGTGTTAGCAGATGAGAAATGCAATACATGTAAGCCTGAGCAGCAGCCAATCACGGAAGGACAAAAGGACTTGTGCTATCGATGCTCATATCAGAGAGGGGTGATGCGATATGCTGTATCACACATGAAATCACAGTTTGTGCAATACTCGATTACCGATGAGTGATGTGATAAGGTGTGTCAGAGGAAGAAGGAGGTAATATAAGATCTATGATAATAATAATGATATAAGATATATGACAATATAAGATCATCATTGGCTTGTATAACACTCGATCACAGATGTGCAAAGTGATACGTCGGTTTGTACAAAGCAATGTGCCGTATCAGAGGATCGTGAGTCTCTGCAATACTGGATTACAGTATTGTAATATCAGAAGATGAGAAATGCAGTACACAGCATCAGAGCATCGTAAGCCTGAGCAGCAGCCAATCACAGAAGGACAAAAGGACATGTGCTATCAATGCTCATATCAGAGAGGGGCGATGCGATATTCTGTATCAGCCAATGAGCGTTGTAACACATGAAATCAGTCTGAGCAGCACTCAGTCACGAATGAGCGATATGAGACGCCGTACCAGCAGATGAACTTGATGAATTTGAGCAATACTCGATTACTGATGAGGGATGTAATACATAATATCCGAGCATTGTCGGTTTGCTCGAGCACATACAAGCAATGTGATGTGCCGTATCATAGAAGCAACGCTTGGTCACACACGCAACGTGATATGCGGTACCAGAGTGTCGCTAATATGTGCACTGCTCTATTGCAGACGGGCCATGCGGTACGCGGTATGAGAGAATTCCCGTTTTTTGATCGCTGATGAGTGATGTGACATGCAGTGTCAGCCTTCTGTCTGGCTGAGAGTTTTGTCAGAGAGAATAATCAGACAGGACCAGACGATGGACAAGTCAACATCAAAAGTGCATTCAAGGGTCACCCCCAAGATCGAAAGATTCCCAACTGTTAAGCTCAATATGGAAACCAAACACCAAAAATGAGACGTGCTTGAGATTCTAGGTGTTAAAATCAGTCGCACACACTTAACAACCAGCACAAAAGCTTTTTCATGGTTTAAATCCAGCAAGGCAGAGCACCAAAAGGACCTAATCACACAAAACAAATGTCTTACAGATCTACACAAACTAAAACGGCCTGAAAAAAGGGAGAGGAGAAGCAGCCAGGGCTGTCATAACAGTATTATAGGCCCACCGGGCAAAACAGTACACTGGGGGCCCCCCTACCTACACAACCACTCACAGGGTTACAAAACGTAAATGGTCGATCAAATCAAACATCTATTTATCGTATTGGTACTTCTAACAAAATGCGTGTTTAAACATTAAAGACACATACGGCAAAGATCAATCAACACAAAATAACAGGAGCCTTGAAAAACACAAAAATGATACTCAATTGGTAAGCCATACAGACGGAGATGGCACAGCAGGAAATGACAATGAATTATTAATTATTAGTCAAGTGTTCAACACCAACATTTGTGAAATTTCTTTGCAGACAGTTGAGTTGAAGTGACGTTATCTACGCTTTAACGTGATGTCGTGCGTGCGATTCGTACACAGACAGGTGACCGTGATACCAAACCAGAGGTGAATGCCACTTGTAACACAATAACAAGTATTTATAGTTTAATAGAGTATAGAGGGTGGCATGGTGGCGCAGTGGGTAGCGCTGCTGTCTCACAGTTAGGAGACCTGAGGTTCACTTCTCGGGTCCTCCCTGTGTGGAGTTTGCATGTTCTCCCCGTGTCTGCGTGGGTTTCCTCCCACAGTCCTAAGACATGCAGGTTAAGTGCATTGGCGATCCTAAATTGTCCCTAGTGTGTGTGTGCCCTATGGTGGGCTGGCGCCCTGCCCGGGGTTTGTTTCCTGCCTTGCACCCTGTGCTGGCTGGGATTGGCTCCAGCAGACCCCCGTGACCCTGTAGTTAGGATATAGCGGGTTGGATAATGAATGGATGGGATACAGTATAGAATTTATTTATTGACAGCCAGTCACAACATACACAGATTAGCATGGGGCCCCCTAGGCTCGTGGGCCCCCCGGGCATCTGCCCAGTGTGCCCATGCATTAAGACGGCCCTGGAACCACCAGAACCCTTAATACTGTTGCAATGGTGACATTCTACGCAACAATGTCCTTTTTTTTTTTACATGATAGCAATGGAGATAACTACTATACAGTACATAAAAGCTAAGAAAAAAATGCTTGTGCCCATATGAAAGCCAAAATGGCGGCGTGACATGATATGAAATATTTTTAGGTGACCAAAACTAATAAAGAAGTAAGTTTTTCATATTCCAAAAAAAGAACAAGAATAAAATAAAGGTAATATGGAGGAAAATTTAAAAGCATTTCCAATTCCGGGGATTGTTGCTTCAAGCTGTCCACGATCTCGGGCAAGTGATGTGATTGTCTGCATTATTATGGACTGACTGTGTTGTATGCCACACTAGAGTATGGTCAGTTTGGGCAATGCTCGATCTTGGACGTTCATGACATTTGTTTAGATAGCATCAGAGTATCGCCAGTTTGACCAGCGCTGGATCACACATGAGCAACGTGATAGATGGTATTAGACCATCGTTAGTTTGTGCAGAAGAGTGATGTGATAAGTAGTACCAGAGTGGCATCAAAGTGGGCAATGCGGATGAGCGACGTGAAATGTTGTGTCAGAGCCTCTTCATTTAGGCAGCTGGCTGAGTAAGTGGATGGACTGGGAGGTCATCACCCAAAGAGCCATCACCGTCTGTCCAGAAATAGCAGCACTCTTGAGAACTGGCCATTAATGACATAAGAGGGTTCAGAGGATGGGCGGAGCCCCTTGAGCTGACAGGGACCTCCCACTCGTGTCTCCACTCCATTTAAGTGCAGTCATCCACTGTAAATGTCTGATGGTCAGTTGCTTTTGGGCAGACAAGACCTGATGCACGGTGAGGCATAAATGTACATCTACTCCAATAAATGACCTCCATTATACAAATGCAATCAATCCGAGAGCACAAATAATGGCAACGGAAATTCATTAGCTCTCTCCTTCGGTTTGGCTGACACCGGCGTAAATGGGAGATGGCTTTGCCTTTAATGAGACGCAGCTAATTAAAGTACAACCGGCGCTCCAGTGTGTGGCGCAGCAGTGAGAGGTGTGAGGCACGTGGTAAAGCAACTTCTTACTTGATCTCGGGTTCTCCAGTCAAGAAGCACATGGTGGGCATCACCACACGGCCACATGGCACAAACTGGACTTGCCTGGTGTCGAGTCTTCAGATTCTTTGCGCCCATTTCAGGATCACGACCCACTCAGAAAGACAAAACCACGACCTCACAGTCTGGCTACCTCACAATAAATGCTAGGGACCCCTAATTAACCCAAAGGAAACTTTTCAAAGCCCTGAAAGTATTCAGAGTGTATTATGGGGTTATAAATCACTCACTGCCTATTTATTATAGCAGAGTGCAGAAAGCTGTTTACGGGCCAAACTAGAAAGCAGCAGTCTAGGAGCGCTTCAGTGGCTGGGCGGGGCTTGAGGCCTGAGTGGCTCAAGACTGGGCGGGGCCAGAAGCCTGAGTGGATGAAGACTAGGCGGAGCCAGAATTTTGAACAGCAGTATACTGAGACCCGCCAGAGACTTAAATGGGCGGGGATAGTAGTTTGAGTGGCAGCAGGCTTGGCTGGACTTTAAGCCTGAGTGGCAACAGGCCAGATGGTACTGGAGCTATGAGTGGCAGCAGGATGGGTGGGGCTAGAGGCTTACATGATAGCAGGCCAGGTGGAGCTAGATGCTTGAGTGGCAGTGAATGGGGTGGAGCTAGAGGCTTGAATGGCAATATATTGGGCGGGGCCAGAGGCCTGAGTGGCTGCAGACAGAGGCATTAGTGGGCCAGAAGCTGGGCTTGAAAATAACTGAGTGGCAGCAGGCTTGACTGGACTATACGTCTGAGTGTAAACAGGCCAGCGGGGACTGGATCTATGAGTGGCAGCAGTGTGGGGGTGGAGCTAGAGGCTTACATGGCAGCAGGCCAGGTGGAGCTAGATGTTTGAGTGGCAGTGAACTGGATGGAGCTGGAGAGCGGGGCCAGACACTTGACTGGCAGCTGAGACTGGGTAGAGACAGACGCTTGGCTTGACTATAAATACCAGCAGCTGCATGGTCGGACGGGACTGGATCCTTGTGTGGCAGGATGTTGGGCGAGCCTAAAGGCTTACGTGGCAGCAAGTTGGGCAGAGCTATAGGCTTGCATGACTGCAGGCTGGGTAAGGCTAGATGCCTGAGTGGCAGCAATTCATCTGGCAGGAAAGGAGAGCGCATCCTTCAGATTTGGTGGGTTTCAGAAAGAGGACAAAGATCTTCATAGGAAATTCATAAAGTGTCTGTATGGGGTATCACATCAGAGGTGATAATGATTGTGCGACGCTGACAGTGTTCAGGGGGCTAGCCACCCCCTTGTTCCCAGTTCATATTTGTTCTTTCCCGTGGCCCGTAAAGACAGGAATGTGAAGTCATCAGGCGTACTCCACTCTTAGGGCGCAGTGTAGGGGTTTACGGTTTGTTCGAGACGCAAGTTCATTATTGGGGTGAACCTCTGGCTGAACTACCAAGAGAACGGCAGTCGCCCAGCAGCAGGCAGCATGTGTGTGTGCATGGGCTGATGGGAGGAGGCCTCGGTCAGCACCCATTTTGAAGGAAGTCTCTGAGTGAGCGAGTGTCACGAAAATTTGCACTTCTGTGGGATGTTGGTCAGAGGTATGAGGAAGCATGGCGTTTCTTTGTGGATGTTGTCAACTGGAGTTATACCCTAAGTGACAGAATCCTTCATTTAACAGCAAAACAGTAGGATTTCAGCGTTGAGCCGACATTCAAGCCCCCTTTTATTTTGCACTTTGGCAAGCAGAGGATATTAAGGAGGCTAATTGGGAAAAGCGAAAAGATTCTTTATACGGGCGACAAAACCAACAAGTTACACAAAAATCAAAGATGTCACCCGAAACCAGAAACGATTTATCTGTGTGCTGGAAACTGGCAACCTTTAAGCCAGCATGACTTAGGGTTAGGGTCATGACCTCTGTAGCTCCGCCCAGCGAACCACAATATATAAAATGGCGGTGGAAACGGCTCAACACAAAATGACAAAATCGAAACTTGGTACCAACAAGAAAACGAGGCAGAAAAAACAAATGAAGAAGGCAGCACCAGTCCCGTTGCTGGTCATTCTCCCAGTTCTCGTAGTCTTTGGGTTGTTTCTTTGCTTTTCTTCTTGGTTTGGTCATTCGGGATTCTAATTTACATAATTAGTATTTAAGTTTCTTATTCTGAAATTAACTTTCATTCATGACTTTGGACTTTGATTTTTTCTCTTTTGTATTTTACTATCTTTTGTTAGAAAGTTAATTTAAATACTTAGAAGTTGTATTCTTTGGGTCCTGCTGGTTCCACTTTGCCTTTTTGTGTGTTTAGGTGTTGTGTCTTTTTTTTTGTGCTTCCTTGTTTGTTAGTGCGTCTGATCGACTTTAACGTGTAGAATCTCGTGTGCAGCTTTTTCAGTGATTGGTTTGAACGTTTGGCTCAGTAGTTGGGACTTTGACCCTTAATAGCACTTTGAACCATCCATCTTTGGGGAAGACCCTCACCTGCTCTTTCAGTGTTGACTCATCCATTTTCTGGCCCAGTCTGATTAATCGTTCTGCTAAGTCCTTCAGCTGGACAGAATTTTGATACCCCTGAGTTATGAGCAAGATCTGTATTTAATAATATGAATTTGTAGGCAAATCCGAAACAGGTACATAGAAATCTTATTTAGTGTTCTACGCATATAAAACCCCTACGAAACACTAAAACATCTTCAAGAGACTAGTCCAGGACATAATACTGAAACAGTATGTCACACACATGCGCTTAGGGGGCAGCCAAAGGGTCCGAGTGAGCCTGAAATGATAAAAGATAAGGGATTGGAGCGGAGCAGAGCGCTGATGCCTCTCACCCTCTTTTAACAGACCACCAGGAGATTAACCATTCACCTTCCGCCCCAGTCCCATCTGATGCCATCTCTTCGGGTTCTTCATAAGGACACCATTTCTGACTCACTTATGATGACATCACTTCCAGCCAGCCGGGATAATGTCACTTCCAGTCCACCTCTGACATCACTTTGGTCCATCTTTGATGACATCACTTCCAGTCCACCTCTGATGACATCACTTTTTCCAAACCAGCCATGATGACATCATTTCTGGGCCACCTCTGACATCACTTCTGGTCCACCTTTGATGACATCACTTTTTCCAGCCAGTCACAATGACGTCACATCCGGCCCACCTCTGATGACATCACTTTTCCGGCCAACCATGAGGACGTCACTTCCTTTCTACCCTCAACTTCCTTCCTGTCGCCATTATTTAAATGATCCCCTTGTCTCCGCTATATTGTTGAATGTTTTTTTTTTGACTGCTCTACCCGCCGGACATTAATACGGGGAGGCTTCCCCAGCTCTTTTTCTGGGTTTTGGCCTCTTTATTGTGTCACCAGTAGTACTAAAAGTAGTGAGTGTACACGGGGCTGCACTGAAGACAGACAGAGAATCGTTATCCTTTCAAATTCTGGTGACCGACTGGCGCTTTTCACCTCGTTTAATTGTTTCCACTTTATTTCCAGTTGTGATTTGTTTTCCTGTTCTTTGATGCATCACAGGTACTTGGGTCAGATTTACACTTTGGAGTTCTGGTATATAAGAGACACACGTAAAGGCAAATGCAAAACTCCACGCAGTGTTCATGGCAATGTGACCCGCCTTCCTCCCTCGAGCTGACAAAACCGCTGAAGCCGGAGGGGAAGCCATGTGGTGTTGTCACAAAGTACTGTTATGCGTGCGTTCGTTTTCACAAACTATTTTATTTAACTCCACTTTTGAACATAGTAAGCTTTATGGCTGTCCGTTCTGAAGTAAGTCGGCCGTTCTTAACTCGGGGACTGCCTGTGCGTCAGATCACCTCGCTCATCTGTGATCGATAAAAACAATCGTCTTTGGACACCGTGTGCCTCGGGAATTTTTTTGAGTGTTTAGGCCTTATGCCTCCTGGTGTGTTTAGGTCTTTGACTCCCTTTGGAGTATTTTTTTTTTTGTACTAAACTAATCATAACACAAGGGTGGCATGGTGGCGCAGTGGGTAGCACTGCTGTTTCACAGTTAGGAGACCTGGGTTCGCTTTCTGGGTCCTCCCTGCGTGAAGTTTGCGTGTTCTCCCCGTGTCTGCGTGAGTTTCCTCCCACAGTCCTAAGACATGCAGGTTAGGTGGACTGGCGATTCTAAATTGTCCTTGGTGTGTGCTTGGTGTGTGGGTGTGCCCTGCGGTGGGTTGGCGCCCTGCCCGGGGTTTGTTTCCTGCCTTGTGCCCTGTGTTGACTGGGATTGGCTCCAGCAGACCCCCGTGACCCTGTAGTCAGGATATAGCGGGTTGGATAATGGATGGATGGATAATCATAACACAGACCACCATTGTTCTATTCCTTATTAGGACTAAAAAAATCAAAGTCTTTAAACAAAGAAAAAGGCCGACAAGCGGAGTCAAACAAATACACGCCTGAAGCAAAACTCGAATCCAACCTCAAGATCTTTGTGACTGAAGCAAAAGGCTTAAAACTCTCAAACACACAATCGCAACAAAAACCGTGTCGAAAGATCCACAGCCACGGACAAAGTGTTGTCTTCCGCACCGCCCTTGTCACGGTCCCACTGACGAGCGTACATCCTAGTGATGAGTTGTTGCATCCTGGCAACGAAGTGGCGGCCCCCATTAGAAAACAAGATGGCCCCCTGGTAGATCTTCAAACCAAATGACAAGGTGTTTGCCTATTGAGCCGCACCCCTGTCCTCACCTGTGGGGTTACGACGGAGAGGGTGAGGTGAAGGGTACGAGCTGCAGCACTGAGGTGTCCTCACGGGGTAGCGGGGCTGGCTGAGAGAGACCCTCAGAGTAGAAAGTCGCGGAGGAGAAGGGCGACTCAGCTGAGGTGCTTTGGGCCCCCGGGACTTGCGGACTGAGAGGAGACCCTGTGGTAGACCCAGGACATGTTGGAGGGATTCTATCTGTTTGGCTGGCTTGGGAATGGAGTCCATTGGGAGAGTCTGGGCTGCCCTGCTTGGCCTGCTGGGAAAAGCGGTTTCAGAAAATCAGATGAGATTGCAAAGCTCACGCGAAAATATCCACCAACAAAAAAAGCAGAAATAGTTTCAAACCTCCATTAAAATTCAGCCTGAAGCCAGGATGCATATAGCGAGAAGAACGAATGCAGATGTGATGACACGGGAATGAGAAGGAGAAAGATGGCAGCAGACGGACAAGGGGGACACGTGAGACCCAAGGGCATCGCGCCTTTCAGGCTGCCTTGCACTTAGCAGACCTTGGAGGGCCCGGCGGACTTCGCTCAGACTTTTCACACAATCAGGTAATCTTAGCCCCGTCAGCCCACCAAAGTCTCGTTCTCATAATAAGAATAGAATTTTAGTGACAATGTGAGAAAACAGCAGGAAGAAGTGCGCAAAAGCACTCAAGCGCATCTGCGTGCTCAAGAGATTGCCTCGGGGGGGCTTAAGAAATATGAAACCCTCCATCAGGAAAAGCAACTAACAAAACGGACAAAGTCACAAGTGACTCTCCGTGTCAAGCTAAGTACAGGATGACGGCCCGACCTGCGAGATACACACACACACGGGGGGCTTGGATTTCCACTGCTCCTTAAATAAAAAAACGTAACGGGATACGCCATTTTGTGTCCGTTACTCATTTCTCGTGACGCCCAAGAAAAACTTCTAGTCCTGTTTTTGTGGAGAAGCAAAATCAAACAAAATTCCTCATACACTGAATGCCAACTGAGTGACAGCAAACCACATGAAACGTCCATTAAGAAACCTCTCGTCACCTGATCCAGATGTCACGTGTCCAGTCATGTGCTTACAATGTTGGTAAATGAACCGTTTCTGGGAAATTGAGAGAACAGAATGAAGCTTTGGAATCAAGACTACTTTAAGGCCTTCTGGTCTTTTTGAATCAATCAGTCATTTCCTGACCCACTTTGTCCTGGGCAGGGTAGTGGGGGGGTCTGCTATCCCAGTTGGCACAGGGCACAAGGTGGGGATCACACCCTGGACGAGGTGCCCTGTCATTTGGGCTTTTAATGATGACGTTATCGTCTAATTTGACTCATTCTGCTATCCAATGCATTCCTTGTTGTTTTGTATATTGAGCCCAAGGGGGGAGGCCCACCACCACCACCACCAGGACTGCCCTCATCGCTATTCCTGAGCCGTCAGCTTTTCTCTTTGTGTTGTTCAGCTTATTCAGGATTTCCTTTTTTTTTGTTTGATTCTTTTGGCCTTCTGGAACTTTTTCTGTCACTCTTGATTTGGATTCTTCTTTTCAGACTTTGGCTTTTATTTAATTTTGTTATTGTTTTTTGTTAAAATAACCGTGTTATTTTCTTGGGCCAGGGGTTTATGCAATTCCCCTCTCCCACTTGTAGATTTATAAGCTCGGGCCACAGGGGGACTTTGTAAGCCCTACTTGAGCACATCACCCAGAACACAACAACTTGGTTGAGTGGCTGAGGTGTCACCCGCTTCTGGCGTGTGGTGGGTGTGACAACATGCCATCTCTGCATATGGTCCTAACCTCCTCCAGTTGAGTGGACAACGTAAAGGATTACTGGACTCATCGCCCGCAAAACCTACAGACCTCCCTGTAAGCAACCTGAATCTGAGACATCTCACCTGGGTGTGCACGTGTCCTGGCGGAAAATGAAACTGTAAAGTTTAGGGGGTCGGGACCACAAGTGACATCACCGTCAAGAGTCACAAAGTGGGAATGTGTACTGACATCAAAGACCGAATTGGCCTTGCTGCTTCTGCCATGAGGTCACTACAAAAACAATGAGATCAACGTCAAGAGCAGAAAACATCAAACTGGTGGTCTGCAAATCCTAACCCTATGCTTAGAGATCAGGACCACGCTGGCTTCTGGAGTCGTTTCCTACTTGCAGTGCTGAAGCCTGATGCTCATGGGGTCATTGGTATGACTTCGTCTGGAACTCCAAAGTCCTCTACTAACTCCCTGAAACCCATCTAGGATATCATTGCCAGTCGCCAGCTCTCACTTTTCGGCCACATTGCATGCCCGGACTCCACCGTTCCAGCCCATGATGCCACTGTAGTTACTGTCACCCTGAAAACTGCAAGGAGTCCACCCCCAGGCTAGAAAAGACCTCCAGGTTTCCCCCTTCAGACATGATGACAGATACCATCCAGCTTGATCTCGGAATTGAAATTCTGGCCATACGTGATGGATGTTGCGGACCTCTGCTGTCCATCGTGACAATGAATGAATGAATGAATGAAGGCCTACCTGGCAGTGTAGGCCTGGTTTTTGAGTTTGGACTTGGAAACCATTTTTGGGTTTTGTGCGTCATAACAGTGAGATACAACAAATCACAGAATTATTATTGAGGATCTGAAATTCAGAATGGCGGATATGGATTGAGCAGAAATACCAAAAAGCATGTGGCGGGCATTTCGTGTTCAGACACCTCATGTTATGTTTCAGCTGGGGTTCAAATTCCACTTTTATGTTCAGTTTTAGATCGACATTGACGATAACTCGGATTCTCTGTGTCTGCGTGTCTTTGTGCCATGCGTTTTGCTGGCGGGTTGTAAAGGGGGGACGTGAATTAGACTGACACCTTCCACGATGGATGCCTCAGGAAGATCTGTTGTACCTTCTGGCCTAAGAAGATCTCAAATGAAGACCTTTACAAGAACGCCAAGATCCAGAGTGGGGTGCTGCAGATCAGGCGCCCACCCTTAACTCTTTGAGGGCTGAAAACCACACAAAGCAATGGTTTCAAATAAAAAACGTCTGTGGCTGCTGCCGGCACCCTTCACCAGCCGGAATACACGGTGGGCTTGGCTGTCTTTGTGCAGATGGGTGGGTGGCGGTGGCTGTCGTAGTGCCACACAATCAGGTTTGTACCTCTTGTCATCATAAGTGGTGGTCCTCGCAGGCAAACACTGCCGTACACACATCGGCTACATGGACATGTTCTGCACTACGATCAGCTGATGGCGGTGCGTCAATTTCGTTTTCCATCTCTAGATCACTTGCATCAAAACCGGAGTCCGATAAGTCCGAGTCTCGTTTAGCGATAACACGCAGAACATCGTCCACGGAGTATTTGGTTTAACGCGATTGCTTTGGTCTCTGGCTAGATGTCGATGCCATTTTAGAGGTTCTTTGCTCTTCTCTACTTGTAGACGCGCAGGACGTCGAGGTCACATCAACGGCGCTAACTTTCCTTCTAGCAAAGAGAGTCGAACTAAAATGTAACGGGGAGTTACACCCGAGTAGCATTAGAGGACCGCTAGATGTGACACATCATTTATTCTTGTCGTTTACAGGACCCCTGAATTTCGACAAAAGTCGACTTCCATCTTGAAAGAGTGAAGATGGCTTCGCCATGTCTCATATACTTAAGGTTGCTCCAAGATGGACACCAAGACAGGTGTTGAGTATTCCATATTTCCAATGCATATTTGTGACAACAAAATGAATCTGTAAATAATCAGACTGTACAATCGCATATTCCTGGTAGTGTTTGTCACGTGTGTTGCTGGGTGCTTCATTAATAAAAGAGCTGAAGGAGATGTGAAGCAGAACACGTATCTCCCAACCAGATGGGGGCAAATCATCGACACTTTTTTCGGCACAAAGACGATTACTTAAAAAGAAAAAAAAAGAGGCGGGGCCACCTGTCCATCACCATCACAGGACGGCCCCCTCTCCTTTGAAAATCCCCAGTCCCTTGCGGTTCATTGAATGCGCTTATGGTGCTGGTGTGTCTTCGGCTTTGCTTGATTTATTGACCCCTTGCTCGTTTTTTTCCTCCCTTTGTCTTCACGATTGTGTCCTGTGACAGTTTGCACCTCAATTTGCTCCTCAACTCCTTTTGCTTTTGTGCTCCTTGGAGTTCACTCTTGCTAAGGGAGCGTCCACAAAATGAATCTTTTTCTTACTAAAGATTTGGCCGGGGTTTGACGGGTTTTCCCCCCTCATCTGGTGAGAATCTTGAGTGGTTTCTGGGATCGTTGTGTTTAGGACCTCTCCAGTTCATGACACATCCCAGATGGGACTCCATCAAAACCGAAAACTGCAAAGCCTCTTACTGGACGTGAGTGGTGAGCGCCGATTTCAAGACATTCAGGTAGGCGAGGGTGGATTTAGAGGCAGAGGGGGTTGTAAAAGTGGAAAACTTGGAAACGCAGAAACTGGAAAAATCTGAACGTGATAGGAGTGGCCGGAATGAGAAAGACGAGGGAGGGCCGTGGGAGTTCAGAGTTGGGTCTCCTTGGACTGGGAGCGGCGCCTGATGTTTGATTCTTTGCCGTCTAGAACTTCCTGTGAAAGCAGCTGCTCCCCTGTCGTCAGCTGGGTGTGGCTTGGGTCTCGAACTGAAGGGACGCTCTTGTCACCGTCCAAGAGGGGATGACAGAGGAAGAAGCATTTCAAGTCAGGATGACAGGCCTCATTTCAGTTTTGCTCAAAAGTCTGCTCTGCACTAATTCACCGCAAGACCGCAGCGTTGAGAGCAGATGCCAATGGAGAATGAGGGCTGAACTATTGGGATTAATGGGCAGGCGACAAATTAAAAAGACCAGTTGTGAAATGGGAAAGGAGCTCACTGGACCACAGGAGCCACAGGCAGCTTGAAGTGTTCTCGTCACCAGTGAACGCCTTGACCTTCATGGAGTGGAATGGCCAATAGGGGGTGAGGAGCCAGTTGGTCTCAGTTCATGGCAACTGGGACTTTATTAGAGCCAACTGCAGACCCTCAGAGGCAGGGCCCACCTGCAGGGGAGGGTGGAACACATGGCACATTGCTGGCACAGTTGATACTTCAAGACAGGACAGCAGGACTACTGAAGATGGCACCAGGTGTGATATTAAGTGATAAAGAGAATTACAATCACTCAAAGACGATTTTAAATGACAACTACAGTATGGACTGGCATCACAGCCTAAACGCTGCCCTGCTTTATTATGTCATGCCTGCCAACAAGAAACGGTAAAGTTACTAATGGACGTACCCAGACTCGGATAGGCCATCTCCAGTCGGTCTCTTTCTCTCGACTGAATTCGTAAGAACAGCAACTCCGCACGATAAGACAATCGCTAACGGGTTTGTCTGTGGTCTCTTTTTTTTAATCATGTGTGCACACGCCATGCCACAGAAAGCTGGAAGGGTACAACGTAATGGGTATTGCATACTTAGTGACCACCGGCGGGTAAACCAAAGGCGTTGGCTCTTTCAAAAATCAAAGGTTTTGATTTGACAATAAATAGAAGCGTAACCTCGTCAGTTCAGTTCACATGTACAGAGCAGAAGAAAATGAAGAAAATGATAAATAAGCCTGACGAACAAACAATATGAGCCGCAAATCACCACTCCAGGGGCTGCACTGCATACGACAGAACAACGGGAGGCCAAACGGAGCCCAGGCCTGGGAGCCCACCGCGTCCACGGACCTCGACCAGCGCTTCACTGTCTGAATGCTGCTGACAGGTGGAGCTGCTACTGTCGTCAGTTGGCCAGATTTCAGTTATAACGGACTCGGCCACATGCTGTCAGAATCTGAGAATGTCCCTCGACTAAGCGAATTCACTTTCACGGTCTGCTTATGTTTTACATGGCTTAGTGCGGCAGATGTTTAAGTTGTAAATTTGAGAACATCTGCTGTAATTTGACTGGTGGAAGAGTAATAAATGAGAAGCTACGTATCTGTCATATATCACATATTGATACACAGAGGAAAGGCACTAGATAGATAGATGTGTAAGGCACTATATGATAGATAGATAGAATTAAAGGCACGATAGATAGATAGATAGATAGATAGATAGATAGATAGATAGATAGATAGATAGATAGATAGATAGATAGATAGATAGATAGATGTGTAAGGCACTATATGATAGATAGATAGAATTAAAGGCACGATAGATAGATAGATAGATAGATAGATAGATAGATAGATAGATAGATAGATAGATAGATAGATAGATAGATAGATAGAGTGAAAGGCACATATAAGGATAGATAGATAGACAGAGTGAAAGGTACTATATAAGGATAGATAGATAGAAGTGTAAGGCACTATATAAGGATGGATAGATAGATAGATAGATAGATAGATAGATAGATAGATAGATAGATAGATAGATAGATAGATAGATAGATAGATGTGTAAGGCACTATATAAGAATAGATAGATAGATAGATAGATAGAAGTGTAAGGCACTATATAAGGATAGATAGATAGAGTGAAAGACACTATATAAGGATAGATAGATAGATAAATAGATAGAAGTGTAAGACACTATATAAGGATAGATAGATAGAAGTGTAAGGCACTATATAAGAATAGATAGATAGATAGAAGTGTAAGGCACTATATAAGGATAGATAGATAGAGTGAAAGACACTATATAAGGATAGATAGATAGATAAATAGATAGAAGTGTAAGGCACTATATAAGAATAGATAGATAGATAGATAGATAGATAGATAGATAGATAGATAGATAGATAGATAGATAGATAGATAGAAGTGTAAGGCACTATATAAGGATAGATAGATAGAGTGAAAGACACTATATAAGGATAGATAGATAGATAAATAGATAGAAGTGTAAGGCACTATATAAGAATAGATAGATAGATAGATAGATAGATAGATAGATAGATAGATAGATAGATAGATAGATAGATAGAAGTGTAAGGCACTATATGATAGCTCACACTCCTCAGCCCCCCAGGGCCTACAAAGGAGGGTCCCACTGTTGGCCGAGCCCCGAGTTCAGGAGACTCAAAGGCGATTTTCTCGCACTCTCAGACCACTGGACCAGCTTTTTGCCCTCACAAGGGGTCTTCAGGGCTCCTGGACGTTTGCTCGCCCAGCCGTCATGTGCTTTGTGGACTCTGAGAGGGCAGACAACTGCATTCTCCGAGGGTATTTGGTGTTTAGGGGGTGTGGGTGCTTCAAGATTATGGGGTGCCAGGTTAGCTGTTGCTGTCTGGTCCTTGTAAAAGTGGAGCAGAAGTTTGGTTCACATTGGCAGCAGTAAACCAGATTCAATCCTGGTGGGTATGGGACTCTGGCAGTGTTGCCCCCAGTCACCCATCCTGGTCATAATGTTTATGGACACAGCTGAGGGGTGGAGAGTGTCCAGTTGGGTGACCTCAGGTTGGCGTCTCTGTTTTTCACAGATGAGGTGGTCCTGTTGGTGTCACCAGGCTGTGACCTCAGACGCTCAATGGGGAGCTTTGCCGCTGTGATGAGGATGAGCTCCTCCAAGTCTGAGGTTCTTTTTGGGTTGACGTTGAGGTGCTGCCTCAAGTGCAGGAGTTGCTGTTCTGTTGTTCACGAGGGAGAGGAGATCGATAAGAGGACTGGAGCAGTGAAAAGAGAGCCAAGTCAAAAGGCAAAGCTCTTGATTTACCGGCCCATCTACGCCCCCCATCTCTGTCTCTCCCTCCACCTCCTGCCCTCACTTATTGTCGTGAATGAGAGATGGAGATCATGGACACAAGTGGCAGAAATGAGCTTCCTTTGCAGGGGGTCTGGGCTCAGCCTTAGAGAGATGGTGTTAGGAGGTCTGCACTGAAAGGAGCCAACTGAGCTCAGCGTTCCTCCGATCCTGGTGTCTCCTGTTGGAATTGCGTCCAGCCTGTCCAACTGGGAGGAGACCTCAGGACACGGAGCCACAACACACTGAAGAGACTGAGACCCTCGACTAGCCTCGGAGGAACTGGAGGAGGAAGTGAGTGAAGGGAGGTCTGCTGCCCTGGTGACCTGGTTGATCTCATATTATATATCACGTTCCCATACCCCTGACCTATCGATATTCATGCATTCTTGCTCACCGTGGCATAGGACGGTGGTCGTGTCACATATGTTGGCTGTTCTCTGAACACCTGGTGACATGATGACTACAACGTCCAATGAAGTGACGCAGATGCTTGCTCTTCAACCTCACCAATATGGTGTGTGACAAAGAGAGGCCACACACAAGTTCAGTCTGTCAGCTGGGCTGGGGTCTTGCATCGTATCCCACTAGCACACCATACTTAAAAAAAAAAACACCAGACATGTCACCAGAGAGTGTCCCCAGCAAACTGGCACAAGGTATGGAAGACATCAAGCAGCAGCAGAAACAATGACACGTTCAAGTGCCAACCGGGGTGCCAATGTGCTTAGTGGGCAAGCCGATTTGGAGCAGACGAAGGGATGGACGGGCAAGTGGAGACACAAGAGATGGATGACAGCTGGGTGGGCAAATAAAAGGTCAAGAATTCAGAGCCAGGTGGGCAGAAAGGACGTGTGGCTGGACAGATGGCTGCAAGGACAGGCAGAGGTGTTGATGGACGGGGAAGGAGAAGAGTGGACAGACATGGCCTCCGGCGCAGGACACTCCGGTGTCATAAATGAGGAAAAAAAAGCCCAAAACCAGGCTTGGCACACCTCCGGCCAGGCGGGTGGCACACCTCATGGAGTTATTGCCCGTCGGTATCCACGGTACCTCATAGATAAGGAGTTCAAAAAGAATCGCCGGACAAAGTGCTTCTTCTCTTGTGCACGGCGGCGGCAGCGGCGGCGGCCCCAGACAGGAAAGTATTTCTCACAGAGCGCACGCCAAGCGCATTTCCATCGATACCCAGCAATCAGAGGCTCCCATCTTCCGGGACGTTTTCTGTTTGACATGTGGGCTGCAGTTTAGAAAACACTTGCAACTCCCCTCTGAGCGCACAGAGGCAGATTTAAGGCCGAGAGGAAACGTAACCGCATCCAGACCTCGGTTAGGATGACTTATGCCTAATTTAAAAAAAAAAAAAAAACACCCATGTTCCCAACGCCTGACACGTGTTTCTGAGCTGCCATGTAGCAACAATGACTCGAATTGTTCCTTCGCCGAAGCCAAATGAAAAATGATGAAACCTGGAGAGCCGCCGTCCCACGCCGAAAATACCCGCCGCCTTTCTGTTTCTCATTTACGAGTCAAAGCGGGAGGCTCCACCCGTCCAACTGAGAGCTTTGTGTCCTCCCCAGAAAACCAACGCGTGACTTACAACAGAACGCGGCGTCCCGACACACACCGAATCAATTAGGACGTGTGCGCCTCGAACTCGATTACACGTTACACACGGGCGTAAAAATAGAAGTCACGTGGACAGCGGGGGCAAAGTGCGCACCCCCCCAACCTCCCCGGGCTTTGTGTTTGGCTGCAAAACGAGCTTAGTGACCTGGAGACCATTTAGATAAATCGAGCAGGGGGGGCTTTAGCTCTCTGGAGGTTTGGATGGGTTTGAGGGGTGCTGGGCTGGCGCCCTGACTGGGGTTTGTTTCCTGCCTTGTGCCCTGTGTTGGCTGGGATTGGCCCCAGCAGACCCTCGTAACCCTGTAGTTAGGATATAGCGGGTTGGATAATGGATGGATGGATAGATGGGTGCTGTGCTGAAACCTTAGGAAGGGGAAGTTCATTCATAAAGATAGCAAACCAGAGAGTCAGAGTCAACATTTACAAGGAGGACGTATTGATTGTTCTGGGTGAATGTAATTTGGCATCTAGATAGATAGATAAAAGGCACTATATGATAGATAGATAGATAGATAGATAGATAGATAGATAGATAGATAGATAGATAGATAGATAGATAGATAGATAGATAGATGAAGGGCACTATATAATAGATAGATAGATAGATAGATAGATAGATAGATAGATAGATAGATAGATAGATAGATAGATAGATAGATGAAGGGCACTATATAATAGATAGATAGATAGATAGATAGATAGATAGATAGATAGATAGATAGATAGATAGATAGATAGATGAAAGGCACTACATGATAGATAGATAGATAGATAGATAGATAGATAGATAGATAGATAGATAGATAGATAGATAGATAGATAGATATGAAAGGCACTATATAATAGATAGATGGATGAAAGGTAATATATGATAGATAGATAGATAGATAGATAGATAGATAGATAGATAGATAGATAGATAGATAGATAGATAGATAGATGTGTAAGGCACTATATCATAGATAAATAGATAGATGTGTAAGGCACTATATGATAGATAGATAGATAGATAGATAGATAGATAGATAGATAGATAGATAGATAGATAGATAGATAGATATGAAAGGCACTATATAATAGATGGATGAAAGGCACTATATGATAGATAGATAGATAGATGAAAGGCAATATATAAGGATAGATAGATAGATAGATAGATAGATAGATAGATAGATAGATAGATAGATAGATGAAAGGCACTATATGATAGATAGATAGATAGATAGATATGAAAGGCACTATATAATTGGTTTTTCTGGGTGATTTTCCTTTTGTAGATGTAGCCCTCCGTCCAGCTGTGTCTTTATTAGTGTGCCGTGTTTGGCCAACACCTTCATGCCAGCAGACCTCTACCATCAGGACGTGCCGAGCTGACAGCAGTGTGTTGAATGTTTGCCGGACTTGCAAGGAGGAATTTCACAGAACTTTGTACACAGAACAATACAAGTACTACTACTGTCTGGCTGTCCACCTATAGAGCACCTCTAACGCCCATCTGTGCCTTTCCATCAAGTCACGTCACGTTTATCGTTAGGTTCACTAAGGACAATGAAATCTGAACTTGTGTGCCTCCTGAGGACAGTTGACAAGAATCCCATAAATTACAAATCACTTCACTCGGATCACTGATCTAAGTCTGCCCAGTCATATACAGTACTGTACAGTACGTGTTATGTATTTATTGTGTTTATGTGTTATGCTACAGTAGTAGTGATGCCACTGCATATGTGCCAGCTGGTGATGTGGTGCCCGCCATGTTGGGTGAGAACTTTCCTGATATTGCTTAACATGGTAGGCACAGTGGGCTATGGGGGGCTCCGCCTAATACTGTGACTAACTCCCCTCATGACTTTCATGTCTTCCTGAGGATCATTAAAGTGAGTTCTCAAGTTCTGAATCTCAGGTCGGGTCTTAAACACAGGAGGACTGCCATCCTTCTGCTGCCCGGTGTTGAGTTATGCCCAGTCCTCCCAAAGTGCCCCGAGTTGCCCACTTGAAAGTGCGTCTGACATTAAGCAGCAGGCTCTCTTGGCCGCGTGTGGTCCGCACTTTTCCCCCAGTTGCGCTGTGATTACATTTCTTTTTGAACATGGACCAAGCGCCCGGTGTAATTGCCTTGTCATTCAGAAAATATGTCATATTGGGACAACTGCGATGTCTTCATTTCATGCAATTAATTAATCAATAATTCCAGAAGGCTTAAATTTATGGAGAGATCCTGCATTCCGTGGCACGTTGTTGGTGCCGAGTGAAGCCAAGTGCTAAAACCCGTTGGCAGGCCACATGCCGCTCCTTGTTGGCCGTAGTTTAGTCAAGTGGCACGAGCGAGCGGGCACCGGAAACATAAAATGTGACCTGTGTGTGCAGGCCTCACAAGGATGGTTTTCTGGTTTTGATTTTTTATTTAAAGTCTTGGGGGGGGGGGTTTGGGTGTTTAAATTGGACCCCACCAGCTCCTCACACGGTTCTCCCTCTTGGCCTCCACCAAGTGAATGTCGCTTCTCGGTACGCGTCGCATTGCCAAGGGAGGTGCAAATGGTTTGAGTCGACACAAAATGCTTTTAAGCTTTTAGGAGGAGCACATGGGGGGGCGGGGGGGGGGCACGCGGGCTATGTAGTAGGGGGTTCAAATCCCACTGACCTCGTGCTTGACCTTGAGCGGGTGTCCCTCACTCTCTGCTCAGGACGACATGTGAAAACGGTGGTCCGCCTGTAAGTGACTCTGTAGCAGTTCACACGTGTGGGACGTGGCCGCTAAGTGCTCGGGGACAAAGGATTCTTATGATGATGAGTGGGGGGAGGGGGCAGCAGGATGAGCCCACCCCGGGGTCTCAAATACATTTGGCTTTCCACTGAGGAGGACTGGAGGGCCGCCAGAAAATGCGGATTTTGAGTTACTGTGCTGGAAAAATGGAAACGTGAGAAGCACCAGAGGGCACGCGTGAAAGCCAAGGGTCCACGATAAACTGCAAGCGGGCAGCCAACACGTTAACACGGTGGTCCGGCCGTTCAGAGTGCTTAAGAAACATCAAGTGGCTCAGCTGGGCACACGCAGGATCAGACTGGAGGTGGCACAGCCATTGTTGGGGGCACTGGAGGGCATCATGGCGGCCAGTGGACTCGGATCTGTGATTGAATGCCGTCTGGCGACACCACAAATCTCAGTCCAGACTCTTCTCATGTGTGGCTCCCTGGCTGCTGGAACGAGCGGCCCACCTCCATGTGAAATTCGGACCCTCTCAGTGTGTTTAAGAAGACGCTAGGAATTGTAACTCACTTGTATGTTTCTCTGAGCTCCTCACTTGTGGTGCTCAGTTTTATCACCGTGTGCCCAAAGAGACCCCCAGGCTGATGTTTACTTGAACTTATTGATCTCTTTGTAAGTTGCTTTGGATAAGCAGAGAAATGGAAATGTCGATGCTGGGACGTCCACCGGACGGGATGACGTGGCCACAACTGAGCGAGACCCCGTGTGCCGGTCACAACTTGTAAGGCGCTATACACCTGGCACACTGCTCAGCCGGCACTAAGGGTGTGTGTGTGTGTGTGTGTGCCGTACATGGAGGTGCGTCGACTGGACGCCATTTTGTCCTCCTTTATATGACACACTGCTTGATATTGTTGAATCTGCAGAGCACCCACAGGTGCCAACTTGTCACAACTGGGTGGGGTGCAAAAAAATGATAAACAATAAGTCACATCCAGCAGCCTGCCATTGGAGCTTCAGTTTACAGTCCGCGCCGCGCTATCGAAAAATTCAACTGCAGAGGAGCACAGCGGACATCCAACGAAGACTCAAAGATGATAAGGGGCAGGTATACCTCAGGGCGCTACGAGACTTGGGGTCTCATTGTTGGGGTTTTCATTTCAGTTTACAGGAAACGGTAGAAAAGTCTGGAACAACGGGATCCCCGTTACTGCCAAAGGGGGGGGGTCCTACTCGGCTGAGCCCCTGAGCAAAGCCCTTAACCTGCGCTCAGACCCCAAGGGGTCTGCAAAAACAAATTAAGTCCTAATACTAGAAATCGAATAAAATCAACGAGGATTTGTGGGGCTTCATTCTCATAAAACACAAAACAACAAACACAATGAGAATAAAAACGGGTGAAACGCGAGGACCTGTGGGGGCATCAGAAACGAAACTCCTATCAAAGGGCAGGCGTGAACAACAGGAAAGTCTCAGCGGGCTCTTTACACACGTCAGTCTGAACATGGGGGGCTACTGGCGACTGCACTGCAATTACCAGGAGCTCTTCTGACCACCAGTGAAGTGCCCACCAGGTCATACGCTTTCAATTAAGACCAAGACCAACGTTCTACCCCATTAGTGTGCAAGGAATCACGCGGCAGACTGACAGACAGACAGACATTAGCATTTATTACAGAGAGGAGATAATGAGAGCGCCAGCCATTGTAAAGACCATCTACAGGCAACTGGGAAAGTGTGGCGTCCTGTCTGACCAACATAAGACATCTCAGCACTGACTGGTGCAGGAATGGACGGGCACCCTGCCTTGAGACCCTGCAATGGAAAAGGAAAATGGATAGATAGATAGATAGATAGATAGATAGATAGATAGATAGATAGATAGATAGATAGATAGATAGATAGATATGAAAGGCACTATATAATAGATAGATAGATAAGAATTTAATTTTAGTATAGTAGGCAGGATAGATAGATAGATAGATAGATAGATAGATAGATAGATAGATAGATAGATAGATAGATAGATAGATAGATAGATAGATATGAAAGGCACTATATAATACGAGGGACATTCATATTTTTGTTGAAATCAGTGAAGGTGGAGGAGTAGTGATTGGCCATTCAAAAGTTGGTATGACGCTGGGAAAGTTGCATTGCACACGAAGGTCATGTAGGAAGTGATATAATTTGTTTTTGAAATTCTTAATAAATAGAGTTAAAACAGTGCAGAAACATTTATATAAATTTGAAAGGCGCTATATGACAGACAGACTGTAGTAGTTATGGCACTTGTAATATTCCCTTGTGTCCTACTTGCCTTGCTGACCAGGACATGGCACATCTTGTAGGCCACAGCAGCCTGAAGGTTCGTCACGTCTCCTACCACTTGAGTTCTGTTGCTTGTTTTTTTGTTGCTCTTTTTCTCGGCTAGAAGGTCCCCGCGTGTTTTTTTTATGTTATAATATTAATAAGAAGCCTCAGCACATTGAATGTCCAGGGCTGCCCACGTTTACTTAAATGTTTACCCCACAATCTGGCTGTTCTTCTCACTGATGATGGCACTGGAGAGTCTGAGGTGTTGAATGCAAAAACTTCACAGCACTCTGTGCAGGTAACAATAGGGACCTCCATGACCCCATAAACTCAGAATGTTTTACACACACACACACACTTCCATGTCTGCCAGGCACCTCTAACTGGTTTCTGCCTGTAGTAGTGGAGTCCTGCCGTCTACGCTGTCGGCCGTGTTGGAGGTCTCGCCGCCGTATTATAAATTGCAGTCCCTTTTTAATGGCCCAGGCAGTAGAAGGCGGTCACCTCACTGCTTCACT
Organism: Erpetoichthys calabaricus; assembly: GCF_900747795.2. NCBI lineage: Eukaryota > Metazoa > Chordata > Cladistia > Polypteriformes > Polypteridae > Erpetoichthys > Erpetoichthys calabaricus. The sequence continues at coordinate 346,389,730 of NC_041395.2, forward strand.
GTGTTTTCTGTTTTTCTTTCCTTCATTTTCAAGGCAGTCCTTGAGCTGATATTTGCTGTTTAATCTCACACCAGTGACTTTGTGTTTCTTTAACGTATATTTGTATATCATTGGCTTTGTTTTTCCAAGTGGCTGACATCGTGATTGCAGACCAGAAAGTGAAGCTAAAAGACAGGCAGGAGCCGATCGATGAGACAAACCATTGTTAAGTGGCAGAAGCAGAACTGGACGTGTACGGTTTTATTGGTGGAAGCCATTCTCTGTGAGGTTCAAGTCTTTATTTTTTAATATATTCTTTTATTGGGTGGCACACTGGTAGAGCTGCTGCCTAGCAGTAAGGAGACCAGGGGTCACGTGTCAGGTCCTCAATGCATGGAATCTGAATGTTCTCCCTGTGACTGCATGGATTTCCTCCCACAGTCCAAAGACATGCAGGTTAGGTGGACTGGTGATGCTCCATTGGCCCCACTGTGTGTCTGTGTGTGTTTGACCTGTGATGGACTGGCACCCTGTGCAGGGTTTGTTCCTGCCTTGCAGACTATGCTAGCTGGGACAGACTCCATTTCTGGAGTATTTCTGCTGTGCCCTGTAGCCTTGCTGATGGATTGTGTTGTGTTGTTGTGTGTTACTGTACTGTACTGTTTTACGCTGGTATGTTTTATCCATCCATTATCCAAACCGCTATATCCTAACTACAGGGTCACCAGGGGGTATGTTTTATATTTATAATATTCAGTCCTTAGGCTGTGCTGTCTTACTGCGTACACATTTATCATGTTGCGTTTGACTTTATTGTACTGTTTTGCATGCAGTGAGTGTCTGCAAGTTTTGTCCGGTTTATGTCCTAGTACTTACATTGACTTATTTGACTAACTTCTTTATCCAAACGAACTTGCAACATTTATGATACAATTGGGTCCATTTCTTTTTTGTCCCCCCCCCCCTCCCCAAAATGGAGCCCAGGCAGGTCAAGTGACTCACTCAGCGTCACACAGTGGTGTCAGAAGTGGGATCATCCTTAACAAACACTGCGCCAACCTGCCTGCCTAACCACTGCTTGTGCTGCGTGGTGGCGTGCAGTGCCTTTAGTGGTGCTGCTGATACGGTGCCCACGGTGGACTTGTTGGGGTGTGTTTGTATGGCGCCCCCTACCTCATCCCAGGTGCTCTTGTTGTGTGGCACTACACTGCTAACTTTATTTCTGCTTCTCCTTCTTCTTTTGGTTGCTCCCGTTAGGCGCTGCCACAGTGGATCATCTTTTTCCAGATCTTCCCGTTACATTTCTGTCTGTAGCTCGGTGTTTGTCCTCACGTCTCATGTTGTATTCTATTGGGTGCACAGCTCCTGTTTTATTAAATTCTATTTTTATTGCACCCTACGCCTGTTTTAACACGAGTATTTTATCCTATTGGTATTATTCCATTTTAATCGCATGCCCTTTGCACCGCACACACTGTGGATGCCTTGTAGTTTTTCTGTACTGAGTGTAGATTTGATCATTTTGTATTTTTTTTTTCTGTATCCTATTCATGTTCTAAGGTGTTTGTGTGCTTTGTATAATTTTACCATTTTGGATGTTTTTTGCACTCTGCACTCATTTCGAGGCGGCACGGTGGCGTAGTGGGTAGCGCTGCTGCCTCGCAGTAAGGAGACCTGAGGTTCGCTTCCCGGGTCCTCCCTGCGTGGAGTTTGCATGTTCTCCCCGAGTCTGCGTGGGTTTCCTCCCACAGTCCAAAGACATGCAGGTTAGGTGCATTGGCGATTCTAAATTGTCCCTAGTGTGTTGTGCCCTGCATTGGACTGGCGCCCTGCCCGGGGTTTGTTTCCTGGATGGATGGATGCACTCGTTTCACGTGCTGTGCTTTTTCCGCCTCACTCTGCACTGCCGTTTTATTTGATTTCAATTCTTGGCTTTCTCTGGCTGGCTGTTTGCACTGTGCACACTATGGCAGCGTTTCTCAACCTTTAAGTATTTGCGACCCGAGTTTTCATAACATTTTTAATCGCGCCCCCCCCCCTAACATTTTTTTAAAAGGAGCCCACTAATACCAATTTATTTTTTTAATTAATGATATATCATAGATGCATATTTTATTATACCTACTTAACTTTTATTGACATTTATCTAACTCTGTATTTATTTTTCTAGTATCAGAATGTAGTTTAAATTCATTTATTTTGGTTTCAATAGATGGATTTTTCATATTTTTGATTCTTGTTTTCTAATTTTCACATCTTCGTGCCCTGCGGTGGGTTGGCACCACGCCTCGGTTCCTGCCTCGTGCCCTGTGTTGGCTGGGATTGGCTCCAGCGGACCCCCGTGACCCTGTACTTAGGATATAGCGGGTTGGATAATGGATGGTTCGTTGGTTGGTTTCTATTGTGCACAGTGTGGATACACCACAGATATTTTACCGTGATGTATTTTTAGGTGTTGATGCACTTTTGCCATTTTGGATGGACAGACAGACAGAGAGGACTTTGTCTTTACAGGGAGATTTAGCTGTTGTCACACACGTGTGCATGGGGACAGTTTACAGGCTCAAATAGTGTCACCTCGGCACTCTCACCTGACCCCCTCTCCTCTTATTCCCCAGCATCCCAGCCAAGGACCCTGCCTCTTAGTGACATCACCATTGATCCTCCCCATCATTTCCGCTTCCCAGAATTCCTTTTCCTGCCACATCAGCTCCGCTCGTCCTCTTCCTCCTAACCCACCCTGCAGACTCACTTTGTTCGCCAGTCCGCTTTGTAAACCGCGTGTGTGTGTTTTTGTTTTTTTCCCCAGTATACGGGGTGGCCGTCCCCAAACCTGCTCCTTGATATTTTATCATGCTGTTTAAATACGTCAACAAGCAGAGAGATAAGTGAAAAAGCAAACCGGTACAAACACGCACACTCGCTGTGGGGTGAACACACACATCAGAAGGAGGACAAAGCAAGAACATTCAAATGAAAGAAGACGGCGCAAAGTCACGTGACCTTCCCGTCACCCGAGCCCACGGTGAGTGGCTGGCTGCTGGTCCTTGTGACATTGGGACGCGCAGACTGTCTGCGCACTTTTCTGTTTTATTATTTCATTGTGTTTTTTCCGGGCCCTGCCCCTGTCCTGCTGGACTTGTTTTGTGTGTCGCACTCCATTGCTTTGCACCGTTTGTGTTTTTAAATTTATTTGAGTCGGCACCACCTGTAGTGCACACTTTTATCAGATTCTATTTTTATTCGGCGTATTTGTACCCTGCGGTGGTATGCAGGGGTTTATTTCTTTAGTATCTTCTTTTTGTTGATTTTTTTATTGAATTTATGAAAAGCATATAACATTCCGGGCGGCACGGTGGCGCAGTGGGTAGCGCTGCTGCCTCACAGTTAGGAGACCTGGGTTCGCTTCCCGGGTCCTCCCTGCGTGGAGTTTGCATGTTCTCCCCGTGTCTGCGTGGGTTTCCTCCCACAGTCCAAAGACATGCAGGTTAGGTGGATTGGCGATTCTATATTGGCCCTGGTGTGTGCTTGGTGTTTGTGTGTGTCCTGTGGTGGGTTGGCACCCAGGATTGTTTCCTGCCTTGTGCCCTGTGGTGGCTGGGAATGGCTCCAGCAGACCCCCGTGACCCTGTGTTCGGATTCAGTGGGTTGGAAAATGGATGGATGGATATAACATTCCACACAATCAAGTCAAAACTTAACAAAACTAAAATCAAATCAACCCTCACCCGTGACAAAGACAGGAAGGCCAACAGTCTGAGTAGAAAAGAGAGAAAGGAGGCCTTCTCCCCAATTTAGAAAGCTTATTCTAAAATGGGATCGACTAGTCGTCCCCTGTGGCTCCGCCCAGCTCCCTACTCCTGAGGCCCCGCCTCCACCTCCCCTCAGTCCGCAGCCTCCATCTCAGATTAACATGAATATATCGCTGCTCAAGCAAATTCTAGAAACAAACCCAATTATGAATCCATGAAGTAGTTCTCTCATTCGTTAGCCAAGTGGAGGTAAAGAACGCCCTGAGGGTGTATGGCCCCGCCTCCATCGGCCCGCTGCGTGTCTCTCGGATTCACGCAAATAAATCGGTACCGCAAGTGAGCTATGATACACAGCGTGATGAGAGAAGTTGCAGAATCAACCGGAATGTTCAAGCAAATTCTAAATAAAAACCCGGTCTAAATCCGTGAAGTAGTTCTTTCGTGAAAAGCGGACAGAAATACAGACAGACATTGGATTTTATATATATATATATATATATATATATATATATATATATATATATATATATATATATACAGTGGTGTGAAAAACTATTTGCCCCCTTCCTGATTTCTTATTCTTTTGCATGTTTGTCACACAAAATGTTTCTGATCATCAAACACATTTAACCATTAGTCAAATATAACACAAGTAAACACAAAATGCAGTTTTTAAATGATGGAGTTTATTATTTAGGGAGAAAAAAAATCCAAACCTACATGGCCCTGTGTGAAAAAGTAATTGCCCCCTTGTTAAAAAATAACCTAACTGTGGTGTATCACACCTGAGTTCAATTTCCGTAGCCACCCCCAGGCCTGATTACTGCCACACCTGTTTCAATCAAGAAATCACTTAAATAGGAGCTGCCTGACACAGAGAAGTAGACCAAAAGCACCTCAAAAGCTAGACATCATGCCAAGATCCAAAGAAATTCAGGAACAAATGAGAACAGAAGTAATTGAGATCTATCAGTCTGGTAAAGGTTATAAAGCCATTTCTAAAGCTTTGGGACTCCAGCGAACCACAGTGAGAGCCATTATCCACAAATGGCAAAAACATGGAACAGTGGTGAACCTTCCCAGGAGTGGCCGGCCGACCAAAATTACCCCAAGAGCGCAGAGACGACTCATCCGAGAGGTCACAAAAGACCCCAGGACAACGTCTAAAGAACTGCAGGCCTCACTTGCCTCAATTAAGGTCAGTGTTCACGACTCTACCATAAGAAAGAGACTGGGCAAAAACGGCCTACATGGCAGATTTCCAAGACGCAAACCACTGTTAAGCAAAAAGAACATTAGGGCTCGTCCCAATTTTGCTAAGAAACATCTCAATGATTGCCAAGACTTTTGGGAAAATACCTTGTGGACTGATGAGTCAAAAGTTGAACTTTTTGGAAGGCAAATGTCCCGTTACATCTGGCGTAAAAGGAACACAGCATTTCAGAAAAAGAACATCATACCAACAGTAAAATATGGTGGTGGTAGTGTGATGGTCTGGGGTTGTTTTGCTGCTTCAGGACCTGGAAGGCTTGCTGTGATAGATGGAACCATAAATTCTACTGTTTACCAAAAAATCCTGAAGGAGAATGTCCGGCCATCTGTTCGTCAACTCAAGCTGAAGCGATCTTGGGTGCTGCAACAGGACAATGACCCAAAACACACCAGCAAATCCACCTCTGAATGGCTGAAGAAAAACAAAATGAAGACTTTGGAGTGGTCTAGTCAAAGTCCTGACCTGAATCCAATTGAGATGTTATGGCATGACCTTAAAAATGCGGTTCATGCTAGAAAACCCTCAAATAAAGCTGAATTACAACAATTTTGCAAAGATGAGTGGGCCAAAATTCCTCCAGAGCGCTGTAAAAGACTCATTGCAAGTTATCGCAAATGCTTGATTGCAGTTATTGCTGCTAAGGGTGGCCCAACCAGTTATTAGGTTCAGGGGGCAATTACTTTTTCACACAGGGCCATGTAGGTTTGGATTTTTTTTTCTCCCTAAATAATAAAAACCACCATTTACAAACTGCATTTTGTGTTTACTTGTGTTATATTTGACTAATGGTTAAATGTGTTTGATGATCAGAAACATTTTGTGTGACAAACATGCAAAAGAATAAGAAATCAGGAAGGGGGCAAATAGTTTTTCACACCACTGTATATATATAGGGGTGGTCCAGATCTAATTATGCAATTTTTATTACGCTATAACTTATTAAGATAATTACATAGAGAATTCACAGCACCTGACCTGCACAGAGAGATTTCACTTAAAATTCTTTTTGTTGCCAATAGATGGCAGCACCTGCCCTGCATTCCAAAATGGCGGGGAGACGGTTGTCAGTTGAACAGTCACATAATTAGATCTGGACCACCCTTATATATTACATATTATATATATATATATATATATATATGGAGAGAGAGAGAGAGAGACTAGACCAAGTCAGGTTTTTATAACGTTCTGCTCAGATCCTCTAAGTGAGAATTTGATTTTTTCCAATTTCAAACAGTTTGTAACACCAGTGACCCTCTGACTTAACCGAGGTGACTTCGGATTCTTCCAGTTGAGCGAGACAAGCCTACATGCCAATAGTGAAGTAAAGGCCATTATAGTTTGCATGTCTTTCTCCACTTTATGCCCCTCTGTGAGCCCACCACACACAGCTGTTAGTGGATTAGGAGGGATTGGGACCCCAAGTCTCTCCGAGTGGCATTTAAAGATTTTCGTCGTGTTAATTTGGTCCACACCGCCCACAACATGCATCCCAGTGAGGCTGGAGCTCGATCGCAACGCTCAATTTTGCCCTGGAAACATTTTAGACAATTTCAAATGAGAGAGATGTGCTCAATATAAAAGATCTGAAGTTGAATAATTGAATGTTCTGCACGTATGACGCTCGAGTGAATTCTGCACATGGCTGCCTTCCACTCCGTCTCTGAAACGTTGATCCTTTTCCCACTGAACTCTGGGATCTTCAAAAGGAATGGACTTTAAAATGGTTTTATATGTTATAGAAATTTTGTCTGAGACCCCCAGACTGACCAATATGTCTTCTGAAATTGAAGTAGGTGGGAGGTGAGGAGAACTGGGCAGAATCCGTTTAGCAAAGTTTGGAGATCGTGGAGAAATGGCGTTGATGGGAAACTAAATTTAGAGTGTAAATGTTCATAGGATGCAAAGACGTTGTCTACGTACAGATCTCGGAGTGATTTAATCCCATAAGTTTTCCAAACATTAAAAACTGCATACGTTTGAGAGGGTGGGAAAAGGTGGTCATCGTGAAGAGGTGCCACAGATAAAATCTTCTCCATCTTGAAGTTCTTCCTACTTTGGCTCGATATTCTGAGTGAGTGAAGCACCAGTGGGGTGTTGGTCTATCGGCCATAACTCGTATTCTTTTGTTACTTTCTCGTAATCGGACGAAAATTCGATCTCGAGGATTTTGATGAATCTCGATGTTTGACTCCGCAAATACCACTTTTGTAATCGTGTCCACGTGTGTGTCTGTAAACACGATGAGTTGAGTACGGCGCTCAGTTAGGTCAACCACATTTTGCATATAATTACAAAACGTAGACTTCTATCTACTTGTGGGTTATTTCTGTGGTACTTTACCTTTTTTTATTCAACTTCACTTATATAATAATTGTTCCATATGTTGTTAATTTGATTTGATTTGTTGTTGCTGGTTCTTTAATGTCCATAATATAAAAACGTAATCATCGTCTTGCGGTTTACTCCTCAAATATCCATTCCCTTATCTGAGTACACGAGAAAGTCGAGGGGAGATCCCTGCCGATTGTTTCTTTGGTTCTTGTCGTTTCGGTGCACTCAATGGCGTATTCACGTGTACGGCTAACGCCGGTTTGCTGTTCTCATTTCATGGCGTGTGTGTATTACGGCCGTTTCGTCTTCGTTGTGTTCGTTTCTTTCCCGTTCGTCTGACTCTGTTTGAGCGGCGCCCTCCGTTTTCAGATGTCGCGTCCCTAAAGCGTTTGGCTCCTCTTCTTTCTTATTCTCCAGTTGTTGCCGTCACTCCGTACGTTCGTTTTTATTCCCACCGTACGCCTTCCCTGACTCTGCTCGTTTTGGTCTGCCGCCCTCCTTTGCTGGAGACCCGTGGGGGCTTCTCTGCAAGCAAAACGCTGTCTCTTTGGGCTTTGAGGAGCCTCCTAACTCGTGGACGAAGCCGGCAGCTTTAATGTCGACAAGACACAGACAGATGAAGCCAAGCTGACCCTGGCACGAGGGTCTTGTGTGCGGCCATCTTACCGTACGTAGATGAAACGCGAGTGCGCTAACACGACGTGACTTCTGATGTCCTCACTGCGCTCGGCCTGTGTGAGTGTGTGCTCTCACAAGCCTGTACTCATCTCTTCATGGCCGCCAGCCTAAAGAAGTCCAAGTTTCCTTCTGGAACCTTCCTTTTTGTGAGCTAAAAATGGCTCCCCCTCCACTCCCCCCATGGCACCTTCAAGTTCAGGATTACGACGGAGCCTCTCACAAGCCGTTCTCGTAGTTTAAGGGGTCTCAAACGTGCAGGCCACACACCTGAGGATGAGGACGGTGAGGTCCTGCCACGGGTGCCCAACGAGAGGGCTGGGATGGGGGGGGGTCTTTTGAAAGCTAAAGCTAAATGGGGGGGCGGAGCTTAAACAACGATGAGACCTCGGAGCTCTGAAGGGGGCTCGAGGGTCGCCTCTTCGCCGAGGTGTGTGCAGGAGTGCAGCAATCACCACTTAGACAAGTGATAATCCTCATAATGACTGTCCCCATAGTTTTACTGCTGGAAGAAAAAATTCATTTGGAATTTGTGGATGACAGTCTTTAATTAAATTAGAATTCAAGACCTTTCAGCTCCACATGCTAAGGTGTAAAAGTGCGGTGGCAGGAGGCGGCGGGAAGGGGGGCTCCGTTTGGAAAAAGTTCTGCTCCGCCGGAGAAGGCCCCATCGGTGGAGGCCACGGCGAGCGTCTAACAAGACGAGAGCATCAATGAACTGCGAGCCCCCAGCGCACCCCCCCGCCCACCCTCCGAGCGCCCCCCCCCGCCACCCGAGCTGCCAAAGAAGTAGTGAATTAATTTGTGTAAAGCACTCCAACATTAAGAAGGTGTGTTGAAAGGTGTCTGCTCATGTTTCAAATTAAACGCACTGCTGGTCAGCATTAGCACCTCTGCAATGAACAGCAGCCGCGTGCCTACAACACTTCAGGGGCTGGGAAAAGCGGATTTGCCGTTCACACTGGAATAATTAGAACATGTCAAGAAGAATTAATTTCCTCATTTTTCAAAAGGATACACAGAAATTACCATGTTATTATATGACAGGGTCCCTGGGAGAATTGTATTAAATTTAATTTCTAGCGCAGCCCACACAACAAATTAAAGTCATAAATAAGATGGAAAGAAGCGGGGCGCGGAGCATATGTTTATGGCAATGAGTGAAGCCAAGGGACCAGAAACAACTATCTTCATTTCATTTTATTTAAATCAGCCAGACACTGTGTGTCTGAATGACAGCGCTTGCTAATGGGGCTGAGATTAGAGGCTTCCAGTGTTTGGGAGACGCACACACGCCGGCGAGGGGGAGACACACGGAGAGAGAGAGAGAGAGACCACCCGTGTCCTGAGTGAGGACGTTCATCTCCTCGGGCACAACGAGACACACACTCTGCTCGCTCAAAGATGCAGAAGTTTCCTTCCATTCGGTCATCAGCATCCCACCCTAACAGGTGCTGCCAGGGTCCAGGTATCCTCATCCCTTCATCTGAACATCTCCTGATGTCTGGGGTCTCTATAAGAGGTAAGGCTTATTATCTAAACTCACAAGGCGGCCATCACCACCACACGAATCAGGCTCCGTTGAATCGGCTTTACTCCTGGTCACGCTGGACAAGGAGGAACACAAGCTAGAACGGGACATCATGTGGTCAGCCCTTAAAACATAAGGAGAGTCCACTTTGAACGTCCACATTAGCATCCACCCCACTGTGTACTGTAGAACATTCCAGGTAGCCCACACTCATCTTCATCTCAATATTTGGACATCACCTGCTGGAGTCTCTAGAAAAGGTAAGGCTTATTATCTAAACTCACAAGGCAGCCATCACCACCACACAATTCAGACTCCGTCTTCTCTCCTTTACTGATGGCCACGCTTGATGATGAACAAAGGAGGAACACAAACCAGAATGGGACATCTCATGGTCAGCCCTTAAAACATAAGGAGAGTTCACTTTGAACATCCACATTAGCATCCACCCCACTGTGTACTGTAGAACATTCCAGGTAGCCCACCATCATCTTCATCTCTATATCTGGACATCACCTGATGCAGTCTCAATAAAAGGAAAGGCTTATCTAAACTCACAAGGCAGCCATCACCGCCACACAACTCAGACTCCGTCTTCTCTCCTTTACTGTTGGCCACGCTGGACAAATGAACAAAAGAGGAACACAAACTAGAACAGGACATCATGTGGTCAGCCCTTAAAACATAAGGAGAGTCCACTTTGAACGTCCACATTAGCATCCACCCCACTGTGTACTAGAGAACGTTCCAGGTAGACCACACTCATCTTCATCTCTATATTTGGACATCTCCTGCTGCAGTCTCAATAAAAGGTAACGCTTATCTAAACTCACAAGGCAGCCATCACCAATTCAAAATTCAGACTCCATCAACTCTGCTTTGTTCCTCCTTTACCTCTCAACATTCAAGAATAAAAGAACACAAGTCAGAAGAAAAGGGCATCTTGTGGTCACCTGGAACCACCACCCTAAAGAGAATCTACTTGGGACGTCCACATTAGCATCCACCCCACTGTGTACTGTAGAACATTCCACATAGCCCACCATCATCTTCATCTCTATATTTGGATATCTCCTGATGGAGTCTCTATAAAAGATAAGGCTTATCTAAACACACAAGATGGCCCTCACTGCCACACAATTCAGACTCAATCTTCTCTCCTTTACTCCAGGCCACACTTGATGATGAACAAAGGAAGAACACAAAGCAGAATGAGACATCATGTGGTCAGCCCTTAAAATATAAAGAGAGTTCACTTTGAACGTCCACATTAGCAGCCACCCAGCCATGTATTGTAGAACATTCCAGATAGCCCACCATCATCTTCATCTCTATATTTGAGCATTCCCTAATGGAATCTAAATAGAATGAATCACTTATCTAAACTTGCAAGGTAGCCATCACTGACTCAGAATTCAAGGGAAGACCACCCGCATCCTGAGTGAGGACGTTCATCTCCTGGTGCACAACGAGGCACACGCTCTGCTCATTCGAAGGCCCCCCACGTGGACATTTCCTTCCATTTGGTTATCAGCATCCCACCCTAACAGGTGCTCCCAAGTCCGGGTATCCTCATCCCTTCATCTAAACATCTGCTGATGGAGTCTAGACCTGGCTAAGCTCACAAGGCAGCCATCACCGCCACACAAATCAGACTCCATATTCTCTGTTTTACTCCTGGCCATGCTGGATGATGAACAAAGGAGGAACACAAACCAGAATGGGACATCATGTTGTCAGCCCTTAAAACATAAGGAGAGTTCACTTTGAACATCCACATTAGCAGCCATCCCACCGTGTACTGGAGAACATTCCAGATAGCCCACCATCATCATCATCTCTATATTTGGACATCTCCTGATGGACTCTCAAACGAATGTATCAATTATCTAAACTTGAAAGGTAGCCATCACCGACTCCAAATTCAAGAGGAGACCACCCGTGTCCAAAGTGAGGACATCCATCTCCTTGGGTAGAATGAGCTAAACGATTGGTCATCTGATGGTACCTTCCATTTGGTCATCAGCACCCCACTCTAACAGGAGCTGCCTGGTCCAGGTATCTTCATCTCTTCATCTGAACATTTGCTGATGGAGTCTCAACTTGGCTAAACATGCAAGGTGGCCATCACCGCCACACAAACCAGACTCCATCTTCTCTCCTTTACTCCTGGCCACGCTGGACAATGAACAAAGGAGGAACACAAGCCAGAACGGGACATCATGTGGTCACCCCTTAAAACATCATGAGAATCCTCTTTGAACATCTGTATTAGCAGCTGCCTCACTGCGTACTAGAGAACGTTCCAGGTAGCCCACCACAATCCTCATTTCTATATGTGGACATCTCCTGCTGGAGTCTCTAAAAAAGGTAAGGCTTATTATCTGAACTCACAAAGTGGCCATCACCACCACACAATTCAGACTCCATCTTCTCTCCTTTACTGCTGGCCACACTGGACAATGAACAAAGGAGGAAGACAAATCAGAACGGGACATCATGTCATCACCCCTTAAAACAAAAAGAGTCCACTTTGAATGTCCGCATTAGCAGCCACCCAGCCGTGTATTGTAGAACATTCCAGGTAGCCCACCATAACCTCTTCTCTATATCTGCACATCACCCGATTGCTAAACTCACGAGGCGGACATCACTGCCATCCCATTCAGAGGCCTGCGTTCACACAGCCACTTGACATTCAAGAACGGAGGAACACAAGTCAGACCACATCTTGGGGTCACCTGGAGCCCCCACATTAGCAGCCGCCCTCACTGTGTATTGTTGAATATTCCTGGTAGCCCCCACCCCCAATCCTCATCTCTATATTTGAACTTCTCCTGATGGAGTCCTCAGCCATTGCTTACACAAACTCCAGACTCCATCGTCTCTGCTTTACCTCTCAGCCACTAGACATTCAAGAACGGAGGGACACAAGTCAAACAAAAGGTCATCTTGTGGTCACCTGGAGCCACCGCACCAAAGAGATGCCACTTTGAACTTCACATTAGCAGCCACCCTGCCGTGTACCATAGAATGCCCAGATGGGGCTGGGTGGTCCTTTGAACCCCTACAGGTTGATTTTCTCCAGCACTCCATTGGCCATTTTTATTTTCCCCTATCCTCCTTGGCCACCTGACCCAGTGTGACTATGAGAATGTGGCCTTTGGGCCAAAATAAACTTAAAGCTTTACTTTTATTGATTTTTCATTTTTGGATGGGCACTGCCCATTGCCATGCCCCTCATGTGACTCAGACGTTTACCACTGTGACTATTAAAGCCTTCACTCACTCATTTTTAGCTCTACACTGTTTTAATTTCTGCGTAACTCCATTCGGTTCTCTTCATTGTACGTCTTGTCACCCACGTGTGCTCTGGGGACAGCTTAAGGGTGCAGGTGATGGTAGTTACCCACCGGACCAAGGGATGGCGCTGTTTGCTAATGGCCCCTCTTTTCTTCCCTCGGCAGAGCAGGAGATTGACAGCTGCTCATCCTATGATGTCACTTCCAGTACCCGCCCTCCTGGACACACCCCTTCCTGCGTGAGAGCCATATAAGCACCAGTTCGACCATCTTGGGTAGCTTCGATTAGGGACATCGTCTGAAAAGAATTCTCTGCATTTATTGTGCGCTTTTATTTAATTTTTTTTTTTTGCCATTACTGGGGTCACCCAGTGGTGCCCCAAACCTCTCATGTTGTCGTGTCTCTCTTTATGTATTTGGATTGTCCGTGTTATTTAGGTATTTATTTCTTGCAGAATTCTAATTCTCTTGCTTGTTGTATTGCAGGTTTTACCTGAAATGTGCCATTTAAGAAAGCTGTTGTCGTTCTGTTTGCTTTGGTCACCTCGATGCCCTCTACGCATGTCTCACCAGCGCCAAGTGGAGAATCTAAAGAAATGCCATCTGAACAACACAGGTGGGCATGGCAAGGTCTTGTCCTTTTCTTAATAAAATAACTTTCATACATCCGTGCTGCAGCTGGGATAAAGCAAGAGACCACCCTGCAGGGGGCGCTACGCCATCTTAGGGGTACACGGCCCGTAAAATGGCAACAGATGCCAAAATGTGTCAGCTGGGACGAGATAAGAAAACAAAGAAAAGCAAATGACTGACCACTGCAACTGGTCACTCTGTGCCACCCAGCCATGTAGGAGTAATTGGTCAGGTCTGAATAATGGCCATTCAACTGGTCACTCCTGACTGATAAACCTGCGGCGAGTCCATTTAGTCTAATGACCTGAAAAATGGCCAAAACTGCAAATTGCCAGTCATGTGTAAAGACCAAAAAGGTGCCACCTGTTTATTCTGAATTAGGACCACAATTTCCACTGGTCATTTATGAGTTATGACCAATATTGTAACTAATGACATCTGGATAATGTCCAAATTCTGGAACGGGTCATTCCTTACTAACAAACCTGCAGCCAGTGAGATCTGAGAAAAGGACCAAAGGTAACAACCAAGAGGGGCCACCGGGCCCTCCAGGTTAAGAGTCAAGATGGTAACCAGCGAAATCAGAGTAGAGACCAAAGGTCAAATCCAAATAAGGTCCAAATCCTACAACTGGTCAGTCTTCAACAATGAAGCTGCAGCCAATCAGATTTGACAAATGACCAAAAGGTCTGTCCTGAGTAGTGACCAACGCTGCCATCTGCTAGTCACCAGTAATGACCAGAGATGTCACCAGCCAGTCCCGACTAAGGAGGAAGATGGCAACCAATGAGATCTGAGTAAAGACCAGTGGGGCCACCTGACCACCACTGACTAATGACCACATTTTCAGATTATCAGATCTGAATAACATCCAAACTCTGCAGCTGGTCAGTCTTCACTAATGACCAAAAGGTCTGTCCTGAGTAGTGACCAACGCTGCCATCTGCTAGTCACCAGTAATGATCAGAGGTGTCACCAGCCAGCCTTGACTAAGGATGAGGACATTAGCCAATCTGAGTAATGATCAGTGGGGCCACATGACCACCACCAACTAATGACCACGTTTTCAGTAATGTCCAAATTCTACAACTGGTCAGCCTTCACTAATAAAGCTGCAGCCCATCATATCTGACGAATGACCAAAAAGTAACAACCAGAGGTGCCACTCCAGAGAAAGAACCAAGACTGCAACCAGTCACATGTGTCACATGGTCAGGGTAGTGACCAAAGCTACACCACCCAGCCATTGCTAAGTAATGACCTCAATTTCGAATGGTCACATTCAAGTAATGACCAATGCTGTAAGCGCTCTAACATGAAAAATGTCCAAATTCTGTAACCGGTCAGTCTTCACTAATGACCAAAGGGTCTGTCCTGAGTGACCAAAGCTACAATCTTCTAGTCACCAGAGGTGTCACCAGCCAGCCTTGACTAAAGATGAGGACAGTAGCCATTGAGATCTGAGTAATGACCAGTGGAGCCACTTGACCACCACCAACTAATGACCACATTTTCAGATTATCAGATCTGAATAACATCCAAACTCCGCAGCTGGTCACCCTTCACTAATAAAGCTGCAGCCCATCATATCTGACAAATGACCAAAAGATAACAACCACAGGTGCCACCGGCCACTCCAGAAGAAGAACCAAGACTGCAACCAGTCACATCAGGGTAGTGACCAAAGCTACACCACCTGGCCATTACTGACCGATGGTCAAGTCTGAATAAGGTCCACATTCTACAACTGGTCACTGCTGAATAATGAGATTTGAGTAATGACTGAAAGATCTGCCCCGAGTAATGACCACAGTCGTATCCAGCCAGTCCTGAGTAAGAATCAAGACCACAACCATTGAAATCAGCGTAGTGACCAACGGCCTACCACCCGGCCATTGCTAAGTAAGGACCTCAAATCCAACAGGTCATGTACGTGACCAACACTGTAAGCGCTCAAACATGAATAATGTCCAAATTCTGTAACTGGTCAGTCTTCACAAATGAAGCTGCAGCCAATCAGAGTTGATGAATGACCAAAGGGTCTGTCCTGAGTAGTGACCAATGCTGCCATCTGCTAGTCACCAGTAATGACCAGAGATGCCACCAGCCAGTCCTGACTAAGGAGAAGGAGAGTAACCAATGAGATCTGAGTAATGACCAGTGGGGCCACATGACCACCACCGACTAATGACCACATTTTCAGTTTGTCAAATCTGAGTGACGTCCAAATTCTACAACTGGTCAGCCTTCACTAATAAAAGGAGCAGCAAGTTGTGATTACGGATCAAGACCACTACCACTAAAATCAGAGTAGTGACCAATGGTATGCCACCCGGCCATTGCTAAGTAAGGACCTCAATTCCTACTGGTCATGGATGAGTAATGACCAACACTGTAACAATATCCAAATTCTGTAACTGGCCAGTCTTCATTATTGACCAAAGGGTCTGCCCTGGGTAGTGACCAGCGAGACTTCAGCAATGACCAAAGGTGCCACCTGGGCATATGGAGTCAAGACCACAGACTCAACTGGTCAGGTAAGATCAATCACCAGTTACTGTAACTGGTCAGATGCAGAAGTCCAAACTCTGGGACTGGTCAGCTGTGCCCTAATCAGATTTACCAAATGACCAGAGCTGCACCAGCCACTCCCAACTGGACAGATCTGAGCTGCTAGTACGTTCTGAGAAATGACCACATCTTGCACTGGTCACTCCTGAATAACAACCAAGAGAAAAGCAAAATGTTACAAAAGAATGGAGGCCATGTATTGTGACCGGCTACCTGGACCCTCCAGAGTTCAGGCCAAAGGTAAGCGCGGTCAGTCCAAATTAGGTGACCAAAGCAGCATCTTGAGCTCCAAAATTTGCAAGCACTTAGCCCTGAGCAACAATCAAAGGTGCAGCCGGTCAGTCCTGAGAGATGACCAGTCCTGACATGGCTGCCACCTTGCTGGACTGGACCCCTGCATGTTTTTAGGGGTCTGGTCAATGGACACCTCCAGGACGGCCACCCTGCACATTGCAAGTCCATCGCTGCTGTGCTTCTCTTGGCCATGCTGGTCAGCTGGCCACCTCTGTAAGGTGGGACACCAGCCATTCAAACCACAGCTCCTGGGCCTCGATCCGAGGACGTGCCATCAGGGTCATGTGGACAGCCGCTCATCACTGAAATCGCTGGCATAAAGAGTTGAAATAATCAGGAAATCAATTACCGCCGCTACGCTACATGACAGCGATTTGACACGGCCAGGTCACGGAATTATCAGACTGAGATGATTCATGACATCTGGGGAGAAAAGTTCACGTCGGGGGGCCGTTAGTTAATTTAACGGGGCTCTGGGGGGAGAGGAGATTGATGAGATGGCACAGCACTCCTCACCGCTGACCACACGGGGCGTGCAGGACGTCCGACGAGCCAGACACGCCGCTCTGTGACCGCGGGTTCAGCCCACCAGTCAAGTAAATGGTACAGGTGACGAGCTCCACCCAGAAAGGTGCTATATGGGGCATCGAGTTGAACAGGGCCACCCTGTGCCATCGGTGAACAGCACCTGCTGCACGTTATCATGATGGAGGACATCCTGGGGATTCGAACTTCAAAGAATGAGCAGATAGGACAAGACATTAGAAACGAAGAAAGGGACTGGAGCACCAAGTGGGGGGAGCCCACCAGAAGACCACTCCGCACTTCAGACAAGAAGTGGGGAACACAGAGAGGAGAGGGACTGATCGATCCGTCTGCGTCGAAGTGGACACATCCATAAGACTGGACTGACTCTCCTTCAGCGTTCAGCTCTTGGGCACAAACGTCAAACTTCAACCTGGCGGATCAAACTCCAGGACCCCAAAAACTAGAAGAAGAACTTGAAGAACTCGATGAACAAGAAAGCAACAACTCAGCGAGTGGAAAGTCAGAATGACAGCCAAACCTGGCATCATGGGAGTGGCGAGGTCCTGAGTCAGGGCTTTGGGGTGGCACCAAAAACAAGGGGGGGGGGGGGGGGGGGGGGGGGGGGAAATGCTCAGAGAGGTGGGACGTGCTGGAAAGCCTGGTGGAAATTTACAGGATGGGTCAGGAGTAACAAGAGCGAAGCTGAGCTTAGAGTGACATGTGGGGCACACCGTTAATAAAGGCGCTATATTACATAGACAGAGGGTATTAAAGGGTTAATGAGTAAATATATGAAAAAGGCCCACTGTAGCAGATATGAAAGGAGCTATAAAGTAGTCATATATAAAGTAAAGATACGAAAGGCGCTACTTAATTAATAGATGTAAAGTAAACCGAAATAAAATACATAGATATGAAAGGAGCTATATTAAATATATAAACCGACTGATATACAAGGCACTATATAACAGACAAGAGAGGCACAATATGATGCATCAATCTAGAATACATTGACAAGATAAATCGTGAAAGGCGCTATATAAAATGATTAATTGGAATTTAAAAGCATTGTATATTAAGTTGCAGAATATAGATATGTACAGCAGTAGGTACAGGAAATGTGAAAGGAGACGTATACTCAACAAATCTATAATCAGATATGAAAGGCACTATATACAGTAATAGATAGGTAGGTACATGGATATGAAACAAGCTATATGGCAGATACCATACATAAGAAAGGCACTACATAATAAATCAGTATTAAAGTCAGTATAGCAGATGTGAAAGGCACTATATAAACTGATATCTAATAGATATGAAAGTAGCCATTTTAGACATATAAATTGATATTAAAGGCACTATATAATAAGTATCAATATATGAAAGATGTATCTAGAATACAATGACAAGATGAATGTGAAAGGTGCTTTATAAAATGACTCATTTTCTTAGAATGTCAAAGCTTCGTACATAATCAGAGATATTAAAAACCTTATATAGTAAGTGCAGCAGATATATATTCTATAAATACACACACACATACTGTACACGAGATCTTTTGATATGAAAGGCACTATACAATAGAATGACACATATGAAAACGGACACAGCAGATGTCTTGTATTTGTGTAGAGCTTCAGGCTCAAAGAGTAAAAACACAATTTTAAAATTTCCAGGTGACCCAGAGGGCACACAAACGTGCAGATAACTGTAGACAGTCAAAAAAAACAAAGCAATTAAGACAAAAGCACCCACACCCATCCATCCATCATCCAACCCGCTATAACCTAACTACAGGGTCTCGGGGGTCTGCTGGAGCCAATCCCAGCCAACACAAGGCGCAAGGCAGGAAGCAAACCCCGGGCAGGGCGCCAGCCCACCGCAGGGCACACACACACACACGGGACAATTTAGGATCGCCAATGCACCTAACTGGCATGTCTTTGGACTGTGGGAGGAAACCCACACAGACACAGAGAGAACATGCAAACTCCACGCAGGGAGGACCCGGGAGGCGAACCTCAGGTCTCCTAACTGTGGGGCAGCAGCGCTACCCACTGCGCCACCGTGCCGCCCCACCCACACCCAGATATGATAAAAAGATATGAAAGGCACTATATAACAGGTGTGAATGGACATTGATACTAGAAGGATGGGTAGATATGGGAAGTGCCATATAGTAGATATTCTGGTGTGAAAGGCGCTATAAAATAAGTCGGTTGATAAACAGAAGCTATTTACATTGAGAAGATAAATATTAAAGATATTTTATATAATACTAAGGAGTACATGGACATTGTCATTAAAGTCAGAATATAATGAAATGAATATCGGTCTACTACTTGGCTCTTTTCATATTAATGGCACTTTATGACAAGGCACGACGTAATAAAATGCAACCCCTAGATGAATATGAAAGGCGCTATATAAACCGCCCTTTATAGAAAATCATCTTTGCGGAATATGGATATGAAAAGCAGCAGCAGTTCCACCAACAGCGGACAACGACGCAGACGATATTCGGTCAACTGAAGAGGTCTGCGCGTCCAACGGGCATGTGGACTGATGGATGAATGGACCGTCGTGTGCGTATTTGCGCAGGCGCGTGCGCGTGGACGTGACGTTCGGTGACCGCTCCACTCCAAGGACTTCTTGGATATCGGGTGGTTCCCGTCTTGCTTGCTACGTCTGATTTATTACGACACTCACCGATACCAACGCCATTCTTAAACCGGATTGTCGACCAACATGACTGGGTCCCTTTTTCCACGAAAGGGATCCGAAGTGACCGTTGTTCTTTGACGTGGCGTTTAATTTGGGGGCCGCCGCACCTGAGCCCCCGATTTGCGTTCCCAATTTACAAGTGAAGCCGCCCGACTTGACGCGTTTGCGTACAATGCGTGGCGAAAGCGGATTGTGTGAATGCGCTGCTCTTAGTTGTTAGCTGAGTGGCACACACTGACAAAGAATAAATTATGCTTATTGAAGGCGCTCTCGACATCTTCAGGTGTTTCCAAATGAGTTCACAGAAGAGTGATTAAATGCATCTGATAACAAGACACACATTGCCGAAATTACTTACCGCCTCATTTTATGATTAATTAAACATGCAGATTAAAGTTGCAAAAGAATTTAGATTAATGAGCGAGTTAAGTCTTGCTGATATAAGTGAATTGGGAATTGGCTGCTCCTTGGAACTTTATAAAAGCGCAGTCAAGGATGGAGAAGACAAGGAAGCTCGCCGAGGGCTGGCCGCCGTGACCGCGAGCCGCCGTTCCTAACGCGCATTGACGGCTTCGAGATGAGCGCTGGCTGCGTTCTCGTTGCCGTTCC
Organism: Erpetoichthys calabaricus; assembly: GCF_900747795.2. Taxonomy (NCBI): domain Eukaryota; kingdom Metazoa; phylum Chordata; class Cladistia; order Polypteriformes; family Polypteridae; genus Erpetoichthys; species Erpetoichthys calabaricus. Next base: position 346,409,938 of record NC_041395.2, read on the forward strand.
GACTCGGCGCGCAGAATTTTAAGGCTGAGGGCTGCGTGCGCGTGCGCGTGCGCTCTCTCTGTCTCTCTCGCTCTCTCTCAGGTAACGACCCTTCTGCAACAGCTGCTGACAATAATTAGGAGCTCAATTGTTATTTTAATCAGGAGACTTGACTTGTTAGACCTGCTTATGCAACCTGGAAATGGAGACGACAGGCATCTCCTCGGCGACATCACTGTCACATCCTTAAGGGTGCAAACGCGCCACTCCAGCCGTTACGTCCTGAGGGAGACTCGACGAGGCAGGGGTGCAAAGGAAATGAAAGGAGATAGTGTCCCGTCCCGAGAAGACCGGCCATGAAAGGCAAAGCCGCCATTACTCGATCATTACTCGATAGCAGGCAGTCGGCTGAGCGAGGGCGGACAGCCCGGGCCCGCGCTGCGTGTGGCCGAACGGTTAAAGCCGCGGACGGTGTGGCTCGTGTGACCCTCGGGCCGTCACTGCTCTCCGTCCACTGGGCATCGTGTGATAAAACGTGACAGCAGACGGGCTGGGACTGTCAATGGCCTCAGCGTGGTGTTTACGGGTGAGACTGGGCGCTATATATATTAATTATTTATATATCTATCTATCTCATTTATATGACCCTGAATAGACTTAACTTGCCAGTGCTTTACTGTGCTCAACTATATGGCAGCCCAAAGGGTTAATCAATCCATTAGTGCGACTCCGTCAAAGAAAAATGTCGCAGTGCGTTTACAAAAGTCTTGATGTGTTAGCCATGGAAAGGCGCTACATAAATTCACAAAGGACTCCGGTAAATCGACTGACACCGGGGATTCCACGTGCCAGCACTCGCGCACCCCATAAAAAAGACACCCCATCCCTCGGGATGATAGTCATGATGGAAAGGCGCTATATAGCAAAAGTGACATTTCGATCCCAAGCGCTGACTCTCGGTGTCTCTTAATTCAAGTGCGGGTGCTCGAAGTTCTACAAGAAAAAACACCTTGGGATGATATTCATGATGGAAAGGCGCTATATAACACTGCAGACTAGCCAGTCAAATCCCAAGCCCTGGTTCCCAGTGTGTGTCGCTTCACTGGCCTGTGCTCAATGTGCAAAGTGTGCATTTAAAAGCCGCAGGACGATGTCCTTCATGGAAAGGCGCTATATAGCATCACAAAGATGTCGTCATTTCAGTCTCAAGTAGTGAGTCCCACTGTGCATCACTTTACGTGCCGATGCTCACATTGGTGGCTGTTAAATGGTTTATCATGGAAAGGCGCTATATAACATCATAGACTCGTCAGTTAAATCCCAAGCACTGGTTTCTAGTGGGAGTCACTTCACATGCCCGTGCCCACCTTATAAAAATATGCAAACTGTGCAAGTGAAAAGCCTTGGGGTGATAGTCATTATGGAAAGGCGCTATATAACACATCCCAAAGGTGTCATTCCACCCCCCAAGCATTGGCTCTCCTGCGTCTCACTTCACGTGCTGGCAACTCACGTTTTGAAAATATGCAGACTATGGATGTTAAAATCCTTGAAAGAACATTTGTCATGGAAAGGCGCTATATAATAATAATTCATTACATTTATATGGCGCTTTTCTCAGTACTCAAAGCGCTATCCATACAGGGAGGAACCGGGAAGCGAACCTACAACCTTCCACAGTCTCCTTACTGCAAAGCAGCAACACTACCACTGCGCCGCTATATGACATCACAAAGGTCCCACTTCAGTCCCAAATGTGGACCCACAGTGCGACCTTAACTGACTCATTTCACCTTTTGGTGCTCAAGCCATTGAAATACAGAAAGTGTGCATATCCAGAGTCTTGAGATGGGATTCAGTATGAAAGGCGCTATATGAAGATCACAAAGGAAAGCGTCACGGCCTGCCGCCGAGTTCCCTGGATCGGTATCCAGTTCAAGAAATGAAAGAGAACGGCGCATGCAAATGGATGGAATGTTAGAAAGGCGCTATATAAGGTCATAAAGCTGCCAGTTTAATCCCCACCACTGACTCACGGTGTGACCCTGAGCGAGCCATTTCACCCGTCAGTGCTCACAATGTGGACATATTGAATTGGTGCCTGTAAAGAGCCTCAGTGGAGTAAAGGCGCTATATAACCTTACAGCACCTGCAATGCTCCAGTGTAGCAAAACGGAAATAATTGAATTCTGCAGTTTAAGAGTCCCAGGATGGTTTGATCCAAAGAAAGGCGCTATATATTTTTACAAAATTGGTGTGACCCTGAGTGAGTCACTTCACCTGTCTGTGCTCACGGTGCCTGTGACAAGCCTCGCGAAAGTCGCTATATCGAGTTTCACTGCCCCTAATTGAGTCATTTCACATTGGAATGACGATCACAATGGAAAGGCGCTATATATAAGATCATGGGATCATTTCAGCGGCTAATCCTCAAGTGTAGCAGAATGGAAACAACTGCACTCTGCTGAGAGGATGGTTTTACATTTTAAAAAGGCGCTATATAAAACCAGACGCTGTCTCACAGTGTAACCTCGAGTGGGCTACTTTACATGCCGGTGCTCAGATACAGGTAAGTGTCTTCCGATTCGTGAAGTGTCCTAGGATGAAAGGAGCTATATAAAATGACAGGTGACCTGCTACGTTTCACCACTGTGCAGCTCCGAGTTTTCATTCCAGCACTGGAAGATGGCAAATATTTGTAATTTAGCTGTACCCCGGCATGAAAGGAGCGAAATAAAAACCCCGAGGTTCTGGTGTCAGTCTGCAGCATTGTGGCTCCCAGCGAGACGCTTAATGAAACAATGGGAACTGTGGAGCCTTTCTGGTTACGCTCACTATGTAAGGCACTATATTAAACATACGGGACCCTCCTTCAGCGGTCCGAGGAGGGGAGTTCAAGCCCCGCCCCTTCCAACCAGGCTATCTCGGCCAGAGCGACCTCGGCGCACGTGACCTGAGCAGCGCCACACTTCGGTCGCTTTGTCAGCCGCAAGATTCAGACGCTGAGCGCATGCGCCATCGGACTTTTCGGCGCTCCGAAGTTTCTTCCGTGAATTCGCGTGAGTTTTTTTTGCTCGGAATTTTGTAGAGAAAACGCTGCTGGGTTGTTACGTGGTCGCCAAAAAAAAAAGAACTTAAGAAGAACTTTATAGGCTTTTATGTGTGTGTGAAAATAAACAGCAAACTAAACATCTCAGGTGTGTGGCTCCTCAAGAAAAAACCAACACGAAAACGCTGCTTCTGGAAGACCAAGTTGGCTTCAACCCTCCAAAGATCTCAGAAGGCGCCCCAACTCACCAGTCCACCATGCGGATTTTTTAAAAAAATTTTAATGGCTCTTTTAAATCCGCTCAAATTGCAAGAGAGGACTGCAAAGGTAGCAAACCAAACCTCAGTTAAGACCCCCTCGGGCCCTGGGCTGGCCGTGCTGTTAACAATGCAGCGCACGGGCGTTAAATGGAATTTCCCATTCATTTCATTGAGTCTTCGAGATTGATGAAAGCCCCCCCGTACCCCCCTAGTCACAGGGCCCCAACTCACAGACCGTCCCGATTGAATTTGGTTTTGTTAGGTTTGACTTGTTTGTATGAAATGTTACTTGCTTTTAACAAATTCAATTTAATTAAAAGAACGTCCTGATGGTAGATGTGCCCCCCAAGTCATGATGTCACTAACCCTGAAGTAGGAGTTGTGTAGGGGACAGAAGCCGATCCCATAAATAAAATCTTATATAAAGATGTATTCAATACAAGCACTTTAAATATCCATTTGCATCCATCCATTTTCCAAATGCAGGGGCACGGGGGGTCTGCTGGAGCCAATCCCAGCCAACACAGGGCGCAAGGCAGGAACCAATCCCAGACAGGGCGCCAACCCACCGCCATACCCATTTCCCATTGTTTAAAGTATTCATACAAATCTATAAAATGTCATCATTTTTGCTACCACTCATGAAGTAAGAGTTACGTTTTTTGACATGTCTGCCAAATTTGGCCGTTGTCAACCTGAGCTTGTCAGCTGTGAGAGGTCATGGGGTTCAAATGCGTGGTTCCTATCCCATTGAGAGCAGAGTGCAGGTGCGGCCCTCCAGAACTCTGCTCCATCGGAGAGCCGTGCTGTTCACCGAGTAGACACGTGACACGCCGGTCATTTGCGCCCTTCTCAACACATTCATTCTGATGGCACGTGTGCCTGGCACTTTGTTCTCATAAAGCATCGATAGACTTCGCTTAAGATTAGGATTGTGGGAGGAGCCATCTGACTCATGAATAAAGATGACTGTGAGTGGGCGTGTCTTACAGTTGCCATATCATGTAGTGCGACGGGATTGTGCAAACCATGTGACATCAACGTGAAATCCGATGGGTGGCTCATCGTCGCTCCTGAATGGTGAAGCTGCTGAGGTCTGCAGTGAGACCCTTCTGGATCCTTCTCAGCAGAACCATGAAGCATTTGTGGATATGTGAGGAGGACAAATGGATCGAGTTGTGGAGCGGGGTGTCCCTTTGGAAGTGTTGGAGCAATTGGCACACCTTATTTTTGGTAGGCTTGTGCCCCTCACGTGAGACCTTATCAATCATCTTCTGAAAATCACAATAAATACATTAAGAACACCTTAAGCACCTCTCTTATCATGGAATGGAAATCTGAAGCATCCAACCTGCTCAGACAAGAGGAAAACAATCAGACGTGGCATTTGAACCCGGGATGCCAGATCAGCGAGGCAGCAGCACCAACTGTGCCACCATGCTGTCCTAATTCCGTTTACTTAAACATCCATCCATCCATTTTCCAACCCGCTGAATCTGAACACAGGGTCACGGGGGTCTGCTGGAGCCAATCCCAGCCAACACAGGGCACAAGGCAGGAACCAGTCCTGAGCAGGGTGCCAACCCACCGCAGGACACACACAAACACACCCACACACCAAGCACACACTAGAGGGCCAATTTAGAATTGCCAGTCCACCTAACTTGCATGTCTTTGGACTGTGGGAGGAAACCTACACGGGGAGAACATGCAAACTCCACTCAGGGAGGACCTGGGAAGTGAACCTCAGGACTCCTAACTGCGAGGCGGCAGCACTGCCCACTGCACCACCGTGCCGCCCACTACTTAAACAACATTAAAGGAAAAGCAAAGTGACACCCAAATGGAATTGGCACGTAAGTGAAATAAATCTTGAAGAAGAACCCGAGGGAAACTGGAATGAGACTTTGTGAACAGAAGTGGAGTGAAATCATTGAGGAACTGGAGTGAGTCCAAGTCCAAGGGAAACTCGAGTGAAAGGCGAGATAATCAGGAATGAAGAGTAAAGTGACACCGGGGTCACATCAGACTTGAACGACACCTCAGGAGCGCACAGGGGGGTGGAGCTAAACAAGGATCAGCCAGGGGACACTAAAGTGACATCCATGGGCAATGTGACAGAAAACTGACTGACACTGAAGGACAACTCCAATAGGCCGGAGGGGAATCAGCATGAAAATGAAACTGCAGTGAGATACTTGTGACACCTGAACAGAGCCAGGCTAAGACCAGAGAGGAGTCCGAATAAACCCAAGTGACCCCCAAGGGAAGTCGAAATGAAACAAGGAGGGGAAGCAAAAAGTCCAAATGAAACCCAAGGAGATCTGCAAGGAAAGTCCAAATGACTCTCCACCAAAAGCTGAGTGGCAGCTGACGAGGACCTAAAGTGACACCTCGAGGTTACGGTGGGGCAGCGCTAAGATGAACCCAAGGAAAGCCTGAGTGACGCCTCAAGGAAGTCCAAGCAAAAAGGAAAGAGAGGAAAAACTGGAATTAAACCAAAGGAGGAAAACTGGAGTGAAACCAGAGGGAGAACTGGGGGGAAAATTGGAGCAAAACCAAAGAGAGAATGGAGGAGAACTGGAAGAAAATGAAGATAAAGAAGCTGGAAACAAACAAACAAACAACCAAGCAGAGCAGAATCCGAAGTACAAACGGAAAAAATGTGGGAACAGGACTGGAGAGGAGAGGAGAGGAAAACCAGAAGGAAACTGGAATAAAACTATAGAGGAAACCCAATGAAATCTGGAGAGAAACTGGAAGAGCCAACAGGAATACAGAAATAAAACGGGAGCAGAACCAACAAGAAGATGGGGAAGAACTGGCGGAAAACCAGAGAGAGAAACTGGAAATAAAACCATTGGAAGACCTGAGTAGAAACTGGAGGAAGTCTGCAGTAAAGCTGGGTGTGGGGTTGGAGAAGAACAACTGTAATTAAATCAGAATGAAACTGGAAGAGGACTGGACTAAAACTGGGAGACCAAGACTGTAGGAAAACCAGAAGGAAGCTGGAGGAGAAACTGGAATGAACCCCGATGAAATCTAGAGAGAAACTGGAAGAGCCAACAGGAAAACAGAAATAAAACGGGAGCAGAACCAACAAGAAGATGGGGGAGAACTGGTGGAAAACCAGAGAGAAACTGGAAATAAAGCCATTGATAAATAGATAGATGGATAGGTAGATAGAAATTCAAATTTTTTTGGAAGATTGGAAGATAAGAGTAGAAACGGAGGAACCCGGTAATAAATGCCAGGTCAGAAGTTGGAGTAAAACCAGTATGGAAATGGGAGTGAACCTCGAGTGGTCAAATGAGCCTGAAACTGGAGTTAAACCTGGACACAAATAGTAAAGCTGGAGCAGAAAGTGGAGGACACCTCGGTACCTGGGCCAGGAGTTGAAGAGGAAAACCAGAATGAAACTGGAGTGCAACCTGAGTGACCAGAGAGGAAACTGGAGGGGATCACACAAAACAACTGGAGTAAAACTGGGGGAAAAAACTAATTGGTGGTAACGAGAGAGTGGGAGAGGACTAAAACCAGAATGAAACTGGAGGAGAACTCCGAGCAGACGGCGAGATAAAAAGTCCCTTCTGGAGGGCCAGTGGACCGCAATGGCGTAGTCGGCGAGATGCCTGAGCGGGTGGCGAATGTCACCTGAGCCGCGTGGCGGTGAGTCACAGCCGGATGAGCACACACGAGTGAACTTTGAGTTAGGATCGACTTTCATCAGCCTGCGTCTTGATTATGCAGGTCAGACGTGTTTCTTTAAGCAGATTAATATAAATCTGTCCTGTTTTTTTGATGAAACCCACTCTTAGTGACATTTATAAAAAGATGAATATAAAGTAAACTTTATTTGCACAAGTTCACCTAACGCTGGCGTATCTGCGAGATAGGATCTTTATTAGGGCCAGTAAAAAAAAATAAAATAAAATAAAATAAAAAAGCCGTCTCTTAAAGCCTCATTGTGGGCCGCGGGCTCAGCGACTCCGCGCGCCGCTCCAGCCAGCCTGTGTTTCACTAAATGGGCTCTTTCTTCGTCGCCCTCAAAGCTCTTATTGAGGTGAGCTGCTTCTAGAAACCCTCCATAAGACAACTCTGTGTGAGCATAAAGCGGGGAAACAAAACGCCTCTATACGCGCACATTGGACTGTGAAAACAGCGCGGCCGGCGCACTCTCCGAAGCGCCGCACAAAGACCCTTTCATTTCTCGCTTGTTTATTTTCCTTTTTTTTTTCTCTCTTTCCCCCTCCTCTCCCCCCCCCACCCCCCTCGTTTTCCTAAATCCCTCCTTTGCCACACATTCAGGCGTCCCGTTTATTTTGGGCCCCTCTTTTATTTTATCTGGTGGCTGAGGGTGATGGAGTCAGAGAGACACGTCGGTCACCCGCGGTCACGCGCCTTCCCTTCTCCTCTCCTCGCCCGTCGTGACACAACTGTCACCATGTAAGGCCGGCGGGCGTCACATCTGGGAGGCTCAAGTGCCGCATATGCTGACCGGTGTCACCCAGGTGTGTGTTCTGGTCACTTCCACTAGGGGGCACTCTGCTGTTCACGAGACCAAAGGGGAGTGTCGATTGAAACGACTCACACAGAATATGGAACAAGTTTTACAAATTGGACTAAAACTGAAAAAAAATGACACAAGCTGATATTTTATATCCATCTGATAATAAATCAGTATTAAAGTCAGTATAGCAGATGTGAAAGGCACTATATAACTGATATCTAATAGATATGAAAGTAGCCATTTTAGACATATAAATTGATATTAAAGGCACTATATAATAGGTATCAATATATGAAAGAAGTATCTAGAATACAATGACAAGATGAATGTGAAAGGTGCTATATAAAATGACTCATTTTCTTAGAATGTCAAAGCTTCGTACATAATCAGAGATATTAAAAACTATATAGTAAGTACAGCAGATATATATTATATAAATACACACACATACATACACGAGATCTTTTGATATGAAAGGCACTATACAATAGAATGACACATATGAAAACAGACACAGCAGATGTCTTGTATTGTGTAGAGCTTCAGGCTCAAAGACTAAAAACACAATTTTAAAATTTCCAGGTGACCCAGAGGGCACACAAACGTGCAGATAACTGTAGACAGTCAAAAAAAACAAAGCAATTAAGACAAAAGCACCCACAGCCATCCATCCATCATCCAACCCCTATAACCTAACTACAGGGTCACGGGGGTCTGCTGGAGCCAATCCCAGGGTGCAAGGCAGGAAACAAACCCTGGGGCAGGGTGCCAGCCCACCGCAGGGCACACACACCAAGCACACACTAAGGACAATTTATGCACCTAACCTGCATGTCACTGGACTGTGGGAGCACACGGGGAGAACATGCAAACACCACGCAGGGAGGACCCGGGAAGTGAACCTCAGGTCTCCTAACTGCAAGGCAGCAGCGCTACCCCCTGCGCCACCGTGGCGCCGATATTTTATATTGTGGAATAAAATGGGAAGAATCATCTATTAACTGAAAAAATGTATGGAGCTGGGGGGCAAAACGTTTCACCGGAGGGGTGTGACTGTGTCCACAGACTCTCACGGTGACACCGTCACGTCACGCTGAAAGTGGCCAGGGACACCCAGAACATGGAAAGTCCAAGTCAAGGATCACATGAGATGAGACCATTCAGTGCCGTTTGGGGGGGGGGGACTGCCCCAGGCCCCACGCTTTTTGAGGTCCACGTGTCCCGTGTCAAGTTATATTCTCCAGTTTATAGTCCACATGTTATCTTGCAAAAATTTAGATGAATACTGTAATGAGTGAATCAGGTGTATGTTAACATTATTTTTTATTAAATTTACGTGTGAGTTTCTACAGTCCACACCTACTGGTAACAGCGTCAGCCCTGCGTGGGGATTGGTCCGCCGTAAGCCCCACCCACTCTTAAGACCGCCTCTGCCTATCTGCTGTTAGACAGGCAGGCTGGGTGAGAGGGAGAAGATCTGGAAAGTGGAGTGATTCACTTCCTGCCCCGCCCCTGTGACCAAATGTAAGAAAGCGATTGGTCAATCAGAAGTAACGACAGCAGGTGAACTGAGCTTATCTGACACAATTTCACCGAGTGCGCCTCTTGTAGGAATTCATTTTGAGCTTTACCAGCTTTGATGGTTTGTCTTAGCATATTTATGGTCTGTCAGTATATTTAATATTGTTTCATAAAAATGTATTCTTCTATTTATTTAGTTTTGGTGTTTTTCCACTATGCCATCTTGTTCTTTAATGGGTGGCAGCATTTTGGACTATGGTAACTATGACCCAGAGACCCATTGCTAGGGGGCGTGGCCTCAGAAGTCATGTGTGACGATGTCATAGGTGTAACGGTCATTGCCACAGTTAGCACCCCGCCCCCGATTACGGATGTCATCTCAAAGATTTCCAGTGTTAAGAACTTTACCAGGCAAGTTTGGTTTGGAGCGAAAGGAGCTATAAAGGAACGAATCGCTCGCCTTCTCCTTTTGTAGGAGAGTCATTTATTTAATTTCTATATAGTGGGGCATGGACTTTTAAGTTACATGTGATGACCTCTTTGGCATAAAGGTGGGCACACCATCCGATATCGTGGGGTCTCTTGAAGACGTCCAGTGTTTCCTTTATGATGCTCTGTGAAAGGCCCTATGCAGACACGGAGCAGTCACCTGTTGATTTGTAATTGTTGCATTGCCCGCTGTCATCATTAAAATAAGGAGACCACTGCACCTCATTGGCTTTCAAATGACTGACATGCAGTCCCGTGTTCAAGAACAAGCCTAGTAAGAGTGAAAGGAGCTGTAAAGGAATGAATCGCTCGCCTTCTAAATTTGCAGGAGTCTCTTGTTTAATTTTTATTTAGACCCGTCGCTAGTGGGCGTGGCCTCAGAAATCCCATGCGATGATGTCACAGGTATGGCGTTCTTTCTCAAAGACTTCTAGTGTTTGTGTATCGATGTGGAAGGCACTTTACAGTGTGGTGGGCGGCCGGGTCCCATGCCCGGCCGAGATGCCCCTTCTACACATGTTCCGGGGCAGCAATCATGGACTGCTCAATACCTACCCCGGGACGCTTGGTGGGCAGCCTACCTGGCTGAGGATGGTGCCTCAGTTTCCCGCACGGCTCCATGGGAGATGGAGTTCTCCACAGTCCTGTTGGATCTGGGGTGGCCACCAGGGGGTGCTGCATGGGTCCCTGAGCCGGCCTGGATACCTCTACAGCCCCGCCTGGAAGTGCAATCAGAAGCAGGTGATCAAGGACCTGGAGCACTTCTGGGTGGGCTATAAAAACGGCTGGCATCCACCACTCAGGAGCCAGGATCGGGAGGAAGAGGATGAGGCTGCCAAGGAGGAGTTTTGTGTTGTGTAGTTTAAGTGCATTTGGGACTGTGTTGTGGCTGGGGGGTTCACGGGGAAGACGTGCCCTCCAGCTGAAGAAAATAAAGTCTGTGCTTGGATTTTACACGTGCCTCTGTGCCAGTCTGTGCTGGGTCGGGCGCTATATAGCGCTACTATCACAACAGACACTGAACAATTACCGCTTGTTCAAATGACACAAATATCATTAAAACCTTCACTGTGAAAGGCACTATAAACAGATCACCTGCACCTCTGAATGTTGATCCATTTGCCATTCAAACGACCGACAAGAATTTTATCAGCCAAGTTTAGTTAGGGTGTAAGGCACTATAAAGTGATTCGCAGATTGCCTCCGCCTTTTGTTATTTGATTTAGTTTTGGATTTTTTTTTTTTCCCATGACTCCATCTTGTTTTGTAGTGGGCGGTGGCATCCGGGGGTCTGGTTGTTATGAGGCACCTAGTCACCAGCAGGGGGTGTGGCCTCAGAAGTCATGAGCGATGACGTCATAGAGACGACGGTATAAAGGTCGGCATCACAGTGAGCAGGCCGTCCAAGGTTGTGGATACTTTCTCAAAGATTTCTAGTTTGTGTTTTTCGACGTTCTTTTAAGTCTCTGCTTTGGATTTTAGTTTTTGGTTTATGTATTGAGACTTCACTTCATGGTCAGTTGCTGCCTGCGTTTTTTTTCCTGATCCCATTTCTTGCTTACTTGTGTCATTCCTTGGCGTAACACCAGCACAACATCGTGCAGTCTGCGCCATTTGAATGCCAATAGGGACTCTGCTCTGTTGGGCCCTTCACCTGCAATTGCTGAGCACTTTGAGTAGTGAGAAAAGCGCTACATAAATGCAAAGAATTATTAATTATTAATTATTATTATTATTATTTGCTCCCTTTCATTTTCCTTTCTTTTGCCATTGCTGTGATTCGGCTCCATTCTTTCATTTGTCGTCCTCTTATTAATTAACAGTTTTCCTTTCTCAAAGGCATTTAAGACTTTTAAGACCCCCAGGAGTATTTGTTTTAAGTGGTTACAGTCAGTTCTCATTATCTGTCGCGGTTACGTTCCTGAAACACTGGGCAGACATTGAAGCACTGATGCTGCGGAGGAAATGGTTCTGGTGGGATGTGGGCACAGGGGTAGGACGGGCAGTGGGAGATGATGTGGGGTGAGAGTGGAGGGCTGACATGTCCACCAGACCACATCGGCCTACAGGTTCATCTATGGCAGTGGTTCTCAAACTGTGGGGGCGGGGCCCCCCTAGGGGGGCGTGAAGTAACAAAAAGGGGGGTGCGAAGATATGAAGAAAACAAAACAAGAATCGAAAATATGAAAAATCCATCTATTGAAAGCAAAACAAATGAACTTAAACTCCATTCTGATACTAGAAAAATAAATATGGAGTTAGATAAATGTCGATAAAAGTTAAGTAGATATAATAAAATATGAATTAATGATATATCATTAATTAAAAAAGAACAAATTGGTATTAGTGGGCTCCTCTCAAGAAAATGTGAGGGGGGCCGTAATTAAAACTGTTATGAAAACTCGGGTCGCAAATACTTAAAGGTTGAGAAACGCTGATCTATGGAAACCTTCTTACATCCTCCTCTATCGTTAAGCGCTGTCATCTCCTAGGTATTCCAACAGACGGCGCAAGTGACTGCTGATCTAAGGAGCTCACTAAACCGTCCAATCAGCAGTAGCGATGGGTAGTGTGTACAAATCAGTGCGAGTTTACGCCCCAAACTTACTGGGAATTCTGCATTTGTAGGGAACCATTGCAAACCCCGGTCCCCATCCCCATCACACTTGGGGTTCAAGAGCCTACACACACCCTGTCAGTGCCAGGTAGACACAAGTTGACATCTAAGGATGTCACACACCTGCTAGTGGCGCTCATGCATGACGTTACTGGCCCTGAATACAACCAGCACCAACCCCAATGACCATCCCACCCCATCCCTCGGCCTGCAGCAAAGAGCTCATCCATGAAAGGACAAGAGGAGACCTCAGGCGTCACAAATTCAGTATACGCTTTTATAATTGTGGATAAGTGGAATCGGTGGACTGTGGAGCGATTGACTGTATTTTATTTCTTGGGCTCCCATTTCGGTTTTTTAAATTTTGTTTTGTCTTGATGCCCTTTTAGGACTTCGTTGTCAGGATGTGTGTCGGTTGCTATGGGCACAGTCACACGAGTCACAACCCTGAGGGTTTAAAAGCCTCGTTTTTTTTCGGCCATCTTTCATGCAAGTTTTCGGACTATTTAGGATCATCAGTCGGATCCCGTTTATCTGGACGACTTTTACTAACACTTTCTGACTTTGATTTCCGCTTCCTCTGCAAGTGTGACTCGATCCTCTCGTGACGGACGTCTTATTTCCTGGTCCACTGCTTAGAAAACGCTGAGACGGCCCAGTTGGAAGGCGACTGGACTGGGCTGGGACCCCAAATCTTCCGGACATCTCCTCATTTTTTTGTATTAGGCTATGTAGGCCAAGATAACCTTCACACAGTTCAGGGGTGCGGAGGCCCACCCGGAGAGCACTGCCCAGAAGGCAGGACACCGGCCCACTCACACCACACACACACACTGCATCAGGACTGGCACTTAACCCAACACACACATCTTTGGAAATGTGGGCAGAAATTTGGAGAAGCCGGAAAACAATCCACACAAACACGAGGAGATCATGCAAACTCCACACAGACGACACCCAGGCACAGAATACAAACTTGGCAGGCTGGGTCCATGAGGTGTGCCAGTCATATAAATTCACATGGGCACACCTACGGTATAAACGAGTCTGGGTTTTAGACACAACAACCCGAAGAGGAGGAGGAGGAGCAGTCGTCAGTGAACCTTGAGGTAAAATGATGGCCGAGACCCCCTCTCAAGGAGCAGCAAGTCAACAACACAAGGCCAACGTGAAGGTGGTCTTCATCTAGCTGTACATTCACCCCTTTGCATACCCATTGCACATTCAGTTTAGATACAGCAAATGAGGAAACACGGGCACAGCTGCCGGCTTGAATCCCGTTAGCCGTATGGGGGCTTTAAGCAGGCAGGCAGGCAGACAGACAGACAGACACAGAGCGGCGGGGGTCACTTACAAGCACAGATGAAAGCACGGCCCCGGCACCCAGCGATCACTGGTGAGTCGATTCTGAATTCATGTAAATGACCTGCAAAAGAAGAACAACATGAGGGTCACAAGACAACTCTGAGAACCTGGTCACAAATGTTCTTCAATGTTCTATGAAAGGCGCTATACAGACACTGATGGGGTCATTAGTTGTTTAGTGTGACATTACCCAGTGGGTGCTCCCTGTGTGAGTGGCACTCTGAATGCTGGCTTTCAAATGACTAGCGTATACAGTACTACGTCACAAGCATTATCAGGCGAGTTTTACTGGGGTGAAAGGCGCTATAAAGTGATTAATGGATTGCCTCCTCTGCAGTCTTCTTGTATGCCCTGATAAATTAACAACACACTCTCACACCCCACTCAGTCCAGCTCAGGGCCACCTATTGGGGCACACATCGGTCCATCTCACACGCAACAGGTGGGGGACAGGAGAGGGAGCGCCCACACGGGCACAGAGAGAACTTGCAAATTCCACACTGGTAGTGGCAGGAGCAGGCCCATAAAGCAGTAAACACTGTGCCACCGTGACATCCAGGACTTGAAAAGCTTCACAAAGTGGGCTTTGCCACCACGGACAGACGGCCCGAGAAGAAGCCTGTCTGCTGTAGAGGGTAACGATGAGCCACGCCGGTTCAAGGACGGCCATTCGGCTGCAGATCCCATCACGGATACCAGTGATCTGCAGTCTTATGGCCAGTGGTCCACTCTGGCTCGGCCTATTTTTCCGTGCCCCCCTTTCAGGTGGGCTGCTCATTCTTCTAGCTTTAAAGAGGCTGATGCAGGGAAACGTTGGTGTTTACCCAGGCCCATTTTGGGGGGGACCCTCGAAGCCCAGAATGAAAAGGACGTGTGACAGACAGGAATCGAGAGGAAGGGTCCCACAGACACGGCGTATGTTTAGGGGTCTGCGCTGCACCCCTGCAGGGACTCAGGTGGCTAACATTGCAGGCAGCTTTTGAGGAAGCTAACAGAAAATCACGTCACGAGGCCACTCGGGCAGGGTCAACGGTGGTGGGGGGGCACGCATTCAAAAAAAATCTTATATGTAATCTGCCAGTCTCCTCACTCACTCACTCACGTCCCTCCGAAGCCGAATGCGTAGTCACCTTCTGCGCAGCTGCCCGAAAAACCTTACGAGACCGACATCGTGGCAGGCGGCGGAATTACGGCCGCGAAAATTCAAAGAGAAAGGCGACTTCGATTAAAGCTCGAGGCCTGATTACGCATTCATTCAATACGCCGATATCAGGTTTGTGGTGCTTATACTTATTACTTACTATTCCACTCGTGCCTGTTTCATTTTACGTTGTCGAAACGGGATCTTTGTCTAGTTATATATATATATATATACAGTATCTCACAAAAGTGAGTACACCCCTCACATTTTTGTAAATATTCTATGATATCTTTTCATGGGACAGCACTGAGATGTGACACTTTGACACAATGGTGGAAGTAGTCCGTGTCCAGCTTGTATCACGGTGTAAATTTGCTGTCCCCCCAAAATAACTCGACACACAGCCATTAATGTCTAAATCGCTGGCAACAAAACCGAGTACACCCCTAAGTGAAAAAATGTCCAAATTGTGCCCAAAGTGTCCATATTTTGTGTGGCCACCATTATTTTCCAGCACTGCCTTAACTCTCTTGGGCATGGAGTTCACACGAGCTTCACAGGTTGCCACTGGACTCCTCTTCCAGTCCTCCATGACGGAGCTGGTGGATGTTAGAGACCTTGTGCTCCTCCACCTTCCCCACAGATGCTCAATAGGTCTGGAGACATGCTTGGCCAGTCCAGCACCTTTACCCTCAGTTTCTTTAGTAAGGCAGTGGTGGTCTTGGAGGTGTGTTTGGGGTCGTTATCATGTTCAGTTTGTGAAGGGAGGGGATCATACTCTGCTTCAGTAGGTCACAATAGATGTTGGTCTTCATGGTTCCCTCAATGAACTGTAGCTCCCACTCATGCAGCCCCAAACCATGACACTCCCACCACCATGCTTGACTGTAGGCAAGACACACTTGTCTTTGTACTCCTCACCTGGTTGCCGGCACACACGCTTGACACCATCTGAACCAAATAAGTTGATCTTGGTCTCATCAGACCACAGGACATGTTCCAGTAGTCCATGTCCTTAGTCTGCTTGTCTTCAGTAAACTGTTTGTGGTCTTTCTTGTGCATCATCTTTAGAAGAGGCTTCCTTTTGGAACGACATGCCATGCAGACCAATTTGATGCCGTGTGCGGCGGGCATATGGTCTGAGCACTGGCAGGCTGACCTCTGCAGCAATGCTGGCAGCACTCATACGTCTTATTTTCAAAAGACCACCTCTGGATATGACGCTGAGCATGTGGCACTCAACTTCTGTGGTCGACATGGCGAGGCCTGTTCTGAGTGGAACCTGTCCTGTTAAACCGCTGGATGGTCTTGGCCAGCGTGCTGCAGCTCAGTTTCAGGGTGTTGGCCATCTTCTTATAGCCAACGCCATCTTTATGTAGAGCAACAATTCTTTGTTTTCAGATCCTCAGAGAGTTCTTTACCATGAGGTGCCATGTTGAACTTCCACTGACCAGTATAAGAGAGTGTGAGAGCAATAACAGCAAATGTAACACACCTGAGACCTTGTAACATGAACGAGTCACATGACACCAGGGAGGGAAAATGGCTGACTGGGCACAATTTGGACTTTTGTCACTTAGGGGTGTACTCACTTCTGTTGCCATCGGTTTAGACATTAATGGCTGTGTGTTGAGTTATTTTGAGGGGACAGCAAATCTACACTGTGATACAAGCTGGACACGGACTACTTGACATTGGGGCAAAGTGTCAGATCTTCAGTGTTGTCCCATGAAAAGATATCATCAAATATTTACAAAAATGTGAGGGGTGTACTTAGTTTGTGAGATACTGTATATATCTACTAGATATCAAGGTAATTAAAGGACCTTACAATTGGGACAATAATTCTTTGCATTTATATAACGCTTCTCTCACTACTCAAAGTACTTAGCAATTGCAGGTTAAGGGCTTTTATTTCTAACTTAACACTGAAGTGGAGAAAACTGACAGAGCTACTAGATCTTGGACATGGCATTAATCTAAGAATCAGTGGACTTCAACAAGCTCTGCAGAGGAAAAAGTCGTGAAAATTGATCTGAAAACATACAGTACAATAACAGCTTATATATATAAATAAAGATGGAGGAGGCACAAGTGTGGCCGTGCCCAGGACAAGGATGTGGATTTGCTGGGACAGTGGTTCTCAATCTGTGGGGTGGGCCCCCCTAGGGGGGCACGAAATAACAAAAAGGGGGCGGGCCAAGATAAGATAAGACATGATGAGATACAACAACATGACTTGAGTCAAACTACAATAAGACAAAAATGACAAGACAAGATAATGCAAAACAAGATGTGACAAGACAAGAAACGATGAGATGAGCTGATATACGATAAGATGAGACAAGACAAGATGACGGAGGACTTCATATGATAAGACAAGACAAGTTTACATGAGATGAGATGATAAAAGACAAATCGAGATGACACAAGACTAGATGGGATAAGATAAGACAAGACTAGATGGGCTGAGATGACATGACATTAGACAGGGTGGGTCACAAGTCCACCGGTGCACTCCCGCTGCCCTTCCTGTGCCCGTCTATATGTACAGACCCCGCACTGAGCAGCAGTTCTTGTCCTTTGGTGATGTGAACAGAGGACAATGAAATTCCTACATGCATGTCCGACCGCTACATCTCCACCCTCCAGCAGCACGTGAAGTAAGAATGCACTCAAATCGAGACCTTTGATTTATTTAATAGCAAGCTCAAATCAGCCTACCCCAGTGGTTCTCAAACTGTGGGGCGGGGGGCACGAAGATGTTAAAAAAAAGAAAGCAAGAATCGAAAATATGAAAAATCCATCTATTGAAACCAAAACAAATTAACTTAAACTACATTCTGATACTAGAAAAATAAATACAGAGTTAGATAAATGTCGATAAAAGTTAAGTAGGTATAATAAAATATGCATCTATGATATATCATTAATTAAAAAAGAACAAATTGGTATTAGTGGGCTCCTTTGAAAAAAACGTTAGGGGGGGGCGCGATTAAAACTGTTATGAAAACTCGGGTCGCAAATACTTAAAGGTTGAGAAACGCTGTGCTAAGAGGAGTCGGGGGGGGGGGGGGGGGGGGCACATCAGTCGGGCCAAACGTGACAACAAAGAGCAACACTGCAGGCTCGGTGTCACCAGCCATGTCACCCGCCCTCTGCAGGAGCGGCTGACGTCTCTGAAGAAATCAGACGGCGAGCCAGAGGACGCTGCCCGTACGAATTTAATTTCACATAATTATGTTTATTAGATCACGGACGTCCCGCTCGTGTCAATCTGCGGAAGACGACCTTGGGTTTCACGACCCTACAGCGCTGTGTCGGGGGCCGGGCAGGCGGCCATGGCGCTCATTCTAACGGAGTACCAAAGGCAGGCCGACGGTTCTCCGAACGCTTCACTTGTCCATCCGTCCATTTTTTTTTTTGCCCCAGCTTGAAATGATCGCTTTCACCTTGGAGTTCACGTTTTTGGTCATTCGGGTGGCTGTTCGCTTCCTGTCATTTATTTAAATTCACATACAGAATCCTAAAGGCTTCGTGGAAAAACCATCTGAGAAGAAGTAGACGACAAGCACAACGTACTGCAGGAGCACCGCCGTGCACGCCTTCTGCTTAACGTTCTCCAGGCTCAGAAACTGAATCCGTCCCGCCAGGCACTGCCGGCAGCCCCCAGTTCTTCAAATCAACGCGCGCCCCTGCGCTCCCTCAAGTGTTAACTTAAACAGAAACGTTTGTCTCAAGGAACGCTCCGAGGTGGCCCGCCGCCGGCTGCACTGTGAGATGGCGCGCTGCCAACCTGCCGAAGGCACTGAAGGCTTTCAAGGGCAGAGGGTGCGCAGTGCACGCGGGCTGGGGGTCCATCACTCCCAGAACATAAGACCCCCTCCCATCCATCCAGGTCCTGGCTCCTCATAGGGTGCTCACCGGTTAGAACAACGAGCCTCTGGAGTAGGATGAGGTGCCGATGTTTGGGCAGGATGCCAACTTGGCAAGGCATCCCTGTGTAGATTTCAAGGGTAGCGAGAAGCCGTGGAATTCGGGATGAAATGATTGATGTGACGCTTCGTAGTGTAACGCAGGAAAAAAAAACGGCCCACCAAGAGATGCTTGGACAAGGCAAATGACCACGCGGGGACTGGCACACAGGGTCGAGACGCCCTCCTTAAGTCACATTACATGTATTCATTCGACTGGCACGTTTACCACATTCGAGATACAGTTGGCTACATTTTCTTTTCCTTTTCCAATTAGAGCTCAGGCAAGTGAAGTGACTTTCTCAGGGTCACACATGGTGCCAGCAGCGAGGTTTGAACCCACAACTTCAGGGTTCGAACTCCACAGCCTACTGGGCGACTCGCGGAGGAAACAAAGCGGACCCTCCGCGTCTTAAAATAAAAATCAAAATGAACGAGCGGCAGGCGACCCCCTGATCTGTAAAGGAGGCCAGCGATGAGCACCAACCCTGGAGAAGTGGAGACCTCAGCATTCGATTAAAAAAAAAAAAAAAGACGTGAAGGCAAACCCACTTATTAGCAGGATCGTTCATTCTTGACTGGAGACGTCGCTTCAAAAAAATACTTCAGTATATCGAGCTCGACGCCCGGAGAGCAGAGCAGAGCAGAGCAAAGAAAAAAAAAAAAAGATCATTTAGACTTTAGGTTTCATAGCCTCCCTTTATTTACATATCAAACATGGACTTGGCGAGCATTCCGCAGGATTGCACACGACTGTTAATCAAACAGAAGGTTTTATGTGAGTTTTCTTTCCGAGTAATGAAACCTAAATAATCACATTTCGAATTTATTTTTCTGTAAGCTCATTAGCTTGGCTTATGACTGTGGATAGTGATTAATGTCACCGGATAATTCTGGGGGGAGGCCAGCGAGCCGCGGGTGAGTCCGATATGCTAATACAGCTCTTCACTTGGACTCTTTTACATATTCTTTTTATTTTAATTTATAAAATTACACACACACACATACGAGAGATGAAAGGCAATAAATAAACAACATGGGAATGAAAAGGTGCTATAGAACAGGTAGAGCGAGAATATATGTGACCGACGGATAGAGCGGTGCTCCAGTTAAGGATGGGACTGTGGGTTCAAATCCCACTACTGACACCATGTGACTGCTGCTAAACCAAAAGAAATGTAACCAGTTCTATCTCAAAATGCTGCAAGTCACCTTGGATAAAGGCGTCAGCCAAACAAAGAATAATAATGACAGACAGAAAAAGCACCTTATAAAATAGATAAGGTATTATATAAAGCAGTTAGCTAAATAACACCATCTGAGACAAACAAATAAAAAGGCACGTCAGATACAGAGACGTAAAATGCACTAACATTGGACAAGTCACTAAAGAGACAGATGTACTATTCAATTAATACATTTCATTAGAAAGGTATTTTAGAAAATATAGACGTATGAAAAGCATTGTAGGGATCAAGGCACTACATAACAGATAAGAAAAGCGCTTGTTGAGAAATATATTAAAAAAAGTCATTTTGTTAATGAAATAAATCATTGCTAGGTATTATATATATATATATATATATACACACACACACACACACACACACACACACATATATATATATATATATATATATATACACACACATATATAATGATAGGGGTTGAAAGCTCAGAAATAAAACTATTTTATGATACGTGATTCATTTTTTCTCCCTTCGTGGATCTCCAACTGCAAATATTATATATATATATATATATATATATATATATATATATATATATATATATATATATATATATATATATATGCACTGTTCAGTTAGTAAATTATATAAGATAGGTACTATTTAAAGTGTTCACATATTAAAAGGCACTATATGAAATAGATCATTGACAGAAATTAAAGAACCGTCACGAGAAAGGCACTATATAACAGAGAGAGATGTGGATGAAAAAGGTGATAGATAAAAGGCACTATATAAGGATAGATCGTGTTCAGTTAGTAAATTACAGTATATAAGAGAGGTACTATATAAAATGTATACATATTAAAGACAATATATGAAATAGATAAGAAAGGCATTCACATTGACAGAAATTAAAGGAACTTCCCAAGAAAGGCACTATATAACAGAAATATAGAATTAAGGTATTTTAGGTAGAAATATGAAAGGCACTATATAATAGAGAGATATGTGGATGTGAAAGGCAAAAGATAGATTTTCCAATTAATAAATTACATTAAAAAGGGACTATATGAAATGTATGCAAGTCATTAAATACAATATAAATAACCGGCACCACATAACTAATATGAAAAGCACTATATAAGACAGTTAGTGAAAGATTTTTTAAATTAGATAGATAGATAGGAGGGGAGCTATATCAAAGGCAGTCGCCCTCCCGATATAAACCCCCGTGTTCTGGTCACAATCCGGCTGCAAGTCCATTACTGCGCACAGACAGAGCGAACGAGCGACGGACAAACGACCGTTTTAATGTCCCCTCCCGTGTCACCCCCTTCCGGGCTCCACTAATACAAGGTCGTTCTTGGCTGTGGCGGCCACGCCGCACTCCCGCGCTCTCCTTCCCCGCATTATCGCGCCGTTCAGCGTGTATTTGAACAACAAGCTGGGATCTCATTACCATCTGATTTATGCCATTAATCTGCTTGAACGCCACCAATTAAACAAGGACAGAGGTTCCTAAGGTCATAATTAATTGATCGGAGGATAAACAGTGGCAGCGCGCAGTACCTGCGGTCCGAATCATTTAGCAGCCCCTAACGACGCCGCAATTAGACACACAGAGAGGGCAGAAAACAAAGCGCAGGCGAAAGGGAAAGGCGCCCGAGCTGCGAGTTCAGATGCGGCGCTCAGACAAACAGCCCAGGGGGGGCTCCGAGGAGGGACGAAGGCGCGCGTCTGAATGTGGCAACCTTGATAGAATGGGCGACAGTGCAAGTGAGAAGACGCGCGAGGCTAAGCACCCCCAGTGACCCTGAACAAATGAGCCCCTGATGTCGCGCGGATGACACCTCGGAGCTGCCAGTCAGCTGCAGGCCGCCGAGCGGCGGAGGCAGTCCACGTGAACGCGCGCGCGTGGACAGGTCTCTAGAATGCACCTTTGACGGGTGCTGAGCGCGCAGCTCCGAAGAGCCAGCGGAGCTCATTGCTAAGCCGCGCTAATTACGAGCCTCGTGGAGTTTTGTGTGCAGCAGGACGGAAGAAAGTTGGGATTGTGTGAATGTCGGCAGAATGGGACCGTCGGCCCGAGCCGAGTCAATCACGTAATGAAGTCTCCCAGAAGCCCACCATGGCTCCGCTCGCTCGCGCTCTCTCTCTCTCTCTTTTTTAAAGTAGCAATTCTTCTCAAAGTGTTCTAAATGCCCCTTTTCTTAAGTAGAGAAGCTACTCTTGCAGAATATTAAGCAATCAAAGTCATGGCTTCGAGTAACTAGGCTGTTTTCACACACGTATTGTGCAATTAGGCAATCATAGCTTGATTAAAAGAGAATTCCAATCAATTCAAGGCACTTGACCAGTTTTCCCAACGGTTTTATTACCAAAATATTTGCATCCATAATTACCGCTTCAAATTTTAGACACTTAATAATCCATCTTTTCAGCGGGCTGATTTTTAGAAGTAACAGAAGAAAAAAAAAACTTTTATTATTTTATGTGCAAGAAACAATACACCCGACCTGATTATAGCGTCTGACCAGCAGGTGGCGCTGTACAATAGCGAGGAGCTGGCTCCGGAAACGTACGATTTAAAAAATATATATATATAAATATTATTTTTTTACAGAACAGTTATAAATTCCCTGATGGGAAACACGGCAAACAAACACAAGTCGGTATATAAAAAATGCGCCCCCCTCCCCCGGTTAAGGGCCGGCTTTCGAATACCATGAAGACTCTGACTTCAAAGGCCACTCTGACCCACCTTCTTGGAAGTCGGTGGCATTTATATCAAAGCTTGGCATTTTCTGTGTCAAGGACAACTATCAGGAGAGCACACGGTTCAGATGCACAGCTGTTTTTATAACCCAATTTAGTGACCGCCTTATGGAAGGGAAGAAAGCGAGCGAGAGGGCGGCAGGCTTCACTCCGGTCACGTAGAAATGGCGACTGCAAAGCCTTCTCCAGATGACAAGTCGTCACTTCATAAGCCATCCGCCATAGCGTTAGACCCATAAAGAGTTCAGGATGCGCACACAAGGCCCCCAATTAACACGCTACTGTTGGGAGCGCTTGATCCAGATTGGACTGAAGTGTGAACACTCGTGATCCGGATCAAAATATTCTGGCACAATGTGACAAGATTTTCATTGTGGCAGCTCAAATCCCTGACCATTGTTCTGATTCAAAGACCTGAAAAAATCGAAAGTTACTTTTCTTGGTACAAAACTACACCGTTTTGAGCATGAGAGAGGCGCTATATGAAAAACGTATTATTATTATTGGTGTTATTATAATTGTTATTACTACATCTAGTAGTGGCTGACCTTTTCTGCAAAAAACTCCATCATTTGAACCTGCGCTCACAATAACACGTGTTACAGTTTAGTCCCACACTGGTGTCTAATCTGGACCTGCTTACGCTGTCGAGCCGTCTATATGGGCAGATGAGGAGGACACACAAATAACATCTTTCTGATTTTGCACACTTAGCAGAAGGACAGGAGTGCCGGGTGTCGAGCGCTCACTGGCAGGCATGTGGCCTGCAGGGCCCTCCTCGTGGTTTGTTTTTTTTTTTTCTTCAATGAATGCTAACGGCATTGATGCGCCCCCCCGTCTTAGACACCTGCACACGGAAGAGGCTTAACTTTATTTAGAGACTGTCAGTTTTGATATGCAGCTTGACAAATTCCGTTCCAATTTCGCCCTGGGCTAGCAGACGTTCTCGCTGTATCTACTCTGAATTATTAAGTACACACGAACGCTGTCACAAAACTAATAGTAATCAGAAATGAAGCCAGCTATACAGTCACCGGTGTTAAAAAATATATTAAAAATCAAGTTAACAGCAGGAGTAAATGTCAAGTGAATTTTATTTCACCCTTGCAGTTAAAGCTACTTAGGAGGGATTTTTTTTTTTTTTTTTTTGCCGTGGACTTTCAGCTAAAAAAAATATTACATTGCTTTAAAGCTCAGGACTGGTGCGACTATAAGAGAAAAATGTGAATAATGAGGGGCTCTGGAAAAGCGTCAGGACCCTCACGGAGCCATACGAGCGCCGACAACAGCACAGCGGGGCTGGGGCTCGGGCCGAGGCCGTCGCTACTGCCTCTTCTTCTCCTGCAGCCGCTGCCGGCTCTGGAGCCCCGCCAATGTTTGACAGCTTCCACTCCTGCAGCTTTCCACAAATTGTCACTACACGTCCCTGTGCCAAACGCCTCCGAAAAAAACACCGCAATTCACGTTAGGACTGGAGCTCCTCGCAAGTACTACTGTAAGAAATTCGAGCTGCTCCGCTGCTCGGGCTCCCGACTGACAGGTACGAGGGGCGGAGCCGGCAGGTATGAGCACCTGCGCACAGCGCGCTCCCGCCGAGAACGCGCGCGGATACGAGTCGAGTCGGGGCTCAGCGCGTGCGGTGCGAGTGGAGCCGGTGGACCCGCCGTGAGTCTGCTCGCCTTAGAGGATCACGAAATAAAATAAAATGAAACAAAAAAAAAAATAAAATAAAACTCAAATAGAAATACTAGACACTCGGGGAAGTCGCGGAAACCAACTGTGTTCTGACCCTCTGAATTTTCAACTTGCGTCTTCTATTACAGGCTCACGGGAAGGTGGAGCACACCGAGGCAGCATCGAGCGCTTGGCAGGTAACCAAACCAGGCTGGAGGCCAGTCTAATGATAATCTACATTATTATTATTATAATACACAGGTGCCAACCAAACTCTAGATTTGATGCCAGTCCATTGCTTATCTATTATTAGTATAATTATTACCATCATCATTATCATCATCATCATTATTAGCATGTACTTGAATGTCAGTGTATTGCTAATGTTTTATTATTATTATTATTGTTGTTTTTGATATCATCATGTACCAAATACAGTATCTCCAGTCTTCTCCATATTGTTAAACTATATTGTTATTGTTGATGTTGTTATTATTATTGTCACAATCATCATCATCATCATCAGTATCTACTAACTAGAGTGGGTACTATTAATTAATGTCACTATTGTCATCATTATTGCCATGTTCCTGGATGCCAGCACAGTGCTAATCTATTATTATTATTATTATTATTATTATTATTATTATTATTAATTGACATTATTGTCATTATCAGCATGTACCAAATAGAGTGGACAACAGTCCATTGCTAATCTATATTATTATTATTATTATTAACAGGTGCCAACTCTAGATTTGATGCCATTCTATTGCTTATCTATTATTATTATCATCATCATCATCACCACCATTATCAGCATGTACCAACTAGAATGGGCACCAGACCCTGGTTGATCTGTATTATTGGCATATACCAATTGGACTGGATGCCAGTCTACTTCTAATTTATTATTTTTATTATCAATGGCATGTACATAGATGTCAGTCCACTGATAATCTATATTTTTATCATTATCATTATTATTAGCATCTACCAACTAGAGTGGACTGATGTCCACTGATCATCTATATAGTGCCATACCATGTCATAGCATTTTAAAGCTCATTTAATTTTTGACAGGGTCGTGGGGGGCTGGAGCCCAACTCAGCAATGACAGGGCACAAGGTGGGAGCCAACTGGCTCAGGGGAACACACTCACACACACACACACCACACACCCACCAGGGCCAATTTAGCTCCAGCAACCCACCTAACCCTAACCCTTGAAGTGTGGGAGCACCTGGAGGTAACCCATGTGGCCCCAGAGAGAACATGCCAACTCTACCATGGAGGACGGAGACACGAACGCTGGTCTCTGTAATGTGAGGCAGCAGTGCTAACCACTGCGCCATTGTGCCTCCTCTATAGAATGTCATTTATTTATTTATTAGACTTTATTATCCCCGAGGGAAAATTATCTTTTCACATGACCTTTGGAGGTCAAAGCGCAGGGTCGTTATTGGTATCATCAGCACGTGCTAACCTAACTTCACGGAGTGGACGCCAGTCCATATACTCTAATAAATATGTATCTCTTATTATTAAGATGATTCTTTCACTTGTGCGTAAAAAATCACACAAGAGAACGGCTGACGGTGTCTCGATGCCGCGCGTGGTCACCACTTAATAAACTGAAAAAAAACACCCGACTGATCAGGGCCTGAGCTCACTGGCACGACGGCCAGCCCGAGGCCCCGAAGAAGACCCGCGGACTCCATTGACTTGTCTTGCCCACCTCGAGGTTCGGGGTGTTTCATAGATAGATAATACTTTATTAATCCCAATGGAAATTCATGTCATAGGTTGGTATGAATTCGCTACCAACAAAGTAGCCAGCCCTTCACAGAGCAGCCGCTCAAGTTGCGCTTTGACAGGCTTATCTCTGCCTTCATTCCCACGGACACTCGTCATCTCCGAAAACTTAGCGGTTCATTTTCACTTTTATTAGGCGCACGTGTCAAATGAACGAGCAATTAAATGGCAAGAAAAACGCCAGGCGTTCTCGTCTCAATATCAGAAACACAAAACCGATTCGAGCGGCAACAGCGTGAAAAAAAAAAAAGGTGTGCCTCCCGAGCAGGTAGCGTGTGCCGTAAGTCGATCACATGCTAAATTAAACTTGAAGAGACCAACTGATCCAGAAGAGAGGCGCGCCGCTCGCTCTCCGCCCTGCCCGCGTTCGTTTTGTCCGCTCGATAGCTGAGCCGCGCCGAGCCGCCAGCTTGAAAAACCCTGCGGAGACGCCGCCGATCCGAAGAGGACCTCAGCGGGCTACCGGAGCCGCGCACGGCGATGCGATTAAAGCAGGACTTGTAGAGGGGCACACTTAGGGCAGCGCCATCCGAGGAGGATCCCACGGGGCAGAAGAAGAAGAAAACCACTCGGGACAGATAGATAAGTAGGTGAAAGGCACTATATAATTGGCAGAAATATTAACAGAATGACATTCACTATATATAAAGATTAATAGTGAAATGTACTGTATAATTGATATACATATAGATAGTCAAATACTGTACACTCTTTAACTGATGGAAACAGACATAATGAAAACCACTATATAACACATACAAATACATTACACAGTGAAAATGCACTACAGGCATAACGATAAAATGCACTATATAAGTGATATAGTGTAAACGGGATAGGGAAAGACTACAGCAAAATACATAACATAAATCACTTTATAATAGTGGCACTCTGGTGTAGTAGTTAAGGCTCTGGTCTTCAAACTCTGAGGCTGTGGGTTCAAATCCCACCCTTGACACTGTGTGACCCTGAGCAAGTCACTTCACCTGCCTGGGCTCCAATTGGAAAAAGAAAAGAAATGTAACCAATTATATATCAAATATTGTTAACTGCTTTGAATAAAGTCGTTGGCCAAAATAAATTCAAATAAATCTATTAGATATAAAGATAAATGTGAATGGCAATATAAAACAGAGATGCATGTAGACAGATAGCAAAATGCACTATATATGATTGATTTAAAATACAACAATAATGAACTACACTATATAACAGAAATAAATGTAGATAGATAGTGAAATGCATTTTATAATTGATTTAAAGGTAGAGAGTGAAATGCATGACATAATAGATAGACAGAAGGCACTATATAATAGATAGACAGATAAAAGGCACTACATAATAAATAGATAAAAGGCACTATATAAGATAGATAGATAGACAGATGAAAGACACTGTATTATAGATAGATAGATAGATAGATAGATAGATAGAAGGCACTATATAATAGATAGATAGATAGCACTATATAATACATATATAGATAAAAGGCACTATATAATAGATAAATAGAAAGATAGATAAAAGGCACTATATGACTGATAGATAGATAGATAGATAGATAGATAGATAGATAGATAGATAGATAGCAGGCACTATATAATAGATAGATAGATAGATAGATAAAAGGCACTATAGATAGATAGATAGATAGATAGAAGGCACTATATAATAGATAAATAGAAAGCACTATATAATACATATATAGATAAAAGGCACTATATAATAGATAAATAGAAACCTAGATAAAATGCACTATATGATAAATAGATAGATAGAAGGCACTATATAATAGATAGGTAGACTACAAACATCCCATGAGTTGCATTTTGTGCTCCTTTTTCTGTCAGTCACTAGAGTCCCAGGATGCTTCACAAATGTATATTTCTATTCCTATTTTCGATTTTTATTTAGCTATTTCATGTCAACTGGCCACTTTAGTGAAGACGACTGTGTTTATTAAACCCTGTTGGACGCTGGTGGCTCAGTGATGTTCTCTCTCTGTGGCGGCCATCACAAGCAGACTTCACCTCTTGCTTATGCTGGCTCCTGTCTAACGTCTGCCTGTC
This sequence comes from Erpetoichthys calabaricus, assembly GCF_900747795.2. Classification (NCBI taxonomy): domain Eukaryota; kingdom Metazoa; phylum Chordata; class Cladistia; order Polypteriformes; family Polypteridae; genus Erpetoichthys; species Erpetoichthys calabaricus. Next base: position 346,438,369 of record NC_041395.2, read on the forward strand.
CCTCCATGCCTTCCTTCCATCTCCTAAAACCTGAGTGGCCCCGTATCAGGGCTGTGAAGTCTGCAGCATTAAAGAGTAAGCAGAACTGATCTCTTGGTGGGATGCCCATCCATTGTGGAGCCCAATGACTACTTGACTCAATCTACTGGGCCAGTGAGGCTAAGCTGAATGTCACTGGCATGCTGAGGAGAACTCGCAAACCCCACACAGAAGGTCCATACTTGGTAAGACTCAAAGCCAGCTGTGTTCACCAAGGTATTGCCCAGAGCTGCCCTGTGATTCACCAACTGTGCCCACAAAACTGTTCTGTCTGTCCTCATGTCTGTAGCCACACTCAGGGCTCAAGCTCTCCACCAAACTCTTCACTGTGTAGGTGACATGCTCCTCAGACACAGTTAGAGAAGGTGAACCGCCAACAACAACAGTGCCATGTAACAAACAACAGAAGATTCTCCAACCTTCACACGCCTGTCCGAGCAGCACTGCGAACACAAAAGGAATGAACTCCAGGTGGGGTGCACCACTCACACTCACTCAGAGTCAAATTAGAGTCACCCATGTGGGACATTCACACAAACACAGGAAGAACATCCAAACTCCACATGGACAACAACCCCAAGGCCACCACACCACAATCCTCACCAGCCTCAGCTGTTACCCTTCCTTTCACTGGCAGGTTGGTTTTTAAAACCATTTTAAGACACATCATAAACGGGACATCAGTGCAGACATCATGCCCCACTCTGGTTAGTTGGTTTCTGATGTCCAAGGTTGTCCTTAGAAGACGTCACTCACTCAAGGCATTTAGTGACAAGGATGACAGCATTTCATTTGGTCCATCTAAGAGTTAGGAGATCAAGTGAATGTTAATAAAATTAGGGAAGGCACAATCGAGTGACTGCTCCCATATCATTTAACATTCACTCAGAGCTACACAGCAGCCTTGTGGTCCTCAAGCCAGAGTTTTGGCTCTCGAAAACACCACTTAAGAGGAAGACCTGGGGGCCTCCTCATGACAGATAGGGGTGATTAAATATCTGGTAGGACATCAGGTTATACAAGTCTCCAGTGCCACCCTGCACCCTTCAACACATCGGCAAGCCCACATGTGGAATGCTTGGAGCAGCTTTGGTCTCCAGATTATAAGAACAACATGAGAATACTGGAGAAAGTCCAGTCGGGAACAACTTGACCAGTTCTGAGGTCATTCTTTTGAGTGATGCTGAGCAGTGAAGGAAGGAAATGAACATCATGAGAGGGAGGTGTCTATGGTCCCAGAATGTGAATTTGCAATGCAGGACTTTGAAATGATTTCCCTGAGTTAGGGTCAGGGTTGGACCTCTACATTGAATCTGATAGCAATTGATACCCAGGAAAACAATGTGAGACGGAGGAAAGGTAAGATAAGGTCAGGAAAGATAAGACAGCATATGATATGGTATAATATTGAAAGACAAGATAAGGTAAGGTAAGGAATGGTAAAGTGAGATAAGATAAGACAACATATGACATGACATGCTATGACAAGACAAGATAAGCCAACATGTGATATGGAATGACACAGTAAGACAAGATAAGATAAGACAAGGAATGGTAAGATAAGATAAGATGCAGTGAGACAAAATGAGACAAGGTTGGGAAAAATGAGTTGTCATAAGTTGCAGCAAATATAAGATAAGATACAATGAAATAAAATGAGATGACATGAGACACAATAAGATAAGATGAAGCAAGATGAGACAAGACAAGACAAGATGACATGACATTAGGCAAAACTAGCTGAAGTAAGATAAGATAAGGTACGGTACGGTATGATATGATACGACAAGATAAGACAAGACAAGACACAATATGATACAATACAATACAATAAGATAATATAAGTTGAGCTAAGGCAGGCAAGATGAAAGGAAACAAGATGAGATAAGATGGGGAAACGTGACATGCCATGAGCTATGGAAAGACAAGACAAGAATAGATAAGGTAAGCAAATGTAAGGTAAGGTAAGATAAGACAACATGTGATATGGAATGACACACTAAGACAAGATAAGGTAAGGCAAGGAATGGTAAGATAAGATAAGATGCAGTGAGACAAAATGAGACAAGGTGAGGAAAAATGAGTTGTCATAAGTTGCAGCAAATATAAGATAAGATACAATGAAATAAAATGAGATGACATGAGACACAATAAGATAAGATGAAGCAAGACAAGATGAGACAAGACACGATACGATACAATAAGATAATATAAGTTGAGCTAAGACAGGCAAGATGAAACGAAACAAGATGAGATAAGATGGGGAAACATGACATGCCATGAGCTATGGAAAGACAAGACAAGATAAGGTAAGCAAGTGTAAGGTAAGGTAAGATAAGACAACCTATGATATGGTATGACATGGTAAGACAAGACATGACAATATAAGATGTAGCTACAGGATACAAGATTTTTAAGCATTACAGGAAAGTCTCAGGGTTTGGGTTGGAGCTTCAAATTTAGAGAGATGGCTGTTGATATGTAGAATAAGATGCCTGGTTGTGTGATACCTTGGGGACCTCATGACCCCAACTCCTCATCTGTATAGCACCCAAATGGAATCCAGCCCTGCCTCTTGGACCTCTGACCCTGCCCCACCACATATGAAAGTGTCCATCCTGAAAGGTGCTATATGTATCATGTTGTTGCTTCTGCTCTGCTGTCGCCCAGGCTGGTGGCGCCCCCTATGTGGTACCCCAAACTGTGGCGTCCTCTGTCCCAACAATCAAACTGCACTCTTTTTTTTTTGTTTGTTTTCTCAATGTGGGTCGGAGTGGTGGCTCTGAGGCTGAGGGTCTGCACTGGTAATCGGAAGGTTGCCGATTCAAATCCCATAAGTGCCAAGAGTGACTCTTCTTCATTGGGCCCTTGTGTAAGGCCCTTAACCTGCGATTGCTCCGTCCTGAGTATGATGTTAATCTTCATCCAACAACCTGCAGGGAAAAACCTGGGGGTTGGTGGCAAAATTGGCACTTCAACCACCATAAAAAACCTCCCACTGTTCCATTCCATCTGAACAGGTGTGGTGCTGTGGTGTCACCCATTGCATGGCTTTACTCGGGCCCTCATCTGGGATCCTGAGTTGGTTCGTCATGTGCTCCGTATCGGCGCCTGCTCCTAACCTCTCTCCCTACAGCCAAGCCTGTCTATCACCGCAGTGTTACTCCAGGTGGCTCAGTAACTCGCTCTATCTGAAGTCACCAGCAGTCTGGCAGGTGGGCTGATGCCAACAGCCTCCCGTACTCACACGCGTGGTCTGCAGACCGCTGAGGATCGTGTGAGAAGGTATACAGACTGGGCCTATGCGTTCCCTCCACAGGCACACAGCCGGCTTTGTTTTCCCAGGCTGCCTACAGTATACGAGTCTCCAGACCCGAGGAACATGCGGTTACTATTATCGGCTGTGAAAGCGCGACAGGTGGGTCACATGAGGGGTCACTGGCTCTGCTCGGAGGGCCAGACACATGGTTTTGATTTCTCTTAATAGAAACAGGAGCTGCCTCTGAGAAAAGATCACATAGCCTACTGCTGCTGCTGCTGCCATTACTGAGCTGTACGTCTACTTGCAGGATGAGAGAGGCAGGCGCGGGCATCACTATGACACCCAGAGTGACATGTGCCAGCCATGCTGGGTGTGGGGGATGAACTCTTACTGATCTCACGTGGATGGCTACATGGCATCTGTCCATTCACTCACCTCATGCCAGCTGGGAGACTTGAGACCAAATAACTGCTCTGACTTGTGTGAGAGTTGCTCAGTCAGGGTGTACTGATAGGTGGTGTAGTGTAGCGCCTTTCAGTGGGACCATCAGTCTAAGGTGCATTACAGGTACAGCACAATCATTTCCACATGTTTGTAGTCTTAGCCTTGGAAGATGAAGCAACTCAATTATGGAAACAAGGACGCTCAGAGTTGTGGCTTTAACCCGCAACCATATGCCTTACAGTTCAATGCTTTTGCCACTAGTGGGCCACAGTAAAACCCTGCATGGAAACCAGGTGGTCTTTATAGAGTTTGGTCCACAGTCACAGAGAAAATGGAGGGCTTTGTTAGCCATTGGCTATTGAACCAAAATCAATTGTTCTATATTAAGCAGCAAGAATTCTTCTTGAGAGGTAAAGGTGAGAATCCATAAGAAAAATCTCACCTCGCCGGGCACTGCCATGGCACCTTATCATGAGGAGCACATCTCACTTGGGTCTTAAATTAGGAGTTGACTCCTTGGTGCACTTCCAGTGTTAATGGGATCAGTTGGGCGGTGGAGGTTTGGGTTTTGGGAAGCCCAGGTAACATTTTATAACTTTGTGGGAGTGGCCTAGCCAATTGGTCAGTTAACCAATGACTGCACAGTTTGAGTGGCTGTGCTTCACAATTTTAACAATGAACTTCGACCGGAATGCTCTTCTGGAACACGATGGTCCCGTTTCACTACTAACATTGCCTTGTTTTTATTTTTCCTAGCAAAAGCGAGAGGTTTCCTATTTAAACACATTGTGAGGACCCAGCATGGTCTCCCCGCGGACATCCACTCTCAGTCTCCTCCCTTTGATGTCTGTGTTGTAGGTAAACTGCCATGGACTGACACCCTCATTCTCCATTCTACTTTGGCTCCAAATGCTGCCAAGCTGAGCTCCACCTCAATACGACTATAAAACTGGACGACTCATCTAGTTCAGCACAGAGGTGGACAGTCAAACATTTCTGGAACCTAAATGAGATCCAAATGGTGTGTTCTGAAAAACGGAACAATTCACCCATCTAATTTCACAACATGGATATCAAGCTCAAGGTAAAGGCTGAAATTGCAAAGAGCCATCACAGTTGTACTTACTGTAAGTTAATTCATTGATTTGTTTTAATACCAGTAGAACTTTTCATTGAAACAACGTGAGACAGATGAGACAAGGAGAGACAAGGAAAGATAGGATGAGGCAAGGCAGGAGAGCATGAGATGAAATGAGACCAGACATCAAAAGATAGGATAAGAAGAGAAGAGATTTGAATAGTGACAAGGTGACATGAGGCAAGATAAGCTAAGCTAAGACAGGACAAGATGGGGAAATGTGAGATACCATGAGCTGAGGAAAGATAAGAAAAGATGAGATGAGATGAGATGAGGTGAGGTGAGGTGAGGTAAGATAAGATAGGACAAGATGGGGAAATGTGAGATACCATGAGCTGAGGAAAGACAAGAAAAGATGAGATGAGATGAGATGAGGTGGGTAAGGTAAGGTAAGGTTAGGTTAAGACAAGCCTGGTCTTGTCTTGTCTTGACCTAACCTTATCTTATCTTATCTTATCGTATCTTATGTTGCCAAGATAAGATAAGATAAGATGCGGCAAGACAAGCCAAGATAGGATAGGATAGGATAGGATAGGATAGGACAGGACAAGACAAGACAAGACAAGACAAGACAAGACAAGACAAGATAAGATAAGATAAGATAAGATAAGACAGGACAAAATGCACAGAGACAAGATGGGGAAATGTGAGATACCATGAGCTGTGGAAAGACAAGACAAGACAAGATAAGGTAAGATAAGACTTATAGCAAAGGCTACCAAGGTTTAGGGTGATGAACTAGAAAAGAAATGTAAGACAAGCAGAGAATCAAAATCAGAAAAGCATTCTTATCTTTCAACAAACCCATATCAAGAGATTGTAATGAAGAAAATCAAAGCAAAAAGTCAAGAACCAGAAAGTCAAAATCACATAAGACAATGCCCACACGAAAGTTGTTTTTTTTATTTAAATGTCCACAAACTTCGATAATGACGTGTCTGATGTGCTGCTTTATATATCATCGTGTTGATTATGTTAATTACAGTATTTCTAAAGATGTGCTTCTGCAGTTGGTACCGCCTGGTAACTATGGCAACTCAACATGACGCTGCCCATAAAAAAAAATGCAAAAAACATGACTGCTGCCCATAAAAAAAGGTATAATTATTTGTATTAATAAGTTAAAACAACAATAATGATAAATAAGTGCACAGAATTGTAACAAAGGCAAGATAAGATGAGACATGATGAGACACAACAACATGACTTGAGTCAAACTACAATAAGACAAAAATGACACAAGACAAGATAATGCAAAACAAGATGTGACAAGACAAGAAATGAGATGAGATGAGCTGATATATACGATAAGATGAGACAAGACAAGATGACTCAGGACTTGATATGATGAGACAAGACAAGAGATGAGATGATAAAAGACAAATCGAGATGACACAAGACTAGACGGGATAAGATAAGATAAGACAAGACGAGATAGGTTGAGATGAGATGACATGACATTAGACAGGGTGGGTCACAAGTCCACCGGTGCACTCCCGCTGTCCTTCCTGTGCCCGTCTATATGTACAGACCCCGCACTGAGCAGCAGTTCTTGTCCTTTGGTGATATGAACAGAGGACAATGAACTTCCTACATGCATGTCCGACTGCTACATCTCCACCCTCCAGCAGCACGTGAAGTAAGAATGCACTCAAATCGAGACCTTTGATTTATTTAATAGCAAGCACAAATCAGCCTACCCCAGCGGTTCTCAAATTGTGGGGCGCGCCGAAATAACAAAATAGGGGGCACAAAGATGTTAAAAAAAGAAAACAAGAATCGAAAATATGAAAAATCCATCTATTGAAACCAAAACAAATGAACTTAAACTACATTCTGATACTAGAAAAATAAATGTAGAGTTAGATCAATGTCAATAAAAGTTAAATAGGTATAATAAAATATGCATCTATGATATATCATTAATTAAAGAAGATCAAATTGGTATTTGTGAGCTTATTTCAAAAAAACATTAGGGGGGTTGCGATTAAAACTGTTATGAAAACTCGGGTCGCAAATACCTAAAAGGCTGAGAAACGCTGGCCTACCCGATGTAGTCCTTACCCCGTTTTTTATTCTTAAATTAAAGGGCAGTGTCCTGGTTAATCATTTAGGCCTCATTCACCCATAAATCAACACTTGCTGTCCCCCCAAATAATGGACAATGTCCAGTTTCATCTCCAAAGAGCTGAGGGCTAGTATAACACACACACACACACAGGTATACAGCACACCTGCGCACACACTCAGACACACCAACAGGCAGGCGCTGCCCTACACGTGTGTGCCTCTTGTGCCCCCTTTTCTCATGGCTCTTTTCCTTACTATTTATTTATTCTTTATTTCTATTTTTTCCCCACCCAAGTCAAGTGAGCCTGCCGTGTCATTTTAGGACTTCGAGGCCCCGGCTGGCCGCCTCTCCTCCGTTATTCTTTTATTCCATCAGTTTCCACGCGAATGGAGCAACTCCATTTAGAGTAACGGCGGCAGAAAGAGGAAATGGCCGAGCAAGAAGCGAGTGAGATTTAGGATTAAACGGAAGCCGCATTTCAGTTTACGGAAAAAATGAGAGGCCAGTCCGCGGAGCTGTAAATCTGGGCAGGTAAATGAGGAGTGAAGACGCGCTGTCACAGGTAAGCCGCTCTGAAAGCGAAGATGCGGCAATGGTTGCCAAACGAGCCTTTTATGCGTGAAAAATGAAGCAGTTAACCGAGCAAAAAGCCTCTTCGTTACGGCCGGTGAAAGCAGCCTGCGGGGTTGGGGTGGGGGGTCAGAGACGGGGAACGGTAGGAGCGTTTGGGCTCTGCGGTAGTTTTGGTGTGGGAGATCCGGGAGACCGAGGCGGATTGAGAAAGGGGCGAGAAAAAGAAAAGCAGCAGGAAGGAAAGACGACGGTCGGACCTCTTGGAGCGAAAAGCAAAGCTCTCATCCGACGTTTAGTTATCCGAAAAAAGCACCAACCGTAATGTGTCAGGCCCTTGAAAAGACAAGGCGCTATATGGTCAACAGCAGCGGCAGCGCGTGGCCTTTTCTTCAGAACATCGCAAAGTTTTCTCCCCCCCAACCCCCCAGTTGTTTCTGCAGCTCTCGATCTTGTGCGATGGCGCTGCCGTTTTAAGTGCTTATTAAATGAGAGGACAAGCGCGAGGAACAATTCGGATGCACTCGTGTCAGGCGGCAAATAGATAAATAAAAGTGAAACTGAAGCCTACTAATAATTTAGAGCGCTGTTAGAGACCTCGCCATCAGTGAAGTGATGTTCTTTATTCCAATGGATGCACACAATTTCCAGGCGAAGGGTCGTTCGTATCATTTTGTGTACCGACGCGCTCGTTCTTCTCAAAGTGCCGATTTTCATGTGACATTAATAGAAAAGTGCAAAGACAGCGGTATGGCGGACTGCTAGCAGCCGAAGGCAGAGTGAGCTTCACTAGTCAAGGGGTCGGCGGCCTTCTGGTCTTAACTTCTCATTCGTTTATTTTACAAACCCGCCAGTCCATCGCAGGGTAACAATAATAATAATAATAATAATAACAATAATAATAATAATAATAGAACATTAGTGACGAGAACTGGATATGCAGCCCACCAATCACGTCTATTTTATTCACATAAACTCCTAAAAATAAAGCAGCCAAAGCGATTCTTCGGAGCGATGCCATTAGGGAACCACCACGCCCAAGAAGGTTCCAGAAAGAACCTTAACATATTTGGAATCGTATCGGGCTCAGTGAATAACCAGGAACAGACGAGAACAGGCATTGTAAAATACTAAAAGGTCCCTGAATTTACATCACCTCTTATAATAAAATGGGGTGCGCTCAGGTATTTCTGATCTGTTCGTATCCTGCTAGATCGCCTACTAGACAGTCAAGATTTCTGTTTTGGCCTCATATATGAGGAACCTTCGCAAAGTTCAAAGAACCAACTTCACATGCAGAGAACATCATCCCAGAATAAAAGGGCTCTTGGTAAAGCAAAGGACCAACGCGACGGTGTAAAGTGTCACAGAAGAACTCTTCATTTTTAATATGATTGTCTTACAATTGCGTCGAGTCCAGGATTGAAGGTTCCAATAGTTCGACTCTCCACCATAATTTATTAATTATTATTATTATTATTAGTAGTAGTAGTAGTAGTATTATCTATTCACGCGATTAATGGACTCCGTGACGAGAAGCATCGACCGAAAGACAAGAACCTCCACGTCTGGACGGGACGCGCACCGCAGAGCACAGCCGCTAACACGGAGGCAATTCGAACTTTATTATTATTATTATTATTATTATTATTATTATTATTATAGATAGATAGATAGATAGATAGATAGATAGATAGATAGATAGATACTTTATTAATCCCAAGGGGAAATTCACAATATTATTATTATTATTATTATTATTATTATTATTATTATTATTATTAGCGTGGTGGCAAGTCTCTTCTTGAAACTTCAAACCTGGAGCTCTCAGCTTGTTTCCCGGTCCCCGCCTATCGGTGACTCTCGCTGGCCCCTTTGCCTCAGTGCGCTATACGGGGGTCTGCGGGCTTCTCTCGGTCCGTGGTGTGTTTCTGCTCGGCTGTTATCTCGTAGACTCCTCATCATCTCTTTTATTATTACTTGGCTGAGGTGTTTATCACATATATATGAGATACAATTGCGTTCATTTCTTTTTGTGTTTCTAATTGAAGCACAGACAAGTTGAAGTGACTTGCTCAGGGTCACACCGCGGCAGTCGCGGAATTTGAAACCCACACCCCCCAAAGCCTTAACCGCCGCACAACTCACAGAACTGAGGCTGCACTCGACCTGAATGCCCCCCATTTCCTGTTCCTGTACCAGTTTTTTATGCTTTTATTATCCTGCATTCGGTTGCCTTGCTTTCAAAAAGAAAAGAAAAATACATAAATAAAAAACGGGAAGATACCCTCGGAGGGCCTCTTGGTATTTGCCATGTCTTGTATTTACGGTACATTTATATTTGATGCTGCACTACCTGTAAATCTAGTCGGGATGTTGCATGCGATTAAAGGCACTATTAAAATAAAAAATATTGATAGATACATTGATTGAAATTGTTATTAATTGTAATTCGTCTTCTGAATCCTTTTATTCCAATGTGTCACTATCTCCCCATTCCAACGGGAGCGTCTTTTATGCTCTGTTAGCTTAAATATATCTTGGAAAATCTCTCTGCTCTGTCGTAAAAAAATGGGAGCAACGGAATTCGAATTCAGCGCATTAGAAGCTCAGCACCATTAAGTTGCGAGATATGCGGACAATCCAGGCGGCACTGGGCACCAAGTGGGCACAAGTCTTGGTCAGGACACCAGTCTGTGTGAGGGCACGTTCTGCACTGGCACCGTTCAAAGTCGTCAATTACATGCACGTAACAACAACAACCACAATAATAATAATAATAATCCGGGAGCCCAGATAGGCTCCAGCTGCCCCTTGACCCTGACTTGAATAACAAGGTTAAGATATAATAATAATAATATTAATAATCAATCACGGCACACTGTCGCCCTGTCCAGGCGATGTTCCTGCATTGCGGCCGACGATTGCTAGGATGGCTGCAGCTTCCCTTCGACAAGACTCTTCAAAAATGAGTTAAAAAAATGGATGGATTGATAGGTATTATTTCTATTATTATTATTATTATTATTATTGAATCGGTTCATTTTACCAACCCCCATCTTCAGTGTGGTCGCGGATAAACTGGAGCCTATCCCAGTAATCTAGAGGCGCAGGCAGGAACGATATCTGAACAGGTGCAAGTCCATCGCAGATTATTATTATTATTATTATTACCTCATCTTGTCAGACTTTTTTCCTGGTTATGGTCGCGTTATTATTATTATTATTATTATTATTATTATTATTATTATTATTATTATTATTATTATTATTATTATTATTATTATCTCATCTTGTCAAACCTGTTTCCTAGTGATGATCGCGTTTTTATTATTATTATTATTATTGTAGTAGTAGCAGCATTGGTAGAAGTGTCTTTGCATTTTTTCACTCCGACGCTGCTCCGCAGTCTTGTCAGCTACACGGCGCTATATACCCCATAACGTCTGGTTAAAACCCCTGCGCGACTTCTGAGGCTCGCAGTAACCGCCCGCCCGTGTCGAGTCCAAGGGCCCGAGAGCCGCACAGCCGACAGGCGGCCCGCGTGTTCCGTGCGGAGGCGCTCGCTCTGCGGTGTGCGCACACTGCGGTCGGCTCCCTGGCTCCCGCTTGAAAGACCAAAGCCGCTGTTACTTAGCCGAGTTATCCTTAAGACATAACATTTCTTTTAGGCAGCATCTTTCATATGATCACTAGCTGTCAGCATCACCCCAGCAGATGCTTTCAAGTTTCCAGCGAGCAGATCTGCCGCCGCACTACAAAAGCCTTCGCCGTGCTAACGTGACTGAGAGCGCGCTGATCAAACGTGCCGATGAATGAGAAAGTGAAAAGTGAGACTTGGCAAACGACTTTTGATCGTGTAAATATGTGTTCATCTGCTTCTGCCTGCCCTATAAAGCAGACGGGTCTCTTTGAGAGATTCCTTAACTCCTCGTACAATTTCATGTGAACTCACACGCGTAATGCTTGGCTCCCTTTGTTTTGTCGAGACCGCGTGGCGTTTCCATCACTCAGATCCCGTATATAGCGCCTGTCAGTCTCGCAGCACCCGTACACGCTCGACTTCCGGCCACATGCCAGCTAGATGTCAAGATCAGAGCTCTGGATAAGGTGTCATCCTCCCTGATGCGGTGTGACAGGTGCCACGGCTGCGGTGCTCTTGATGTTCGCTTTAACAATCCGATGTGCTGCGTTTTGTACTGTATTTAGTTTAAAAGGAAGGTACATGTAATCCGAGAGAAAAATAATAATAATAATAAAATGTGCGCAAATATCATAAAGTGAAGTGAAATTGAGAGCTGTGTCCGTAAACACAAAGCTTACCGCAATCGCAAAGCGTTTGACGTGCTCGGTACTGCGAGGGAGACAAACAGAAATGTGAATACTGGCGGGCGGCCTGACGGAATCTGTGACACGCTCTCTCCTAGAGTCCTATCTTGGCATACATCGATGGTATCTTAATTTAAATGAGAACTTTCTTCTTGTCTGTTTGGCTTCGAATATTCGCACTTTGAAACGGTTTACTTACTCGCATGTCCAATGGGACTGGCATCGGCCTGCTTCCACTTTGGCTTATTTAGAGACGGCGAACCGTCGGAGGGGTTGATCTTGATGCGACTTGTGAGGGGCGTCGCTTTTGGCAGAACGGAGGGTCGCCGACCTCAAGATAAAAAAAGCAGCCTGCCGTTCAGGGCCAGCCCAGCGCATCCAGGTCTGGGGTACATCAGGCGGTACGTGCGACATGACGACATATGCGACATCCCCGGCTTGGAACAAATAACGTGCTGACTGTCTGTCTACCAATAAAACGTCTTTATAATAAATCTAAAACTTTATTAGATATAACTTAATATAGACATCTGTCTGTCTATCTGTCTATTGATCACATAGCACCTTACCTATTGATTATATAGTGCATGTCTATCTATCTATCTATCTATCTATCTATCTATCTATCTATCTATCTATCTAATTTGAACTTGTCTTTTATATTTCATTGATCAAATGTAGATCTTTTCTTATCTGTTATGTAGCGCCATTTTAATATTACAGTACATATTATGCCTTTCATATGTATTTATTTTATATAGTACTTTTGTAATATAATTAACTAATAGAAAAGTGAATCAGTCTTTAATGTAATGCCGTTATACTTTATTTAATACTTTATTGGAAATATTCTAATATAACGCTCTGGCAATCTATTCACTATACCATATATATACAGTGTAGCGGAGTGATTAAACTGTAGACTTTGGATCCTGAGGTTGTGGACTCAAATTCCACTATTGACACTTGTGACTCTGAGCAAGTCACTTCACCTTCCTGTGCTGCAAAAAAGAAAAATTGTACCTCAGATGTCGTAAGTTACCTTAGAGAAAGGTATCACTCAAATAAGCTAATTGCACCTTTCATAAATATTTGTTATATAGTGCCTTTAATAATTACCAATGTATTGATCTTTTCATATAGTGCCCTATCTATCTATCTATCTATCTATCTATCTATCTATCTATCTATCTATCTATCTATCTATCTATCTATCTATCTATCTATCATGTAATGCCTTTAAACTGTGTCTAAGATCTTATTAGGATAAATGTAATATAGTATTCTATTACTCAAATGATTACATAGCACCTTTCATATGCATTAATTGTGCTTTTCATATTTATCTGCTGATTAATCTGCTTAAAACAGGGTCTTATCTATCTTCAGTAAAAAACACATTTACATTATCTCTTGGGGCAAATAAAGTGCCATCTATCTATCTATCTTATATAGTGCCTTTCACATCTATCTATCTATCTATCTATCTATCTATCTATCTATCTATCTATCTATCTATCTATCTATCTATCTATCTATCTATCTACACAGCACCCTTCACACCTCTTATATTTAACCATTTCTCTTTCCCTTTTATAATAACATTCATATTCATCTATCTGTTTAATAGTGTCTTATTATCTCTCCATTTATCTATACTGTAATGCCTGTATCTAATTTTTTTTTAGAAATAATCTATTAAAGTGCTCTCTGTCTGCCTATGGATTATATAGCACCTTTCATGTCTACTTATGTATCATCTCGTGATAATCAATCGTCTCTTAATTATCTATATACTGATTATTGATTATATAGTGCCCTTCATATTTATATTGTGCCTTATCTATCTGTCTACCTTCATACAGATCACAGGCTGGGACATTCCTGCAGGCCCTGAGGGGACATCTTAACCAGAAAGTTCTGTGAGTGGCACTATATAATAACATTTTTTTCTGCGCTGCCTTTTGTTGTATTCGCTGAGGGTCACAGAGGAGGGCGGTCGGCCCGTAGGACCCTCGCTGTGTTCTGTGCGGACAGGAGGACCACTCGCTGCATTAACATTCTGACCGAGTGACTGATTCGATCTCGCTATTTGTCATTAGGGTGGCGAACGTGACTTTAAAGAAATGCGTGTGACAACAGCTAACCACATTATCAAAAAGCGTATTTTAAGGGAACGATGAATTCGGACATTTTAGCCGCGCGATTATTGCTTGATTGACAGCCAGACGGACCAATGAACGAGAGACTTCATTGGAGCCCGGCCGGTGAAGCTACTCTGGTCCCCTCTCCTCTCTTCTCCTGCCTGTTGGGGGCGCTGCTGTGGCTTTTTTTTTTTTTTTTGGACCCCTGTCCTTCCTGTCCGCGTGACGCGGGCCCAGCAGGGTTACCTTCCAGTTTCTTGTGAGGTTTGCGGCCGCGCCTGGAATGAGCGCCGTGATTCACTCCTACTGTGGTGTCAGAAGCCCGAGGCTGCCAAGTTCTTCCCTCTTTTTTTGTGTGTCCTGGCATTATTTTCCATTGGAAAACTAATAAGAAACGACAGAAAACTTTGGCGTTAACGTTTGCCGGCTTTTCCAGCTAATTTTTTCAAGTCAATTCAGTGATCTTCCTGCTTCCGCCCGTGTGGCCCTCAATAAATGGCAGCCTGGCTTTCTCCTTCTCTTCCCCACCATCCCCTTGTCGCTCTCCACTTCACCCCCCCCCCCCCCCCCCCCCCTCAGATCTCCACACACACACACACGCGCCCGCGCGAGCGCACGCACCCGCACACACACAACTGGCTCCTGGTTTCTTTGTGAAAAGCCAAAAAACCCAGGACGGCAGTTTTTTTTTTCGAGATGACAAAGCGGGTGTGATTGAGATGAAACTCTCCATTTAGTCAAGCATTTCCACCTGTCAGTTCGCACTTCTGGAGGGAGGTCGATGCCGCACTTGGAGTGCCGGCGCACAATGTGTGCGGGGTTTGTGTTCCGAAGAGTGTCGAGAGTGCAACCTCCAAACATTTCTCCAGGCCGTTCCAACTTTCCAGTTCCTGTTTTGCGACCTCAGCTGCGCACTATAAGGTACAGAATGGCGAGAGCTGCGCGGCGCCCAGCCCGCTAGAGCAGCACGTGGCGCGCCTCTTTCACATCCATGCAGCTGGAAGCGGGGCTTTTTTTTTCCAGCCTCGACCAAACTATTTATGTTTTAAATTTTCTTTAAATCCTGCCAATTCTCTCTTTTTTTCATTGTCGCTGTTTTAAATTAAAGCTCTACATAAAACAAGGGAGAGAATGGTGGCCTTGGATTGAGCTGTTAGCAGCGCTTCGGGGGCCAGAAGAACGGAGTGCGCGTTCGTGCGCCGATACAGAGGACATCTGCGAGGAGGCAGAAACCGAGGCTAACTTTGGCCTGATAGCATGGGAGGTAATTAAGAGGAAGTGTCAGTCATTAGGTTCCACTTTACCTCTGTAATGAATCCAACATCCCATATTTATCGAGCAAAACAAGAAAAAAAAAACACAGAAAAGAAAAGCTAGAAAGTGACAAACATCAGTGAACTCTTGGAATTCGTGACAAAGCCAGCCAGAAGTGACTTTCAGTCTCTCTAATTAGCACAAATGATCAAATTGCTTCAAGGCCTGAAAAAAAACCGGCAACTCAACAGAAATTGTGCAACATGAATCCGAAGAAGAAGAAGAAGAAGAGGCGACTGCCGAACGCTAAAGTGCTCGATTGACCTCGCAACATGCGGTAATAGGGGGATTATTATTAGGCTGATACCTTTATCCAAGGCGACTTACAACATCTGAGACACAATCGGATTAGTTTACTTTTTTATTTGTTTGTCTGTTTTTCCTAAATGGAACACAGACAGGTGAAGTGACCTGCTCAGGGTCACACGGTGTCACATGGGATCTGAACCCACAACCTCAGAGACTACAGCCCCAAATCCTAAACCGTTACAACAAGCTGCCGCGAATGACGCGACACCCACACCCGTCCCGCGACATGAACCCCAAGAAAAAGAGAGTCGAGTGTAAAATTCGTCGATCGACTCAATGATAGGCGGCGCTGGGGGGCGTGGGGGGGGGGCGGTTAACGCGTCTCCGCGCACCTGTCCAGTCAACACCGAATTCTGCTCGGCGCCGCCGTATTATTATTGCTTCTTATTAGACTGACGGCTTCATAAAAGGCGACTCGCAACATCCGAGACACCATCGGGGGACATTTCTGTCTTTCTTTTCCATTTAGGGCACAGGCAGGTGAAGGGACAGTGTCAGTAGCGGGATTTGAACCCACAATCTGTGTTCAGTGGTGCATTTTTATATATTCATCTCTCTATGTGCTATATAATACACTTTCTATCTATCTACCAATCATTTATTATTTTGCAGACGTCTTTATCCAAGGCGACTCACGACATTTTAAAAGCAATATACAGTAATACAATTGGTATAAGTGAAGTATCACAGTAGGTTTCATATTTATTTATTTGGTCTCTATTACATTGTGTCCATTTATCTTTCTATAAATCGACATACTTTCACTTATCTGGCTAGTATATAGTGCCTTTCCTATCTATCTATCTATCTATCTATCTATCTATCTATCTATCTATCTATCTATCTATCTATCTATCTGATATATAGCGCATTTCCTACCAATCTATCATTATTTGGCTGACGGCTTTACCCAACTTACAACATTTCTTTCATTCCCTTCACAATTGGAAGTGACTTCCTCAGGGTCACACAGCTCTATAGTAGCGGGATTTGAACCCACAGCCTCACTTCAGGTTTTCAGGTCCAACGCCTTCACCACTACGCCACACTGCAACAGAGCAAGGAAACCTGCGTGTAGTCCGTGTAACTGTATGCAGAGAGAGTGTTTTTCAAACCAGGAATCCACTAGGATTCTACAAATCTGTTCACACCTATTTACGGAGCCTGTTACGGGTCTAAATGAAATGGAGGTTCTTACTCGGACCTTCATGTGGATTGTTCTTTGGGGTTCACCTACAGCGTCATTCTGAAGGTCCACTCTGGAACCTTCATTTTAAGAGTGTTATATAGGGGAATCCCTCATTCCCTCAATCCTTTATTCTACTAACGGTTCGGGAATCAACTGAGGACGGCACGCGCACGTACTGAGAATGGCGCTATACGCAAACTCAGGGCCAGGCACATCTGAGATGAAGCTGTCACTCGAACGCTGCATTTTGTAGCCGCCTAGAAGGCAAGCAGTGTGGCGTAGTGGTTAGGGCTTTGGCCTTCGAGGTTGTGGTTTCAAATCCTGCTGTGTGACCATGAGCAGGTCATTTCACCTGCCTGTACTCCAAAAGAAATGTGACTGATTGTATCTCAAATGTTGTAACGTTGTATAAAGGTGCCAATCAAATAAAAATAATAATTATAGGTGCATAAATAGATACATAAATATGAAAGGCACTATAGATAGATAGATAGATAGATAGATAGATAGATAAACATGAAAGGCGCTATATGATAGATAGATAGATAGATAGATAGATAGATAGATAGATAGATAGATAAACATGAAAGGCGCTATATGATAGATAGATAGATAGATAGATAAGATAGATAGATAGATAGATAGATAAACATGAAAGGCGCTATATGATAGATAGATAGATAGATATGAAGGGCACTATATAATAGATAGATAGATAGATAGATAGATAGATAGATAGATAGATAGATAGATAGATATGAAGGGCACTATATAATAGATAGATAGATAGATAGATAGATAGATAGATAGATAGATAGATAGATAGATAGATAGATATGAAGGGCACTATATAATAGATAGATAGATAGATAGATAGATAGATAGATAGATAGATAGATAGATAGATAGATATGAAGGGCACTATATGATAGATAGATAGATAGATAGATAGATAGATAGATAGATAGATAGATAGATAGATAGATAGATAGATAGGGAAAAGGCACTATATGATAAACACCTAGTCAGGCAGTGTGGAGTACTGGTTAAGGCTTAGGACCTCAGACACTGAGGCTGTCGGTTCAAATCCAACACTGTATGACACTAAGCAAGTCACTTCACCTACCTGTGCTTCAATTGGAAAAACAAAAGAAATGTCACCAATCGTATCACAAGACGCATAACAATTAGGCAGACAGGAACTGTAGTGTAGATATATATATATATATATATATATATATAGGGTGAGTCAAATTTATGTTAACATTTGAATGGCTGAATCAATTTATTCACAAAACATACTTCATATGTACAAGATGATTTAAAGAAATGTGTCAGCCTGTTGGCCATCGTGTTCAACACAAGTACCATATGTGGCACATAAATTGTCCACACAATTGTATATAAATATATACATAGCAATACCATTAGTGTTAACTTAATTTTAACTCACCCTGTTTATTTATCCATCCAGCCATTATCCAACCTGCTATACAGAGTCACGGGGTCTGCTGGAGCCAATCCCAGCCAACACAGGGTGCAAGGCAGGAAACAAACCCTGGGCAGGGCGTCAGCCCACCGCAGGGCACACACACACACACACACACACACACACACACCAAGCACACACTAGGGACAATTTAGGATCACCAATGCACCTAACCTGCATGTCTTTGGACGGTGGGAGGAAAACCCGCAGAAATGGGGAGAACATGCAAACTCCACGCAGGGAGAACCCAGGAAGCCAACTTTGGTCTCTTAACTGCGAGGCAGCAGCGCTACCCACTGCGCCACTGTGCCGCCCCCTGTTTATTTATGTATTTATTTATTTAACTAAAAGACACAGGTAGATAGTGAAAAGCACTATATAACGGGTAGATTTCTCGATAGAGATGTAACAAAAGGCAATGTGACGCAGTGGTTTATGCTTTGGACTGCAGACCCTGACGTTGTAGGTTCAGACCCCACCGTTGACACTATGTCACCATGAGCAGGTCACTTCACTGTGGTCCAATGGAAAAAAACAAAGGAATGCAACCGACTATCGCAAATATTGTACGCCGCCTTAACTAAACGAGTCTGATAGATAATGATAAACGGGAAAGGCGCTATATATACCAGATATACAGACAAATTGGAAAAGGCAACTGCCTGTGCCCCAGCTGAAAAAAAAATCAAAGAGATGGAGCCGATCGCATGTCACACGTCGTAAGTCACCATGACCGAAGGCGTCAGCCATGTGACCTAAGCGCGCGCACTTCGCTCTCCCGTCAGCACAAGCCCCCCGTTCCGCTCCTTCATATTGAGTCAGTTTTGGAGATTTGGAAAGGCACCGAAAATCCACGCGCACCTGAAAGAGTAGATTTCAAATAGCGCCTGACACAGAGAGGGCAGGCAGGCAAACTGCCATTCCGTCACTTCCAGAAGATAAAATCAGAGAATGTCGGATACTTCACACAAAGCGGCTTGAGTTCATTCATTTCACAGACTGAGAGCTGAACGAGCGACGCGCATCCCGACACGTAATAAAAGCATAAAACGCTCAGCGCAGGCTGATTTTTTTTTTTTTTTCAAAAATACAACGTAAGGACTAAAAGTGAAGAAATCCCCCAAAAGACGGAATAAAGTGTGCAAATGTTCAAAAGCGGAGAGCCGCGCAGAAGAGCCAGCGGACAGAGAGACCCCCGAGGGCCGCGCACATGGGGCCGACAAACCGAACTCGTCCGTCGTGTCTCTGGGGGGGTCGAGTGGGTTCAACGGCCCCGGAGCCCCAGGGAGACCCCCGGTGATTTGCGGTTCTTTTGTCAGCCATGCGGATGTCGTTTGCCGCATAGATCTTTTTCAGATTTATTCCTCCGCCGGTTTATCCATCCACGTTGTTCCGGTTGAGGGTCGCGCTATTTGTCGCCTTTTGTTAATACATTTGTACGTCTTAATGCATTTTTAGCCGACACATGCGAGCGTCCGTTTGGAGTTTTTTTTTTATATTTTCCCGTTCAAGTTCAAATTCAATTTTAATTTCCCA
The DNA here is from genome assembly GCF_900747795.2 of Erpetoichthys calabaricus. Taxonomy (NCBI): domain Eukaryota; kingdom Metazoa; phylum Chordata; class Cladistia; order Polypteriformes; family Polypteridae; genus Erpetoichthys; species Erpetoichthys calabaricus. Next base: position 346,458,203 of record NC_041395.2, read on the forward strand.
TTTATATGTAGCATATTAAATATGTTACTCGCGTTCATTCCCTCGATAGAAAAAGGGGAATGACAACAACAAAAAAATGGAAATCAAAAATTAATCGAACAGACTCAGTCGTGCTCTGCGTCTGCCGGCTTCGGAGCATTTGAACCCTCGACCATCCTATTATTTGTAGGTGACCCCCTGAGACAGGCCTGCTTATCTCCGTCAAATCCCACCGAGACTTTAGCGCCCTGTCACACCCATATAGCGCCACCTCTGGTGTCCTTCGGTATTTGCAGCGCAGGTCATTTTCAGTTGACTGAGGGACATGTGAAGCACTTGGCGCGATGAACTCCCAGAAATCTTCACGAAAAGGGCCAAGCGTGCCCAAGTAGTGAGGTGGATGGCAGGACTTCTGGGACCTTCAGATCTCGACTTGGAGGTGACTGCAATGGATGAGCTTGCTGGACTGAATGGCCTGTTCAGTGTTCTGATGTTCACTGTCACTGCCTCATCAAGCCATAATAGGTGACAATAATGAGGACATTAGTGGCAGTGGTGCAGTATGACGTCACCTCTGTGTCAAAGCCCTACAGCTCCCAGTCCCACTCCCAGCCTGCATGGGCACCACCTGTGTGGAGTTGGCATGTTCTTCATTTGCTCTCCACCACATCCCAAAGATGTACCTGTTATGTTAACTGAAGACATTAAGGTGACCCCATGTCTTCTAGTGCACCCTGTGTACTGGCACCATGTCCAGTGTGGGCCCCTGCCTGGCATGGCACCCCATGACCATCAACTGGATGAACTGCATTTAAAAAGATGTGGATGGGTTGTAAAATGAAATGAATGGTTTACTAGAATCACGTGTCACCTGCACCATCTTGTCACTTTCTGTTGCACCCCCAGCCCACCCCATGCCCTCTCCGTGTGTGTCCTCTTTTATATCACGCACCATAAAATGATGCCAAGGTTCTCTCATTCTCATTGACCACAGACACGTAGAATATGTGACCAAGCACTGAGGTGGAGAGCAGGACCTTTAGATCTCCGCTTGATGTCATTTTGGACATTCTCAGGATGGACGAGTGCGTTGGGCGGAATGGACTGTTCTCCTCCCAATTTAAAAATCCGCTAAGCAACAGTATAAGTGACAGTGTTGGCCTCAGCCTGATATTATGGGGGCTTAGCCCATCTAAATGACCCCCTCGGACCTGGGCCTGGCTGGCAGCTGTTTTGTGCAGATTCAGAAATGCAGAGGGCCGTCCAGAATGTTGTTGTGTGCCCTCCGCTCATTGAAACAGACAACGGGGAAAGCCAACTGTAGAAAGAGTGGAGTTGGACTTACAGGGGATGACATTCTAAAATGTGAGGGGGGCTCAAGTGGGTGCTGACCATCTGGGTGACCCACGACCTGCTGCTAAAAAATACAAATGAAACGTCGTAACATTTTGAGTATCTGTGGTGTGGTGGTCTGGGCCTTCAGAGGTCCTGCTTCAAACCCTGGCCCGTGTGGACTCCTCATGGTCTCCTGCTGTCTGGGTGGACTTTGACCAGTTAAACTTCCACATCCCAGAGAATTCAATTTTAAGGTTAATTGGCACCTTTGAGTGAGTTTGCCCTTAGGATGGACTGGCACCACATCCAGTGTAGAGGCCTGCCATGCCCCCAACCAACCCCCGGGTCCAGGACAAAGTGGTAAGGGGATATCAAATGTACTTGTGGTTGAATAATGTGATAAGCTCCCAAAAATCCACCATTAACAGTATACCCAACATTATGTGGGGTTTCATCTGATAATTGGTGGGGCTTAGTCCTGCTAAAGACCCCCTCGAGCCAGACATGTGCCCAGTAATGCCAGCAGAGGCCCAATTTGGATTGGCAATGGAGGGAACAGCTAAAGTCTCAGACTATAAAGTGCATTGAGATGGTGGAAAGGCGCTTGATAAAATGAAGTTTGATTTTTAGTTTGCACAAGTCTGTCTGTCCACCCTATGCCATCAAAGCCCCCCCCCTCCCCGCTATTGGCTGACTCATCTAAAAGTCACATGTTTTGTGTGTCGGACCCCAAACTGACTGTGGACGAGGTGGGAAATCCACAAGGAGGTGAGCAGAAACTAAGCCAGTGAGGACTGATGGCAGCCCTGCTGAATAACAGGCTGTACCCCAAATCTCATGTTTGGGGGGGACTCACGTGTATAGTTTGGTTCTGATATAAGATGATTTACGTATTAAGTGTTGACCTGCCTTTCTGAGATTGTGTGCAGAAGAAGAATTGTGATGTCTCAGTGACAAAATGGCCATTAAGCAGCTCATTGGCTAACAAAGTGTCCAGTATAAAAAGGCACTATATAATATAAAGCACTGGGGAAAAAAAAGTAATTCAAGTTGGCCCTACAGAGATGCGACACATCGAGCGAAGGTCACACCGCTAGTACAAAAATCTACACTGCACTCCCCGTGTGACCCCCAAGTCAATTAACCTGCCTGCATCCCAGCAGTAGAGACAGTGAGGAACAAGCAGACCACTGATCTGTGCCCATGAGGGGGCCGGGAGTGAGTGCATTACTGGTGGCTACTGTCACACAAAATGACAACGTCAAAATGGACTTCAGAGGGTCGTGGGCTCAACTGCTGGGCACTGCACTGGAAACTGCAAGACGGTCAGGGGAGTGCCCACCTCTGACTTCCTGGACCACCCAAACTGGCTCCACATGGTTAGAATATGTGTCAACGGGAGATCTGTTATGCACAGGCGCTATAAAGGTGCTATATTGTATATAATAGAAAGCTTATCTGTACAGAGATAACTTAAAATAAAATGATAAGAATTCAACAGACCCTGACCCCCCGCCCCAATAAACTGCCTGGAAAGAACGCCAGCTAAAAGAAAGAAATGCTAAATCCGGACTCCCATTGTTAGCCAAGTGAAAAGTTTTCTTCTTTTTTGTAATTCGTTTGTGTATTTGAAGAGAGCTGTTGTTTGTTCTAACATTACTTGAGCTTCAGTAAAAAACACATTTATATTATCACTTGGGGCAAATAAAGTGCCATCTATCTATCTATCTATCTATCTATCTATCTATCTATCTATCTATCTATCTATCTATCTATCTATCTATCTATCTATCTATCTATCTTATATAGTGCCTTTCACATCTATCTATCTATCTATCTATCTATCTATCTATCTATCTATCTATCTATCTATCTAGTGCCTTTCACATCTATCTATCTATCTTATATAGTGCCTTTCACATCTATCTATCTATCTATCTATCTATCTATCTATCTATCTATCTATCTATCTATCATATAGTGCCTTTCATATCTATCTATCTATCTATCTATCTATCTATCTATCTATCTATCTATCTATCTTATATAGTGCCTTTCACATCTATCTATCTATCTATCTATCTATCTATCTATCTATCTATCTATCTATCTTATATAGTGCCTTTCACATCTATCTATCTATCTATCTATCTATCTATCTATCTATCTATCTATCTATCTATCTATCTATCTAGTGCCTTTCACATCTATCTATCTATCTTATATAGTGCCTTTCACATCTATCTATCTATCTATCTATCTATCTATCTATCTATCTATCTATCTATCTATCTATCTATCTATCTATCTATCTTATATAGTGCCTTTCACATCTATCTATCTATCTATCTATCTATCTATCTATCTATCTATCTATCTATCTATCTATCTATCTATCTATCTATCTATCTAGTGCCTTTCACATCTATCTATCTATCTTATATAGTGCCTTTCACATCTATCTATCTATCTATCTATCTATCTATCTATCTATCTATCTATCTATCTATCTATCTATCTTATATAGAGCCTTTCACATCTATCTATCTATCTATCTATCTATCTATCTATCTATCTATCTATCTATCTATCTATCTATCTATCTATCTATCTATCTATCTATCTAGCCAGAGGGACGTCCTACTCGTGCGAGTTAAAACAGCCTAAAGTAGTTTTTGGGTGACTTTGGGGAAAAGCAAAGTCTTAAAGGACCAGAGTGCCAAGTGAGATGAGAGTGAGTTCATTCAGTAGCACCTGGCATGAGATCTCATACTGAGGGGCTGCTGTGGTGCTGGGGTGAAGTGTAAAGTTATGCCACCCTGGACTTGCTATCTTCATGCTGGGGGAGATGCCCACTCTCCACATGGCATCAAAAGGGCTTTTGTTTCTTATACTAACTTCACCTCTGCTATCGATCTTTGGATTTTTACACCCACTGCTGAGAAGTGGACACTTGGGTTTGTGCCACTGATTATGCCCATCTTGTCCATTTGGCACAGCTCAGCCATCAGCTAAACAAACCAGCTTGGTGGACTGAATGGCCTCCTCTCATTTCTCAAATGTTTGTTCTTATTCCCATCTTGTGTAAAAGGGTCGGCCATGTGGCAGCGAGCCCCAGGCGGGCAGAAGCCCTTACACCCTCCTTGAATGTGCTTGACCATCCCCTGCCCACCAAGGCTTACCGAGACACATTTAACGTGGGAGACGAATGTCAACGGAAACAACAACTTGCACCTTTCTGGAAGCTGAGCTTGCAAAATCAGCAAAGGACCAATCAAAGGAAATGAAAAAAATAAAAAAAAAGAGCTGTGAAAGTGCAATAGGCTCCAGTAAGCTGACCAGGAGGACGCTTTCTACTTTAATTAGTGAAATCCATTACTGGCCCGTGGTCCTGGCCACCTCCCCCCCCCAGCGGCCTCCTCTCGCTGGCATGTCAGCTAATGATTTTAGTCGGAGCGCCTCGTGCTTGTGAATGAACGGCAGGCCCCTCGGTTTGAGATGTTCACCCGCCATCGTTGCAGCTTCTTTTTTTTTTTTTTTCACTCTATGCAGCTATCACTTCATTCTGGAAAATGTCTCCAGACAGTCAGCAGTAACCCATGAGTGGCCTGTCAGGCAATCTTTGATGTCACAGCATAATGGCTGCTGAAAGAACAGCACTAATACTTAATGTAACATGAAACCAGAGCCCTGCAGTGGGACTGTCGGCTGTCAGGAGCAAACAGCTTCTCTGCGGCTCCTCGGAGCTGACAGGAGCCCTGGTGGCTTTTTAGGAACGGGGAACACCCCTCTCATCGCCACCTCGCTTGACGCACCCCTCGGCTCACGACCTGCTCAGGCAGTGGCTGGCATTGGCATTGGCACCGGCTCCGGGGGGGGGGGGGGGGGGGGGGGGGGAGGCTCTCATCCGTCATATCTGGGCAAGTCCTAAGAGTCCGTGGAGCTGAAACAGACTTGCTGGGGTACTTATTAACACATGTCCCCTGAACCTGGTTATGTGGGCATGAGCCCCAAGGTTTAGGTTTTATAAGGGAGCGCCAACTTGCTAATAATCAGCAAAAAGATTAGAATGCAAGAAGAATGAAGGATGTTGTGATCAGAGAGGATGCCACACCATGCCATGCTGTAGCCGTGATGTCACACGGAACATGAGCTCCACCCACTCTCGCTGACCACGCCCACCATCACTACCAGTGCAGTCCACTGCTGCAAGTGTAAGTACAGCATGGAAGGAAAGAGGGACAATCCGGCGTGCGAGTGAACCCGGCTGACCACCACCACCGAGGACTAAGTGGGTGCTGACACCTGGCATAAGACCACAAGGTCAAAGCCAACGAAAAGTCTGCTCAAAGCCTCACTGTCCATCTTGACAAATCCCACTGCAGGGCCTATAAGGGACTGCAACTTGCTAATAATCAGCGAGAAAACTTTTCTGCATTTAGAAAGCATAAAGAATGAAGAACGTTGTAATTGGGGAAGATGGGTCCAGCTGCAGAACTCCACGATTCAGTCGCTCCGCTGGACAGCCAATTGGATGGCAGAATTTTGTCACATGGTTTATTTGACTTTTGTCAAATCCTAATCTTAACCACAGTGTTGTCACTGACTGTTATAGAAAGGGACATCCTCCTCAGTGGAGTGGAGCTCTGGAGGTCCCAGATAGAATCTATGGGAATGGTGGAGGGCTCCTGGCTACTCTGCAACAATGACGTCATAGGGAGTGCTCTGAAGGCTCAGAACTCCGCCCTCTCCCGCTAGCCCCGCCCATAAACGCTACAGGTGCTGCAGTATAAATACAGCAGGGAAGGGAAATGAGATGATGGACGTGCGTGTGAACCCCGGCAAATTTTAGAGAGCTTGATCCCACCTGATAGACGTCATAAAAACGCAAGGCCAAAGCCAGAAAAAATCTGCATGAAGCCTCACCCCTCCAGCCTGACAAATTGCCAAATGCAGACTCTTATATCGTTCTGTCTCGCACTGTCTTATTTTAATACCATAGCAGAAATCGGTAGTTATGTGTGTCGGTGGGCGTCATGGTGGCGCAGTGGGTAGCGCTGCTGCCTCGCAGTTGGGAGACCTGGGGACCTGGGTTCACTTCCCTGGTCCTCCCTGTGTGGAGTTTGCATGTTCTCCCTAAGTCTGCGTGGGTTTCCTCCCACAGTCCAAAGACATGCAGGTTAGGTGGATTGGCGATTCTAAATTGGCCCTAATGTGTGGTGGGTGTGTTTGTGTGTGTCCTGCGGTAGGTTGGCACCCTGCCCGGGATTGGTTCCTGCCTTGTGCCCTGTGTTGGCTGGGATTGGCTCCAGCAGACCCCCGTGACCCTGTGTTCGGATTCAGCGGGTTGGAAAATGGATGCATGTGTGTCGGTTGGTGTTATCGTAATAAAACTGCTAAGCTGTAACCATACCAAACCCCCAACCATGACTTCCGGCCTAAAATGGCTCTGTCAAAAACTCCAGCAGCACGACTGTAATTCGATGTGAGCATGCGCAGTAAAAGTTGGGCTATTAAGACAGAATACGGACCACCATCAAAACGCTGATGGCTGACGTTCGTCATATCCCGAGAAAGACTACGAAAGAACAAAATCGTCATTTAGCTGTGGTGTCACACAGTAACCATCGGAATCTGTCGTTTGTCAAACGATGTCAGCTCTGTGATCGGTGCTGCGTTACCTTAAGTGACACGCGAAGAGCAAATACGTCTGACTATTGGGGTGCCGGAGGCTCCAAGTTAACCTCACAATGGTGTCCGTGTGTTCAGTGCACTAGCGAGGTGTTACATTAAAGCAGGGCTGCGCAGCCCACAACGATGTCGCCTTTAGTTTAATCCGCAGGTTCGCAGTCCCAGCCGGTCAAAGTCGGAGCTTCTCTCCTGAGCTCGCAGCAGACGCGCTTTTCTACTTGTTGGTGAGAAGAAAAACACACAAAAAAAGGGTTTAGGGACCGACAAGCCGATCCAGCAGCATCTCAGTAGCGAGGGCTAATAAAGGGGGCGATCTGTGCACGTGTGTGCGTGTGTGCGCACGCGCACAGGTATATTTATCACTACACGTTATTCATCCAAGGCGACTCACAAAATGTCAGACGCACTCGGTTACATTTCTTTGTTTTTTTTAAATCAGAGCGGAGGCGGGTAAAGTGACTTAGTAGCTTTCATACCTGACTATCTGTTATATAGTGCCTTTCTTTCTACCGGTCTATTATTAAAGTCCCTTTCTATCCATATGTCTGTTATACTGTGCCTTTGATACATCAGTCTGTTTATCTGCTATAAAGTACATTTTCTATCTATCTGGTGCTTTTCTATCTCTCTGTCTATTTTTAGTCTTCTTTGCAGTCTGTCAATCTTCTATGTAGTGCCTTTTCTATCTGTCCTGATATCTATTGACCTATTATATAGTGCATTTTAATTCATCTGTCTGTCTGTTATAGAGTGTCTTTTTATCTATCAGCTATATAATTTCACTTTGATCTATATGTTATATAGCGCCTTTCTAACTGTCTGTCTATCTGATTTAGAGTGCCTTTCTGTCTGTCAGTCTATCTATCTGCTGTATGGTGCCTTATCTATCTATCTATCTATCTATCTATCTATCTATCTATCTATCTGTCTGTCTGTCTGTCTGTCTGTCTGTCTGTCTGTCTGTCTGTCTGTCTGTCTGTCTGTCATTCGACTGACCCCTTTATCCAAGGGGACTTACAACATTTAATACAATGGGTTACATCCATCCATCCATCTATTATCCAACCCGCTATATCCCAACCACAGGGTCACGGGGGTCTGCTGGAGCCAATCCCAGCCAACACAGGGCGCAAGGCAGGAAACAAACCCCGGGCAGGGCGCCAGCCCACCACAGGGTTACATGATTTTTATTTTTTTAATTTAAGCACAGGCATGTAAACTGGGATTTGTACCCACAACCTCGGGGTTTGGAGGCCAAACTCCAAAGCTTTATCACTACACTGCCTGCCTGTTTATCTATTATATAGTGCCTTCTAAAATCTACCAATCTATGCATTATACAGTGCACTTTCACATCATCTATCTAATATTGCGATTTTTGTATCTATCGATCTACTACATAACACATTTTACATCAGTCTATTATATGGTGCCTTTGCTACGTATCTATCTTTCCATCCATCATCTGGCCGATGTCTTTATCCGAGGCGACTTACAACATTTAAGGTACAATTCGTTGCATTCGACCACAAGCAGGTGAACTGACTTGCTCAGGGTGACACCGTGAAGTCAGAACCTCAGGGTCTGAAGCTCAATGGTGTATTCGTGTAACAAAGTGAAGGAGAGCTACCACAAGCCATGTTTACGAAACAAAATCTAAACCACGAGTCGCTCCGGTCTCCGTCAGACTGTTCACAGTTGCGTTTCCACGCACCCCGCCGTGAGAGAACGCGGTTAATTTGCGCACGCGCAATTGAATATCGGTCTGAGGTCGTTTAACGTGCCTGCTTACGTCATAAAGTGCTGTAGAATCTATAAATGGAGCCTTAACGCTTTATATTGTTTGGCAGAAATGCTAAGACGATCCATTGCAGCAGTTTTGGGCCAAGGCAGCAGATCTTTCGTCAAATACGGTTTTATTGTGGTCACAGTTTTGTCTCGCCGAGCCAGTCCTGCCCTCCCTGAATTACATTACGACTGACTTGTCTTTTTTTAAGGGCGTCATCCAGATTTCTGTCCACTTTTAAAGAGACGCGCCCTTTCACGACTGGAAAAGTAACGTTAAAGAGGCAGACAATATGGCTCAAACCCCGCTATTGATCCTGTGTGTCCCTGAACAAGTCACTTCACCTGCCAATTCGCTCCAACTGGAGACAAAAAAATGACATGGAATGTAACCAAGTGCATCTTTCAAATGTTGTAAGCCGCCATGTAAATCATAATCCAAGGCGTTCACAAAGATGAGAACAATCTGATAAATAAGTGGGTCCCTCCGATGGACCACCGGAAAAGCACACGGCCGCCTGACTAGTATTTGACCCCCTGAAACACACACATTTACAATCATCCCATCGCATTTCGTATCCAGTCTTTGCCATCGCCTTGTCGCCGAGCTGCTGCGTTTGACTGTCGCCGGTTCAAGCCGCCCCATCCTGACAGGCTCGCCGTGCACCTCTCGTCTTTGTGCCTTCAAGCGGGTTGTCCCCTGCCGTTCACGTCCATCTGTTTCACGTTTCGGCGGCTCCTCCAAAAAGACTTTTCCAATTCCCTCTCGAAGACCATTTAAACCCCGCCGACCCTCCCAACGAGTTGTTTTTTCCAGAATGGGGAGGTCGTGCTCCTGGACCCCTGTGATTTTTAACATCTCAGAAACAATGAAGTCGGCTTTGGCTTCAGTCGAGGAGCGCTTAACGCGAACGTCAATACGAGTCGAGCGGTCAGAGAACGGGGGTCGGGGGGTGGGTGGGTCATCCATCAATCCTTCCCAGAATAAAACTGTACGTCCTGTCCTTTCGTCTGATTTACCTGTACGTGGGGATCAATAAGAGAGTAATTCTCGACTTAATCATCTCTCACAAATTTTCTTGGACTCTACCCTGCTGAAGGATGAAACGGGACCACCAGGGAGAAATAAATTAGCTGACCTACAGGAAGAATCGCGATGGCCTGAGATGCTTTGTCAAGGTGGGCCTACCCGAGTCGACTTTAATCCTAATCAATTAAAGGTGGTCTGCGCGATGTCTCTGCTGCTGGAGGGGTTTGTTGTTAGTGGGTGTCCTCCTGCTTTCACATTCTCTACCCGTCTGTGCCACACTTTGCTTCCTTAATGGCGCTGGCATGACCACTGTGTGTCTTTGTAGAGCCATTCTACGTTCATATCTATTATAGAGCCATGAATTTCCCCTTGGGATTAATAAAGTATCTATCTATCTATCTATCTATCTATCTATCTATCTATCTATCTATCTATCTATCTATCTATCTATCTATCTATATAGTGCCTTTCATCCATCTATCTATCTATCTATATAGTGCCTTTCATCTATCTATCTATCTATCTATCTATCTATCTATCTATCTATCTATCTATCTATCTATCTATCTATCTATCTATCTATATAGTGCCTTTCATCCATCTATCTATCTATCTATATAGTGCCTTTCATCTATCTATCTATCTATCTATCTATCTATCTATCTATCTATCTATCTATCTATCTATCTATCTATCTATCTATCTATCTATCCATTCCTTGAAATTCCTTCTCTGCACATGCAGTTGGTTCTTTAATCTTTAATGTCTAGCAGGTGACCAAGCAGGATACAGCAGATCAAGAAAACAAGAACTTAGTCGGATTCAGCAAGAATCCTAAGAAAAATTAGGAACCCATTGAGGTTTTACAAATCTGTTGTCTTGTGTTCATTATGTTTATGGGCTTAACTAAATAAAAGGTTTTTTCTGGAACCTTCCCATGGATAATTCTTTTGGGAACCATAAATGTTTCTCCTATGGGACCGCCCTGAATTTGGCACCTTTTGTTTTTAAGAGTGCTGGGAGTGTTTGACACCATCCATCTTCTTAAGTCGCTTATCCAGGGCAGGTGGAGCCCACGCGAGCAATCATTGGGAACAAATCTGGAGCAACACCTGGATGGGATGTTGGTCCATCACTGATTACTGCTGTGTTCATAAGTATTACCTACAGTACACTCTTCAAAGTGAAGGTGCCAGAGCATTTTCTTCAGAGCAATGCCATCGGGGAAGCATTGGTAGTCCACAAAAGACCCTTCCACATGAAGGTTCCATAAAGCACATTTATGATGTTTAGATCTGTAACGGGCTCCATGCACTAAATACCCATGAGGAGATGGTCACCGATTTTTGAATTGCCCACAGGTCTTGATTGCTGCCTTCAATAACACACACTAAGTGAACTGTTATGTCCTACTTGGTTGCCCACCATACATTAAAGCTTTCTGGTTTTTTTTTCTCTAAATATTAGGAGGTTTTCAAAGCACCAGGAACTAACTTCATATGCAAAGAAGTCATCCCAGAATGAAATGGTACTCAGTCAAGCAATGCTGGAACCACACAACCCAGTAAAGAACCATCCAATGCTGTTAAAAAAACAGCATTTTTAAAAGCGCATGAATGCTTTAAGGTCACTTCAAGGCCTCCTGACTGGTACAAGAAAAATCTCAGATACGGCACACTGTTCAACTCATCTTGATGTCCAGTTGTTGAAGATGTCAAGCTTTTTGGGGTCCTCACTATTTCTGGCCTGAAAATCCTTCATTTGTAGGTCATTTATAGACCATATTATATTTTATGATAAAAAGAGAAAACCAATTGGTGTCTTCAGCAGAAATGATCAGAAGGAAGTTGTGCAGGCCACATCAACCGTCCACCTAAATAGGATACGAGGGGTCAAAGGTTTTCCCGAAAAAGGACCACTAATACAGTCGTGTGGAGTGCCGTTTGATGCTGTTTCAAGGTTGGTGATCACAAAATATGACAATATTTTTAATATTTGATTCTTTACCAGTGGTCTTAGCCCCCTAAGATGCCCCCCTAGAAGGGTTCAAAATGACAAATTTCAAACATAAGCATGTGGGGTGTCATTTTAGACTATTTCAAGGTCACTGATTATGAATATGGTATTATTTTTGATCCTACCCCTCACCCTAATCCTCTATGGACCTCGATCAGAGGGTGAAAAAAATGTCAAATTTCTTTTTACAATTGGGAATAGAACATGCGAACATAAGAAATTTGTTCCGAAAAAGAACTGCTAATACAGACACATGGAGTGGCGCTTGATGCCATTTCAAGGTTGCTGATTACAAAATTTGACAATATTTTTAATATTTGATTCTTTACCGGTGGTCTTAGCCCCCTAAGATGCTCCCCTAGAAGGGTTCAAAATGACAAATTTCAAACATAAGCATGTGGGGTGTCATTTTAGACTATTTCAAGGTCACTGATTATGAATCTGACATTATTTTTGATCCTAACCCTCACCCTAACACTCTATGGACCTCAATCAGAGGGTGAAAAAAAATGATTTTCTATTACAGTGGAGAACAGAACATGAAAACACAAGAAATTTGATAAACGAGAGGAGCCCATTCAGTCCATCAAGCCCATTCGTCCCATTTGAATATTTAGACTTTAAACATTTAAACTGAAGCACACATTTCAATATTTCATATATATGACACAAGTGTTCTTGTTTATTGTGTACTTTTACCTCATGGAGTAAAACTTTACGTTTCTTATGAACATTCTGAAGTAGGGCAGCTTATACTAATTCAGACTTCTTATGAATGATTAGTAGCAGTGGTAGTGTGGCTATTATTAATACTATTAGTATTTGTATTATTATTATTATTATTATTATTATGCTTCCATCCATTATCTTAACCCATTTCTCCAAGGCAGGGTCATGGGGCAGCTGGAGCCCATCTGAGCAATCATCGGGCACAAGGCAGGAACCACCCCTGGATGGGGCACCAGACCATTACAACATGAACTGGCCACAGTCTTAGAAGTGCTGGCTCTAAAATGTCACTTAACTGGGTTGTGTGGCTCCTTGTAGGGTCAGAGCTTGACAAGGAATCATGGCGTTCTGGGAAGGGGTCTTTCCATATCAAACTGGTTCTTTGTGCTGTGAAAGTTTCCTAATATGTGGAGAATACTGAACCCTTTAATGCACAGGAGGCTACCCAGATGGATACGAACGGATGAAGAAAAGTTGAGCTGGGCCATGTGTGAAGCTGATGTCACATTATGTGGCTTTTAGTCGTGGGGTGTGTCAAGCTTGCTGACTGCAGCTTCTGTTCTCATCACCAGAACACGGTCATTTAAATGACTGAAAATGGCACAGGATTTCAAATTAAGTGACGACTTTCCAGAGCACTCGTCCCGCCCCTTTTTTCTGACAGCCAATAGCGGTCTGCCTGATGGAGCTGGTGCTGTACGAAGGGTTAACAGGTACGGTGACTTCTGTCACAGTCTCAATGCTTCATTCTGATGAGGTATGTAAAACGTGAGACGGTCGATAGTCGGGCCTCTCTTGTGTTTGTGAGGTCCCACTCAGCCGCGTTCCTTATTAATCGTCGATGAGCATCCATTGGTTGTCCGCTCCCTCGCACACACAAACTGCCCCGCAACTAAAGACAAAGCCAAACCTGCCTGAGTAGCCAACTAGCAAGAGTGAGTCACTGGACACGTCACACTACACGACCGGCTTCACGGGGACATGTCACCCCGACTGCCACCAACTCACTAAGATTATGTAAATGAAGGCTACGACTGCCAATCACTGGAAATGTCATCTCATGTGACATGGCCTTCATTGCGTCCCTTTAAAGCCAGGAACCTTCTGGCACTTCACAGATCTGTCACCACCAATCAATGGAGCCTGTCACCGGTCTAAATAAATAAAGGTTCATTCTGGAACCTTCCAGTGGATAGGACATTTGGGAGCCCAAAATATTTGCCCTATAGCCTTACCCTGAAGAAACACCTATTATTATTATTATTATCATCATTATTAGTGTTTTACACTTTTATATTTAACCATTTATCTCAAGAAACCCCCAAAACAAAAAGTTAGGGTTAAAATCCCACCGCGTGATCCCTGAGTGCGTCACCCCACTGGCAGATGAGCTCATTCAGTGACTCTGCAAAGACTGGCAAAGGCGCTACATAAAACCACAGCATCTCCCTGAGAAGCTCCATTCACCATGAAGACATCTGGAAAGACCACCCGGTGATGCGATTCAAAAAATGTCTTGACATGAAAGGCGCTATAAACGTTGAAAAGAACCAATCCTGCCAAAACAGTAAGGTTTGTGTGCCGTGGTGTTATAAAGTCCTGAAAATCTAACAAGTAACGGCATACCAGACAGCGTAACTGGGGGGCTTTACGTGATATTTGTGGGGGGGGGGCCAGGTAAATGATAATTACATTTATATAGCGCATTTCTAAACCAATCAAGGCGCTTTGCATAGGCAGGTGGGAGTCCCTTCAGCCGCCATCACTGTGCAGAATCCACCAGGGTGATGTGACAGCCGCCATTCCTGCACCAGTGCACTCACCACACATTAGCTATTAGGTGGTGAAGGTGATTAGAGATAGGGGGTGATTAGGGGGGCAGAATGGACAAAGCAGTGGTGGGCAATTTAGCCAGGACTTTGGGGTACACCCTAATCTTTTCAAAAGATACCCAGGGATCTTAAATGACCACAGAAGGATGGTGCCAGTTTGTACAGTTCAGTGTACCCATCACTGCACTGGGGCATTGGGGTCCCCACACAGACCACAGGGTAAGCGCCCCCTGCTGGCCTCACCAACACCTCTTCCACCTGCAACCCAAGATGGACTCCCATCAAAGTTTGGGACAGGACCCAACATGCTTATCTTCAGGTGGATGGCCTGTTCTGAAGTGCAGGTGGCACAGCGGCTGGAGTCAGGTCTCCACTCTCGCCAGGTCTGCCTGCTCAGATTTAAGACCCCCTGGAGGCATTTCAGATATTTGGCTAGGTGATGAGCTCAGAATGCATCACATACAATGAGAAGGTCTGAGTGTGTAGGCCCATACTGAAGATGTCTTACTGGCAAGTCAGTCAGGTCTCCCTCTTGGCACACATTACGTGATTTGCTCCATTTAGGTTTCAATTTCATGTTGTACGCCTTTCAGCGATTACACATTTGCAATTATTGTTCTGAGCGAGGGGCTCCAAACTGGAAGTGTGTTTGATGGCAATGAACAGAACTAAAAAAAAAAAAAAATAAGCAAAAAAGAAATCTCGGGTGACACTTCTAGGGGTTATTATCTTAAAAATAAAAAAAAACTTTTTCCTCCGAGGCCTACATTGTCCTAGCAACACCAAAATTTTACCTGAGAACTTTCACATTTTCACTGCCATAGGAGACCACCACCAGTGGCTATCAAAGCAAATAAGGAGCCCTAGATGGGGAGCAGGGTCCCCCCCTTAGTGTCTGGACTCCCCCCCAGTATCTGGGGTACACACACACCCCCCCCACACACAGTAGCATAAGTACCACACCTTGGTGTTCATGACGCACAGTCAGATCACTGCAAGAAATCGTAGACCAGTGGGGTCCCCTCTTGGAGTTGGGGGCGTAAAGGACCATCTTGAGTGTCATGTTCATTGAGACATCATGGGGTTAGGCTTAGGGTTAGCACACCTATAGAGTAATGTAATAGTGGGCCCATCATAGGCAGCCACCTGTGTCCTCTAATAGATTGACCAGGTCATGCCCACCACCCCCTTTGAGTGAGTCATCACTGGAAGACCCCTACATAGAAACCAGGACACACGTAAGAGGAGCCAGGACTGAGGAGAGCGAAACACGGACGGGTTTGGATACAAAACTGTGTGATTTCATTCACACTTTCAGAATGTTGAGGTGGGTGTTTGATTACTTATTGAAACAAATCGTTTTGTTTACAAGATAAAGATAAATCCACTCGTGTGGATGGAGGGATATCAGGCTTTATTTACCCGTTTATTTCTTTATTTTATATGTAATCATTTACTAAAGCATAAGTTCATAAACTGTGGGTTGTGACCCATTTTATGTCTCTTGTTGTCTGATTTAGGGGTCACCCCGAGTAATGATTCATTATTGCAATCACAAGAGGACAGGTCAAGCACGTCAGCATCAGTGGCGATTAGTTGAGGAGGACCACCCTGCCAGATGATGGTCCGCAGTAATTATGGGCAAAATCGGGTTGCCAAAAAAATAAAACGCACAAATATTTTGTAGTTCACATTAACTAATACATACCGATAATACCATCCTTGTACGTTGATATTTAAACCTCCATTACAAAAGATATCTTACAGTGATGGTGTCCTGTATCTATTTATGATTATAGTATGGCAATTCTCTAACATTTACATCCATCTATCCATTTTCCAACCCGCCGAATCCGAACACAGGGTCACGGGGGTCCGCTGGAGCCAATCCCAGCCAACACAGGGCACAAGGCAGGGAACCAATCCTGGGCAGGGTGCCAACCCACCGCAGACATTTACATTTCAACTTAATTAACAACAGAAATTGACAAACATACTAAAAACACAAAATGCAATGAAATGAAACTGCAATAACTGGCTTTAAAATTGTTATTCATAATTCCCATTTACGGTATCTCATCTATGCAAATAATGTAGTGAAACTATCCAATCAATGCACGGCCTTGGAGAGTTTCAATTTTTTTTTCCTAGTGACGGATGAGCTATGGAGAACTTTATTTATTTATTTATTTATTTATTTATTTATTCGGTGTGCAATGAGCGATTATCTCTAGATGGTGGTGAACAATGGAGGGCGACATCTGCCAGGTTTTTTCACACGGGTTTGAATGTAAGTCCCAATAGTCTGAATGAATTTGGCCTTCAGCATGAGCTGCAGTCCTGATGACGTTTTGATCGTTTAATTTTATTTTGCTGTGCCTGTGCTTGTTTGAAGATTATTATTATTATTATCCATCCATCACCCAACCCGCTGAATCCGAACACAGGGTCACGGGGGTCTGTTGGAGCCAATCCCAGCCAACACAGGGTGCGAGGCAGGAAACCAATCCCGGGCAGGGCGCCAACCCACCGCGGGACACACACAAACACACCAAGCACACACTAGGGCCAATTTAGAATCGCCAATCCACCCAACCTGCATGTCTTTGGACTGTGGGAGGAAACGGGGAGAACATGCAAACTCCACCCGGAGTCCCCAGGTCTCCCAACTGCGAGGCAGCAGCGCTACCCACTGCGCCACCGTGCCGCCCATTATTATTATTATTATTATTATTATTATTATTATTATTATTATTATTATTATTATTTCCCCGCATATCACAAACTAAAACTACGAAGCTGCACCTGAAGAAAATAGAAGCTGAGTGCGGTGCATCCTGGGAGTTGGACCAATAAAATAAAACAATATAACCGGAAAGGGTCATTGAGTCCGAGTGATCTTAAATATGTATTGTTAAACAAAAAACATGCCGCCCCTCCATATGTTGTCGACCACCTAGTTCGCCTTAATGGCAGCACTCAGTGAACAGCGCTTTATTTAAAAAAAAAATCAACTGAATGTAATTGAACTGAACGGTAATTTTAGAAAGTCTGGGGTGACCGGGACACCAAACATAATTATCGAGCGATCTGACGGTCGGGATTTGGGTTTCCTCCTTGGAGTTTCGTGCGCGCCGATAAAGCGCGGTGGAGCTACAGCTTGTTTGCGGCACAATTGACTTTTATTAAATGACCAACCTATAAAATACAATACATTTTGTTGTGTATGTCAGTTATTAATCGGGACGGGACTGACTCGGTAAAAACGAAATTTACCAGTTAGGAAATTCACAGTCATTATCTAAAGCATCCGACTTGCGGTGACTTCGCCCTAATTTGGCTGTCCTGTTGGCCGGAGGTAACGGGCGCTCCAGGGAGCGGGGGTCGCGGGCGCGCGTGGAGGGGCTCGTGCACGCGCCGATGGCTAGCGAATTACGGAGCGCGTCGCCGCAGAGTGACACTCGCATGTTGGAAGACGCCCAGAGTTGTAACTCAAGACCGAAGGTATTTGTGCTGGGCTGCTTTGTGGGGGCTGGGTGTGTGTAAAAAAGTAACAGGAACAGGCAGGAGAAAAAGAGGGGGGGGGGGGGGGAATTAAAATAAAATAAAATAAAGTAGTTGGAAAAAAAAGCCACAATGAGGGGGTAGCTGAAGAAAAATAACTTCGACTTGCAATGGTTTTGGCGGAGTGACAAGTTATCCACACAAGAGTGTGGACTGGCATAAACATTTGTACAAAATTATAAGTGTATTTCTAGAAGTATGCAGGAGGCAACCGCCCGCACACTGCACAAGATCCCAACAAGGGTTTACTTGAGAGCCCAAACCGCTGCGTTTTAATTACTGCAAAGCTCCCTCGTATCAGCTTTGATATGGAAATGTTCCCTCATCACTATGGAGAGCACAGAAAAGCTTTAACCGATTCACAAAAAAACGCGAAACAGCAAGGTGAGGCCGAAAGAGCGAGAAGGGAAGCCCCGTCAGAGTGCAGGTAGTGACCCGGCCGGCAGGGGGCGCCCCCGAAACACATAAATCAATGACGCCAGCTAGAGTTTAAAAAGAAAAAAAAAAACGCCCGCCCGCCCGCTCGCCCGCCCGCCCGACGGGGAAGCCAGCACTGCGAGCCTCGTGTGCTATTTGTGGACGGGAAGCCAAACGCTTCCAAGGCTATAAAAACCAATGAAAGCCCTTGAAATAAAACAATACGTCTCTACGAGCATCGCGGTTACGAGATGTGCCAAAGTATATTACTGTCTTCAAAATCCTCATTTGCTGCACACATTTTTACTGTTTGTGCAGCAAGACTGCAATTTGGGCGTGTTGTTAAGCCACAAATAAGTAGAGGCGAGTGAATCTCCACTTCCTGCAGGCTTAAAAGGACAGGCAAGCGCGAGGGAGGGAGCGCCTCCCGGCCTCCATGGCCTGTTAATGAACACGGCAGCGGCACACACGCCCCCCTCCCCAAATCACTGCAGGGCGAGGACAGCCCAGATAAAGAAACGTTAAAGCACGTGCCGGTGACAGGCCAGCAGAGAGTGCGCCGCCATTTAAACACTTCAGGACTGACAGACAACTGGGTGAGGTGGGCACGACGAGTGCCAAAGATGAAAGTGCTGCCCTCCGCTGTCACAAATGTGGAGATTTAATGACACAGTTACTCGATCATGAGCGGGCGAGGAAGTCCCTTTGTGATAGTCCATGATAAAAGCTGAAGAGATGTCAAGAGTATGGCCCATGACCCCCTGGGTGAGGTGGACAAAGGTGCCACCGTCACAAGTGTGAGTACAATGATGCCATACTCAATCATGGTTAAGGAAGTCCCTTTGTGATATTCCACAATAAAAGCCGACAAGAGAAGAAAACGCAGCCAGCCACCCCCGTATATCCCATAAAAGGGGTCTATCCGTGGGGGAATGTGACTTCATGAAAGTGGTGCACAGTGAGTGCTAGAGGTAAAGGCACTACCCTCTGCTGTCACCGATGTGGAGCCCAATACAGATTTAATGACACCATTACACAATCGTGAGCGGGTAAGGAAGTCCCTTTGTGATATTCCATGATACAAGACTACAAGAGAAGAAAACGCAGCCGACGCCCCCCGTATATCCCATAAAGGTGGTCTATCTGTGGGTGAACATGACTTTGTGAGGCGGACAGAAGTGGCAGAAATGAGGGCAGTGCCCCTCCCCCCCAGTCCTTCACAAGACTGACCACTCAAGTGTTTTACTTTCATCCTTCCAGCCTGGACAGCAGATCGGGTCGCCAAGGGTGGAGGCCAACGGAGATTTAATGACACCGTTACTCAATCGTGAGCGGATAAAGGAAGCCCCCTTGTGATATTCCACAATACAAGCTGATGGGATGACAAGAGTAGAAATGTGACCTCCGGCCCCATACATGCCATGCAAGTGGTCTATCAGTGGGCGACTGCGACTTCGTGAGGAGGGACCATCACAAATGTGGAGCCCGATGGAGATTTACTGACACCATACTCAATTCTGAGTGTGTTTGGAAGCCCCTTTGTGATTTTCTATCAGAAAAGATGATGAGAGAAGAAATGCATCCCATGGCCATCGCATCCTGCTGTGACAGAAGTCTGTCTATGGGCGAATGTGACTCTGTGAGATGGACAGAAGTACTGCACGGTGAGAGCCTGAGGTGATGGCCCTGACCCTCATCCTTCATATGACTGACTGGCAGGCTCTCTGAAATGTTCTCCTCTCGTCTGTTAGGAACTTCAGAATACATGTCAAGCCCAGTGGAAATTTCAATCGAGAGGGGCTAACGAAGACCCTTTGTGATACTCCACGGTAAAAGCTAATGAAACGACAAGAGAAGCAATGAGGCCCATGGACCTCATACAGTACATGCCAAGGAAGAGGTCTATGGACGGGTGACTGTGGCTTTGTGAGGTGGGCAGAAGTGCCCAAGGTGAAAGTTCTGCCCTCCATCTTTGATATGACTGACCGGCAGGCACACTCAAGTACTTTTCATCTGTCCTCTAGGCCTTTTGAGCTCAGGTTGGGCAGCACACCAGGTAACAAACGTGGAGCCCGATAGAGATTTTCTTTGGTACTGTACACCATCGTGAGCGGGTAAGGAAGTCCCTTTGTGATATTCCAGAAGAAATGACAAGAGGCTGCCAGCCCCTTTTACATGTCATGCAGGTGGTCTATCCGTGGGTGAATGTGACGTTGTGTGGTGGACAGAAGTTCTACACGGTGAGTGCCCGAGGTGAAGGCCCTGACCCTTCATATGGCTGATCGGCAGGCACCCTGATGTGTTTCACTTCTGCTGTCTGGGACTCTCGAGGACACGCTGGGCAGCAGATCAGGTCACAAGTGTGGAGCACAATGGAGATTTGACAGTGCCAAACACAATCAAGTGTGGGTGAGGAAGTCCCTTTGTGAAACTCCAAAATGAAGGCTGACGAGGTGACAAGAGAAGAAATGTGTGCCATGAGAGTGGCCAGCCTGGGGTTGAATGCGACTTTGTTGCTGCTCCGCAGGCTGGAGTGGACAATATCAGCCTACCTGGATATCGGCCTACCGACATGCCAACTTTCTCTATGCAATAACCAATGACACAATGAGTCACATGTGGAAAGGCGCTATATTATATTATTATAATCACGTAGGGAGTGAGTGGCTGCGATTGGAACTGTGCTAATGTTGTCACCATTAGGGGGGCGTTGACACTGACGATTGGAAGTGAAGGTGTGCAGGTCACACTCGGTGACCCTTGACATGCCCAGAAAGTGAACTTGTCATGTGTGGCATGACAAAGATGGTCATTACTCAACTGTCCAATAGCAGACTGGCCTGAACCAGTGGTGCGGTCAAAGCCTGCCATTGAAAAGGTGCGTCTGACAGACGGACCAGAGGTGAAGGTGCGGAGGAGTGGTGGACACGTTACCGATGGCCATCAGGTGTTTTATACTTTAGCGCAGGCCGAGCTGGCAATGTGGAGACCAGTGGAAGTTTAGCGATGTCGCATCGTTGTAATTCTCCCTGTTCAGAACTCAATAAGCTCTCATTCGGGAAGAGAAACCAAAATGGCGTCCGGAATCGACAGAAATGACTACCACTCCTATCCCGGGGATCATCAGTGAATTGTGTCTTCGGCGAAACAAGTGACTTGTGGGCCTGCGGACGCCCGAAGAATCCCAAGGCGAATCCTGAATGGTCGCTCCAAGCTGATTACATTAACAATTGGCGTAATCGCTTTGCTTATCTCGAGATTCCTTTGTACTCTTGGCCTCCCACAATAATCAGATAATAAGCACAGAAAGAGGCGCCTATCAGATGTGAAGCCGGCGGCGGGAGCGCGATAGCGGCCTCGCTTGATTACTGAACACAAGTGAACGGCGTCAAGTGTTACGCTGGGTGCTGCCCTGCATTCAGACGCCTCGCAGGGAGCAGAGCGGCGGCGCACGACGCTATAATTGCACCAACATTGTGAAAGGGCCGAAAGATAGCAGCGGTGGTGGCGGATGACAATCGGGAGGGCAGGCTCGAACGGTGGCAGCTCTCTGGTCTCCAAATGAAAAGGGACACAAACAAAATAAAAACATGGCATAAACATCTGCTGCTTCCCCGGCTGGCAGTGTGCAGCGATGTCGAGCGCTTTGTGAATTTTGTTTAAAGTTAACCTTGAATTGGGGCGAAGACATGCGCAGCTGGCTGAATGCAGGAAGAGCGATTCCATTCACGCCAGGTAACGCCGTCAAGATCCCCCCCAAAACGGCGTCTTCCAGGAGAGGCCCGTCACCAGGCAGCTCCACTCGGCGGCTAATTGAAAGAGAATTATTTAAAGTCGAGTGAACGCTTGAATTTGAGATTGATAAACGCATTCGACGGATGCCAAAGCGACGGCGGCTGTCCCACGAGAAGGCATCAACATTCAATTAAGTTAAAGCGGGCCTCGCATCTCCTGCGCTAATCCGGCTGATAATTCCGGCTGCCGTGCCCGATATTTGACTTGGAAGTTGGGAAGGAGGCCTAAAAACCTTGGGACACCATAAAGGCTCGGGGAAACAACGGCAAACGGGTCGGAGAGAACGGCAGGGACACACAAAAATGAGTGTGCGCCTGTCGTGTAGGTTTACACAGAGCTGCCGCAGCCCCACGTGTTCCGCATTGATTGACACACAGCTGGGGATGTGAGGCGCTATATGAACGGCTGAAATGCTAACCTCTAGAGAAGAACCGGAAAACGAGAGTCGGAAATGGGGAGAATAAAGAAAGAGTGGGGTTGCGTATGCAGCATTTGGATAACGCGGTGAAATGTTTTGACCTTGTTGGAAGCCATCGAGTCCAGGAGACAAACCAGGTGGGACACTCCTGTTGTTGAAAAGCTGATGCTTTCAAAATAGTTTCAATTCATTTTGTATTTCTTAGAAGTTCAAGGGACCTGTTTTTGGGGGTTCACCAGATAAAGGAGTCGATTATTGTAGTTGGCCCCCCCCCGTTCACTTTTATAACGTCCGTCCAGTAGGGACTCCCACGTAGGCCTCACGGCCACCGTGTATGGTGTGCAGTCCACCCTCCTTCCAGCGTGTCCAGACAAAAGGGGGAAGGACGGGATGGGACGTTCAATCAGGCCACCGGGGGGGGGCACAGGGGTCACCGACACTTCTACTGCGGGCCTCCAACGGAAAAACACAAAGCCGTGTGGGAGACGGGAGTCGAGCCTGCAGAGCTCGGCACATTCAGACAAAAACAAACGCGGCGCACAAGGCATAAATCTCCATTACAGCAAAAACTCATAATCACCCTGCCGAGCATTTCAGAGTGGCACGCTTGCAGCGGCGTCCCGAACAAATCCATATTAGTGCAAAATGCCTTTCTAATAGGAAGGAAAATGAACTCGGCCTCATTTAAAAGCAATAAGAGGCGCACGAGACGCCCTCCTCGACTGTAATAAAGAAAACACGGCCTAATTAGAGCTAATACTTTAATTGTGTGAAATCAATAAAATGAACACCCTCCATATTCTAAATTTGTTTTTTTTTTTTTGTTTTTTTTTTTGTTTCCCGTATTTCAAAAGAGAAAGCCTCGAACGCTAAACTGTGTGACGGGGGAATCGTCCTTCTTTGCAGGGAAACGCGTGCTCATCGCAAACCAGAAAAAGAAACAAAACAAAGCATTAAGCAAACAGGCACATCTGACACATAAACGGCACATTTCAATATTTCATTTGGCCCGTACTGTACAGTGCGCACTCCGTGGGGAGCAACCCTGCAAAGCAGCGCCGTGCGGTAAATAGAAAGAGAAATCAAATCAATACAAGGCAAGAGGGAACATAAAAAGGGTTTACTGTACTTGCACGCACGCCTTATTTCCATCAAAGAATTTTCTTTTTCCGCTGATTATCGGATGGGGAGAAAATGAGGAAGGTGTAAGGCAAGACAATGAGAAGACAACACAGGTGACCACTTAGTCAATAGATAGATAGATAGATAGATGATAGATAGATAGATAGATAGATAGATAGATAGATAGATAGATAGATAGATAGATAGATAGATAGATAGATAGATAGATAGATAGATAGATAGATACTTTATTAATCCCAATGGGAAATTCACAATAGGATGAATAATTCAGTTTATCAATCGACATAAAGACCTGGACAAGTGTGTGTGTGTGTGTGTGTGTGTGTGTGCATCAACACAAGACAAGCAACACACAAAGAAACAAAAACACAAAAGAAATAGAAAGAGAAACACAGCGGGGACGATGACCACACTGGCTGAGGACACCTGTGTCACACGTATGGACAGCCACCGCGCGTGTGCATGTGTGTGTCCAGGGATAAAACCTGATGGAAATCCCTCATAGGTTTAGCGATTGAGCGGCTCACATGTAAACTAACAACACACTGCATGGATGTGACACTTAACCCGGGAAAGCGGATGACAATGGTGGGCAAAGTGTGGACAGAAAGACGGTGACAACTGAATCCACAGTTAGCCTATAAATCAATGTAATTATGAAAGTGAATGGCGTTATTATTATTATTAGCATTCTTCTTCTTTTTCTTCATGCCCGACTGCTAACGCCTACGCCTGCTCCCATTGAAATCCCAGACAGTAGACCACAGCACATCCCAGTATAGCAATCAGGACATTGTGCTGAATTGGCAGTCTAATTATAAATGTGCCATTTGGACCTCCATTAAGCCACAGTGCCACCTTACCTTATGAGGGAACTTTAACTCTCGGCTTACAGCAACTGTTCAAAACAAAATGCCATTACAGGATCAACTTTATCCCAACACAGGGGCTGGCCAGAGGATTGTTTTACAAACAGCCTTTCTCACTTAAGACAAGAATGTATTATAAGAAACAAACTTATTATTGTAGGCGTGATACAATCGGACACACATACACACGCACACGCAGGCGACTTTCCTTTTGTAAATAATAATATTTACACAATAATATATACGGAATAATACTAAGTCATGGATTCTCAGATATAAAATGCTAACAGGGATTGCGTGGCGTCCAAAACAAGTGAACGATTAATAAAGCGGAATGTCTGGCCGTTCTCGTTGACATTTGACCCCCCCATCTAAACCCCAGTGCTTCTTTCGGATTGCGGGTTATCATTTTTTTTTTTTTTTTGCCCGAACCGCATTTCCCTTTTTTTTTGTTTGTTTTTTTTCTCTCTACTCTTTTGCTGGGGTGTCCTGCAATGGTCGAGTCAGCACGTTCTCCTCCAAAGTGTCCCTTATTTATTTTCTTTTTTTGGAAGAGACTGACACATCAAAATAATAAGCGCACATCATTAAAAGTCTTATCGTCCGATAACAGACGCCGATGCCCTTTTATCTGTTGAAAGTTTTCGCGTGCGTCTCTACTTATGGGTAACACCCTCGGGACCGGGCTAATCTTAAATCCCCAGGCTACTCTTTTTTTTTCGCGATCACTTTCTTTTTTGCTTCAGACACAACACCAAATTGTCTTTTTTTTTTTTTACACCTCCGTCCCTGCATTCCACAAACCCGAGAGGGCCGGACAGAAGAATAAAAATATCGAGAAGTGGGGGGGGGGGGGGACAAAAACCGAGTCCAGTCGTGGGGTCACACGCGCATTAAAACTCGTGAATAAAAAAAAAATATATACAGGTGGTGTGATCCATTGTGGAAATGGAGATCGTAAAATATGAGCTGTAACGGCGCAGCACGCGTAACTAAACGGAGTCACCCAGGATTTCACATTGAATCATTTTTAGTGCTCAGAATTCATTATAAGGAGAGCCCGACCGATTACTTTTTTTTTTTTACTTTATTAGCTGGTATATTTCCACACTTGCAGGTTTGATTTTTGACGCGCATGTTCTTATAATGACAGTAAGTCGAGTAACAATAAAGCGCGTCTTCGGCCTCATTCCATGCGTACAGGTTCAAGTTTCTAAACTTAAAAGAAGCAGAGAGCCACTTACTTCGTGTTGTCCCCCTCGTCCAGCCTCGCTGCTCGCCGCTGCGGTGTGCCGGCTCAGGCCGTTTTGTTCCCGTTCCGTATTGTCTCGTTATGGATCCGGCAAGTCCTGTATGAGGGTTTTATTTTAATTTATGGCTTATGCATTCTTTTAAGGTCAGTTCGCGTGACCTCCAGTGAAAGTTAAGTCTGCAGAGAATTCCCAAGCTATTGCGCCACACTAATCACGATTTGACACTTTTTGCCTTCCAATCGGGAAATCGTCGTGGAAGATCCGAGTTTTTCCCCCGCCCGGCAAAGCACTTATTAGTAGGGCAGCGGACAGACAGCGAGAGAGAGAGAGAGAGAGTGTGTGTGTGTGTGTGTGGCGGGGGGGGGGGGGGGGTCGACGACGAAATTTTTTACCGAAAAAAAAAGAAGAAGAAGATAATGGTCATAAAGTTTCAAGTACTTGCTATTGGCGGCGTCATTCTCAATGAATAGTACCGCTGTGTGGACAAAGCTGAAATTACTTCCCATGGAAACCGAACCCACCATCCAGCGCCGTGCGCTGCGCTACGCACCCGTCTGCACGGGCGGCCAAAGCAACTTTTTAAGATCTGCGGAGGGAAAGGAAAAGGGCCGTGGAAATGTCGGTGCCTGCTGGCGAACGAGCTGATTTTGAAGTTAATCAAACACTAAGGGCGACCTACTTGGGGCTGTCTGTGTGGCTGCTGCCGCTGCGGCTGCTGGGCTTTTTTTTACGACTTCAAAACAAGGAAACCATTCGAGTTGAAAAGCCAGGGGAGTCGGGCTAGGCGCTTCCACCGGGGGCCGTCCGGACCGTCCGCGTCTCTCGTCAATGAATGGATGGACGGGAGCAGCCGAGCCGAGCCGAGCCGAGCGGGGCAGGCAGCGGCACCGCGCACACATGCGCTACTTTAGGAGGAAGGGCACGCGTGCTAACCGTGACAAGCCCCCAGTAAAGTGTGAAGGGCTGGATTGTTAGCCCGTCTGTGTGCACACGCGAGGGGACACTGAGGAACGAGCGGGTTGGTGACAGCCAGCGGTCACATCAGAAGAAGAAGAAGCGACGCAGAAATGAAAGAAGACAGAACGAAGAAGCTGCAGGAAGGAAAGAAGGAAACGGCAGCAAAACAACAGGTTTACAAAAAGTAAAAATAAAAAGCATAAACAAGAAGGAATTCATTGGTTACCTTTTGAGTGGCCAGTCTGGCAAGAAAAGGCAGGTCCTTAAGGTATCCCTTTTTTTTTTCTCGGAATTATTGGAAATACAAAAAAGCACGGCTGTCTAGAAAGAGAGAAGAAAAAAAAGAAACTAAAGTCTGCCGGTGTTTCCCCGGGCCGTGCATAAGGGGATCCCGATCTTTAAAGAACTTTAGGTGTCACTAGTGCTACGAGTTTTTTTTCTTTCTTTCTTTTCTAAATTATGCTTTATTCTTTTCTCCCTGATCACAACTGAAAGCGATGGTTAGTGCTGTCAATCTTGGCAATCAATGTGAGCGGCCATGTCGCAAGTATTCAAAGCATTTCCCGTCGTGCAACATCAGAAAGTGAGTGGCCAGGGCATTGATCTGAGAAGGCAAGGAAGCAGGGCTCCCCCCTCCCAGACAACAGGGGGAGAGAGAGAGAGAGAGAGAGAGAGAGGAGGAGGGAACACGAGAGACACAACGAGACAGACACGCACCGGGCACGCTGGGCGCCGCCAGCACGCGGCTCGACACAAGAGAGCAGCCAGCGCAAAGACACGGGCACCGCGGCCGGCGAGCACCGAGCACCGGACACGGCGGGACGGCCCGAGCAAGCGAGTAAGCGCGACACCGTCTCATCGATCGCTCGTCGTGTCACCTCCAGTTCGGTCACATTGTACACCTGAACCAGTAAGTAAGGACGTGAAGTTAAATGGTATAAAAACAAATGGACGTGTATTAAGTGATAAGAAGCCAAATTCTGAAAGTGACTAACGTTCAATTGCAAAAACCCGAGCGCACGTTTCACACGTTGATTACAAGTGACCGAGACCAGCGACCGAGGAGTGACTTGAGTACAAAACAAGCAAGGATCGATAAGTAGACGGGACAGCCATTTGGGAGGTGGGAGTGGGGACGGGCATCCCCATCTGTGACAGAAACCCCAAACCGCCCCCCCCCCACCCCCCCATCCATCCCACCCCAACCCAGACCCTCAAAACAACACACACACCAGTTAGTTTGTCTGCCACTCCCAGGAAAATCGAGACACAATGCACACCGGCTTGGTGTCACACCGGTCTTCATCCATCCGTCCGTCCATTTTTCAAACCCGCTTTACCCCGAACAAGGTTGCGGACGGCCGTTGCAAATGAGTGAAAAAAATAAAAGTTCACGTTAAAACAAATAATAAAAATTCATCTCGGAGTCTTAGTGAACATTTACTCGAGCCGTGCGGGGAGCTAAAAAAAAATCTCGTAACACATAACGCCGCACGTCTTCCACTCTACACGAAACGTAAAGCGGCATCGCCGGCCAAAACGCCAGAGTCCAGACCGGGACCGGCGAGCCGAGGACACGTTTAGGGAATTCGACGGGAAAAGTGGTTTAGGAATCCACTTAGAAGAAAAGGGGGGGAAAAGTGCCTGGCGTTCTCGTTTCTCTGATTAAACCATCTTAAAAAATGAAAAGAAAAGAACAGACCCGTAAATCCGAAATGGCAGCAGTGGCCTTGTACACGTATCTGTGGTATTTAACCGTAACGCAACACGAACGCAACACGAACAGATAAATCATTACGGATAACCGTTGCCTACAAAGGCACGTTTTAGTTTATAATTATTTTTAATAGCTTATACTCTTTCAAGAATACATGTACCTTTTAATTTTAGGAGAAACAAAAAAAAAAAAAAGAAGAAAAACGTTCCGGCAGTAATTTTTAAAGGGCGATAGATAGGGAGGATATTTCTTTTGAACAATTATCGCATAACTTAAAATGATATTGTCTGTAATTTCATGT
The DNA here is from genome assembly GCF_900747795.2 of Erpetoichthys calabaricus. Taxonomy (NCBI): domain Eukaryota; kingdom Metazoa; phylum Chordata; class Cladistia; order Polypteriformes; family Polypteridae; genus Erpetoichthys; species Erpetoichthys calabaricus. The sequence goes on from NC_041395.2 coordinate 346,487,034, forward strand.
GCTTTTAGCTTTGCATGTTTATTATTCGGAAATCAAAATCTTCTGTAAAGCTGATGGTGAAGCTCCAGAATTCAATGAATGCAAAAGAAGTCTTTTATTTTACGTATGTGAGGTACAAGATATTGGCGATCGACTCATTTATATAGAGATAGGTAGATATAAAATAAAGGCACTATATAACAGACAGATAGAAAAGACATATAAGAAAGATAGATAAGGAAGGCACTATATGATAGATAGATAGATAGATAGATAGATAGATAGATAGATAGATAGATAGATAGATAGATAGATAGATAGATAGATAGATAGTGTGGCATAGCACTTGAGGGTTTGGTCTTCAAAACCTGAGGTTGGCAGATCAAATTCCGCTACTGACACTGTGACTCTTCACCTGTCTGTGCTCCAAATGGACAACAAAAGAAATGTCACCAATTGTATCTGAAATGTTATAAGCCGCATTTGGTAAGAGCACCAGCCAAATATTAATTATAGAATAATAGACAGAAAATATTCTATAAAATGGACAGACAGATACAAAGGCACAATATGATAGATAGATAGATAGATAGATAGATAGATAGATAGATAGATAGATAGATAGATAGATAGATAGATAGATAGATAGATAGATAGAAAGGCACTATATAACAAATAGATATGAAAGCTACCGTGTAACAGTAAAGGCCTTATCACATAGACGTTCCTTAGCACTTCCTGCGCCGTTTCGTAGAGGTCATTGTTATTAATGAAACTCTCTTAAAATAACGATTGATTATTATTAATGCATTCTATTAATAATATTAGACTTCATTTATTCATTCAAACTGATGACATTTATTGTTTAGTTGTCGTGAGTTTGCACACACATATATATAAAAAGTATTTTCTATTTATATTTGTGACTTCAGTTCCATAATAAAGTTATGCCTTCAAAATATGGATTGTGGTCTGATTTTGTAAAATATCTATCTATCTATCTATCTATCTATCTATCTATCTATCTATCTATCTATCTATCTATCTATCTATCTATCTATAGTGCCTTTTATATCGCTGACTAAAAATGTTTTTTTATATTTCTATACAATCATCTTTCTTGTGTTGAGCCTTCTTTCTGTTTTGTAGAATACCTTTATTTATTACATATAGTGCCTTTAATATGTACATATTTACATTGCATCTATCTTACATTTACTAATTGAAAAATCTATCTATCTATCTATCTATCTATCTATCTATCTATCTATCTATCTACAGAATCTTCATATCTGTGTGTCTTTCTATTATATAGTGCCGTTATTTTCTGTCCATCTATTATATAGCGCCTTTCATCTATCTATCTATCTATCTATCTATCTATCTATCTATCTATCTATCTATCTATCTATCTATCTATCGGTCTGTCTGTCTGTCTGTCGGTCGGTCTATATGTGTCTGTCTGTCATTTACTTTCTTTTCTATCGATATATCTGTTATATAGCGACTTGCTCATCTCTCTGTATGACGACGCACACTTATTTGTAGGCCATACGTCTGTAATCCAAGCATTTCAAAAAGTGAGAATACAAATGGTGTCGGGGAGCCCCCCGTCCGTGACACTGGTCGCTAGTAAATGAATTTCACGTCTGCACTTTTATGCCAAGCCGGCCTTGCGTGTTATTCTTGAACCTTCTCCTCAGATGTGTAATTTACTCGCACGCGTTTTTGTTTTGTTTTGGTTTTTTTTAATTTATGGTTGAAGCTCGCCTTCCGTGAAGCCCCCGGCCTTCGGCTGGAAGTTACGGTAAGCAGAGCCCGTCTGAATGAATGTCAGCCCCTTCTCAACCTGACCGAAGCGAGTCGAGGAAGTGCGGTAATTGCCGCTTAAAATAGCCGATGTCCGTTGGCTTCGGTTTTCTCTTTTCGCGTTACATTTCGCTGTAATAACTCGAGTGTGGAGCTCACAGTTTTCTCACTGAAGAAACACTGAATAATCCATAAACCGCAGGTAACTTGGCAAACAAAACCTGTTTTTAGCATAGGTTAAACAACTTGATAATATAAATGGAAATCGTTAAAATAAAAAAAACTCCAGTCTGGAACGGCGTATTCGCGTCTTCAATATTCCGCTGCAACCTCGCACGTTAGCAAATGTGTCGTCTTCTTTACATTCAAAAAATCTTAAAATAAATAAACCTAAACTGTTTATTTGAACTGTCTGTAGTAAATGGCGTCACTTTGTGTGCAACCAAATAATGACGATAAATATTTTAAAACGGCTGAAAGAAAAAGTTCACCGGCAAAATCGGAGCAGCAGAGTGAAATGTTCAAGTGAAGTGGCGTCAAAGTGGCTCCCAGTGACACTGCCGCTTCAGCTTACTGCAAGCGTTAAAATGATCCCAAAAAAAAGTGCTAAAATAAGTAAACTTTCCCAGAAGTTCATGAGCACCCGGGTCACGAGAGGAGACAATCGCCAGAAGAGTCCGTGCCGCGGTCTCAAACGGCAGACATTTCGATATCGCGGCTCAACAATAGACGGACACAATCGATTCTTTCAATTTGCATGCTGATAATAGAATGTTGTACTTACATTGACAGAGGGCAGGCTGCACTAGAAAAAAAGCCGTTTGTGCGAAGTGTGGAGTCACACAGGGCTGAACAGACAAGGAGAAGGAGAGAGAGAGCGAGAGAGAGAGAGAGAGAGAGAGGCAGAGGGGGGGGGGGTGCCAGGCTCGATACACCTTCATCACATCTCATCACATCTGCCAGCCTCTCTGTCTCTCTTTCATTTTCACATTCCCTTTGTTCCTGCAAAAAATCCTATCCGCACGTCACATCTTCAACTCCACATTCAGTGTGCACCAAAGGAAAAAATGAATAATTCAACCCGTGTACTGCCTCCCAGGCAATAAACCTGCTGCACTAAAAAGTTTTTTTTCTTCTTTTTAAGTATTAAAAAGTGCAAAGGGCTATTTGCTGTAAGAAGTTCTATTTGCAATGTCAAACTGATGCACGAATATGTATTTGTTTAATAGACGCACGCAGAGATAGATAGATAGATAGATAGATAGATAGATAGATAGATAGATAGATAGATAGATAGATAGATAGATAGATAGATAGACGGATCGATGTAAACGGCGCTATATGATAGACAGGCAGGCGCACGCCCGTTAATTCAGGCTAAATACACGAACAGCCACCGTCAGCACTCTTTTGATCTTTCATCCACTAATTATGTAAAATATGGCAAAGAATAAAAGTTCAATATTTTAACACCGTTTAAATTTGCATTCTTTCTTTTTTGCCAGTAAGACAGAAAAAAGTGTCACGTCTTAGCGCTGGTGTAAACTTCCGATGATCTCATAAAATAAATATGACAGCTGCATTAGGAAACCCATTTTAAAGTAAAATAAAATTTAATTGAAACAAAATGTCGGCACAAACCACATCGCGGGTCCTATAGCTTCAAGTGGATCAAACAGAGCAAAAAGATCACGCAACAATCGATTCCATCAAAAATGAATATACACAGACATACGAACATCAATGATTAAATTTGTATCACATTATGTAAAGTTGAATTATTAACGCTGCCGGTCCTCAGCTTCTGGCCAGATCGTTAACCCGCGAAGTCCCAGGTTTGTTTTTATTATTAATATTATTATTACTA